>NW_023494785.1:21128247-21751997 GCF_904425465.1 Colossoma macropomum
AAGAGAACCTTTCAAATTGTTTATGAAAATAATGGATGTTGTGTTCTTCAGGCCAAAGAAAAAATGGACCATTTAGACTGTTGCCAGCATAAAGTTCAAAAGCTAGGGTTTGTTAAGGTATGAGGGTGTATCAATGTCCATGGCATGGGTCACTTGCACATCTGTGAAGGCACCCTTAACGCTGAAAGATATACATATTTTGGAGCTACATATGATGGCTTCTAGACGACGTCTTGCTTTAGGACATATTTTTGAGCCACATTCTTAACTTAAAATAGCATGGCTGCGTAATCAGCATGTTCTCCAGGCATGGTAAATGGTGAAATGCTTGTTTAGGCAATGGAACAGTGCCACCTATTGGATGTACTGGATATGTTCCTTTGAAAAAGACGGGAAGGAGAGAACCAAAAAGTGTCTGCAAAGCACAGCCAGAAAGGAGTGCAGGCTCAGTTGAATCTGTTTTCATCCTCTTTCAATCTCTTTGATCTAATGTCTGTGGCTAAACATTTTAGTTGATTAGCTGTTTACATGAGCATATCATACCTGTTTAAGTTTCTTTTTAGGTTAATTATACATGAGCTGTGGTTGCTAGCATGTTGCTTGTTTTGGTGCTACCTCCCATCTTTGTCCCAGTGCTATATGTGCTTTCATTTGTGTATATAACAAACTTATCATTTACTATGCATATGGAAACTACATCAGTGACTTTCTGTAATGTATTTGTTTCCAGTTTCATTCTAAATTCACATACCCAAGGCAAATCAAGTTGGAGCAAGAAGCTATATCCTGACTCTTCCAGCCTTTTGTAGGTGGAATTTGGCTGCTGTTTAGTTTTGGTTCTAACACCTTAACGAGAACAGTACACAGCAAATCCTGCCTGTTCCAGAAGTGTCTCCTGTTGACAATGTGTGGCACGTTATTAAGTCCAAAATATGACAACAGAGGTCCCATACAGTTATGTAGCTGAAGACCTGCCTTAAAGGAAGAACATCAAAAATTTGCCTTTCAAAAACTGGACCAATTCAGTCTCCAAGTCTTGTTAAAGGGGAAGGTCATGCAGCACAGTCGTAAACATGAGCCTATCCTAAATTTTTTGGAATGCATTGCAGGCTAATTTGAAACAAATGTATATTTATAAATTTTGTCTCAACTTCTTCAGAACTGAGGTTTATATTCTGAAGTAACTAAATTCTCAGTTAATAACATATGAATCATTTCTTAATTCTAATACTAATAACATGTTATTAATCCTATATAGATTTTGAGAGCAACACTTTTTTAAATGTAAAGCAAGATAACAAAGGGCAGGGTGCCCAAACTGCAGGAAGTATGGAAGTAACAAAAACTACCAAATATTAAACGTGTCAGAGTAAAATGTTTTCATAATTTTAGGCAATTTCAAAAGAAGGAAACGGACAGTGGTTGAAAGTTGAGACCCATTCACAAGGACAGGCAGAAGAAAGTAATATAGCCTGATGAGTCATCTTTTACTCTTTTTTTTTTTTTAAACGCACATCTGGATGAGTTTTACTTCTGAAGGAGCCAAAGGAAGTCTCCCGCCCACACTGCCTACACCCAACACACCAATCTGAAAGTGTGTCTGTTCTTCTTGGAAAATTTCTCATTAACAATTGCCAGTGTGTATAAAAAACTAATGCCTTTTTATCAAAATCTAAAAAAATGAATGCCTTATTCTCAAAATCTAAAAAAAAATACGAATGCCTTATTATCAAAATATACATACACCGACTGATCTTTCTTATAACTTTGTCCACCTGCTGAAGATTCTGTAGCAACACTGATATCTCTAATCTCACCTGCAACATGCTGAGGCTTCATAGGGCCTGCTTTTTTCAGAAAGTTCCCACCATCAAAGGCCACAAGTGGTTCATCAGGAATGTCAGTTTCCGATTTCTCCCGCCCACCACTGCTGGTGCTGCTATGATTGGCTAGTTGGATGAACTCTTCAAATTGGGATGCCTCGCACCCTGAAGACAGGCCATTCTCGTGCTTGGAGGTCGGGACGCCATTTATTACAAGGAATGAAGAACTGAACGGGAAAGGAAAAAAGGTTGTACTATTTGGACAGATACAGTTCTTCAAGGACTCACACAAAACTAGACATTTATTAAAGCAATTAATAAAGCAAAGAAATCAATCCAGTCAGTCCAGATTTCTGTTGTATTCTCATGAGCCAGGTAATCAATTTTTGGCTTCCTAGTACACGTGTGCAGGGAGTAGGATTGCAACAAAAATGCGGGCTAGCCGAGAATCCTTGAGAATCTGTTCTGACATATTTCATATACACTGATAGTCAAAACATTGATGACCACTCACAGATGAAGCAAATAATGCTGATTATCTCATAACAAAAGCCCATGTCAAGGTCTGGGATGTAACAGAAGGTAAGCAAACAGTCATTTCTAATAGTCGATGTGTTGGAAAGGCATGAAGAGCAACTCTGAAACGCCAAGGCTTGTGGGGCACTCCCTGTCAGCAGTGGTGAGTATCTATTGACAGTGGTCCAAAGAGGGACAAACTACAAATTGTTGACACGGTGTTGGGTACCCAGGCTCTATGTGCAAGGGCAACAAAGGCGATCCCACCTGGTCTGAACTGACAGAAGGGCTACTGTGGTACAAGTCACAATTTAAATTTTTTATTAATGGTTATGGGAGGAATGTGTCACAACACGCAGTGCATCACACCCTGCTGCACATTGGGCTGTGCAGCTGCAGACCAGGCAGAGTGCCCATGCTAACTTCTATCTGCCATTGAAAGTGCCTACAATGGGCATGCACGCTTTGCAACGCTTTCGTGGCACATGTAGGACCAACAGCATTTTACGCATGTTGTCACAATGTTTTGGCTCATCAGTGCAGCTTAGCCCACAAGATGCTTTTTGCAAAGAGTAACTCTAGTTCTCTAGTTGTGCACTTGCTTAATATTATTTAATCACATTATTTAACACCAATCACTTTACAATGGGTTGCCAATTTCTTGGATAGACATACTGTATATCTATATTCAATGGCCATTTTATCAGGTACACCTCCTGTGCAGAATGTTGCCCATTCCACTGATAACCAATGAGATTAGGTACAAGATATAATGGGCAAATTTCAAACTGGCAACTTGACATATCTGACAAATATAAGTTTAAACAAAAAAGCTTATTGTCATTTACCTCTCCTTTGTGCCACTTTGAGATTGATTATTCTGCTTCAGATCTGTGCTTGGATGGTGGTTGGCTTGGATTGGATCAGCTGTTGCTATGAAAAAATACCATAATTACATTCTCAAAAAATGAACACTAATTCCTTTTCCACTTTGTTATAAGCTTGTCAGAATACACAATTGGACTCATTTGAATCCACCATCTGGATTCATTTGTAGGATTCTGAAAGCACTCTTTGTATTTACCATTTGATGACAGCTCTTCGTATACAACCGAAATTACTAATGTTAAAACTAGATTGAGAAATGAGCACAGACCTCATAGTGCTTTCTGGTGAGAAAAAACAAACAAACTGGATAACTGAATAAGCTATGCATTTTATTTATTCCATCCACATGGACAGTGGCTGTCCATGTTTAAAAACACCCAGTCAGCAGCTTGACTGACAGAAAAGGACTTAAGCCAACTAGTCTGGTTCTTAGCACCACATCAAGGTGTATGAGTGCCCTGTAACTGATGCCACTCCCTACTACTGCTCTGGCTGTACTTTATATAAGAGGCATTGAGAAGATTGTACTTTAAGATGGCAAAATGGAATAGATCAGTAGTTCTCAAACTAGTCCTCACAGCTCTAAGACGGCCCACAGTTTAGTGTTGGGACCTGGTTTGGGGATAAAAACACAAACACATGCAGACTGTTTGGGGTGGGGGTATTTGAAGTGACAGTGATCGAGAAGCACAATTATGAGCTTGCACTCTGTATATGCTCTGTAATGTGAAATCTGTTCATCAAGTTAACTAAACAGACCATAATTCATCTGAGTCAATACTGAAACGCAGTCCTATTTAATATCCCAGATACAATGTCCCTGGCCAATAAAGAGGAAGTCTTTTGTAAGGATTGGCTTTTTGGAAAGCAGATAAGGTTGTTTCCATCATAATAGCAGCCCTTGTTCACAGCATTTACAGGTTGCATAACAAAAAGGAAAAGTCGCTTCATACACTAGCCTGCCAACAGATAGAAAACCATGTTAAGAAAGGAGGAAAAAAAAACAGTGAGTCAGAAACAGCAGTGCTATTTGGCGCTACAAACGTTCAGTCCACCCTAGAATTAATGTTCTATACAACATTTGAAAGAATTAAATGAGGCAAAAATGTCATGGTAATGGATAATAACATTCTTCAAGCCAACACTTTAATATTTTACCTTTAATACTCTCAGATTCAGGCTTGGAACTTCCACCATTAACCTGGGAAGCAGGAGAAGATTTTGTGTCCTTCTGTAGAGGAAGGACGATATAATGGAATTAGATTTGGAGTTCATGTCCACCCTGTGCTTAAAGGCAGCACTAAATCAGAAACATACCTTTTCTCCCATGTCTGTTCTGCGTGTCCTTTTCATGATCTCCTCCAGGCGCTGGTGGGGAAGAAAAAAGGTCATCCACAGCACACAAAAGCACAAAAAGAATTAAATTCATACTGCATCGTAACTATTACTACAAAATCAGACCCTAATTGTGCCACCCTAAAGGAGCACTGCCCCTGTGACAAGCTAATTTCCACAGTGCAGTTTTAACATCAACAAAAGAAGTACTGAACAAGTCCTCTTGAGGAAGAAACAGCAGGTGTTGTACAGCAATAAACTGAGCACTAAGTCACGGTTTGAGAGTCAAACCATGTGAGGAAAGACATAAAACCCCCTGAAAGCTACAGGCTGTTGTGACAAAGGAACACAGAGTGATTCTGATAAGACCTTGTGGTAAGACAGACTGTGAGTTAGTAGTGGGTTAATAGCACTGAAGGCAGCATGGTGAGGGAGAGAGTGTCTGTCTCTTGTAAACACACTTTTCACTTAAGAGTGGATGGAAAGTGAGTATGTGCCTCTGTGGGTGGCACACCAGAGTTACAGTTATGCTCCTCCTGCTCACACCCAGCAATTAGCTGGCCTTCAAGAACTATTTTTGCTAAGTTGTACTAGTGCTGAGGGACGACATGTGTAACCCAGTCAAGAGGAAGTGGATAAATGTGTCATGGTGGTAGAGCACCATGTTTATATAGAGTGAGTTTAAAACATCTGCTCATGGTTGAGGTCTGAAAGAAAAATGTCAGCATCAGAGTGAAGGCAAGGGCAGTACTTCTGTGAATGCATGAGTGAGATTCCCCTCCTACCTTCTTCCTCTCCAGCCTCTCCTGCTCCTCCTTCTGGAAGTGCTTCTCCCTTTCCAGGCGCTGCCGCTCTGCCTCCTCCCGGGCCTTTGCCTCTGCCTCCTCCTTCTGCAACACACACAGCCAAACTGATGGAAATGCTGGGCTACTGCTGACCTACATGCATCTGGTTCTAAAATATTTGTTGTACTGTTCTGCGCACTGTATGCATGCCTCTAATAAACTAACCAGTAAATGCGGTTTTGTAAAATCCATCTGATGGTAATGATACAATTGCATTATTCTGTAAAGCGAGAGTGTCCAGTCTTACCCACAAAGGGCTGGTGCAGCTGCAACTTTCCATTCTAAACAAGGTGAAACAACCTAATTTCACTTGTTTAATCAGTTGGTATCAGTCTGCAACAACTGATCGAGTGTGCTCCTGCTTTGCAGGAATGAAAAACTGCAGCCACACCAGCCCTTTGCAGATAAGGACACCTCTGGACACCTCTGCTGCAAAGTTATAATCATTTTTCAATAAAGTATCTGCTCATTTTTTGCTTAAAATAACATTCTCAGGATATTTTCAAATGTAAAAAAATCAGAAAAAAGGCGTTGTGTATTGTCTTTATTGTCTACATTCAACTACTGTTTAAACAGTTCCACCAGTCAAATATATGTGATCAGTCCAGATATGTGCCAGTACAAAAACATTGGCATGATCATCCCATAAACATGTCACTGCAGTCACAAGTTGTCATGACAGATTATGTTCCCCAATATAAGAGTGTTGTGTTAATATTACAGGCATTTGGCAAGACAATTATCATAACATGATGTCATGAGAGCTTATGTTACATGCTAATTTTGCTAAGCATACTCTAGTTAGGAGTTATGATAACATCAAATATTATGACAAAAGTAATGAAAAACTCAGTAATGGTAACGTAACACCGTAATATTACTGAACAAAAGTGAGCATGAATCCTCATGATAGCATATTAAATCTGCCATGACATTAATGGCATTGTTGCAGAAATGTTATATATATATATATATATATATATATATATATATATATATATATATATATATATATATATATCACAGTTTATGGCATTATCATAATATTGCGTTAAGAATAAAACACTATATATATAAATGAGACAATACAGATACACACATACATACATATAGGGTTCTGAAAAACATTTTTATTAGCAATAAGATGCTGTTGGTTATACATTTTAAGGATTTCTATTTTTGGGCATAAAAAAGCCCCTGATGGAACTTGTGTATAGTGGCAAAGTAGTCTTCATCCTGTTTTTGGACAGTCTAAATTGCGATCATGTCTTTGGTTTCCCCTAGTATTTTTTTTGATTGTTTCAAGCAGGGTGGAAGACTCTAGCTATTACAATTACATCAAAGGATAGTATTGTGAGCTTTACTGTTAGCTGTGAAGGTGTTCAGGCCAATAACACATTAAAACAGCAGTACAAATGTACAATAAAGTACATGACCCTAATGTGAAAGCATAGTCGGATCTTGGAAACCAGTTGCTCTATGCATCTTAAAAAATTTGTGGTGAAACTCCAGAGGTTTTGTGTATAGTGTTGTTTAATGTGTTGAACACAAGGTGGTGGCAGTGTCACCAGAACCACATCTAATCTAATACAGCTCAAATACAGCTTCAGTTGAGCAGCTTGTCTAGAATCTAGAGGCCAAAAAATATTTTTTCGGCAAGTGCTGTCCCCGTGGTACTCAAGCTTAGACAGTACAGCTGCACTGTAACAGTGGAAATTGGGAAATGTGAATAGTCAGCATAAATAAAGACCCAAGTGACTTTGTCAGCACAGGATATGCGTTTCAGGTTTGGCATGTGTGGCAGACTGAGAGACAGAAAATAAAAGACACATGCTACCACTTTAGCCGTCTGGTTAATATGGTTAAAGTCTGCTGTCTCAGTCTGAGCACCATACAAATGACTTATACTCAGCATTTCATTAAACCATTTAGAAGCTCGGTAATAAAAGAAATGAACTGTCAATGCATTACTTGTTTTTTGTTCGGAAAAGAGATGCAAAAACAGGCTCTCATTTGGTAATATCTGCAAGGCTTGGTGTTTGCACATTTTTTTCCTCCTCAGTTTTACAAAACTATCAAGATCCTTTTTTCACTAATTGTACCTGTCTCTGGAGGCGCTCATTCTCCTCCTGTTCTGCCTTTGCTCTCTCCTGTGCCTCCTTCTCCTGTTGCAGACGCTGGGCTTTGTCCCTCAGCCTCTGCTGCTCTGCCATCAGCCGTGCCTCCTCCTCTCTGCGCCTCCTCTCCTCCACCTCCCGCGCTAACCGCTCCTCCCGCTCCAGCCTGTCTCACACACACACACACACACACACACACACACACGTTTTGTCAGGACATGAGGTCATTCATGTCCCATATGTATTTTGACTGTATAGTTTACACTGTATTTATGTATTGATAGCGACCAATAGGTCATAAATGGTTTTGCCCCTTCTGTCAACTGAAACCTGCAGCAGAAGCATTTTATGCCAAGGTAGTTTACCTCTATTTTTCTCGGACTTTCTGACAGTCGGGACATTTTTGTTCTGAAAATGTATGGCAAACAACACAGCCACATAAAACAGTCCAGGCACACACTGGCATTCACAAAACATCATCTATATATTTCATAATCACATAGGACACTACAAGGTGCAAAATAAGATGGAGACTGCCATGGCTAAAATAACATAGCTCGCAGTCACCAGTGAGGCAGGGCACAACAGGCTGGAACTCTCATTACGTTCCAGCCAAAGGCCTTTCTCGCTCATAAAGTCTGTCACGAAGAATGGAGCTGGTTACTTTAAACGTCAACAGTTCTTCACCACAGGCAATTACATTGCATGCATACAGATGAAGGACAACTTATGCGGCTTCGTAGCAGAGTTTGTATGCTATATGAGAGCCTCTCTTGTATGCTGTGTACGAGTATGTTGTTAATTTCAGATGTGGGTGCTTGAATGCCAGACCTCCACTTAAAAAAGAAACTGCTTGCATATGCTGGAATGTGGCTTTTACTGCAGTTACATCTGATTTGGAAATTGTGGCATCAAAACCATTTATTTCAGGTTTGCTCTCTCTTGTTTGTTGTAGGGGTGGGTAAATATAATAATATCACAGCATCACAGACAAGTATTCACAATGCACCAGTATTTTCACAATACATGATGCATTTTGCTATATTCTGCTTCTAAACTATAGATAAGTTGGAACAGACACAACACAGTAAAGTACAGAATTTTTTTTTTTTATGCAACATTTAACATACTGTGCACCACTAATTCTAATTAAATAGGACCAACCATGCTCTTTTCAAGTCCCAGCATCATGGGGATTTGAGATCACAATAAAAGAGCAACAGCTTACATAGCTATGCTACTTGAGAGTTCCATCTCAATCTCTTTTTAATGCAATGTTCAAGTACTAAGGACGTCTAAAATATGCTCAGAAAAGCTTGCTGTGGAGTAATTTATCATGATAACGTTATCACCCAACCCTTGTTGAAAGGATAGGAAAGGAAGGGAAAGTGTCTGCTATCTCCAATTTAAAGCTGTGAAGCTGACCTATTTTTCTCCTCCTGTTCTTTCCGCTCCTGCTCCTCCCGCTCCCTCTGCTCCCTTGCCTGTCGCCTCTTCTCAGCCAAAATTCGGGCAGCTTCTTCTGGGTCGTTGGTTCCAGCCATAGGCTTGGCAGGGGAGGGTGCTGGGGAAGTTAATGGAATACTGGAATTGGCTGTGGAGTTCTCAGGGACAGAGGAGGCGCTGATGGTTGTGACTGGTGCACTTATAGACAGGGGCATCTCAGGGGCAGCAGACACAACAATCGGGGGGATAGGAGAGGAAGCTGAACAACAGACAAAGAGACAAAAAGAATAATGTTCCTTGATTGAAAACAAAACAGAATGTGCTCTTTGAAGAAGCTACATAATTTCAGAATACTTTGTCCATAGCCTGAAATTCACTCATTATCTCGCACCTCCCAACTCTCTCATTATGTCTATACAATACAGACTTTATTACAATTCTTGCATAAATAATTTGCCACATAGAATCCCTCCCACTATAAAGTGTAAGGTAAGTTCTTGAGCCAGTGTTCTGGTGTGGAATGTGAGCTCTGTGAGCTATGTGAAATATGAACAATGTGCTGTGATTAAGTAATTAGTGCAGCCACCAGGGCTGGAGCAGACACAGCAGTTCCTTTAATGAGCTGCATTCTCTTTTGTGCATAATTAACAACCAGGCAATCTGCTCCCACTGTAGCTATTGCACATTCTTGCATAGACACACAAACACACAGTTAATTCATAATCCTAGTCTAGGTCTATGTGACTAAACTTCTAGGCTGCAAACTGAAACAACTGTAAAAAGAAGCTGAAAAATGTGGATGGTACAGCAGACAAAACACTGGCAAAAACTAAAAGATTCTGAGACAATCAATGTGATCTAATCAAAGAAGGCACAGAGCTGATGTGATGATCACACTCACCTTTGGTGTTATCAGGAATGGCAGGTCTGTGGCTATCTTGGGCTTTCCCTACAGCAGCAGGTGAACGAGTGCGTGCCTCCACCCGAGCGGGCGTCCGTGCCCTCTTGGGACGAGCTTTCGGTGTGCTGGGACTAGATTGGGCTGATGCAGGTCTGGGAGAGGAGGCCCTGCCTTTAGGTGTGATGGGAGAGGCAGCCTGCCGCGACAAGGGACTGGAAACAAGAGAGGGCACTTTAAAATATGTATATGTTTAATAAGAATAATTAGACCTTGCTCTAGCAATTTGTGCATGTGTGTGTGCAGGTGTGGCTGTTTTATCACTTGATGGCAAAATATCTGATGATTTTCTTACATATTTAAATGGGGGGTTATGTGCCCAGACTAACCATAATTCATGTTTATATTACCATTTTCCAATCTGTCTTTACCCCTCAGAAATAAACAGACACTTTTGGCTACTGTGCCTTTATGTAAGATGTATGTAAATGATCTCTGTTTTGATTAGCTGCCTTGTATTGTGTCTCATTCAAGAGCAGCCTGAACTGAAACACTCCTTCAGCATACAGAATAGGTGAATATACATCCATACATTGGATTCTGTCACATCATAAAGCCATTTCTGCAGTTTAGTTTCCATTTAAGGACTGTTCGAGGAGCGAATAATCATTTTTGAAACTTTACAAATGTTTATATACTACATTAGACTTGCAGACAAGCAAATTTGGTTTTCCATGATACAGGCCTTTTAATAAGCGACACATGACTGTCAATTAAAAATTAGAAAATCTAATCTACTTAATGGTCATGGAGGTTACCTGGGCTCAGGTCTGGTTTTCATTGATGGTAAAGACTGTCTCTTCTTCAGCACCTTCTCTTTGGTGATGGCACTCTTTTCTTTTTCATTTTCTCGCTCCTTGTCTTTCTTCTCTTTCTTCCTCTTATCCATCTGCCAGAAACAATAAAACAAAATCTAAAAATAGATACTATTGAAATAAAAACATTAATACTGTATTAAACAGTAACCCATGACGCATGTGAGTGAGTGACAGACTGAGCAGTGAGACAGACGTACAGGTGTGGAGTCTCGTCTGCGTTGGCGCTGGGTGATGTCAGGGGTGCTGGTTGTGACCCTCCAGCGCTCAGAGCATCGGTGGGGCCGGTGAGAACACACTGAGAGTGGACTCGCTGAGGCTGAACGAGGACACACTGGAGACTCTGGGGAAGGACACACACAACTGGAGAAATTTAACCAAATAATGCAGAGGTTATGAACCACAGTCTGGCACATTATATTAAGCATTCAAGCCTCAGGTTCAAAGAAATGCTTGTGTTGATCTTCTTAGTGATAAAAGCCCTGAAGCTCAACTTACAAATAATTTTTTTTCGGAATCATAATGTTATGTCAGACAAATTGCAACAAGTTATTTTCCACCAAATCATTCAGCTTGTTTTTTTACATGAACTGAAACCAAGCTTTCTCCTTCATTTCCTCTTTTTACAGCTGTATGTGTAATAAATAAATTCCTAATTATAGTGCACATCATGATTTTTTTTCCCTTTTCTGAGAAGTGCCTCGTTTGACAATCTAGAAAACACTGCAACAAAAGTATTCCTTTTAAAAAACTGCCACTTATATGTAAAGGTTTGTAAGTAAATCACACGATCTTATGTTACTCACGAGAGTCTTTGCCATTGCTTAGCACGCTGGCAGCACTACGACTCCGTGCCAGGAAAGACAGGGTGGGTGTCATCAGCCGGTCCACAATGCTACTCTCCCATGGACTCAATTCCAACCTACGGGCTGCAGGAGGAAAACATTAGGACTCACCAAAAAGAGGGTGAGAAGACGTCAGACACAGCAGCAGTGTCCTATTTTCTGTTTTCCTATTTAACTTCCACAGCTATTTATCCACTCATTGTTTTACACAACGTATACAGAATAAACAGTGATGACATCTAGGCTCTGGATCTAGGCTTTCAGTAGAAAGTAGGAACAAATACATTTAAGAGACTCGAAATAAAAGAAAAAGGATGGGGTCATATTCATAGGAACCAAGAAAACAGATTCATTTTATTCCACTTTTAAGAGTGATTAAAATGGCAAAGATAGAAAATAAGAAAGCTGATTTCTAAACTGCTGTAATACCCATGATACATCAGCCAAAACAGCTAAAAAAAAAATTAAAAAAAAAGTGGTCATATAACCAGATCAAAGAAGAGTAGAGCTGTCTAGCATGCCCAGGATCTGCAGGACATTCCTTTCTCAGAGTGCTGATAGCTGTCTCAACAGCAAAATGCAATACACACATTCTCTTTGAACTCTTTTGAAAACGTTCCAGTGCATGCACTATATAGACACAACTATCTAAATGAAAATAACTTTCATTCTTTGAAGAAAAAGAAAAAAGCTGCTTTGGCACCAATAAAACACTTCCCACACCATTAGAATCATCATGGAAATGGAAATGAGCACACCAACAACACAAATAGGTTCACTTATGACATTTAAACAGAGGTCTACAATTCCAAACTCAAATTCAGTTTCCAGTCCTGGATTTTGTAATCGCTGGTAGGTATTACACTAGGTGACCAATCGGTTTCATCAAGAGTTCAGCACCAGCCATTACAAAATCTAGAACTGGAAACTGGATTCAAGGTCTGGATTTAAAGACCTCTGATTTAGATTATGATACATAAAAGAAAGAAAAGGAGACAGAAACAGCCACCACCAAAAATGAACCATTCAAACAGTGGAACCTGACTGGGAGTGTGACCAGTCCTTTAGTGGAAAAGGGAACAGAACATGAAGAGACAAAATTCATACGTTCATATCTGGATATGAACAAAGGAATGTCAGGTTTTGAAACTCAAGACCCAAATCAGGTGAAGAGGTTGGGCAGGGGAGGAATGATGCTGTGAGTGCTGGGGCAGGCAGGTGATTGGAGGCCAAAAAAGAGAATCAAATAAAGAAAACGGAAACCATAAAATGTGAGGGACGGAGTTGGAGACGGCGAGGGAGAGGGAGGGAGTCCAGGGGGCGTGGCCTTACTTCTGCTGGGGGAGTTCCAGAGGGTGGCTGAGGATTTGGAGAGTCGCTTGTTTAGAACAGAGTCCACATGTTTTGGCAGGTTGACTGCAGATATAGAGCATCGGCCTGTAAAACCCAGAGAATACCGCGGAGGCTTGAAGTGCTGACATGCAGCTACAATGATCCATGGTCAAACACATTATAATTGAGGAAAGAATTCACAAATGACGGCTGTTCGCAAAATCTGCTTATGAACAGGTAAAGCTTATAAATCCTACACTGCATTTCATAAGAGGAAAAAAATACAAAAACAAAAACACTACACAAGACTGTAGAAACAAAATCTGTATACTATGGCACACAGTAAAAGTGAATTCCACCAGGTTCCACCCAGTTTTTCAGAATAACACTTTTTACTTTTTCACTTAAATAGTATCAAACATACGTTCAGGTAAAAAAGAACAAGCATTAGTGTCTAACATTGGTCCAGTATTGTCCAACCGAAGGATTTTGACCAGCAACAGTTTACACTCAAGCTTCATGCTAGACATTTATCTTATGTATAAATAAGACAAAAGCTTTTTATTACAGTGCTATGACGGAGCACAATTCTAGCGTAAATAAATAACTAAATTAATTTGACTCTAGAGAATTCCGTTGGAGACAACACTGATAAATCTGCAAATGAGGTCATGAGGCCCAGGAGACAATGCTTCAGCATTAGGAACAGAGCTGCAGTAATTTAGCATAATCGCACAGGACTCTACTGGACACTTTCCCTCAGAAAACACAAGAGTGGCTAATTCCAAATGCAATTTAAAGTTCAGCAACTGGGTCATGACAGCTAACAATGTGATGTTTATGCACGAGAAATCAATCTAGCACTGCTCTCCTGCTCAATGTACTAATTCATATGATACAGATGTCCCACTTACGTACATAAAGACCAAGAAACTAGTAGTGCTGAGTTATAGGTGAACACTTACTTGTGGTTGGCCTGAAACAAGCTCATCACATTGTGGGGAAAACACAACTAAAGACAGATCCAATTTCAGAAATCAATAAAGTCTAAAAGTATAGCGACAACAGCTCTGTGGTTCTCAGGTCATTTAACGCTGATGCTGAGTAAACAAACACTGTGACTTTCAGTCATAAAAGACAAGGAAGCCAACTAGATGCAACAACAGCTCATAATGAAGAGTTCATGACATTACCAGTCAAAACCTGCTATTTCAAACATCTCTCTGTGTTATAAGGTATAAAGTTATAACACAAAAATAAGAGACTGTAACATTGTTTTTTTGCCAAAGACTCTCAGGTTATACTGTGTACATCCACTAAAACCAACTGCACCTACAGTAACTCTGTGCTACTCACTTTGGCTCTGACTGGAATTGGCACTCAGTCCTCCAGCCCAGGACCACCTCTGTTGACGAATCTCAGCCCATGTCTTCTTTGCAGACCTCTGGATGGCAGCCTCGTAGCGCTCCTAACCACAAACATAATTGCTTAGACATGGAACAATCTCCATCCTTTCATACACTGCCAATTACCAAATACCAACCAGTTGTAATGATGTTGAATCACTGGATATTACAGTGTGTCATTGTATTTTTGTTTCTGTTAGTATTACTGCCTGTGGTCTTTGTTTGTATGGGGGATTTTTGAGCACTTAACAGACATTTCAGGAGTATTTGTGGTTCCTTGAATGCTTCTCAGCCAGTGAAGCAGAGTCATTTATTGTTCACCTTGTTCTTCTCCAGTTTCTGTTTCTGTCTCTCCTCCAGAGCAGCCCTGCGTTTCTCAGCCTTCAGTCTCTGCTCCTCCAGCCTCCTCCGGCGCTCCTGCAACTGCTGCTCTCGCAACTGCCGCGCCCGCTCCTCCTTCTCCAGCCACTCTGACTTCTTAGCAGCTTCAGATGGAGCCATAAGGAGGGAGAGAGAGAAATAAAGGGACTATATGTTAATGAGCAGGTAAACATGAACAGTCAATTTCTATGGATTTAAACTAACTAAACTGTACTTTCAATTAAAAATAAATAAATTAATAAAAGTACTATTCCATGGAAAACCAGAAAAACATGTCAGTTTGAGTTTACAGTACTGTGTAAAAGTCAGACCTTCTCTTTCATTTTTTTAATTTAAGTTCCAGGCAAAACTGCTATTAAGTACAAACTATTCATTTTTCCAAGTTACTGTGTCCTCCCAGTAAAAGGTGTTGTCAAATGTGTCAGTTTGTGGCCCCAAACTGTTTCCCAATTAAAAATGGAGTCATTTTGGTCTAACAATCTCTTCTTGTCAGCAGCAATTCTCCTGTTTAAAATGGTATTCCATGGTGACACTTCACCTGCTCAAGAAGCCTAACAGACTTTATAGGAGCTGTAATAGGTTGGATACTGACTTGCCTACCTATTATCCATCGTTTTACATAATTGCTGCACACACGGCTATTCAAACCAAATGCTCCAGGCTACACGGCATATTACAAGTCAATACAGAGATGTAAAAATGCGCCCTACTCATCTGCTTGAAACAGCTGTGTGCCAGAGGGTAGTTGCAAAACCTTTTCTTTACAAAGGCAAATCTATGTTCCATTTCTCACAGAGATAAATGAATTATAGTGGCTTCACACAAAGAGACATGCTGAAGTTTCTCTAATTCTTTTTGACTGGCATTTAAATCCCAACATCACATCAAGCACTTCTGCCTCTTCAAATAAACAACAGCCTTTCATATGTTAAGCGCCAGACTCTCCAGAGACTGCAAGAGAGGAACTGCTTCTCCATCTTTAGACATATGGGGTTAGATATTCTGCAGCTGCATTGAATCACATTGTGATTACCCATAGGATAAATACTGTGTATTCTGAAAAAGTCTTCATGTATCATGACATAATTTTACTATATTTCCCACCTCTAAATAAGAGTTACTTTGTTCGATCAATTTCAATCTCCCTGGGTCTCCAGATCTACACGAATACTAGCTTCTACATTTTACACTGTGGGGTGGGGAATTTTTATTCTGAATTACAGAGTGCAGTTCTATTACAGCCAGACTGGGGCAGCCTGCAGACATATTTACACAGCTAATGTGACATGCTGAAAGCAAATAGGAACCAGCAGTACAGTAATCAGAAGTTGATATTGGACTTTAATGTTTCTTAACCTATGGGTTGCAGGCATGTTTGTGTTGCCACACAAATGGAGAACTGCAGTGTCACAGCAGTGACTCTAGCTAACTGAAGTGTGAATATTGTGGTATCTCCTCTCTATAAATATTATAAACCATTAATCAGTTCTGTGCAATAGTAGCATAAATCTAATAAATATTCCTGTCCATGATACTTTCCTCAAGTAAAAGCAATGCAGCTAATATCTGATATGCCTGACAGAACTTCTATGCAATAGTTAAGAGGAAGAAGTAAGGGGGGGATGTGAAAGTGCAAAACAGAAAGTGACAGTAGCAGTGTTTTGATATAAAGGATTCTGTGTTTGAAAGGCTAGCTGGGCTGAACAATTTCAGTAAAACATCTAACCATTTTTTTGGACCAATATTGTAAATGTTATTTAAACTGCAACTAAATTAAATTGAATATTAAATTGTATCTAATAACAAGCTCTGTATTATTAGGTCAGAACTCCACATTTAAAACGGAATGCATCAGCTGCTCAGCTGCCTAATAATAACTAATAACTGATAATCCAAATTCAGTCCTGAATTTTGTAATCTACAAAGCGTATCTAAACCGTTCTGTCATGCTAAGGGTAAAGAGAAAAAACTGTGACTATCAACTAATTATACAAAACCAGTCAGCCCCTTGCATGGGACTATGCACATCCATGAGAAGCTGTGCCTCTGGATTCCAGAGGTATGAATTAGCCATGGCCTGAGTAAGCCAAAGTGTCTCTCTCCATAAAGAATTCATAAACCACCAGAGAGCACAGCAGACAAAGAAAACCTGCATGAGATTCCAACAGTCCAGGCTTAGGCATGCTCTTTCACATGTTCTCTCTTTCACTTGCACTACATGCAGGACTCATCTTAAATTGATAAAAAGAGCTCAAAGTAGAGAAAGCAAATCCACAGTAGCTTAGTTTGAAACTGTTAGTCATTGTCCTAACCAAAGAGCAACACTTACTCTATCACTCATTTCCACCTGTAAATAGAAGGTTTCAAAACAAACCCTACTATACTCAAGACTGCTAGTGATTATTTCCATCCCTTCTGAACTGACAGTACCTAAAGAATGGGGCTAGGATCAAATGAACACAGAAACCTAGAGAGAGAGCCATACATAATAATAATAATAATAATAATAATAATAATAGTAATAACATCAGTGATTATCAGTGACTAAAACTATGCAGTTTCATAATAAAAAAAAATCCATACTATTCAAACCAAATGTGAACATACAAACTTAAAAGCTGGAAACTATGCATACACTGCACTCATGTGGCTGGAATAAATACCTGCAAGTTATTTTCTTTCGCCATCATGATAAAAAAAAATAAACAAAACAAATATCAAGATCTGTTCTCAGCCAAGCTAGTTTGGGTGTGGGTTTGTGCTTTTTTTAAACTGAACACATCTGGTAATTATAGTGAACTCTGTCGCAGTACAAAAAACAACAAAAACACAAATATAATGAGCAGTGAGCTTTTGTGATAAGAAGTTCAAATACAGTGTGCTTAGGGCTGAGACCTGCAACTGATCTTAAACTTATCTTCTATCTATGTTCTATGTTTGCTCAAATGCCCTTTCAATACTAAAATATTATTAATAAATAAACCAAAAACAAACATAATTTCACTCACTAAATGCGAGTAGAATTTATATTTGAAATTTCATTTTGATACTGACCAATCAAAATTGCAATTTAACCAATAAGCATGACTATTTAAAGGTTGTACTAGTTTAAAAACAAACAAACAAACAAACAAACAAACACACACTCTCTTCCAAGACCATTACCATCACAGCTGGACTAGAAGCATGAAAGAATAAAGCTGAAGCATGAAACTAGTGAACACACCATAAAACATTATATGAATAAACAGTTCTCTAACTCTGAAAATGGTTCATTAAATCTAAAGCCATAAATCCATAATAATGGAGAGAAAGTGTAAGCATATTTAAAACTGTTAGGAATCATTGCTTATTTGTGCAAAGAAATGTTTATTTTGATTTCTGAGTTTTATGTATCTCAGTTTCAGGTTTTCACTGTTCTGGGGTTGATGCATTGCAGAACCTCATAGTTAGTAGGTAACTACTTTGTTTCATGTAGTCCACCCCTGTTGGTGGGAGCGAAATGGATCATCCCACCAATCAATGTTATGCTCTGGTGCTGATACTGGTTGCAACCAGTCAATTACCTCATCTCTCAAGCATCTCTCAATTACCTCAGTCACCTTGATCATCTTAAAATTATACTACGTCAATTAAGAAACTAATTATTGCCTGGGTTACATACTCTTACCCACATGAGTATGTAACCCAGGAGTGAAGGTCTAAATTAGTAATGAAATGAAGTGAAAAGATCTGTCCCAAACCCCCTAATCCAGATGCTCATAAATTTCCTATTTCCCCAGGAGAAAGGAGAATATAGAGGAGGATACAGAAAATAGATTTACTGCCTATAAAATTAAAAGAATGGAAGAAAGCAGAAAAGAAAGCTGGTTAAACTGAGTAACTGAAAGGAGAGAGGAAAAATAACGGATTAGTCCCCTGATTGTGGACCACGCACAACACGTCACCACCATCACCACAGACACTTAGAGAAATGCTTACCTTGAAGGTGGCTGCGCTGTTCTAGAGGAGTGAGAGAGAAGACAAGAGTGCCTGTCAATCATGCAAAGCAGTGCAGGCATGTGTACAGCCATGAGCAGCAGGGCAAACACACAATACACTCAGCCTGCTGTGAGAGGCTCCTAAACAAGTGTGCTGTGAGGTTACATCCATATGGGTTAATAACAGCACTTCTTACTGAAAACTCGGTGGTTAAGAGATTAAAAAGTGAAGTAAAGATGTGGTATAGAATTGTTGTGGTGTATGTGGTTTGATACTGGAGTGGGACAGCTGTTGGTTCTTTTCTGTGGCTACACGTGGACAGCCATGCTGAGTCAAGGAAATGAGACGGACTGGACACGGACCTCAGAGGATGTGTTGTCATTTTGTAGTAATTTTGTGAGAAATTAGGAAATATTTTTCCCTATAGACAAAGGCGTCTTAAAACCGGAGTCCTTATTTAGATGTGTTGCTGACTACAAGATGACGCACAACCTCTATGAGGATGGAGTGGCTTCAGTTTGAGCATACACTATTTAGGTAGAACATAATTTTTTAAAAGCTTTTCATAACTGATGCAGTGACCCTGTATGCCTGTATGCCTAATTCTTTAAATACAACATCCTGACCAGCAGGAGGCACTGTCTTCCTTAAAACCCAGCATTCACTTACCAAGATATTTAGCTCTTTCCTCTCTCCTCTCTTTTGCCAGTTTTTGTCGGTCCTCTGACTTCACTGCATCTGGAGAGAGAGGGAGTGATAAGAGGCATTATTGTGCTGCAAGCCCAGGCTCCCATCTGCAGTGCTATAATGTGCTGGAAACTGGCAGCAGTGAGTCTCTGGGACATTCACACCACATTTCCACTGAGAAGCCTAACATGCAATCACCATAATTAAGACTCATCTCACAATGCTTTCCACACACCTCAGTTAAAGTTAAAAATAACATCTCTGTCAGAAAACGTTTAAGAATAAGAATGTGTGCTGCATAACACCAGTTAACTTGCCCTAGTTCAATTCTGCAGCTTTTATACTTGGAGTGGGGTAGGCAAAAAAAAAGTATATCATAAAAATACTTACACATTTTTACAGTATGTATCATGATATGTTGACACAGACAATACACTAGTGCCACATTTACAAATTCAGAGCTCAGAGAAGCATACATTCTCCACTGCCATTTAGTGGATATCATGAAAAAACTAATCACGATAATATAAAATGTTGTTATATTGCCCACCTGTCCTTCAAAGCTTGGCGCTTTTCTAGTTGTAATGAACCTGATTTCAATTCTGTAGTTAGTTACCAGGTTTAGTAAGAGTGTTAGAGCAGGGAAATCTAACTGCGCTGGACTCCTGCCCTCTAGGAACAGAGCTAGACACCCCTGGTCTAGATAACTTATGCTACCAACACCAGCAACCTGAGATCTACTCATTTGGACAGTTTAGTTCTAGTGCAAATACAAAACAAACATAGTCAAGTGTTAACACTGGAACAAAGATCTCCAGGAGGACAGATCACAAAAAGGTAGTATTTGTTTCCAGGTTACTTCACTTGGACAAACAGAGGCACAGCAACAGAATTACCTCTTTATTATGAAGACTACACGTGACAATATACAAATTAAAAAAAAAACTGTTCCAAATCACTTTTAAATGACAAATAAAACAGAAACTCATTAAATCGGATGCTGGCAGCAGGTTGCTTCTTGGTGGCCCATGCTCCACTCTGGAAGAGGTATTTTTAGCAGTCAGAAAGCTGAAGTGCCGAGTCCCACGGGCCACAGGAGCTGATGAGCAGCCTACGTTCATCTTGATGAGTCACTCGGCCCAAGCTAGAAAAAGCAGCAAGCTGACCCAGAAACAGCTTGTAGATGGTGAAAAGCAACAGAATCTATGCGGCAGAAGCACCTGCAGCGGCCACATCACCTCTCCCCCTTAGCTCCAGAACTACAATCATCACTATACAATAATGGACCAACACCATCATGCTTATTATCTTTTTTCCAGTTTTTATTTTATTTTACATTCAATTTTACACTATTTGAAAAGCACTGTTCTTCCAGCCTTTTTTCCAGTTTCTATTAATTAATGAATTCATTTATTTATTTTACACCACCAAAATCACCATATGCCTTTCATGTTTTGTGCAAAATGATGTATAGACTAACACACAATATGAGGTATGTGGTTTTGTTCTGATTATTTATGTTATTCATCCAAGAATATGAGAAACTTATCTGAAGAACAGTAAGAACTTCACATAAAATGAAAGATGCGATACAAGATGCTAAGCACTCACTGCAATTGATTCTGAAGACACTAAGTATGTGATTATAGCTAATTATAGGGCACATCAGAGAGGAATGAGTTCAATACCATAAGAGGCAGACTGAAAACAGAAATACAGTACATAAACCATGAGACTAAATGGCAGCCAACACGGTACCAAAACAGCAGCTACTGTAATTAACCAGAATACAACAGGGGCACTCAACAAAAGGAAAGGAGTATTTTGTGCAACAAAGCTGCCATTTTCAGAGGAAATCCAGGCCATCCACAACAGTGCTAACCACATCTCCATAGCAACCATCATTGGAAACACCAGTGAGAGACTCTGTGGCAGCAGAAGTGCAGCAATCGTGTGTTCTCTCTGCCGGCCATCCGGACATGCAGGCTTCAGCATGCTTCACAAGGACATGCTGCACACTGCCAAGTACCAGCAGTAGCAGCAGCAAGGTCACTCAGTGCCTTCTTAAACACTCTTATTACTCTCCAGTATAAAACATTTTTAATCCACTGCAGTGCTTTAAGATGAGGGCCCACACCTTCTCTTTCTGGAGTGAGAAATCACAGAAATCCCCAACACCACCAACAACCCCTGTGACTGCATTTAAAGTGAAACTGATTCTAGGTGTTTTTGTTTCTTTGCTTGTTTGTTTTTTTAACATTCATTTTTCACTCTCTTACTAGTGCAGACCTAAGAACATTTGCTTCAGTGTCAGTGAACGCTCCAGAGATTCTCAAATTTTCAAATGTCAAATGTTGGTTCTCTCGTGCTGCTATAATAATATTCTTATGGCTTTTTCCAGACATTACCTACATGTCACTGAATACAGAAAAGAGATGGAGGATCACCCAAAGACTAAACTCTAATATATGCTGGTGTTGATCCCAAAATCTGGCAGCCAAGAGATTTGCTTAAGATCTCTCATTCAAAGACTACAGTCAACGTACTTGGAGGTGAAAATAAGGTGAAGAAAAAAAAAAAAAAAAAAGAAAAAAGTTGATTATTCAACTTAAACCTTATTAAGCCTCATTAATGCTCTGTAATAGCATTGGTTCAAACAAGTAAAGCTATTGTACCACAAACGTGACTGAGGGCCATAAATCCTAACTGTTGGCATAGCACAGTGAAATGTGACGCCTGGTCAGGTTTCATCATGAGCTAGTTGCTGCCTGCATTTTCTGATTATCATTAAGCATTCACCATTCACATTACCCAAATATCTTACTTAATTCTGTCTGCATTTACAGAAGCCAGAAAAGGGAAATATTTTACTGTACAAAAACTCTTTTGCCAGAGAAACTATTTTGACATCCATGCTGGTGCAAAATGTAGTGACCTCCTTCCATTTCTCATGGAAGTAGTGCCAGGAAAACTAGTTTATAAAGACCGTGCATGGCGGACCAAATGGAGAGAGCGTATCTATGTGAATTAGGTCAACATGATTGCTCTTACCACATTTCCATAACGGCCATTCACTGCCATGTAAAAGATATGTTTGAAGACATTCAAACACTCTGCCTACACCTTACAGCAGGTACAGTGCATGCCTACCTTTCTTAGTTTGAGGACTGACATTTGACCGTGGGGTGGGTGTCGCTGGTGAAGTCGGTAACTTTGGAATGACATCTGGTATTGGAGCTGAAGTGACAGCCTTGTGTTCAGAATCAACAGGAGCATCAGCATCTGTTTTTTGGGGTGTCTTCACCTCCTCGCTGTTGGCTTTAGTGGGGTTTGCATCCAGAGATGTTGGGGGATCTGAGAAATAGAAAAAAAAGAAAAAGCACATTTAAGCAGCTGCCAAACAGAGACAGAATTCATTATAGCTGCACATTCATATAAAGGTGCATTTTACATATACAAACATGAAGGTCTGACTACGGGGACTTGATGGAGTTGATGGAACCATGAATTTAGTAGAATGTGTGGACGTATAGCAGTGGACCTGAAAATAATTATTATTCAGTACATAGTGCTTTTGGTATTGGCAGAGCTCAATTCTGAATAAATAATTTTAACTCTGAAAATCATTTGATGCTACCCTCCCATATTACCCTGAGCCCTGATATTGCTTACTATCAACAGTTCCACAAAGGGCTTAATACTGACAACTAAAAGGACTACTTAGCAGTTCTAAAGATTATAACAGCAAACTTGGCTCACTTGTCTTTTCTCCACAGTTCAAGAAGGCACTGATTCAGCAGAGGAGGAGAAGAAAGGTATGATAGATGAGGAAGTCCTGCTCATGATAAAGGCATCTGAACTAATGAATCACTGAGGGCAGAGAGTTTGTCCAACAGCAAGCAAGTAAATGATCAAATCAGCTCAACCTGTCTGAAACCTACTATATCATTTAGGCTAGTAGACTATGCAAAAACATCTGGTTCCTTGTGACTGCTCAAATGTGAGTTATCATCCTGTGGTATACCATTTGAATATAGAGTGGACACAGTTAAATATAATGTTATCTGGGGGCATGAGATACTTGCCTACTTTTCTTAAACAACTCTGCCAAACTTCTCTTACTCGGTCTTGTAAGTGAGAGGAGGTTGCTATGAATGTTAAACTGCGGACCTTGCACTAACTATTACCTATATTCAATTCCAAAATCACCAGCAGGCTACTCTTGATAAAGAGACAAACCAAATAGCAATGGATGGACAGTGGTTCCCAGCGGTCCCAGGCCCCTGAAAAGGTCCATGTTTTTCCTTCATCCCTATGTGTTGCAAAAATGTGGACCATGTCGGGGGCCACGGAGAGTGGCTTGGGAACCAGTGTGATAGAAGATGGGCTATAGGTTAAAAGCATCTTATTCTATGGTCACTTTAAAAATCAAGCAATACTATTTTGGGGTTACAGTCACAAAACTAGCCAATAAAATTTCTAGAGTGCCTTTATTCATTACACTCTTAAAAAGATGGCTCTTCAAGGGTTCTTTAGTAAAGAAAATGGTTCTATATAGAACCATGAACACCTCTGCATGATTAGAAAGTTCTTTGCATCATGAAAGGATCGATCTCCTTCTTCAGATTGATGGAGAATGTGTTGTAGATAGTCCTATATAGAAACCTTTTTGAAAAGTGTTCTAAACGGCACCAAAAAGGGTTCCACTATTTTTATAAGCCAAAGAACCCCTTTTTGGTATTACATAGAACCCTTTTTGCTAAGAGTGTAGTTTGTTGGTGCAACTGTTTAGATGCCAGTCTAAGCCACTCATTTTCTTCCATGCCAAAACCTTTCAAATCATTGATAGAACTTTGTCTATCCATAGAAATAAATATCTTCAAATACTTTAATTTGGTTTCAGGTAGTTATTTATTTGTTAATAACTGTATCTTTACTCTTGAGCAGAGGAAACCTGATTTCTGGCCAGAATGCCTTGAAACGTACCAGACTCCATGTTGCTTACAGAATTTCTCACATTCCTTCAAGTAGCACAACCTGTTGACCAGGAATGACCTCACTCTTTAAAAACCCAAACATTTCAAGTTTTCTCACTGAAACAGAAGGGCTGTCTGACCTTTAATGTGTCAATTCAACAGCCTGAGGCGAAGTAGTCATGCTTACAAAGCAAAGAGCGGAAAGAGAGGAAGGGAGGGAGAGGGAGAGAGAGAGGGTAGGAGAGAGAGCGCGAGGGGGGGGGGAATGAAGGAGTCTGTCCAAGTCTCACATGGCTCACTCTTGGCAGACCACACTTGCCACTCCAGCTCAAGTATAGATGTAAGAGGTGTAAGAATACCCTGGGGGCATTTGACTGCAGTCATTACAGTCCACCTCTGAACTCCACTAGCCATTAGGATCAGGGAGTTCTGCAATGTTTCGTTAAAGAACAGACAGCACAGATATCTGTCTCGCTTTGCATTTCTTCATCCCACGGTGCACCTCCATCACAAAAGAAAGCATCTGGAAATGGTGGGCAAACGACCAAAAACCCACATCAACAAAATGCTTTTAACGTACTCAGTGACTGATTTCAAAATTCTGATTTCAATAGTTTATTTCAGTACAATAAGACATGGGGGATATTTCAGTTTACAGTGAAGTCCACAGTGACATACGGTTAACATCAACATTCCAAATAAAATTAGCTTTTACTTAATTAATAATTTAATTTGACAGATGTCTTATCAGGATCTTTAACTAACTTCAATAATCAACTGGTGTCTAAACCATGTAGTTCCATGTAGAAAGATACCATGTAGTTCTCAGAACTACATAGTATCTTTCTCCCTCTCTCCCTCTCTTGCTTTGTATTTATAAAACAGCCCAGAACTTACCCGTCTATAGGCACATCTGCACTACACAGGCCTACTTATTGATATAACAACGCACAGCAACATAAAGTAATTTTGTTGATTTAAAGCATTTTTTGCAGCTGCGATTCACCAAATTAAATTTAGCTTTTTTGTTAACTATGCTGGTGTGCTTTGCCAGAAGCTCTGAAAACAGCAGGCAACTACACAGGCCTGATCAAATTAAGATTTCAGAACAGGCCTGCCAAACAGAGAACTGCTTCTAAAAGATGGGGAGGCCAGGCATGCGCTTTTAAAAATGCAAATGAGACAAATAGGGGGTCGGAAATGGCAGTGAGTGCTGTCAGTGAAATCAAAGATTAGATGGAAAGAGGGGTGGGGTGGGTGGAAGAGAGAGTGAGAGAGCAAGAGGGAGAGAGAGATATAACACTGCATCTCATTTGAGCAATACTGAGAGGGTAATGAAATGAATGACCTCATCCCCCACTCCACACCCCTCACCCCGGATGGGTGATGTAAGGAGGAATGGTGCCCCTCATGAGAGGGGGATGGGGCGAGGAAAGAAAGACAGGAGCAGACTAGCTGGAGGCCCAGGGTAAACACCAGCTACTGGATTAGAGCCAGAGAGAGAGAGCCACAGCCAGAGAGAGAGACAGAGAGAGAGACAGAGAGAGACAAAGAGCACCAGAGAGAGAGAGAGAGAGAGAGAGAGAGAGAGACGCGAGACAGAGAGAGAGAGACAAAGAGAGAAAGAGCACCAGAGAGAGAGAGAGAGAGAGACAGAGAGAGAGACAGAGAGAGAGACAGAGAGATAGAGATAGAGAGACAGAGAGAGCCAGAGAGCCAGAGAGAGAGAGCGCCAAAGAGATAGAGAGAGAGAGAGACAGAAAGCCAGAGAGAGAGGATGAGGTAGAGAGCAACATAGCCAGAGAGATAGAGAGAGAGAGAAAGAGTGCCAGAGAGAGAGAGAGAGAGAGAAGAGAGAGAGAGAGAGAGAGAGAGAGAGAGAAAGAGAGAAAGCCAGAGAGAGAGAGAGAGAGAGAAAGAGCGCCAGAGAGATAGAGAGAGAGAGAGAGAAAGAGTGCCAGAGAGAGAGAGAGAGACAGACAGAAAGCCAGAGAGAGAGGATGAGGTAGAGAGAGAGGATGAGGTAGAGAGCAACATTATATGGTGTTACCATTATATTTTTTTTAAATACTCTAAAATCAAAGAAAATGAAACATTAACTCAGAGTTATGTGAGAAAGGTGGCAGGAAAGAACACTGTGCTGGGCTTCAAACATTCTTAGAACCTAACTTCTCTAGCTTAATCCATTTTTTCAAAAGCTCCCCATAAGCGAATGGGCCATTTTCAAAACATTCCAAACCAGAAGAAAATGAAAATGGGAAGGGCTTTACTAGCTGACTAGTATTTTGGCACCTGGGACCTGGGTGTGTGTGAATGTTTGAGGGAGTGCGTGTGGCTCAGGAGGAGCCACTGTATGACCACTGTGTGAATCTGTTCCATAGCTGAGAACCATCAAACCACAGTACATCAGCTCAGACCACCCAGTTCATGCTGACCATGCGGACTGTCTGCAGCAGAGGAGTAGTCCATAAATGGCAAACAATACATAAACTTCAGTTAAACATCCCAGGTTAGACTACATTTCTTCCACAATTCTTGCATGGTCTGTTCAACTAGGTCCAAAATGCCAACATTTGTCTCCACACAGCATTAAGACAACCAGTTAATCACACTGAGTAGAATGTGACAATGTAATTGTAATATTAAAAATACAAAAAGAATTCACAGAAATAAAGAGGCAGCACATGAAACAAACTGAATACAAAGAATGTTCAACATCATTCCCTTATGATCAATATGACAGCCAACCCAATCCATGTGTTGTTCAGAGCAAGGAACTTTTGCAATCAAGTCTTGTATTAATAATTTGTTCATGATGTGGATCATGCACATTTCTGATGCATGTGGGCAGCTTCAAGAAAGAGGCTGACCCTGATGTTCATCCTAATGACAGATGTAGATATCTACGTTGCTCAGAGGCAGACCCTTTAGCATGTAAACAAGCAAATACCAACATGCATTATGTGAACACCTAACATGTAATTGCAGGGAGTACAGGGATCTTCCTAAATACAGAGCTTTG
Organism: Colossoma macropomum; assembly: GCF_904425465.1. Taxonomy (NCBI): domain Eukaryota; kingdom Metazoa; phylum Chordata; class Actinopteri; order Characiformes; family Serrasalmidae; genus Colossoma; species Colossoma macropomum. The sequence goes on from NW_023494785.1 coordinate 21,155,621, forward strand.
GTCTGCAGCCCCACCCAGCCATCCAGTGGCTATCCCAGAACACTAGACCTAATTACGGGCTCTGCAGAAACACGCCCAGCTGCAAAGCTAAAACACTATTCACATAACTAATTTGCTTCAGTCATTAACAGCAGGCCACTGGGAGCTAATGACATTACGCTGACCCTCAATTGAAGAATATGAGCTCAGCAATCGAATGAGAGAGTGGGTTTTCAAAGAGTTTATGAAAACATTATCTACTGGATTGAGCTCAACATCTGGAGGCCATTATGTACTGTTTTGCAGTGTAACAGGCCCACAATCACTTACAAGCAAAATGCAAGAACTATTAAATGGTCATTTAATGCAAGGTTAGCATCCTCCATCATCATCCTGTTTTGCTACATATGAAAATTAACACATTTGGGGACGGAATTTTTTTCTGTGCAGGTGTCAACAAATTCCACAACGTTATGGGGCAGCAAACATTTATCAAAACACAAATTATTAGAATGCATACTAATAACATTGAAGTAATATGTAGTAATTTTACATATGTCAATGTGTTCATTTGACCATTTCCAAACCTCTTCTGTTGGAAGCCAAGTATTAACTGTGGCAGTGTGCTTAGCTGCCTAAGACTTTTGCACAATAAACCTGCCCTACAGAAAGAATAACTCATAAAAAGGAGGATGAAAGTAGGATGAAATGCATTAAGAAGTAAGTTTTTAATTGCAGTGCTGGGAATGTAGCTATAGATACAAACCCTCACACAAACAATATACACATGCACCATAACACTGGCCTTTAGCTGCACCTGACTGCCTCTAATATTAGAGGTCTGCTGACTGTCTGAAGTCTGTCTGCCTCATGGAATGACTTTCCTACTTCCAGACCACTCTTAAGATACACACGCTTGTGAATTCCCCTCCCTCTACTCTGCCTCAGAAAACACAGCCAGGTCAGAAGTGGAGTACAGCTGCCAAAGACTAAACTTAGGCCACGTCACGATGCCATGACATCACAGGAAATTTAGACATGCGCAGAGAAAGGAGGAGGAGAGCAACAGTGAAACCCAGAGAGAATCAGGAAGATGTAGGAAAATCTTGAAATCAGACTGATCCAGATGTTTAGGCTTCATATGCTTTAAGGGAGAATAAGTCATCAGAGCTTGTCATTATATTTCTATGAATTTGTTGGACAGTATTTTTTTAAAAGCATTAATCTAAAACTGAAAAGAATTCATTTGTAAAAACTTTTAAATCATCCTGAAGCTACGGAAAAGCATGTGAGAAAACATGTGGCTGAGTCAGGTCACGTGCTCTGTCTCTGATGCTGCACTGACTTACTCCCACACATCTGTGAAGGAAATTGTTCATCGTTTCACGAGGGCTTGACTTTCCAAATTAATTTATCTTGAGCATTTTAAACAGCCTGACTCATGCAAAGAGATGACATGCATAACTGCTCTGCACTACATAATTAAAGATAATTCATCAAACCCATTATGTGGTGACTGGTTTTATTAGTCTGTGGATGCTAATTGTGCCTAATGAAATTACAGTGTTTGAGAAACATTATTATCTGTACTCCAAATATGACTACAAGTCTCCCTATTTGAATTTTGCGTATTAACTGTTCATCCCAATCTCCTTTTGGTTAAAACCTTTGGGCACATAATTGGGAAGCCTCCTGTGGAGTCTAGTTCCAGCCACAATTTGCCCTCCTGCTCCAGCTAATTAACTTCTTCAGAAGTATTAGTAATATGTATGGGGAGGGTACAGATATTAGATGCAAGTTGGATTCAGATTTTTTAACAGGCTGACATTTATTACACTCATACTATGCGGACTAAATAAACACATGAAACACACTAGCACATTTTCAGGATTTTCCATTAGCCAAAGTCACAATACAAATAACACTTTTTGCTCTTTAATAGACCTGGCATTTTACATTCTTAAATGAAAAATTTAGCTGCTGATTTAAAAACACCAATCAAATTAAGTGCTGCACTGAAAGTAAAAGGCAACTGGCTATTTAGCACAATGAATGATGCATAATTATGTTGTGATGTGGTAAAGGTGTAACAGCAGCATTCAAATACAGTGCAAGGGAACTTACAGGTATTCAAAAGTCACTACTTATATTTAATGATTTTGTTACATGATACATAATAACTTATACAAGCCCTTTGTGAGCTGGATCAGGTGCGTTGAAGCAGCTGAAGCTGTGTAGTACAGGTGGGCCACAAGACTGGACTTGGGAAAGACTCCTATCATTTACTGTGTGCTCTATGTAGTCTGTGGTTAGGTATAAAAAGCCTGGACTGTATTTATCTTTCTCTCCAGTTTGAGAGGAGCAAGAGGCCTGCATGCCTAACGGGGGCTCAGTGTCTGACGGCATGTGATTTATTCCATCTGCGTGCTGCAGACAATGTCTGCACTGGTGTGATGTTATCTCTTCATACACTCAACCCCTGGAACCGTATCACTGCTCTTTTCTCCTCTCCGCCTCCTCTCTAGCATTCTATTAACTCATCTATTCATTATCTCATTCTTACCACCTAGGCTTGCTCTCTCTCTCTCTCTCTCATCAACTTCATTTGAGATATAACAGACATATGTAGAGAGGGATTGTTTATTTTCTAACACACTGGGGAAAAGAAACACACACACATACAGGCTGTCACTACTTATTATATTATTAATTCATTAATGTACCTGTTATTTTGGCAATTACTCAAGTAATCAGAGTTTGAAAAGAACAATAACGAGCAGGCAGAACCTTTCAAAGATTCCAAATTATTTTCCAGGAAAAATGTAAACTAAGAAGACTAGTAGGCTCTCTTTCTATAAGAGAGTCCAGTAAAAAAAAAAATTCAGGGACACAACAATATGGGAATCACAGGCAGACACAGATATTCAATATTTTTCACACAGATGTCTGTCAATACAGAAGCTAATACTCAAACACTCATAAAATGTAGTAACTGAGACTAAATCTAGCTCGTTTAGCATTACAAAGAAATATAACAAATATTGGTAGAAGGTTAAAAATCCAGTAAAATGAATAAAAATACAGACTTTAGTGTTTCAGCCCTGCATCTCTTAAACGGTGTCTCTTTGCCCAGAAGACAATAAACATCAAATCACAGCTTGAAATTTCAGTTAAAAATAAACATTTGTCCAATTTTACATTTTTTTTAACAAATATCTGCCTATACAGATAACCCCTAGAAATGTTTAACATGCATCATCATTAGCATCCAAATTGTTATTTGCCAATTACTGTCAATTCCTTGAGAAGGTACATTTTCACTGATTTGTTTTCTTTAATGTATTAATGAAACAAAGACAAACAAATCAGCCTGATAACCCTAGGAAATCTCAGTAGTGGCTAAATCAGTTTCTGGCCTAACTACTAATGTCACAATACCATTAGGATCATCAGTCCTTTGGGAACAGAAAGCACAGAGAAGGAGTCACTGATATAGAATGCCACACAATTTCTGAACAGTTAGCTATGTATTTGTTCAACACTGCAAAGAATGAGATTTGCTGCAAAGAGGATTTATCTAATCCTTTTCTCCTGCAAACTTATGTGCCTTGTGAAACAGAACATGGATTAATACTGCATGGTAGAGAAAGGACATTTGATTTTGCTGCAAATTCTTACGGTGAACATCATATGCATATGGAATTAACTGGATTACGGACAGCAAAGCTTCCTCTTACTCAAAACATGAAATCTATATGAAGGTTTTTACATTGGTGGAGATTAAAGAACACTCAAGGCTTGGGGCTTCATCCTGGCTTCCATCAAAATAGCTCAGAGACTAAATTTTTTCTTCCTCCTTTTCAGCTCAGCCAGCAAATTAAAATCGTCAGAGGGAATTAGCCTAATTATTCTAGCTCTAGAAAGGCATACATTACCTCCCATAGGCTCTCACAGGGAACAAAACTGCAGAACTGCATCGTTAGAGGGAGGATGTATTGCATTGCTGCCCTAGCAGTATAAGAGTTTGTAAAAGCCTATGGATGGTAGGTTACATTCACCAAAAAAAACACAATCATTTTAGAGAGTTGAAAACTTGGGTAAAAGACACGAAGAAAACACTGGATTATTTCTTATTATTTCTGCTGATGTTGCTATCGCAGTGATGTTTTGATTGTGTGCGCTCCTGCGTGTAAATATGTGTGCAACATATAAAACTTAGCAGCAATCCTCATCTTAAAACAAAGGAAATGTATGAATAGAAACTGGTCTGTAACGGTACGCCACTCTTATCCTTCAAAGCCGTAACATTTAGAGACTTGACAGGGATTCAATACTACAATACTCTCGCTAATCTGAAGAATCACAACCAAAGCATTTTAGGATGTTCGGCCCTACAGGATACATAAATTGCAGCAGGTCAGTTTCATCAGGTCATATTGCAAGAAAGGTGGTTTTCACTACAGCAATAATCATTCTTCCTTTTTTTTATATCAACATGATGTTTCTGTAGGTTACCTCAGGCACAGTCAGCATTACCCAAGGTTTATGTTACATCACAGTAAAAGAAGAAATCATTTCTGATCAATGATTCAGTCCTAAAAGCTAAGATATGATTCATTCAACACAACACAGCTCACAAACATCTGTTCAAATAAAAAAGAGTTTTTGTTCAAGACGTTTTTTTTTTAACTGATAACACTAATGTAAAACATCAATAAAATATAAAATCGTTACCTTATGTATCAAAAATCATGTCAAACCATAGTGACTACACTCCTAATCTCCTCATACTAAAAAATGCAAATGTGCTAAACCATCTACTTAATTGGGTCAAGTTAAAACATTTATGCTGTTCAGAGGTCTGTGTCTTGGAAGGCCTCAGACGTCTGCCAAATCTCTAATGTTGTCACCACCTCCAAGGTACATAAAATTTCCTTGGTCAGCTCTGGGTCCATGGAGCAGAGCAATAACATCCCACTGGGGTGACAGAAGGAAGGTGGGAGGAGACACAGCATGTTATACAACAGAAGCTGACCCCCGCCAGGCTGTCTCTTCCTCTTACCATCTCAGCGTCAGCATGGCTGCTCAAACACACCAGCACATTCTGTAGCGATGTACCATCTTGAGTTGTTCATGGTCCATCGCATCAACTAGCAACAGGACATTTAGTTAGCCCGACTGCAGGTCTTGTAGGGAGGCGTTTCTGTGCCAAGAGCAGCACCTGTGATCAAAGCACAATTCTGAACACTGATCACTCAAACTATAGGCCTAAGTGGTCCATATTGATTTTTACAGCATTGTTTTTGTAAAACTGATCTGTTTAGTGGAATGCAAAGCTCTGGCTCAATTACAGTAGTCTAGGTCAGCACTGACTGATAGGCTAGAAGCAAAGAGCAGCATCAAGGAGTCAATATTTTGACTACAGAATAAAATATGGAGGATCCTTTTACAACTGGCATCTAACGGTCCATATCCTACATTTTCTCTTATTGTATTATTTTGTTTTGTTTTTCCTTGATATCCACTTAACATTTGTGTGGTTTTACGTACCACAATTGGTTACTATTAATTTGTACATGACTATTTTCCAACCACCCTTATCCCTTAGAATTAAATAGGCTATTTTGTTGCTGTCTTTAAGACTGTTATAAGATACATTATCTCTCTTCTGACTGGCTGCCCTGTATTACACCTCAGTCAAAAAGTCCTCAAGTGCCCCTGTCAAAAAAAGTACACAGAGATGAAAACACCCATTGGAACTTAAACATGAATAAGTGAGGCTGAACTGTAGGCTGAAGAGATGGATTCATAAAGGAGTTGGTTCTCGTGACATCACAAAAACAATCAATTTAAAAGTGCCTGTTTCTACAGCATAACTTCCATGGAACATTTTGAAACATCAAATATTTACATATTACTTCAAACTGCTTTATTTCAAAACATTGAGGGAAATTCGTTTTTCCATTATATGGGCCCTTTAAAACACCAACAGTACACAAACTATCTGTATGATATTAAGAAATGAACAGATACCCAACGAGATGATAACATGAACAAGAAAGAGATATACTTGTTGACAACACTAAATATGTCTTAAACACAATGTATATTCGTACAACAGAAAGCATTCAGGAATTTGCACTTAGTCTAGTTTTATCATGGTACTTTTGCTGTACAGCTCAAAAAGTAAGTATTTTTCAAATGTAGCACTGAAACAGTGAGCACATATCAATACAGTTTTGTATTTGACTATAGTCTTTTCCGCTTTTCCACAGCATGCCAAATTCAGATCTCTGCCCATTCAGTTTCAACAAACTGTCAAAACAGCCTAAGACCATGGTGGACCAGTGAGTCATTTCAGGGCTATGTGATGAGTTGTGGAAGGCAGACCTTTTCTGGTGATGAAATGGTCTTACTGATTCCAGCTCACTGGGCCCAGAATCTCAGGTTAGCAGAGGGGGATTAAAACAGAGACGACAAAATAGTGGCAACTCCACAGGCGTGAAAGGAGTGTCAGGGGGAGGGAGTGCTCACCAGAGCACATGCCTAATGCAAACCAAAAGGAAAGAGATTAGAAGATGTTCTTCAAAAGTCCTGACAGGGCAAAATTCTACAGAGGCAGTCCAAGCTCAGCCCCCCATACAAAGTAGAGAGGGAACGCCTCAGCCCTGAGTATGGCTGCTGTGAGCTAAAACAGTATGATTTATTTTTCCGTTTCAAAGCACCACCACAAAACTGCATCATTAAACTAAACAGAACTAGCTCTCAGACAAAACAAAGTGAATCTCCAAAATCTCCGAGACCTCTACTAAAGAACTGAAAACTCGAGTCATGGTTCAAGTACACATATATCATCATCATCACCATCATCTTCGTTCATTTATCAGGTTTACACTGAGTGAATCCTCATTTTCGATGTAGCCTAATGTAATGTAATGACAAATATTTTAAATGTAGCGTTCAGACATTTTCAACGTAGAGCACATCTCAGAAATATACATACAAGAAGATTGGTTTGACAGCAGAGCACAAACAGAGCTAGAGCTGAAACTTGTCGAGAATGTTGCTCATCATGCAGGAGGTATGTAACACAGACCTCCAAAACAACATCTCACTGTGAGAAAAGCCTAGTCACTACTGTTTGGTGAAATCAGATCAGAAGGCAAGACAAGAAATAAATGACTGTTAGGCAGAGAATTTCAGAGACAAAAAAAAATGATCTATGAAGTGCACAAGCGCATACATGTAGAATGCAGCCCATCACCTTTGATCAGTCATTTAGTGCAATAACAAATAATGGGATGAGTTAGAGAATTTAGTGACTCAGCAGAGAAAATGGCTAAGTGCACATACAGTTTGCATAACTGGAAAACATGTTTTCATGCAGAATCTGATACAGACTTGCACACTGTAGTTTGCTCTTGGAGCAAGTCATACCAGAGCCAAACTAGACTACAGATGCCATAACCTTGTTGAACTGTACTAGAAAGAGCTTGCAATATATAGGCCTATGCATCGTCATGCTTTCTTCTTTATGTGGTGATACATCCATTCCAGCTGAGAAAGACATGCTAAAAACTACCATAAATGAAGGTCACTCTTGGCATGCACCTATAAAACAACCCAGATTTTTTTTGCCAGATTTTACCAGCTATTTCAAATATGTATTATGATCGCTAATTTGACCTTCAGTTTTGAGTATTTAGGTCTCTCCCTACTCATAGAGATAAGAACCTGGTCTTGTATGGCTGGAATAACTGCTTGTCAGCATTACCAAGATGGTCACAGAGCGAACAGACTTTCCTATAAGGTCTTGCGTGGTTTGGTGCATCACTGGGAATATCATGTTAATATATGCACGATAAAATAATTCAGCTCTCAAAGGATGCTTATTGTCTATTCTAAACAGATGTCTATTCTATATAGATCACACATGGTTAAAATTCCCACTGCTACGATGGGAAATTCAGTCTGCTTTTGCCTGACTCAGAGCCAGAAGCCCCCGCTCAACAGGCCCCCCCAAGCATGAGGAAGGAAGCACAATCTTCTGTTGTCCATAGAGAAAGCTCCACATAGAAATCTTCACATAGAACTTGGGTGGAGGGCAACACACAATGCAGAGGAGGTACTGCTCTGAAAATACCACTGCAGCAACTCTTCCCCTGCAGCTCTGTGCTCAGACATGGACAGAGGCACTGACACACTGCAATGTATTCATTCAGCTAAGCTTATCATATTCAAATGTCAAATTATCCCATTAAGTGTGGTCTGACTGCATTGCTGTCACTGTCAGTTTTGTGTTTTGTCTGTTCAAAACATGAAAAAGGTAACAGTCCTTAATGGCCCACATTAACCAGGTTCAGAACCATGGATCAAATAATGCACCTCAAAGCAATTCACAGAGAAACTCATTTGCCTAAGCACATATCAGTTTTGCCTTTCTCAATGTGACATTTATCTCTCTCAGATAAGGACACGCCTGCTTGCATACAGTCACATATTGAAACTGGACTATCATTCTCTCTTGAATACACTATGGTTGCACATCCAAAGTCCCCAGTGAGGTCCAGTCAAAAAAACGATCAGCCAGTCTATCCTCTGCCAGCCTGTGTGCCCATATTGATCACCCTCCTCAGAGCAAGGCTGATAATCCAGGAACAGTTTAGGCATTTTACATCGTGGTGAACAGGATTACTTGAAGCGCTGAGACCTCAGTGTTCCTAGCCAGTTTTGTTCCATGATCACTGCGGTGGGTGATCCTGGGCCTAGAGTTTGCTGCTCATCATTTTTGCTTGGACAGTGAGGTCCGGGGAGGGGGCTATAGGACTGTAACTACAGAGTACACCAGACACTGTCTGTTCATATGTTTTTTTTCACAGGTTGACCACATAACCTACGACCCCTGTAGATGACGCCACACAGTAGCCTACACACTTTCATGAGAGCATCATGAGAGATAAATTCCAGACGGGGTTACAATACCCGTTCTGCTTCCGGCTTCAACTACTTAACACTAGACTATCACATTCATCTCATAGTCATTCATCCCCGACAGGCTTGTGCAACGACTGGGTTTGCAGTCCTGCCACTGAGTGCAATTCAATTCAGCCCCGTCCCTCATCAGCTACGAAACCACAACTCAGGCATCAACAACAAAACAAAAAAGGAAAGAAATAAAAACACGACAACATAGATGACAGCTGACGAATCCCTGTGTGAACGCTTGAACCGAACTCAGCCTAATTTTAAGCAAACTTTAAATACGCCCATGTTAAAACAAAATAACAGGCAGTTTTCAGAGGCTGGGATTAATGTTAGGGCCAAACAGCCATGTGCTAATGAAGATGAAGGGCAGAAGCTGGAGTCTGTCGGTACATCTGAATCTATGGTCACCGCATCGAGTGCCATAAAACCATCACAGAACACATAGCAGAAGGAAAAGAGACGTTAACATGACGGTTAGCTCCGTTCCACAAACACAAACGCAGACTTACGGTCTTCTGCTGAACGCAGAACATCTGTATCCAGGTCAGAGCCAAAACCTTCACACTCCATTTTGTTCTCTGGGTCAGGCGGATGGTCGTGCTCTTCTCTCAGACCGTATACTCATTCCTCCGGGATTAAAAACGGGGGAGAACTCGGCTCGCGCGCTCCGCTGATGTATCCCAAACCCGATAAGAAGAAGGGAGAGGAAATGTCAGTGCAGGAGAAGCGGGAGCTTGAGGGAATGTAACTTTAGTCCCAAGACCACGAAACCGAGACTACCTCTCGGCCTCGTGGGTGTTAAAAAAACTGAGGTAACTTTCAGCACAGCGGACAGTCCCACCGCTCCCAGCTGATAGTAGTCTACTGCCTGCTGAGCGGACCGTCCCTGCGTGCCCGCAAATCTCGACTGTACCTTTCACGCTAAAGGGGATGGACGTAAGCTTTGTGCGCTGCTTAGTCAATCCCCTTCCGCCTGTTACATCCCACACATATATTAGTTTTCTAACATAATACATTACTTTGGAATTTGGGCCTGAGTTTAATCTCATTTCGTGCTTTAAACTATTTTGTTTATCCGAGTGCGAGCCTGCTCTCCCCATGAAATGGACTCTACCAGTAAGCCCAACATTCAAACTGTTTGTGCCCTCAGCTGATTGCAGTGGTGTCTCTCTGCGGCCTGGGCGGTTTAGTCAGGACCCCTAAAAAGTCAAGTCGGGCTCTGTGATGCGTCAGCTTTGTTAAGGAAAGAAGAATTTGCCGAGTACGGGTGCTCTGGGGAGCACTGTATAACTATGTATAACTAAGATTCCCTCACAAAAATAGACCACACAACTATTAGGTTTTAGTTGTTTAAGATACAGAGGCTGTTCAAATAGCATCTTCACAATACTTCACAAACATGGTATGCAACATCAGTGGGATTTACCGAATATGAGGCTTCAATATTAGTCTGGTTTTAGTTTACGTGGACGTACACCTTCAACTTCATCTCCTACACATTTGTATTTTATTTCAAGCGAATATTCAGTTCTAGTTGTCTAGGCAACAAGGGTTATATCAAGTACATCTGCTGTTTTTCCAACATAACCAGATTTGCCGTAAGAAATGGAACAATAGGTTGAATTAAAAAAAAGGCTCTACAAAATCAAACTGAATCATGAAGCTGCTTGCCACCTGTAGAGCGCAGCTAGCATCTGCTTGAGAGTGGACATGGATGCAACAAGATGGGGGGTGGGGTGGCAAACGGCACGCTTGAGAGGGGACACCCCGTCCCCCCAAAAAAAGACCCAGTGGGGCTCCTTTGTGCAGCTGTTGGCCCCGCGCTAGCACAAACTCCCAAGAGCCACCTGTCACTGCAACTGGACACAGAGAAGGAGGACTAGGGGGGGCTGGGAGCAGGCACAGAGAGCCCTAAACAACAGACCTGGAGAAGACCCACTCAAACTAAATGGATGTTTTAGGACCAAGAGGCAGATAATATATACTCAACACAGTCTTGGGTTGTTACATTGGGGGAAAAAAGACAAGTAAGGTTGATGTAAAACAGAAGTCTGATGTAAGTTAACACAAAATGAAGGAAACTGGAACACAAAGAGACAGAATGGTCGTACAACTGATTAAATTTTCACTAGATCTAAATTTAGCTCCATTCATTAATGGTTGAACAAGACATGTAATTATCTGGAGATTAAACTTTAATGTGAGTACTATCTAACAGACAGCAGTATCAATCCATAAACTGCAGTGCTACAAAAGGGAAAGTACACAGTAAAAAAGATAGTTCTTCATGGGTCCTTTAGTAAAGGCAAAGGTTTTATTTAGAACCGTGAGTTCTATATAGAACCATTTCATGCTTTAATGGTTCTTGGCATGGTAAAATGGTTCTTCAGATTGATGTAGAATGTGTTGTATATGGTTCTATATAGCACCTTTTTGAGAATAGCTCCAAAAAATATTGTTATGATGTCAAGCTTATAACAATTGAAGAACGCCTTTTGGTGCTATTTAGACCCATTTTCAAAAAGGTTCTATATAGAACCACATAGAACACATTCTCCATTAATCTAAAGAACTATTTCATTATTCAAAGAACCATTTAAACATGAAATGGTTCTACATAGAACACATGGTTCTAAATAGAACCATTGCCTTTATTAAACAACCCTTTAAAGGACCATCTTTTTTAAGTGTGTAGAACAACATCAGAGATTTTTTGTTTTAGGTTATGTTTTGTTTTAGGTTATGTTTTAGGTTATGTTTTAATATTGAATTGCAAGTCAAGGCTAGGTACTGTACGCTGTGTTGTATGAAGTTCTGCTGCATGCAGCCATTTTCAGAACCTTTTGATTTATGCCATTGCTGTTGGTATCATCACATCAGCTGTTTCTTCATTTAAGTCTTCATTCTCAGTTACAACATAGAGGTATATCTACTACATTTTTTGTGTAGTTTTTCTTTTTTGATGTCAATGTTCTGTTAGTGACTTTCTCCTATTATTCGCATCAACAAGAGAAAATTCCAAGAGGTGATTTTATGACATTTATAAAATTAAGTACAACAAATAGCTCAAAGCAAGCATAGTACAGCACCCAAAATGGTATCTACGAGTATAAGGAGATGTAATATCTTGTAGCAGTACAAGCTGTTACAGTATTTAGTTAAAGTCCTGAATGCAGCTCCTGTGTCCTCTGAGGTCAGGGATTGTGACAAGTGAACACTAACCATATCTAAGACTAACACTTATTGTGTCATGATGTTGCATCTTAATGACAACACCTCATGGAAAGAATAGTTTACAAGCTACAGAGTTGAAAATTGAATGTGTAAACACACTTAGATTCTTGTTTGCAGGAAATACCTTGTGGCTTGTGGATGATGATAAAATGGTATATTATATTCCTCGCTGCATATTTTACTTACAGGGTTAAATTCCTTCTTAGTAAACAAGATGATCAGATTGGCATCCATAATTAGTTTCATGCAGTATCTTTCTGGAAGTGTAAGATTTTAGGTTTTGATGCTGCTATGTTTGTCACTGCTTGGCAGTATGTAGCATTTTTAAATACCATGAGATGAAATGAACATCACACAGATAAACTAAAGCAGAGTTCCTTTAGGTGCAGTGAACTTCCAATTTCCAGTCTTAGAAGCTGGTTGCATTTACCGCTTCTCATGATCCAGGTAATCCCAATTACAAAGACTTATCAGTCTCTTCAGTCCATAAAACCTTGCTTCACATCTCAGATGTCCAGTTTCATTGTTGCAGTGCCCATTTTTTCCTATTTTGTTTATTTCCTTTTCCCAGTAAAGGTTTCTTGAGGGCTTCAGATTCTTTCAGACCCATAGTGTTGTGTTGTCTACTCAAAGTGGAAGGATGAATAGAAACACCTGTGGAGTTTTTTAGATCTGAAGCAAAAGTGGAGTGTCCATTGTGAGTCAGATATTCTCTGTATCTTTTTATCATTTTTTGAACTCTAGTTTTGGAAGCTCCTGTTTTTTCCCCACTCATTTTATTTTTACTTTCTCCTTCCTTATCCAAGTGTTGTTTCTAATAACATATCTTATATCTAATAGTATATCTTATCTCTAGCTTCAGAAATCTCCTAAAAAATGAATAACCTGCATTTAATGGCCATTCTGAGTGAAAATTAAATAAATGAAGTGTGGTCTCTGACTTTTGCTCAGCACGGTGTACAATTATATACACAAATACACAAAAATGAGAAGAGTGGTGGTGCCGGTGTCACAGAAATGGTCTACAAGTGTGGATAAGAAGACAAGGGTAAGGAGAATGAGTCAGGGGAGTCCATTAAAGGTCCATCCAAATGTGGGGGCACAGGAAAAGAGTACCCCTCTGTTTGACAGTGAGAGAAAGAGGCTTCATTTACAAGCGGCAGCTGTGCCACTCTTCTTGAAGCACACTCATTCTATCTCACTCTCACTCTCTCTCTCTCTCTCTCTCTCTCTCTCTCTCTCTCTCTCTCTCTCTCTCTCTCTCTCTCTCTCTCTCTCAGACACACAGAGGAAACACACGTGTATGTGTGCACACCCTGATGTGTGTGCATGTTCACAAACATAAACACATTCTTTTTTGGGTACTCAGCAGACTTTTATGAGTGAATGTACAAGCCTGAAGCTGAACACTGAGGAAAAGAGAACTGGGCTGGGAGTAAACACACACACAATAGGGCACTGATGTAATCACATCAGCAGTGGAGCGGCCACTAGTGATTCAGTGGACAGCACACAGCATTCAGAAAAGAGGAGGAAAGCAGGCAAGTGTCCTGAAAACACCCCTGGCTAAAGACTGTCATTGACTGGGGCTGAAAAAGTGTTATCATATCGTTTTACTAGAAACATTCAGACGTTTAGGCTGTTTTGAACAGTATTTGGTTTCTTACATGACAATGGTGATCTCAGAAGTTTCTGCATGTTTACAGATCATGTGAATGTGTCTATGAGTACAAAAACAGGCTTGTCGTCTGTCATGACAAAATTTGCTTGCAAGTCAAACACATTCCAACCATATTTGTGTAGTGACTTATGAAAGGGCTCAAAGTTTGAAGAGAAGTGCTAAAGTGCTAAAGGTTCAACATGGTCTAGCTCACGAAGCCTGCCTATTGTCTCTGAGTCTAAGGATCAGCTTTTCAGACTGACCAGGGTCATCCAAGGCCCCTTATTGAAAACACAATAGCAAGAATTCCAGAATGTCCTTACATTGCTCTCCCACTATCTCAGTCAACAAGGAAAGTCTAGTTCAGTGTGAAGGAGCATACAATGCAGTTGTATTTATTAATGGAACACTGCAAGGATATGATTCTTCAGGTCTATTTGTTCATAGCTGTGAAGCAGAATTTCAAATTTGGGATGTTAGGTTAACCTTCAATAGTGATTCAATTAAACAAACACCAACTACAATATAAAGGTCTGGAATTGAATGAAATTGTGCTACTTAGTTCATTTTGACACCAAAAATAGAGGATCATGTAAAACCTTAGTTTACATAATGAAATAGCAGACTTTGCTTTATAAAACAAGTCATTGTTTTTCAAGAAACAACATGACAATAATGCTAAAGAGCCATAGCATTTCTCCACTAAACACATATAGCTGAGGAAATGCTACACAGTACACCCATCCTTTACAATATAGTGTTCCCACGATATACAGTACAGTTTTACTGATTAAGAAATGTGCAAAACCATGCATATTGTTTCAGCAAATAACAATCCCAGTCATACCTTCACTTTCATTATTAAACCCAATACACATCAGTAATCATAAAATGCTAGATTGGGCCCTAATCCACAACATGCAAGTGATATATTTTGTTCAATTCTATTTTCCCCCTCTTTACCCTTCTCTCTCTCTCATTCACACTTACACACACTTTCTCTCTTCTACTGAGGTAGCCTTGATGTGCTTGAGGCCCAGCATAGGGGTGTTTTGAGCTGTGCTAGCGTCCTGTGTGCAGGCCCCCACCCTCTGCTCCTCCGGCTTAAGATCCTCCCCTTCTAACCTCATTCATTACCATGATAAACGGAGGACATAGAAAGAGAGAGAGAGGGAAATGAAACCTCCCTCTAGCAACCTCTGGACATTATGGGGCTACTCAACACCCCTAAAATGTCCCTACTTCAGTTCAACATGATGTGTAATAAACATTATTACAATCAGAAATAAGAAGTACTATTTTCAGCCAACAGTTCCTCTATGGTAATGACCATGTGGCTGCAGGTGGCAGTGAAAAAAGGCCTTCCAATGCATGTGAGAAGTTGAGGACTTGTAGCAGACAGTGGAGTTACATGTGAATGGTGGGTGTTACAGAGCTAAGAAAGGCTGCTTTTATTTGACATTAGATGGATGGAGGAGTGGCAGCAGGACACACACACAGGCTCAGCAGGTTAAGATAATCCCGGGTGAAAAGGTCAAGTATCAGTTCTGCTTCATCACTCTTTCTCTCTCTCAAACAGCTAATGCTAAGACACTCTTAGTCATGTAAGCATGGTCATACATGCACTTAATATCATGCTTGCTGACACAGCAAGCTCCTAAAACCTCAGACAGCAAATGCAACGGTCAGCTGCTTTATGCCACATAGATCTGAATTCCTATTACTTTCATCTTGGGCTTCTGTAGCAAAATCTAGCATATAGCATATACAACTAGCATATTTAACACATGTATCATTCATATAGGAGCTAAATCCCCAGCAATGGTTGCTATTTCAACATTACATATAACATAAATTCCCGCTTATACATCACATAAGCAAAATATCAGGTCGGTCTCTGAGATGATGAAGGCAGTGCGCCCCACCATTCACTATTTATTACATTACAAACATGGTGGAGTTCTTTGTGGAGCTATGGAGTGAAACAAGCCTAAACCATGCAGTAAGAGCATCTTCAGCTTACTCTCATCATCCACCTAAGAAATGCCATCAGTTACTTCTTTCCAAGAGTTAATGTCACTGTTGTTGGTCAGCTGTCATTAGTATAACAGTTGTTTGTGCTACAACTTTTAAACTTTTATATAAGATACCAATGTTTGTCTTACAAATAGCAATAGAGTCAATATCTACTGCTTTCACACAACATGGGCAAGTTTATATCAGTTACAAACAGTTCAGTTGTTGCAACCTAGATAGCCACAGCAGGACTTTAAAAGGGATATTGAGGGACTTCTGTAAAGGACACTTTTCAACTTATTTGCGTTTGTTTCTCTTAAATTCAAAGCAGGAACAACACTGATATTAAACCTATTAGTCTATACCAAAACATTCTAAATGCAACACTGTATGGTTGTGGTGAGTTAATGGTACTGTTGGTGAGTTAAAGAGAGAAAGTTGCAGATGATGTAGGATGAAGTCAAATTTTCATTGACAGTTCGAGTGAACTAGAGAAACTGTTGATTTACACTATCAGTTAGAACATTAAACCTCCACTAATCCAACTATAATCCAGATGTGAAATTTTTCTCTGTAGCCCCAAAATCGGATTGAGTTACATAAACATGTCACTGTTTCACACAAAGTCTTCAAACTTATACTGTCAGCTCAGGAGGAGGCACTTGCACAGTAGTGATATCACCTCTTTAGCTTATTTCTGGCTGGTAAAACTAGGGGTGTTACAACCCCGTAACTCAGAAATAGCTGTTGTGGGTGGAAAAGAGAAGCAGTTTGGACAAAAGCAACTGAAAAAGAAGTAAAGTATGTGTAAATCTGACAATACTGTGAGGAAAGGAACATAAATCTGTGGAAAGTTCAAAATGATTACATGATAATTTCTACTCCACGAACAAATAAAGATAGATATTAGGCTAACTGTATACACTCTTAAAAATAAAGGCACCAAAAAGAGTTCTTTGAAGCGATGATATAAAAGAACATGTTTTATTTCTTTAACCTCAAGTTGCAACTCTCCCTGGTCTCCCTACTTTGCAGCACTAGATTTAGGACTAATTAAGCAAAGGCAATTATGTCCTCTCAGGGCTCAAACTGCCAATCTCCCAACAACAGGACAAAATCTTAGGAGCTTCATCTAAACCTATTTTAAATGAAACATGCACTTTGTTAGTATTCTTCACTGTCCAATACCCACAAAATGCATGGAAAAGCTTAATGTGGTGTAAGTTATCGTAATGTAATTTTCATGATTAAGACATTTTTTCCAACTGGTCCACTCTCATATCTGGCAAGACTTTCCGATCTAAAGAGCACAACTCACAGTTCTGTCAGCATCCTGTTTGGAGGGACAATAATCAGCACTGCCACCTTGACCAATAAAACATTCACAAACTGCTATTCCTTTGATTCAGTTACTGTGAAAGTTCTGAGCAGGTAGTGGTGGATCATTCTCAATACTGCAGTGACACTGATGTGGTGGTGGCGTGTTAGTGTGTGTTGTGCTGGTGCGAGTGGATCAGACACAGTGGTGCTGGAGTTTTTAAACACCTCAGAGTCACTGCTGGACTGAGAATAGTCCACCAACCAAAAATATCCAGCCAACAGCATCATGTGACCACTGATGAAGGACTAGAGGATGACCAACACAAACCGTGCAGGTGGACTAACAAGGTAGAAGTGTCTCATAGAGCAGACAGTGAGTGGACACATTGTTTAAAAACTCCAGCAGTACTGCTGTGTCTGATCCACTCATACCAGCGCAACACACTCTAACACACCACCACCACGTCAGTATCAGTGCAGTGCTGAGAATGATCCACCACCCAAATAATACCTGCTCTGTGGTACAGCAACTACATCATTCGCAAGTATATTGTAGCATGTTCAAGAAATGTTTTGACATGTTTGTTTTGGGTTATGTGTTCTCTAGCAGTTATTGCACTTGGTTAGTTTGCTATGAACTCTGTAAAGGACGGAGCTAGGAACCAGCCCAGGGGTGTTTGATATGTGGGTGTGAGCAGAGAGCGGGGAGATGAGTCAGAGACCGAGCTGTTAGAGAAAAACTCTGCTTATGTTCAGCGTGACTGTGGCCAACAACAGCTGGAAAATAAAGCACCATGACTTGTGCGAAATCTGTATCTCCTTTAATAGCAGTAAACACTACAATATGTATTCATGGCAGTTCACAGAACTACCACCTATATCATTTAAGGAACATCTTAATGTCAACCAAACAGCACTTTCACAAAATGAATGCCCAAAGCCCTTCAGACTGTGTTCAAAGCAGGATTAGAGGACCACACATCATATTCTGGACACTGTGATCAGTTTGTGAAATCAGACATTTAAATGAACATGCACAATCATAAAAACACAGCATTTTCAGTGTGATCATGGCAACAGTTCTAGCCTCTCTTACCCACTGTGACAGGCCATTCTGTGCCTATGATGCATCAGAGAAGGGCTAATCCTCATGCTGTTGGACCCCCAGATGAGGAAAATCCCCTTCCTGCAGAGCCCCTTACACAGAAATCCGCATTATTCCTCACTTAATGGATTAGATATACCTCCAGCCTACACAAGGAGAAAGAGGACTTGCAGAAGTGCCGCAAAGGCAAGGTGCAACAGAAATATGCCGATGAGAACAATGTTTGTTTACCTGTCAAAGCATCCATTAGGTCTACCACCTTCAGCAGTTAGCAACACTGTTACTGGAAAGCCCATTTGGACCAGTGCCAGACTTCCACTGCAAGAAACGGTCTAGTAGCTATTAAATGTGCACACTCCTTAAATTGCCATTTTCTCAGGCAGACAAAATCAATGAAGCCCTAAGACTGCCGATTTCCCTGCATTCAACTCTTTCACTTAGTATAGTGAACCACAAGGAAAATTCATACTGTGAGATCTAAACCCTCAGACAATTCAATGTAAATTGGATCACCTCTGTTAGCATTGACCAGATGGAGAGGATCTGTTTGATGATGGGAAGAAACGTACTTGTCCACGTGCCAAGTTGCCTATAGGGCATCAACTTGTAACAGCATGGGAACAAAAAGACTGTGTTCAATTTGGATTCATTTTTATCTCAGCCAAAGTGAAACTATATATATGTGCCAATATATCATTAGAAGCACAAACAAAACACCCTTAAACAGGCCACAACCAGTTTCTCCATCATCTTTCAAAGCCTAACCCCATCTTGATTTTCTTTATTATTTATATTATATGATTATATATATATATATATACATATACAAAATATATATATATATATATTATATATATATATATATATATATATATATGCGCACCATCTTTAAACAACACGTAAAATTAGACTAAGAGAACCTATGTGAAAATGTAATTGCCCCTTTAGTTTCTTAGGCAACAAATTAACCCAAATTAATTGATAATGAGATTTAGCTGAATGTAATGTTGAAGCTTACCATCGTGTGTGACACAGTCACCTAGGTTTTTATAGGCACACTGTGCCATTATTAAAAGAAAATCCAAAAGAGATGAGGGAAAAAAAAAGCTGTTGAAACAAATCAATCTGGAAAAGGTTACAAAAGCATTTCTAAGTTTCTAGGACATGACTGAGCCACAGTGAGACCCATTATCTACAAATTGATAACCCTAGAAACATTGGTGAATCTTCCCAGGACTGGCGGGCCCGCCAAAATTTCAAGTCATCCAGGAAGTCACCAAAGGTTCCAGGAGAACATACAAGGAATTGATTGTTTCTCTAGTCTCAGCTGAAGTCAGTGACCAAACTATGAGAAAGGGTCTGGGCAAAAGTGGCATTCATGGAAGTGCAGCAAGGCAGAAAACACTGATAAACAAATGAAACATCAGTGCTCGTCTCAGATTTGGAAAAATGAACAGCCAGTCTAAAGTGTACCTTTTTGGATAACACTGTTCTGAATTGTATTCTTTATCAGACAATTCCTAAGGAGTGTCTGCTCCTTTGTCCATATGCAGAAGCTGAAACATAATGGGTTTATGCAGCAAGACAATGATCCAAAACAGAAAACCAAATCCACACTTGAATGAAAGAAAAAAAACAAAATTAATATTTTGGAATAGCTTCATCAAAGTCCTGACCTGAACCCAATAGAGATGCTGTGGCAGGGCCTCCAGCGAGTAGGTCATGCTTGAAAATGATTAATTTTAATTAATAATTAAAAATGTGCTTTGTGTTTGAAAAGGTTCTCCTCGTCTGACACTACAGTTTGTTTAAAGATCTAAAAGCATTCACTGTGACAAATATGCAGTAACAGAGAAAATCAGGAATACTTTTTCATGGCACTGCATGGGTAATTGTAAGCAATCGGTGGATTACTGAACAAACAAAAGAGAATTAAGGTCACGATAAACGATCAGCAAAGCTCGATTTAAATCCTCTGAAAGTGTCTGTACCCTCTGCTCTTGTTAATGCCTAGAACACTGGCCTATGTGATAACAGAACGGACAACCGGAATCTCTAAGGTTCCAGGCTAAGAGAAACAGGTTTGTTTTCAGCATAGATCTGTTCCAGTAGATAATCAGGCAATTTTTGTATCTCAGATTTTGAAATAACTTAGTATGCCCAAACCAAAATGCCATGCCAAACTTATCATGCAAACAGACTGCTACACTGGGCGTCTCTGCAGGTGGCCTGAAAGCAGAGAGCTGACTCAGCGGCCAAACCCAGCGAACACATTCCAGCAGGTACACAACCATTATGTCTCATTTCTGTCACATGACAGAGCTGCTCTATCCCATCCCAAACTTCCCCCCTCTCCTGAGGTTTTGCAACACCTTCCTACATACTGTCAGCTGAGCGATGACGCTACTGAACAGAGCTCAGAGTCAGTGAGCGAACAGCAAGAATGCAGGCCAGGCAGATACAGAGACTGCATTCCTTAGCCCACTGGACTGAGGCAAGGAGACATGGGCCAGCTTTGATTTAAAAACAACCTGCTTTCTGGCCTACCTCGATTCATACAGAGAATATGAGCACACACAGGGGATACATTCATTCTGACTGTGCACATAATAACAAGTAAAAAGAACAACATTATGCAAAATGACTGCCAGTGTCAACAGGCTGTATCTACAAAAACGTGGCCTCTCATAGTTATCATGAGTTACCACACGCCCTCCACTGGTAGATTCATGGTAAAACACAGTAAAATCAATAATGCACAGAGAAAGAGGTAAACAAGTGCATAGGAGCCGTATGTAATGTGCATCATCCCGGAGCTGGAGAAGCGGTCTCTTAACAGCGCAACAGACCTTCTCTTAACATCTCTGCTGTTTCCTTCAGTGAACAGACAAGAATGGACATGCCCACTCTCACAACTACATCATATCCCAACAGGAAATGAGGTAAGAATGACTGAGTACTACAATGAGCTAATGGAAATTTCAGCTGCCATCTTACATATGAACCCACAAAGTGATTTATAATGATATAAAACACTAAAGACTAAAATCAGAGAGAGACAGAAAGAGATGGGGGGAGAAAGAGCGAGGGGGAGAAAGAGCGAGAGAGAGAGAGAGAGAGAGAGAGAGAGAGAGAGAGAGAAATCAGACAGACAGTCTGGGATAGGGAGACAAACAGCTGTTGCTATGGTGATGTCATCACTTCTTCCATACAGACATGTGAACTCTTTAACTAACACACACACACACACACACACACACGCACACACACACACTTAGAATTCTAAGACTACAATTTTTATATTTTTCATTCTGCAGTCCTTTTATTTGACATTTCAAATTTTATTTTTAATAGTAAATTCTTACAGCAAGACACTACAGATTAATAACAATGAATATCAGGTGACACTGCAGGTGAAAATCACAATGAATTAATTACTACGTTTATTTCGTTGTTCAGACTATTAACATCATATTCTTTTGTTTAATCAAAAAAAAAAACTGTGTTTCATATGTTGTTAAAACCCTTTTCAGGTCACTTTTATAATATACAGTTTAGAATAACTCCAGCTATGAGCAATATATTTGGAGATCCAGCTACAATATTCAGAATGAGGACTGAGTTAGCAATAAACATGTAAAATGTCATGAAAGCAGGTATTCTAGAAACTGAAATTGTAGAGTAAAACTGATTCTTTGGTTTTAAGAATGGGTTTCAGAACAACATCATTTCTACCTGATGTGTTCTGCCTTAAGCATTTCAGGATAGTTCCCTTCTTTTCTTTCAGTGCAATAATAATAGTGTCTCATAGAAATATCATATCCATCCAGAGTGTTTTTGTGAACTGCAGTACAGCATAATGAGATCTAATCACAATAATGAGGGCACATCAGCTCTTTGGAATGCTTGAAATACTTTGAAATACTGTTTGCTCCAGATTCATTTTGTTGACTTTATTTACATGTTAATTTTTATGACAATGTACTTAAAGTATTAAAATCTGTTAATGGCTCATTCTTTTGTAATAATTCATATATTTAAGTATAAATGCATTTGCAAACAGAGGACTGTCTTGTGATGACTAAAAACTTCTCATTATCTTTTTTTTAAACAGTAAAACAGTCAAGTGGGCATACTAAATATATCCTTATTAAAGTTGTATAAAGACCATAATGAATTTATAATGTTAGTGTCTCTAGAGCAATGCAGCACCTCAACTGTTCACTTATGTCTGTCCTTTTTTATAGCAGGACTTTGCACTCCCTGTTTTGTGATATTTTTAAAGTAAAAGGTAGAACTAACAATAACAAGTATTATTAAATATTTACATTTTACACAGTATTTAAATATTTATTTTTTAATAGCTTATATTACTGACAACTGAAAGTTAAATTAATCAAAAACACACTGTTCTTCAAATCTAAAATCAAATTTGATATCTTATTCCCAAACCCGAACCTTTTTTTTTTCTAGGAAACAGACAGGGGGACAAACACCGGTAGCATGTTTTAATGGTCCTGTATTTGTGGTATTAGGAGAAGCTTCTGCTCTTGCAGAACCAGAAACCGGCCTGCTTCATTTCCTGACTGAAGCTTTACACAAATACCAATTACAGACTACATACATCATGACATGAGCATGAACGAACTTCTGAAATGACCACTGAAACTGTTAGATATTATATTATATTATATTATATTATAATATTACCAGGGCGGCATGGTGGCGCAGTGGGTAGTGCTGTCGCCTCACAGCAAGAATGGCCTGGGTTTGATTCCCGGCCGGGCGACCAGGGTCATTTCTGTGTGGAGTTTGCCTGTTCTCCCCGTGTCTGCGTGGGTTTCCTCCGGGTACTCCGGTTTCCTCCCACAGTCCAAAGACATGCAGTCAGGCCAATTGGACATGGTAAATTGCCCCTAGGTGTGAGTGATGGTGTGAATGTGTATGTCTGTCTGTCTGCCCTGCGATGGACTGGCGACCTGTCCAGGGTGTATCCTGCCTTCCGCCCAATGACAGCTGGGATAGGCTCCAGCACCCCACCGCGACCCAGAAGGATAAGCGGTTTAGATGATGTATGTATGTATAATATTACCTTCTTAGAAAAGTCACAGGGTTGGTCTTATTGTCATCCCAAATGAAATGAAATAAATAAATGTGCCAGACAAAGGGCACAAATGTTGTAAGCTCACTGAGCTCATATGACCATCGCTGCGTCCAGGTGCTGTTACAGTATGGTTACTTCACTCTCTTCTGACACTGAACTCAGCTGAGTCGTCCTCTTTGTTGAGATGGCTCTCCACATACGACACACCATCCCACCTCTGTGAAAACAATTTTCGGCTTGCAAAAATCAGTTTATAATTTTTCTTTATACAGTGACTAAATAAAGCAATGAGTCACAAAAACAACTGTGATAAAACCACTGCAGCCCACAACCCCCAGTACTTTTGTAAAGCAGTGATATAAGCTCTCTGGACAAAAAGTGACATGCATTTTTTTTTTCAAAACTTGGTTTTGTGTGCCCTCGTCTTAATGACAGCGTCAATCGTGTCAGCTAAAGATTACACCACTCTTCCACAGGGTGCACATTTCAGAGTTTATGTTTGCCTATTTCAGCATTTCACCTGCTGTTCAACATTGAGAATTCAGATTGAGCTCTGGTATTTTTGTTAATCAGTCAAAGTGGCCCACTGTACCATCATATCTGTTGAACCAATTACATACAGACACCCTGCTGTTGTCATCCTGGAACGTGGGAGTTTCAATATTGTGTTCTGCTCAGACTAGAAGCACAAAGTTAGCAAAAAAAAGGTGACAAGTGTAATCCTTAGTTGACACTTCTGGTGTTAAGGCAAGGGGATGCTAAACCAAGTATTAGAGAAGAAATGATGCATACAAATATTTTTTTGGCTGGAAATCTTACAATGCAATAAGATAAATTACACTGGTGTTCAACAAATTATTTAAATGACTAATAATAACAACATTTGCAATAAACGATTCTTCTGCCAGGCAATGTAGTTCATGAAAGAGTAGGCTAGTTACCAAGCATATAATGCTCAAAGATTATCCTATGAATGACAAAATGTCTTTTTAACTTGGTATATCATTTTTTTTTAATTCTATAGTTATGATGGTAAACAAAGGTCACTCAGAGAGGTCTGACGTGAAACGGACCATTCTAGAGAAAGTTATCAGAGTTAGAACTGTTCACAGTATGAACCAGATGTCCAAAAGTCATTCATGGAAGAGTTTTTTTAGGGTAAAACAGTACCCAAAAAATGTTTTGTCAGATATACCACTATTTTACTACTATCCTCTTTACTTAGAAAACTCAAAAGACATGGGTAGGTTCACTGGTCATTCTGGAAGGCAAATAAAATGACTATATTTGCATTGCAGGCATCAGAATTTCTAGTTCTCATCACCACCACTAAAGTAATCAGAGTTGGTCTCTCTATAATGCACCATTTCACAGTAACACAGTTTTAATTTACTTATATTTACTTTTTTTAACTACTTTACCGTTTCCAAAAAAGTTGGGACGCTGTGAGAAATATGAATAAAAACAGCATGCAATGAAGTGAAAATCATTTAAATCTTATATTTAATTACACATAGTACAAACACATGTTGAAACTGAGAAATTTTACTGTTTTTTGAAAAATACATGCCCATTTTGAATTTCATGCCAGCAACATGTTTCAAAAAACCTGGTGGAACATCTCACAAGTTAATTGGCAACAGGTCAGTAACATGACTGGGTTTCAAAAGAGCATCCCAGAGAGGCTGAGTCTTTCAAAAGTAAAGATGGGGAGGGGTTCACCACTCTGTGAAAGACTGTACAGGCAAATAGTGCAACAATTCAAGAATAGCGTTTCTCAACATAAAATAGCAGAAAACTTCAAGATTTCATCATTTATGAGACATAACACCATTAAAAGATTCAGAGAACTTGGGGAGGTTTGATGTGCAATGGACAAATTCAAAAAACCAATATTGGCTGGCAGCACTGTAGTTTCTGTAGTGGAAACAGGATCCAGAAATGCCAACACCTTTTCTGGGCTAAAGCTCATTTAAGATGGACTGAGGCGAAGTGGAAAAGTGTCCTGTGATGCACTGAATTAAAATCTGAAGCTCTTTTTTGAAATCATGGATGCCATGTCCTCTGAGCTAAAGAGGAGGGGGACCATCTGTCTTGTTATTGGTGCACAGTTCAAAAGCCAACATACGTGATGGTACAGGGGTGCATTAGTGCATATGGCATGGGTGACCTGCATATCTGTGAAGGCCCATTAATGCTGAATGATATATAAAGCTTTTGGAGCAACATACGCTGCCTTCCAGACAACATATTTTTCAGGGAAAGTCTTGCTTATTTCAGCAAGACAACACCAAACTACATTCAGCACTTATTACAACAGCATGGCTCTGCGGTCAAAGAGTTCGGGTGCTAAACTGGCCTGCCTGCAGTCAAGACTTTCACCCACTGAAAACATTGGGCACATTATGAAACACAAAATTCGGCCAAGGGGACCCCAAATTGTTGAACAGCTGAAATCCTACAATCAAATAAGAATGGGATAACAATTACTTTCAAAGTCACAACAATATTGTTGTTAAAAGAGGTGATGCAAGGCAGCGATAAAGATGCCCCGTCACAACTTTTTGGAAACGTGATGCTGGCATCACATTCAAAATGGGTTTATATTTTTCAAAAACCAATGAAATTTCTCAGTTTCAACATTTGACATGCTGTCTTTGTACTGTTTTATAATATATATATATATATATATATATAAATATATATATATATATATATATATATATATATATATATAAATATAAGGTATAAATGATTTGCACATCATTACATTCTGTTTTTATTTACATTTTTTGCACAGCAACCAACTTTTTTTGGAAATTGGGCTGTACATCTGTGACTGAATTATGCAGAATTCAACTGATGTGTGTGGTCATATCTGTTTGTTTCATAAGCAAAATATGGCTGACAGTATGAATACATGCTCACTTGATGCCGCAGTATCTTAGATCATCTTTGCAGGCCATATGGAGAAGGCTGTCCAAGGTGAACCCGTGAGCTAGGAGCTGTAGGACAAGACACATGCATTCACCTTCACACAATAATGATGAGGTTTGCAAGCCCTGCAAAACTCTCTGTATGTCAGTGCTGAGTGAAATGTAAGAGAGCTGCACTCACTGTGCCTATGGTATGCTCATCCACTGGTACAGCCCTCAGCCAGCGCACCATGGCCGACGTCTGAGTGTTCTGGCACACAGGTTTATTACCTGTGGATATAATGACATGACATAACATGCTGACACTGTCTGAACTAATAGGTGTGGCCTTCCTCTGCTCTGTCTGATGAGAAGCTCATTCGAAACTTACACAAATAAAAAAAAATCTCCATTCTCCATAGCATCAAGTCAAAACTTTGTAGTGATGACAGTATAGCAAAGCAAGACAGAGGGAGGAAAAGGTGATGTTTTGAACGTGCTGCCTTACAGGATGGTGGTCTTAACAGAGCTTTCATTCAAAGCCTAATCAAACATGCATACAGGTATGTAATGTTTATCTATAAGAAGCCTCACTGATAATGTGTGTCCTCACAGGCAGACGATGAAACCTTAAACAGCTGAAGAGTCAGTATAACAAATTAAACAAAACTATCCTACTTTCATGGGTTACGCCTAACAGTAAAACATGTCTATTTCAACGACTGAATACTAGGGGTATAAAACACAAACCCTAAAGGTTTGGCTTGGACCTGGGCTAGGTGTGACTGACTAACTATCATTATTATGGCAAAATCCTACAGCTGTACAGGTAAGTGTTGTAGACATGCATCAGCAAGTGAGGGTGATCTAAGTGAAGGTGTATGCACCACACCTCCGTCTCACCTTTCAGGAGGCTCAGGTAAGAGCTTTCTTTGACACATAGATAATTCAGATATTAACATAGTAATATAACAAAAATCTAAATCTATCTTAAAATCAAAATACAGCCACTAAATGAAATAATGAAGACTGTAGGAGAGGAAAGACACACAACCTAGAAGAGAGAAAAAAAGAAGTTACCACTGCTCTCAGGTGCAGTCTTGACCTTGAAGGCATCTATCTCTTCTTGTTTACTTTGCATAGAGTTCCTCAGAAGCTCCTGGTACTCTTTCTCTTTTTCACTTAGCTGAGCCAGCAACCTGGAAATGTAAAAACATAGCAAGGCTCCCTTCAGATGTTTGCATTGTATTCAGTCACAGCCCCCTTCTGGTCATTTATGAGGCACTTGAAATACTCAGAGTGTTCAGATTAACTTATAGGATTTAGCAAACTCGTACACCCCAAGTACACCCTAAACACTTTAAAAAGGTGATTATTAATGGTTATGTTCAAGTTCCTTCACTAGCTGCATAACGTGTGTGTGTAATTAACGTGTATGTGTGCGCATGCTTAACAAAATTTATATTTATACATAAATTAACTTCAGTAAGCATTTATTTAATTATTCAAAAATCACTAAGCTGGGTTCAGGGTACCTCCTAGTCTCCTGGCATAACTGGCTAAATTCTTGGGCAAGAGGGCTGCAGGTGCTGAGAAGGCCATTGAATGGACTGGGACTGGCGGCCTCCACTGCATGCTTCTTCGGGTCCTGAGATGTTCCCTCATGTTCAGTGTGGGACTCTGGTTCCTGACTACTCTTTTTGGTCTCTTCTGATTCAGTAGAGCCCTCCTCCATTTCAAAGGATGACTGCAGCTGCAGCTTTAGCTCTGGGAAACACAACAAAGGGGTGTGAGGGTGATGGGAAGTGGCTAGTGAACGATGGACTGGCCACAAAGTCAGCATGTAGACTGTGGGAAGAGTATACCTGGCAGGAGCACAGTGATAGCATCTTGCACAGCCTGTCTGAGCAGGTTATCCAGAGCAAACATCCAGTGAGGCTTTACCTGCCGCTGTCGCAGCACCTTCTTTACCTACAGACATCATAGCAATACCCTCATTAAGTTATGAAGCAATTAAACAAAATATATCTTCTGCTGACACTGAGCCAGATGTACAAAAGATTTCATGATGCATTCTGACTGAGAAAAACAGATGTATTGTGTACAAAACTGGACTACAAGGCTAAATGTGCAATGTCTGACAACAAATGCAGCTAGAAATTGACAAGTAAATGTGCATGGCAGCCTTCCTGTAGTCATAAAATCTTAGGAGACACATTCAAGCTACATGGAAATCGTATATTTGTTTAAATTTGTGTCTCAAAGTCCACCTGTGATCCAAGACTGATGTTTATACCGGGTATGAACACTGTCTTAGTGGTAGCATCTCAAAAGCTGCTGGGAGTCTTACTTTAACAATGGCAATAGCATAGCAATGTAGACCAAGGGTGTCTAATCATATTTGCATATGGCTGGTGTGTTTGCAGGCTTTTCATGCAGTAAAACAGGCACACACATGATCAATTGTTCCAAGATGGTGACCAGCTGATTAAATGAGTAGAATCAGGTGTACTTTTGCTTGTTTGAAATGAAATGCTGTAGCCGCACTGGCCCTTTGTGGATAAAATTTGAGACTTTTGTTCTAGATAGAAGCACAGGCCTTGAACGTGTGCTGAAGGAATACAACTCTCAGAATTCCTCCCGAAGTTCATCTAGTGACTGCTATGGTGTTGTCTTTGTCTGAGTAAAATTACACCCCAGGAAAATATTTTGATGGGAAACAGTTTTTACTTTTAGCCCAAAGCTTCTTCACAGCTCGACTTTGCATCTCTCAAAAAATCTTAAATTAGTTGGCAGTCCCATGTTTGTATGATCAGCTAAACTGAATGTTAATTTCAGAGGCACTGTGAGCACATACTCCATCACATCAAGGCATATTTTATGCTATACTCTGTCAAGTATGTGCATCTGGTCGACTCTGCTCATTATACCAAAAGCACCACATACAGCATCTTGGAAGCTGAAGAGTGCCACCTGCAGGCTACAGAGAGGCACTGCATCAGTTTGCAGGCTGGAGCGGAGCTTCAGAAGCCTGTTGGTGAGCTGTTTCCTATCTGGGGAGCGGATGTTCTCTCGCAGGCAGCCAATCAGTTGCTTGATGTGCTCTGAGGTAATGGTTGGTTCCTCAGTCTGTGGTATGGGAAGAAACAATTCAACAACAGAACAGAACAAAACAGACAAACGCTTGCTAACAGCTCTTGTGTAGTAAAACAATGATTTTTACGGTGACTCTCTCTTGAAAGATTCTGAATCGATTCACAAAATGTCATAATCAGAGTTCTGCAATTCTTCCATGCACCCAGAGAAATTACAAATTAAGACAACTTTGCTGGCTTGGAGAAGGAAAAATGCAAGATTTTACTGATGCATGCATGTTTGCAGTCACAAACTGGTCACGAATTTCATGTACCTCTGTGAAGCTGGACCCCCATGTGCTCAGAATTGAATTAAAAACACTACTATTTATATGTGCTGCATTTGTGCTGGTTTGTGCAGTAGGAATCATCATTTGTGCTAGCACGGCTTTTGAGAAATTAAACATTATATTTTATTACCTGTGATGTCACGCAGTCCCCCCATCAATGTCTAAAACGCACAAAAATGGTCTCTATTGTTTGTGCTGGTTTGTGCTGTTAAAAGAAATTTTAACTCCCAAGTTATAAAACCATTATGTTTCAATGAGTAATGTCACTCTGCCCCCCAATCAATGTCCAAATGGCGCCAAAATGGTCTCGTTCGTTTGTGCTGCATTTGTGCTGCTAAAATAAACATCTGTGCTACTTAAATTCTCAAGATTTTAAGCAACAAGGTTTCACGTGTGATATCACTCAGCCCACCTCCCAATAGTCTCGCTCGTTTGTGCTGTGTTTGAGCTGATTTGTCCCATTAAAGGAAATATTTGTGCTGTTTTAATTCTTAAGTTATTGCATAAACAGTTTTTGTCATGAGCGACATCATTTACCACACAATTGACACTAGTTGACAAAGATCTGAGAAACTCGCTTTTGCCTCCTGAGTAGCCGCTGTCCCTGATTACAACAGTGTTATCTGGCTGAGTGGTGTCACTTTTTTGTAAACATCATGGCTTTATAACTTGAGAATTCAAAATAGCACAAACCAGCATGAAAGTAGAACAAATGAGACCATCTCTGTGCGTTTTAGACATTGATGGGGGGCTGACTGATGTCATAATAAAATATAATGTTTAATTTCTCAAAAATGGTACCAGCACAAATGACGATTCCTATGGCACAAACCAGCACAAACTAATAGTGGTATTTTTATTCCATTTCTGATCATATGGGGGGCCAGCTTCACAAAGGTATTTTGATATGAAATAAATAGCCTGAAACCATAGCAAAGACTACTGCTAATGACAAATACAGTAACAAAAAAAATCATATTGTGGAAATAAAAATAAATAGAAATAAAAAAAAATGAGATTCATCAAGAACTGTTTTATAATTGCATCTTGGCACTGTATACCTGTGGCAGTGACTCCTGAATGTTGCCCACTACATGGCTGATGTAATCAGTAAGCACTTTGTGCAGTGTGTTCCTCCTCTCACTGTCCTTCCTTAGCAGGAACAGGCCCATGTTCTCCCCCGAAACTGCTGGACTCGACAAGTCCCCCTGAGGCTCATCTGGCACTCTGGCACACCCACACACCAGCACACAGACACAGACAGACACACCACTCCAGTTACATTCACTGATGATTTGTGCAATGTGGTCAGGGTCAATATGTGAAGACAAGACATGCTGTTGTTCCTTAACTCACGCCAGGAAGCTGTTGGTGCTGGGAGGGCTCTCTGAGATTTCAATTTGTCTAACATGGAGCATAGATCTCCTTAGATCAAGGGAGCTGGACAGGTCAGTCCTATCAGTTTCCATGTCGTCCACATGTGTGACTAAAGGCACAGACAAGCTCCTGTGGTACTCTCCTACAACCACATACCACACTTAGTACATATTATTCTTATACTTACATAATCATCCATGATAATACTCTAGATTACCATGTTGTACACAAATATAAAGCAAGGAAAATTGTAAAAGAAGGACATTTGAGAGACAATATCATAACTAAATTACCTCAATATGTAGTTACTTACACTATAACATAAAAATCTTCATACAAAAGGAAGCCTAATTAACTCATACAGAAAACAGTGTCAACTTTGCTGTAGTGTTAAAAAGCCTTTTGGCTCACCGGATGAGCTGGCCTCATTCTCAGCTGAGTCTGGCAGTTGTTTGGCTCTCTTCCTGGGACTGCCCCTAAGGATGGGATTCTTCAGCAGCTCTGAGGCTGTGGCCCTCTTGTCCGGGTTAGGCTCAAAACAACACATTATGAAGGCTTTGACCTCCTCTGACATGGACTCTGGCACACTGGGGTGAATCTTAAACATGCCCACCTGTAATATATGTACGCTGCCTTAATACTCAGGTGATCATTTCTGTCACCGGATCACAACATGTCTACAATATGTAAACCTCCAACAAAATGTTGTATGCATGCCAATGAGAAAACTGCTTTTGTAGGACTGCAAAATTTAAATTCTAGTAACAGCACAGAGACAGCATTAATTCCAGTACCTTAAACATAGCGGCCTGTGGGCTGCCCAGCTCATGAAAGGGAGGTTTCCCTGTGGCCATCTCTATAATGGTACAGCCCAGGGACCAGATATCAGCTGGCTTTCCATAGCCCCTTGGGCCCTGGTCTATAATCTCTGGAGCCATGTACTGCAGAGTACCTGTACACGTTGGTAATAAAATATGTGGTTTAGAAAGTTTAAGAGGTTTATAATGCACACACAAAATAAAAAGCTTAATAGTCATTTAATACAGCATCCCTTTATAGAAAGTGTAGAGTTTAGACTTCAGAAAGAAAGCATACACTGTTTAAAGTAAAGACTTCCTTCCGTGTTACCTCATCCCCAGCCTCTCAGAATGGGCAACAGAACATACTTGATTTCTCAACAAAAGTATATACCACACACACACACACACACACACACACACACACACACACACACACACACACACGCATCACTGAAATCATGTCGTACAATGTTTTTTTGCACTTGTTCATGTTTTCACATGTACCACAATACTCCATATACCACACACCACTGAATGTCAATGTTTCTGTTGATATCTTTTGCACTGTCTTGTTTGTGCACCAGTGTCTTTGCGTATGTAAAAAGGAAACAAAAGACGTAAAGAGAAAGAGTGAAAAAGAGAAAGAGTAAAAAAGAGAAAGAGAAAGAGAAAGAAAGAGAAAGAGAGAGACAGAGAGACAGAGAGAGAGAGAGAGAGAGAGAGAGAGAGAGAGAGAGAGAGAGACAGACAGACAGATAGACAGACAGACAGACAGACAGTTCCTACGTATTGAATTTGGCTACACATGCCTGCCATGTCCTGACAGATCAAGGCCCATATTTATCAAACTCCTGACAGTAAAAATGCTGATCTGGAGTCAGCTTACAGCTTTTAAATGATACTGAACAGAACTACATAAACCGAAGAAACTTGATCTTAGATCAGTGCTCTTACTTTGAAATGCTTGATAAATATGGAACCAAATCGATGTCAAATGAGGTGTGAATGTGCCCAAGTTTGTCCAAGACAAACGGTAATAGCTCTGACTCCTCATCAGACACGTGCACACACAAAAATCAGTGAGCGTGAAAAGTACATACAGAAAGTGCTAATAAAGTGATTTAATGGCAAAGTTCACCTGTAAAGGTCTCTGTACATGGGTTGATTCCAGCTAGTCTTTTAGATGTTCCAAAGTCAGATATCTTGAGTACACCACTGTATGTGTTAATCAGGACATTGTCACCCTGGTGAGAGAATTAATACCATAAGAAGAAATTGGACCAAAAGGCTCATGTAGATAGAGTACAGCTGGATGCACTGATAGGACTGTACCTTGATATCTCGGTGAACTATCTGATTATCATGGAGGTATTTCAGTCCTTCCAGGATCTGCTTGGTGTAGAAGACAATGGTAGGTTCATTATCTTTAAGAGGACCCCACTTTGACCTTAAGAGAGAAGACAGGCTTCCTGTGGAGAGAACAAGGGAGAGTGGCTTGATTTTCCTTTGACACAGTTATGTGTATGTATGTATGTATGTATGTATGTATGTATGTCTATCATATCAGGTGAACTTTTACAAGCATTGCCTGTATTATAAAAGGCATCCATCCAAAAACAACTCTGTCCAGCCATGAAAGATCAAAGATTGAGCAAACTTCCAAGCAGCAAAGTTTGTACAGCTGAATGAATGGGGCAGAGTCAGAGAGAGAAGGAGCAATGTACCTCCTGGCACCTCCTCCATGAAAATTTTAATGAAGCCGCCCTCGCTGACCGAGCCCAGGTACTGGACAATGTTACGGTGCTTCAGCCTCTTGTGTAAGGCTATCTCCTCATGGAGTGGCTGGGAATACCTGCCATTCAACAAGACAAAGACCTATGTGTGAGACAAAAAACTTTGCACAATAACACTACTGAAGTGAACTTACCAATTACTCATGTTGCATGCTTCAAGGTTCTTATGACATTCTTGTTGACAGAAATAACATTTTGTGGAGAGGTCTCAGGCACTGAGTGGAAAAAGTTTAAACAGTCATCTTGAGGGCAACTGCTATAATGCCCTTGGGAACTCTGAATATGTTCAGCAAGGTCAAAACTTTTTCCGGATCAACAGAAAAGAGTAAATACAACTGGAAAGAACTCTGCACATCTGGTGAGTATAAACTGATCAGTCATGGTTCAGCATGGTATATTATTATGGTTTTCCCCCCAAGGACAATCTTAGAGCTCTGCCTGCACTGCATACTTTTGTGCTGTCCCTGCTCTGATACACCTAATTCAGCTCAGCAGGGGGCTAATAATAAGCTAATATGACTGGTGTGTTATAACATCTGCTTGCTTCATAGAAATTCTTTTGAATATAAACTCTAACCAAAGCCAAAACAGAAAGATAGTTGTTGTTTTGTTTATGGTTAGCAATGCCATGTTCCTTTGTGCGCTTGATAGTCATCGTGTGTGATAAGGTTAGTCTGGAACTTACAACAAAAGCATCTCAGTGTTAAGATCACCTTAACTGGTGAAAAGAGAGTTCAGTGTGACATTTGCTCTACCAATTAAGAATCATCTTTGTGCTAAAATAGACTGCTAAGGGGCTAACAGGTGACTAAAAAATATCTGAAAATTTGTTACAATCTTCATTTGTCAAAAGTTTGTGTGTAGAATCAAGCTGTATAGTATTAAACCCAGTATGGGAAAAAAAGCCCCCGTTGTTAGCTTGATGCTATGATATGGAAAATCTCATATTCCTGCCAGCAGAAATTTATATTTTTGTCACAGTTGTTTTTTTAATAAAGCACAAGGGGTTCCAAGTCTAGAGCTGGGGAGCACTGTGCTAGTAGAAAACCAGCCAATGAATCAAAGCTAAATAGCTAAATGTGTCCATACGTGCTGTCCTTCTCTGGGATTTCCTTGATGGCAATGCGCACTTGATTGCTCAGGTCTCGCCCAGCGTACACCACTCCATACGTTCCTCTCCCAAGCATCACCTTCTCTCCATTCTCCCCTTTCTCATACATGTACTAAGAGAATTAGAGAGAAAACATATTACAGAATATATCCCAGTGGCAGTGGTGATCTCCACATCTTGTTGGGTAAAGGGTCATTCCATGAAGGACCTTCCATCCAGGGTGCATTGACAGTACTGTCAGGTGCAGGATATAGAAGGTAGAGACTAAGCAGGACTGAACATAGCAAAGGTTGAAAAAGAAGGAGAGGATATGAGAACTGTGGATGATCTAAACATTGGCAATATGTATTCACCTACTCATTAACAGAAAATTTACCACCCATAAAACTGTAGTTTGTTGCTTTTCTGTGAGTGCCAGTTAATGAGAACACATTACTCCAACAAGATGAAGAAGTGATTAAAATGCAGTAATGTGGAAATGTGGGATATGAAGAATGTGCTCACCTCTAACACCCCTCCACTGACAGGGCTGGGGTCATCTAATGAAGCATCACCTTGACCTATCAGAAAGTTCACCAGCTCACAGAATCTAAGGGCATAGTGTAGCATTCACATGAGCAAAGTGAGTGGGGGCAAGGGGTGGGGAGAAAAGAAAAAAACAAAACAAACAAACAAACAAGAACAACAACAAAATATAAATTCGTATTCATTCATGGGTGCAGCCACACTAACTTACCATTACCTAGCAAACCATGAGTCAAATTCACCTTCACAACAATTCCTCTTTTTTGCTATTGTTTAAATCCCTGAAGAATAAAGTTAAAATTAAAAATGTTTTTTCAGTGCGTCATAATTGACATTCACAATTTTAGCTTAATGAATAATGAAATCATGTCAAAGAAAAGTTCCTGAGAAAAGAGAATCTCTCATCATTTCAACACAAAACTAGCAGTCTGTAAAGAGCAATACTTGCTGAAATTCTGTTCAATGTACAGTTGCGCCAAAAAAAACAAAAAAAAAAAGAAACTAATCCTACTTTAGAAACTGATCTTGGCTATAGCACACAAAAAATGACCAATATTTCCACATTTCCGCACCTTTTCTTTGGCTAGCTGAGTGTGTGTTAAGTCTAAGTGTGCAGCACTCACCCTTTGCAGTGCAGGTCACTGGGAAAGCACAGCTGGAAATCATCTGAGTTGTACAGAACATACAGGAAGCAGCTCCGCTCATCAAATTTAGAGATACTGAAACAGTTCATTATACATATGTTAATACTGACATCTGCATGACATGCAACATGATTAAAATGATCAATTATCTACTTTACCATAAGACATCTACATTTCCACTGATTTGATTGCCTAGCCATCCACTCTGCCAGTTTGTACACACTTCTACCCTACAAAATCTTCTTTAAGGGTTTTCCATTATTCGATAATATATGCAATACAAATATATGATAAAATATTTCAATGACAAAAAAAAACACAGGCAAAAAAGGTCAACTAAGATGGACTATGAAGCCATTGTTCATTAAAGTGCTGTGGATGCACTTCTCTATCAGCTCCATCTTTATATGTGGTGGCATGCTGCACTGAAACATATTCAAATTTCTTTTCTAAGTACTGATATAAGGAAATAAAATAAGACAGGGTATGAACGAGCACAAACTAACAAGAGAGCTGTAACTAAGCCCTATTCTACTAAAGTGCTGGTCTGATCTGTAATAACATGCTGCCAAATCCAGCAAGTGATTCGTGGAGCTAACATATGCTCGGAAAACAAGTCACCCACTGCTCTGAAACCTACCATGGGGACAAAAACAAGGGTAAAGTGCACAGTACACAGTGACTTCAACCTGCAGCCGAAAAGGCTGAAGCCATAGAGTCATGACCCAATCCACGTCCCAAAGGAGGAAGCTTCAAATATAGTAGAGAAAATTTCTCTAGGGTCATGAAGAGAGAGAGAGAGGGAGAGAGAGAGAGAGAGAAAGAAAAAGAGAAAGAGAACAAAGAGAGAGTGTTTAAGAGATGTGGTCAGTGTGATCCACAACTATACCTACCTCACTCCACGAATCGCTGAAGCAGGAAAGTTCCACTCATGGAGGCCTTTCTAGGTGAGACAAGACGAAATGTTTTATTCCAAAATGCTTATAACGGAAAACAAAAAAAATCTATATATTGAAAATGATCTATAATGCATTTTGAAACACGACCATAGATAAATGAACACAAACAAACACACATACATGTACATTTTATCCATCTAGTGAAACCATCACTAAAACACTATAGACTATGGTACACTATGATAAAGGCTAGGATATTTTTGACACAACGTGCTGCTCGATTGCATTCTATAAATGTTCAATAACAGTATTTTTTTAGGCTAACTTTAACAAAAACAAAAAAAAAGTCTAACGGTGCTTATCTGTGTTTTCAAACCTCAGAAGAAAAAAGAAATATTGTGATGTGTATCATGAAAATGTCAAGTATGGTGATGTTGTATATATCTGTATCGCCCACCCCTGAACACTGAAGTGACCTAGCTTAGTACGACCCAATGCAAATATATCCAAGTTAAACAATCTCTTCACCCACAGTGCTGGTACAGCATCTCGTGTGTAAACTTCACACTGTTGCGTCAAATTACACCGCCAGGAAACCAGACCCCGGCTGTGGTAACCGCTATGAACAGACAAGCATTACACACGGACTCTGACAAACTCACCTCTCTTTCATTTAATACATAAGCACCACATTAATAATTCAACACTGCATTAGAACACTGCCCTGCAGTCACACCAGTGCCATTCATCTAGAAACCACAGCTCACGGGCTTTGGCCAGCGTCTATGTGCAGACAGCAGAGCAGGCATGAGCAGGGCAGAACACTGATGTGTACCTTTAGTGGAGTAACGTGTCTCAGCTGTACGGTGCGGCTTTCGTCCTCCTCATTAACCCTCACTACACTGGGCTGGAACACTTTAGTGGGCTCCAGGATCAGGACCTGCAATCACAGATGTTATTCAAACTACTATCTGCAGTCCCCAACACTCAATAATGCACTATGCTTGTGGTCACCAACCTTCCTTCCGGAGAGCAACCTAAAACTCCAAAAAACACTCGGCAAAGACACTTTGCATAAACATAAATGAGTCCCAGCAGGCGTAGCTGGATAAAGTTGCAACTGAACTTTTTTAGGAAAACAGATCTGCAGCGTGCAGGTGATCACTACTCTATAACGATGCTGTAGTTTCACATCCTAAACATCCTAAAAGTCTTAAACTGGCAAACAGAACACACACTTACAGGGCAGCGGGATGTGGAAACAGTAGGTTTGCATGCTTGCACCAACAACTCCATCCAGAAGTCCACTTCTTCCTGTTTGGGGTGCTTCATCTCCAGGGGTTTAGCAAACTGCTTATACATTACGTATGTCTCCATGACAGAACTCAGATACCTAAAATAAATCCCACACTGAACAAATCAAGGCCAAGTAAAAGAGACCCAAACAAACCTAAACAAATGTATGATGACTCTCCTTTACTAAATAGCAAATTTAGTACATTTTTAGTAAATGCCTAACTGTAATCTGTTTTTTGTTTTGTTTTAAACATTTTTTTCTCCTAAATTTAGTTTCCAATTCCTCACCCACTAGCTAGTTCTGTCTCATCACACGACCAGGCTAGGAGGGTGAAAGGTAACACGTGCTTCCTCTGAGACGCATAAAGCCAGTCACCGTATTTTTTCAAACTATCGCTACCGTAATGTTACTGGACAACGTTTAACACACTTGAAGGAAAACGCTAACCACCAATTCTGTTACGTCAGCTAGCAGACACGCATGCTGGCTTGGATCATGCTTTTACACTGTCTTGGACTCCTGGTTAAATGATCAAAATCATGGGTATCCTTATAATAAAATGGGAGCTAATTCATTTTGAATACTGTCAACATGTAAGAATCGAACGTTGCGAACTTCATTCTGCATTTGCATGTGAAAAAGTGAGCAGAAGAATTTTCCCTGCAGAGAATCTAGAGCCTGCTTTAACCTTTCCTTTTATTCGCTCACTGATGCAACAAATAAGCCATGATTACTGTGAATGACATGTTTATGATGGTAAATTAAGGTGTGCTGTTTGCAAATGATATGTAAATAAGGGACTTGCACATGTTGGCTTGTCTCCAACCAACTTAAGTCGACTCATCAACTGCAGGTCAAATCAATGTTTATTTTGTTGTCATATGACAGTTTCATTAATCACAAGTGTAGTGGTTTTAACGTTTCAGGCACTTGAGTCTGCGCTTGTTTCTATGCAACTATGAGTAAGGACCGATGTCCAAATAGATATGTTTATGTGCCAGAAATGTGCATGATAAATATTAATTGGACATGATTTGGGACACTGACCACATTGGTGCATTCAGTCGGTAGAGTTTCTCAGAGGCCTCTATGACCTTCTTGTGCTCATTGGCCAGAATCCCAGCCCCGAGATAGAAGCCTACATCCCAGTAATTCTGCATCTTCTCCAGGCTGCCTTTCCTGCCAAGCAGACTACTGAGTGTGACGCCTGGCCCCCAGGAAAAATAAAGACAATAAAAACTGTGTCAGTTAGCTTATACTGAAAATTGATAAAGTAGGTTAATTACAGCTTACAGAGTTTCAATTGAGAACTCTGATGCTATTGATTCATGGTACTACCCCTGCATTAACAAAAAAAAATAGAAAATCTGCCATATTGTCCAAGCTCTGTGAGTTGCAAGAGAAGGCAATGAGTGTAAAAGGCTAAAAAATAAGATCTTACCTAGTGGACAAATGATGCGGAACAGACTCAGCTCACCCACAACTGTTATTGTTTTCTTAAATATATAGGGCAGAGAATAGATGTACAGGGTATGAATGACACAAACATACCAATCTTGCGCAGCTCAATAGAGGTGTCAAATTCATGGCCGGCAGCCATGAGGAGGACCACATTGTTAATACCCGAGTGTAGTGAAGGCTCCATCTCAAAGGCTTTACTGTACCTGTGAAAAAAGGCTCTGCTGATGATTCCAGCTTCCAGCATAATTGGGTGTAAAAAAGGCTTTTATACCAAGAAGTTTTACAAAAAAAAATCTTTCTTCTCCTTCCTGACTTTTCATCAGTGTCCAACAAAAACTTTTCATGCTCCAGCACAGTATACTATTCAAATTAGACCAGTTACTTATCATGTGCAACAGCTATCAACAGACTGACGTCAGACTCACTGTGAACCCTTCTGCACCTCACTTTAACATCAATGTATGAAAATGGTTGGTTAAGTTGAGGAATTTGTAGTCTAGGACTAAGCTTAGTCCTTGTGTGGGAAACCAGCCTAAAGTTATAAGCACCTGTTCCTGACAACCAACTCAGTTCCTAATAATGTTTTAGGGTTCTGCAGATCTTTTATTAGAAGCAGTTTTCATGTGCTGGTGCATTTCACTTCCTCAAAAAAGGGGTCCCATTCAACATTACGAACCTCAGAAGCAAAATTCCTAGTAAAATGGGAAGTTCCTTTCTAACGAGAAGGAATGAATGGCCTACTACTGAGGACTGTAAAAGTACTATAACAGAACCTTTAGTTTATGCTTTCAAGCATACACAGGGGCTCAAATCTTACAGGCAAAACAAGGACTCATTCTAGAGGAATACAAACAATAAGTGCAAAAGACAGCGACACTGGCCCTGCCTGCTAGGCCTGTAAAACAACACACCCACTAGATCATCCATACAATTGTTCTTTGTTTGAGCACTCTGCATAATGTTTGGTATGACTTCACTTGACTCTTACATTTTAAGGCTGAAAATAATAGAAGTATAGAATTTAAAGAATGCAGTCTTGCATTGTTGCTTAACTTTGCTGTTACGTAAAGACATCATTATGAATGTTGTAAGAGGAAACAATTTAATAGTGCTGTGCAAATGAATAGAGATGACAGAGCGACAGAGTGTATGTGTATCGTGCCTCACCAGTAGCAGGCCTGGTCACGGCTATGTGTGTCTGAGAAACCAGAACTCAAGAACATGTCCTTATAAATGCGTCCACAGAGGCAGTACACGTCTGATGCCACCTGCTCTCCTGACTCAACTAAGGGCAGAATGACTGATAAGGCTTTTGTACGGTCACCAGGTCGATTCCTCCTGGAAAGATTAGTCACAGTAGACAAGATGCAGGATCACAATTTTTATAATAACCACATTTAGGAGAACACAATAAAAATGAATTAGGCTTTATAAACAACATTATATTCTAAAGCAACAAAAAGACCATAAAGAGACAATGTATTGCAACAAAAGCAGCCCATAATTCTAGCCATGATTGTAACTTGCTTGTTTAATCAGTCAACAGGAAAGGTTACCTGTTCAGGGCAAATATGTACTGAAATTTGATGTTTGGCTGTGCTGTCACCATGCACATAGGCAGGTTATTCAGGGTTTCCACCAGATTAATTATGGACTCGTAGTCCTGTGGTGAAGCAAAGGATTAAATTACATTTAATTATTTACATGTTTTACAAGCAGAGGTCATAGTGACAGATTTGTTTGCCTCTTTGAGAACAAGATAATAGAATATGATTTAATTATTTTTTAACATCTATTCATGAATCAGTTTTTTTCCTGAATCATAGCAACAGGTCCAGCTAGAGAGCAGACTGAAATAAGAGCATGCACAAACAAGTCCATGTCTAACCCATATTGAGGATATGTATACAACACACATTCATTACATCATAACATGACACACGGCAATGTGGCAAGAATCTTAACAAGAGTTATTATTGCGAAAAAGGCCACAAGAAAGAGGCACTGAAATTAACAGTGTAGTGGGTGAACTTCTCACTGTTAGCTCGGAGTGGGTAATACCACAATATTTGTCATTATGGTGATACATTATGTCATGTCACAATATGTTTTTCTGAGTGTATCGTGGATATCATTAGAACTTGCAGTGCAGTATGTGAAACACTGAATAAAACAATTGCATTCATAGTTTCTGACATTGTTTGTTTAAATGTGGTGCTACGGGTTCTTTTTTGTCTGTTCCAACTTATCAAACCTCAGAAAATAAATATTGTGACGCATATCATATACCATGAAAATGTCCAGTATCCTGATAAATATCATGATATTATATTTTTGCCATATCGCCCAGCCCTATTCTTAGACATATTTTAAATCCTCACTGGGATGTCACGATAGGACAGCAGGAGACTCATGACGACGTCTGGGCTGAGGAGCTCCACAGTGTCCAGTCTTTTCTGGATGCGACCTAACTCCTGACTTAGGGCCTCCCCACTGAAATGCTCCCGCGCCATACGGATCTCCTGCCGGATGGACTCATGAAAGTACTCACTGCAGAGGAAGAGGAAGAATTCCATTTAAAGCTTTGATTTATGATGCAAACTAGTTTCAAGCTCTATAGTTTTAAGTCCAATGTTTAGTTGGGAACCTTTGGTCAACTAAAAAAATTTCCTACTAAAATGAAAGAACAGTGGACGGAAATGGATAGACCATGTTCACATATTGTCATCCACAGATTTTTTA
Source organism: Colossoma macropomum (assembly GCF_904425465.1). Taxonomy (NCBI): domain Eukaryota; kingdom Metazoa; phylum Chordata; class Actinopteri; order Characiformes; family Serrasalmidae; genus Colossoma; species Colossoma macropomum. The sequence continues at coordinate 21,198,012 of NW_023494785.1, forward strand.
GCACCAGTCACTCAAAAGCACACGAAGGACTGAGTGCACACGAACAACCACTGACCTTGCATGAATATGCACATTCTCCAACAGTTTGACCAGGCAGTCCACTAAAGGGGTCAGTAAAGATTCGATGGCAAAGGTGGGCTGCAAGAGTTCCTTGATACCCCGCATTAGATTTGCATCACAAGCAAACACTTTTCCTTGAGGTGACACCACGTATTGGATGAAAGTATAGCTTCCACACTGCTCCTGATGGGACATAAATCAATCAATTAATCACTGAGTCATATTGATCAGAATGAAGTATGCAGCTTGTTCCTATAGGAATCCAATCTTGTGTCTGTTATATCAAGAAATTTTAGCAACTTTTCAGCATGTGCCCATGCCAAAGACTGCAGGCACTTTGAGGATTCCGAGATGTTTGTGTATTTCTTTTTCAGTAAGTACAACTCAGCTCAAAAACGTCTTGCACAGTACGAGGAAAATTCCAGACCGCCCACCTTAAGCGCTTGAAGGTCATTCTCTTGCTTATTGCAGTACAGTACAACATTATTTGTCATGCTGAAACTTTCTCTCACACCGAGATGGTAGAAGAGTGAAGGCTGATGAAAAGTGTCACTCATCTCAACAACGGCAACATCTGCAACACACAAGCAGAACACAAACACAGCTGGATATATCTGAATAGTCCACTGTTTAAAAAGATTTAACAGGGCCAAATGGCATCGGAAAGCTCCAGCATGCCTGCACTTGCCTGCGTTGTAGAAACTATCCAGCGCGTCCGTGGTGCCTAGCGCCAAGCAGGCGAAGGGGAGTGTGTGGAGGAGGGCGCGTGAGTCTGCGCAGGCTTCCCTCAAGCAGCGCAGGGACAGGCTCTCCTCAGCCTGCGTCACCGAGGCGTCCTCCACGGCGATGTACACCACTGACAGGGCTCGGCTGCGGCTCCGCGGGGAAACCGAGCTTTTACTCGTTGCGCTCAGCTCGATGGCCAGAGGGTCCTGCCATAAACTTCCAGCCAAAACTAGCACGGGGTCTTTCCGTTTGACCTCGTGCAGGCTCATGCGCCTGCGCTCCGTCGTGTACATCGTTTCCGTTACTGGTTAGAAACTTTCTCCGTGGCGAATGTGAAGCGTAGACACTTCCTCTGTGGAGAGTGTGGACGAAATAAACGCCTTTTGTGGGAAGTGTGGTGAAACAGAAGCTCCTCCTCTTTTTTTTGCTTTCTGTCAATGACCTGGAGCTGAGAGGGCAGTTCTGCTGTGTAGCTTCTGTCTTAAACTATGGCGAAACTCTCCTTGAGGAATTTCCCAGGTGCGAGCAGTGGGCATGTGCTCTCCATCCCATTGGCTGCGCCGCGGCCACCCCCACTTCCACTGTGGGATGAGCCAACTGTCCTCTAAGAGTCAGCCTTGGTGTGGTTTTGTGACAAAACTGTAGAGATGGACGATACCGGGTCTGTTCTCTTCGTTCCGATAACACCAAAAGTAATACTAAAGCTAAAAAGTCTTTTTGTGCGTAAAAAGGGGAATTTATTGGGATTCCCCCAGTGAAATAGGCACTGTCAGGAAAAAAATGTCTGCTGCCCTTTACTTTGTGTGAAAATATGAAAATCTCCCGTCAGATAGACACATGAAAGAACTTGCTGCAGAGACAGAGATCTATAGTAACGCTTTCAGATTACGCTAATATTATTCAGTCAGAAACCTTTGGGCAACAAAACAATTCTCAGTCGGGGACAGTCCTACTAAAATGAACAGACAGTGGATGGAAATGAATGGAACAGGTCCCATATCTTCATCCACTAAAGCTCAAGAAACAATTTTTGGCATCAGTCACCACATGAATGGACAACTACTGATCTTGAGTGATTCCACAACAGCTTGGCCAGGATGTCCCCTAAAGGGCTCCGGAGGAGTTCAGTGGTAAAGCTAGCTCCTTTACAGTAGTATTAACTAAACTGCCACATAAACTGACCGTTTAATGAAGTGAAATATCTCCATAAGATCTGCCATCATAGAGCATTTACTCAGTCTCATATGGCTGTGTGTGTGTGTGTGAGTGAGTGAGTGAGTGAGTGAGTGAGTCATCATCCAAGACAAATAATTCCATTTCATAAAAACACAGTGATTCAATTTACTGCTTAAAGAAAACACTCAGTAACAATATTTTAATGTAAGGACTGATCCCCAAAAAGAAATATCAGGATCAAAGTAAAAATGATTGTGTTTTGTGGTCAAAAGTGCACATTCAATAATGGAGATGCTTGTGCATTAATGTGATATGTAAAGACAACACAGAAGAGCACCTGTTCCTCAGGTGACTGAAAACATCAATGCAGGATGTGATCAGACTGGGTGAGCAAGAACAGTTGAACGACTACACAGACAAGGATATTATAGCAGAGTTGCAGTGCACAAACCCCTTATTACAAAAACTAATGCACATTTGAGAGTTCAGTGGTGCAGAAAACATTAGCAAGTCTACAGAGATGTGGAAGCTGTTCTGTGGCCCAAAACCTTACTAAGATTGTGCTCATTTAGTTATGCTCATTTTTTCTGCATTTGTCACCTGCCTGTAGTTATGTGTAAATATGAATATGCTCATTAAATGTTTCAAATAATGAACTGAATACTTATTCTTTTGAACATTATGTGTGTGCTGCTGTGCTGAACTAGTTCACAGATCACAAATCACAAATCATCCTAAAGGACTTGCAGCTTGTTTTGTGTGGGGTGATACAGATATTAAGCTAAAAAAGGACTGTTCAGAAGCACATAGAGAAATCCAGCTGTGTCAGTTGCTTTACAGTATAGGTATCAGCACACATTGATAAAACAGCTTTTGTAACTAATGCTTTCTCTTTTTACTCAGTTGCCCAATGCCAAATGAGTGGTGTTTGAAATCTTTTTACTGTGATATGAATCAGACCACCTCTGTGCATTATCTTATCTTATGTAGCCCAATCAGAGTCATAAACTTAGTCCTCAGTGAAAGTTAGTGGCAAGAACCCTTGCTGTCCTTTGCACCCGAACTCAACTAATTCAATGTAAGCAACTGTCCAAGGAGGAACAGGCAGTTTGCTCCATCACAAATAAAAATACTGGACAACGGGGAAATAGTACACACACACACACACACACACACACACACACACCCACACACACACACACACACACACACACACACATCTTCTAAACTGCTTATTCTTCAGGGTCACAGGGGGAGCTGAAGCCTATCCCAGCAGTCATTGGGTGGAAGGCAGGATACATCCTGGACAGGTCACCAGTCCATCGCAGGGCGGTGATAGTACAATGACAGAGATATAATTAAACTATACAGATACATTGTTCTTAATGCCATTTTCTGAATTATGTAAATGTTAAAAAGTGCAGAAATCCATTTGGGAATTTTATTTGTAAGCATCAGGTCATGTTTTTACTCACTCTTCTGTCAGCCTGTTTTGTCAATGCTGTCTTGCTGATTTTAAATAGTAGCCACTGGGGTCAGCTGTAGTATTATTTAACATAGTAGAGAAAATGTATATAATTAACTTTACTCACAGTGCGATAGCTAGCCCATCTCAAACCAATTAGTTACAAAAATTTAGAATAATAAAACATGCGTACATAAACAACATAAGGCTTTCATAGTGCAGTTTCATAGTGTAATTTGTTAAATTGGATTTCATGTTATAGTATGATCACATAAAACACACATACCACAGGTGTACCTGTGATCACACATGAAAAACATGATTGCATGCAATTTCGTAGCATAATGTGTTACCACATGTGATCAATCACATGTGAAATGTATGTGATTCTTCTGTAAGGGTTAGCCTGCATTTTTCAGAATATAATGGCGCATTCAGAATGAAGTTTGTCAGAATGTAGTGGAAAAATGACAGTGAAAAATGACAGTCAGTGGGTTTATTTCTCACAGTCTGATATTTTCTGATTTGAAGCACCCAAAAATTCAGACAGTTGGTTCACTAAAGGATACTACACACGCATTACAAATTACTATAGGAATAATGTAAGTTATATATAAAATACACTTGTTTTAGCAATATTATACGGAGCCCCGCTGGTGACATCCTGTATAAATAAAAATAATGCGTGGCCACGCCTTATTAACACGTGGGAACGAGATCCTAATGCGTGGCCACGACTTAGTAAGGCGTGGGAACGAGATCACGGCTTACTAAGTCGTGGCCACGCATTAGGATCTCGTTCCCAAACTTTACTAAGTCGTGGCCACGACTTAATCATCTCATTCCCACGCCTTACTAAGTCGTGGCCACGCATTATTTTTATTTATACAGGATGTCACCAGCGGGGCTCCGTAATATTATACAGCACTATAGAAATGTTATAGTTTCACATAGTACTCCTGCCCAACTTTTTGGAAAAGGGGAGTTCCTGCTGTGGTGCCGTGTGTAAGTTAGGGTCCCTCCATCCAGAGCAGAGCTCCACTCTCTCCCTCCCCTCACTAAAAACCAAGCAGACTAATGTTACATGCGCACTAGAAAACATGGCGGACTAACATCACGTTTGAGAAATTAACACAAACCTTTCCGAACAAGGTAAACGGCCATGTTTACATGCATACGCCCAGATCAGATCGTTATTTCACAAGAAGAACTCTCTTTATGAACATGGCTTTAGTAAACGCTTAGAAAGTAAACTGAGTGAAGTGGCTCCACGTTGCTAATCTCGGTTGCTAAGCTAAACTGAGAGACGCTGCTGTTGTTGTTGTTAGCCTGACTAGCCTAGCATCCCGTGGACCAGCAGACTCGCTGACACACTCACATCAGCAGTGAACTGAACTGAATATTTCTGTCACCACGCTTCATTATTAATGCTCCAAGTTGGGTCACTTTAGCTAGATAAGCTCAGCGAGTCTGAAAAACAACTGTGAGACAGTAGACATTGGTGATGTTCACGTTAGCTAGCTGCTCTCACAGAGCTGGTTTATTTATTGCCGTTTTTCGCTTTGGTCCTTGTTCTGTCCAAATGCTGGCTTTGTGGTCAGTTTTTATGTAATGTTTCAGTTTCGTTGTGTGTAGCTAGGAAAGCCTTTTTTGGCAGCTTTATCAGTTCTCCCAGTTGTCTCCCCGAGTGTGTGGTGCTGTTAGCTAACTCGCTGTGTGTCCCAGGAAAATAACGTTGCAGCTGCTGTCATTTTGCGAGGAGGGCAGAGGAAGGAGGAGGGACTGGTCGCCTGCGTTTGCACGCCATCCTCTTGGCGCAAAAAGGCGCTCTTCTTTTGAAAGAAACAAGAAAACGACAGTCCCACTGAAGGAACCGTTTTTCAAGACACTAATGCAGAACTAAGGTAACTCGTCGTTGTGCACGTTATTACTGTTTTTCTAGCATTGCAGTATGTCACATAAACTACTTGTCGGACTAACGGATACTGAATTACTCATAACAGTATCAAACAGCTACGCGGCACAGATTGTAACCGTAGACGTTATTTTAGGTGCGTATTTTTCATCTTTGAATTGCTTCGGCTAGCTAGTGAAAGTGAGCATGTTGGTACAGGGACTGCATTATTTGAAGTGGCATATTTACTTCTACTTCTCTAAGTGCGCACCTAAGCCCTGTTGAGAAACGGTTACCCTTTCATTTCACTTCACTGACCTCGTCTTGCCCAACGTCTGACCCTACGACCAGTGTGGATGAGGAAAGTAAGGGGGTTGTTGTTTCTAGATCATGGCTAACGGTCTGGCAAGAAGGAGTTGACAGCATTTTATTTTTGCTCCTTTGTTTTTTTTGGGTTGGTGTGTCCCCATTTCCTTACCACCCTTCTGGGCAACAGAAAAAAATATGGAAGATGGCCAGTACATGTACATTTCCCTAGCTGTTTGTATCATAATGTAAAAAGATGTGCAGCCACTTGAATTCTACTGCTATATCAAACGTTTTTTTTTATTAAACAGAAGATCAAAATACAGCAGGATCATGAGAAAACCTGTGCCACAGAAAGGTAAATGCTTTTAGAGCTGCATGCAGTTTCTACTATGTATGTTTATTTTCCCAAAGCCTTTTCATTTTTACAGTACAGTATGTGATGTCCTTCTACCTTCCTTTAGCTATTGAGTGGAAAGATGCCAAGCGGATCAAGCACCCTCGCAGTGGCCGACCCTCACGAGTTCCATCACAGTATCAAGGTACGTATACCACCATAAGTTCATATTTGAATTGAGCTCTGTGACTCCATCAGCATTATCTGTTCTTCAAAATTAGCGCTGACAACTTCATTCTACCCAGTGAGAAGACTTCAGAAAGGGCATCTGAACGCATGCTTGGTTTCAGAATTCCTGCGGGAGAGTGAAAGCTGATTCCTATTTGGTTTGCATGTGCTTTTATTGACCATCAGAATTTCTATTTTAAACAGTATTAGCCATGTGCGAGCTATACAGAGTACTGTCTCCACAGGTGGACTGTCGGCTGAAGGACAACGATAGCGCCTATGCATGTATATTATTGCAGTATATTTTTCTTGCTGTTTCTCTTCAGGGCACTTCAGTTGGGAGAAGTATCTGAAAGAGATTGGTGCTGTAGCTGCCCCTGCCCATTGCTTTAAACAGGTGAGTCTTCCTCTGTTGGTCAGAAACACTGTTGTTAGTTCAGCAGCTAAGCTGAGTAGCACCCTCAGTGTGTTTTGAACATCTTGGGTCTTGTAAAAGGATTTCTCATCATCAGTTGAAAGTGATAGTAGAACTGTTGTAGACCTGTAAGGGTACTAATGGAGCACATTAATGCTTTGCAGAGCACTACACCCCCAGTAAATGAGTTCAAGGCAGGAATGAAGCTGGAGGCCCAGGATCCCAGAAACACCACGTCCACCTGCATCGCCACAGTGGTGGGGTTGACTGGCTCACGCCTCCGGTTGCGCCTGGATGGCAGCGACAACAAGAATGACTTCTGGCGCCTGGTGGACTCGGCTGAGATCCAGCCCATCGGCAGCTGCGAGAAGAGTGGAGGCATGTTGCAGCCGCCCCTGGGTGAGGACTACACTCATACTTACACACAGTTATAACAAAGAGTTCCAGGTTAGTTACTTTTTTCTTACAATATTTGTTTACTAACCAGCAAATAATTCTGTTTACATTGTTTGTGAGGTTCCTGCTATTCAAAAAATCTGTTTGTCACACATTATTGAGCACAATTTAATCCAATAAATGTGGTGCACGCATGCTGTTATTACTGGCAGTCACAGTTAAGAAATACTGGAATAAGGCCATTCACACTTCACTGTGGCACTGTATCCATCTCTGCTTTTTCTGGTATTTTCTGGATGCTGGTAATACTAGGAATAGTTTTTGTTTTGTCTCTGTTTACAAGGTCTTTAGTAAAACCTTTACTGTCCTCTAGATGTCACTGCTGACCAAGATGACAGACCAGGATTATTATTTTGTTTTCCTGTTGCATGGTGTAATATAGGGCTGCACAATATATCATTGTTAATCATTAATAGAATATTTGTAGTACTGATATTGCATAAGACTGAAAATAACATTTATAACACAGGCTGAATGTGTTATTAATGTATTGCATATTACCATGTAACAATATAATTGTAATGTATAATTTTGTCCATATCATGCAGCCATTGCTAGCCATATGGCAATTTGATTCAATGAATCAGAAGTTGCATCCAATTAGTGTAAGTACTGGACTTGTGTTAGTATTTTCAGTATATTGGCACCTACTTTTAAACTTCAGCACCTGAGAGATGAACTGTTTCCTTTGACAGATGTGTTAAATTGATTTCTGACTGAATGTTCTGTAGGGTTCCGACTGAATGCATCATCCTGGCCTATGTTCCTCCTGAAAACACTCAACGGTGCTGAGATGGCACCAGCACGCATCTTTCACAAGGTACTGTCTGTGATTCCAAACAAGACAAACATTCACACATTTCTGCCAGACATTCTTATTCTTTCTCCTATATATATATCATTTCACTATTTCACCATGTTCACATACAATCATTTGCATAATCGGTGTGATTTTTTTTTTTTTGAGCCAGACATTTTTTGCTTTGTCATGTTCATGTTTATTTAAAATAACTATATTCAGTGGTACAATTCTGGAAAAATGTACTATGTAAAATATTAAAATGTGAAATCAGTGTAACTTGTCAGGGCTGATACTGAGATTGGTATTTCTATCAGTGCATCTCTGGCTGTAACAGTCTTTACGTACTATTGATGTATTTTTATTCAAAAAGCAAGCTTGAGCCTGTTGAGTCATTTACCACTTAAATAAATTACTTATTTACCAGTTAAATTATGATTGACTGACCCACAGTTTCTTTCTTATGATGATTTTCTCATTCTCTCTTCTTGATATCTTTTTCTCTCTCTGATTCCTCAGCAGGAGCCTCCCTCTCCAGAGCAGAATTGTTTCCAGGTGGGTATGAAGCTGGAGGCAGTAGACAGGAAGAACCCACACTTCATCTGCCCTGCAACAGTAGGGGCGCTGCGAGGCGTGGAGGTGCTGGTCACCTTTGACGGCTGGAGGGGCGCCTTCGACTACTACTGCCGCTACGACTCCAGAGACATCTTTCCTGTGGGCTGGTGCTCACTTACTGGAGACAATCTGCAGCCGCCCGGAACTAAAGGTGTCTCCACTGGTCTGTTTCTATGTAAATTCCCACCTTATGAGCTCAAGGTGCTTTTGACAGCATTCAGACACAGAGCAGCATGATGCTGAAATGGGCAACTGGACAAAAGTGTCAGTAAAAATACAGGATGTTGAAGTAAAGCTGGTTGATGTCAAAGTATAAGGATGATTGGCCCATGTGAGTAAACAGCAGCAAGCTAGATTATTTTCTACCGCTGGAAGATGTGTCTATAAGGTAGTAATTATTAAAGAAATTAGTTCTTGTTTATATGTAGTAGTGGTTTACTGGTCAGACACATAAGCCAAATGTGAATTTGATTGGATGAGATAATAGTAGGTTAACAATATTCAGCCGGAGATGGAAGCTGTAAAAAGAACTGACCCAGTTACACAAGTAAACTTTAGTGAATATGAAAGATGCATAAAAGGGATACAGGATCAGGAACACATGTGCCTGGGTTTCCAGTGAGTGGAGTGACGGAAGTAGTGAAAGAGAGGGATTTTTTCAGGCATGTTTGTTTTATGAGCTCTTGGCACCTGCCCAGCTGGCACTGAAGCCCTTATTTAACGCTAAGTACCCAGCAGTGGCCTCACATTGGCACCTGTTCCCAGGGGCTTCCCAGACACTGAGAGAATGAAAGAAAGAGTAAGTCAGAGGGTTACGGTCATGTAAGAGGAGGGAGGAAGAGAGAAAAGGAGTGGCGCAACTCTAAGGGTGGGACTGTGGATGAGAGGGTGAAAGAGAGGCCATGGGGCCATCAAGTTTCATCAAGGAGCGAGGAAGAAAGGAGGAGAGAGACTTTATTAGGCTCATGTCAAGTAAACAGTGAAACTAGGACCTCACATTATTCTGGAAAGCTGTGGACCTAGTTGTGGTAAGCTGTGTGCTGATTTTGTTATATGGAAGAGACACACCAAACAGTGCAGTAGTGTAGGTTTAATTAAAGCAGCTTTGAACAGAGAAACAGAGCTTAATACGCATTTTCACAGTGCTTTATGTTTTTTAAGTCTTAAGAGAAAATGTTATTTGTCTTTTCCAGTAATGTATTTTGGAATTAAGCCTGTCACAATCATGAAATTTTAGCTTACAATTAACTGACATATAAACACTGTGGTTAACTATTTCATTGTCTTTTTTAAAGTACAAGCCTAAAGTGGGCAGATTGGTTGGTTAACTATCTTGCTGTCTAGCTGTCGATACTTAGCTCACAAATGAAGACAGGAACAGGTCAAGCTCAAATAAACAAACATTGCTCACTGCTAAACATGTTATAGCTCCAAGTCATGAGTTGGAACTTTTGTTGTGTTCTTAAGACCCATGATTAGTCTTGAGAAATCTGTTTATGCTGTCTCTTATTTACATGTAGTTGAGCCAGCTTAACTGTTAAAACTCATTCAGTTAAATTCTGTGTGTTCTGATGTAAACATAGGATTTGGAAAGGTCAGAAGTGTGTAAAACAGCTGCGGTCAGATTGAATAATTGTGCTGAGGCAATTATGTAATAGTTGTGACAGGCAAATTTGGGATGTTTGAAAGAATATGCATGTTATTGTCGTTTGCCTTCTTTTCAAACTCTGTTAATCTTTAAAGTAATTGGTAGATTACTTGATTACTAATATAATTGATAGTGACAGCTCTAGTGTATTTGTACCTCTCAACTCAAGCATGGATTTTGTAGGAAATCCTCCAGTCATAAAACTGACTAGTGATTAGTCAAACGCTACTTTGTGTATTGTTTGTGTTCTGGATGATCACACAGACCTCAAACCTTTACCCTTGTGTGCTCAGCCTGAGCAGCATATGCAAATTGTGCATGTGAGTGAAGGGGCCCCTTGTAAGGGATAGGTAGTGGAGTAAGAGAATAAGCAGTTGAAAGGACCTGTATTTTGCCAGCTGTTGGAAAGGCTCTGCTTTTTTTGCTTTGCGTCCCTGCATTTGAACGTAGTTGCCACACTGCTGGTGTGTGTTAATCTCTCTCAGGACTACTGGCCAAAATCAAAAACGTGCAGGCCATCACCTTCTCCTGGCTTTGTTTTGCTGTTTTTTTAATGAGTACATCGAAACTAAGGGCAGGAAGGAAGTGTGTAGAGCCTGTAACACCCCAATCATGCACTCACACTTGCACATACACACCAGCTTTAGGTCAGGCTGTCTTGCAGACGGTCTCTGTGTGTGTGTCTCTTTGGCTCTCGAGCTGGGCTGTGTGTGAACCTCTCCGGTGCTCCTTAGCTTGTTGTGAACTGCAGAACTGGCTGCCTGTACAGGTGCGTAAAACTCTCGCTCTGAAAGGTGTGTATGCTTGCATTTGTTTGAGACAAAGGCAGGATGAGAGAGCTCTTTAGCAAGTTGTATTTTAGACCTAGATGTTTTTCTTTTCGCTGTTACTTGTGTTTGTGAATTTGCCATTTTTTTTCCATTTTGCACAAAATCTCATTATTCAGTTCTTTCCTGCTTAGTATTCAGTATTAAGCTCTTCTACATTATTTTGTTTAGGCCTAGTAGCTTGGCTTTGTAAATAGTTCTTCCTCTTTTATCTCTCTCTCTCTCTCTCTCTCTCTCTCTCTCTCAAACTCATTCACCCTGAGCTAAAGGAGCCACTGGTAGCAGGAATGTGTAACACAACTCGTGTCTTTGTTCACTGGCTCAAAGCAAAATGGGTCACCATGGCTCTGCAAACAAAAGTCTTGCGGTGCTGTTGTCTGCAGCATGTTTGTTATGGCCATGGCTGTGATGTTTGTCTTATTACTGAGTTTGTGTCTCACTATTGCCTCAGCAGTCAAGGTACAATTTAAACAAGGATGCATCAATTTTTCAAAGCCAGCACTGTTTAAATTACTGAACCCTAAGATCCTGCCCATACCAGCTTCTCACTTTTCTCTTTTTTTTTAGCACTGGACACATTCAAGGGGGTCTGTATCAACTTGATATGCTTTTTTCTTGTCTATCTAAAAGCTATGAGGTATTGCTGGAGTTTACGCTGTGCAGCAGCCAAATGGGGAAGACCCATCTAACAGATCTGAATAAGATGACATTAATAACGTATTCTAGCACTCATCAGGTTGCAGCGATTGACAACATCTAGTCATTCCAGTCGTCTTACTCTAGTTCTTCTCTTTGTCTCTCTTGTCAGTGGGGTTACCGAAGCAGCTGGGTGCTCTAAGCGCCCTGCCTGACAGTGGTGTGGAGGGCTCAGGCATGCCCCCCACGCCCGCCAGGCCTCCAGCCCAGAAGGGACGGAAGCCTGGGCGCAGGAAAAGCAAGTTGACCAGCCTCTGGAACCAAAAAGGCACCACAGCTACTGTCGAGCTCCAGGCAGACCAGTCTGGAAAAGTACTGGGACCAGTCAAAATCCCCAAGAAGAGAGGCCCTAAGCCTGGGAACAAGGTACACCATAGACAAGGGTATTCAGTGGGTAGCCTTTTAGAGGTCTCCCACAAAAGCACGCATGTTTTAAGTTTTAATCTTAATTGTTTGTCTCAGATCTGCCTGTTATGCCTGAGCAATCTCTTTTTGTATTTGTATTTATGTGTGTTTTTGTGCTGTAGCTGAGCTGGGCTAAGAGGGCTGTGTGGATGGAAGGAGCGATGGCAGGTCCTGGTAGACCCCGAAGCCGACTACCAGCCAGCTGGGCTCAAAGACTACAGCAGGATGAGACAGAGCCCTTGAAGGTCCCCAAAAAGAGAGGCCCTAAACCTGGCAGCAAGGTTTTTGACTTTTAGCTTTGGCTTTAATGCAGCACTCAATAATGTCACTTCATCATGTGTCTTTCATCGTTTGTGTTGTGGATGTTTAATTGTGGGATTTAGTACTTGTTTAATGTCAATTGACTGTAATATATGTGTGTGTGAGTGTAATCATTTTCATAAAACAGAGGAAACCACGGGTGGTGCCCGACCCAGTGCCCATCTCTCCCACTAGCAGCACTCCAGAGCCAGACACCAGCTCTGTGCCCCTGGATAATGCCACCATCCCCAGTGCCGCCTTGCAGGCTCCAACAGGTACTGAAGGCAATTTTAGTCTCACCTATTAAGTCTAGGGATGGGTATCATTTGAATTTTATTAATATTACTATTGAATTGGTACTCTTTTATTACTTGAGTATGCAATCACACAACATCATTTAAATCTCTTTGCCAGTAGTGAGTCTTAGTATGTAAGCAAACACCTCTCTAGTTGTTCTGTATTTGTGTGGTGACATAGTGCTGAATGCTGGCTGTGTATGTGCATTCCAGTGTGTGTTTATCTGAATAAGCATGGGAAGATTGGTCCTCACTTGGACGCACGGCGGGTGCAGGCTCTGCCCGATCACTTTGGCCCTGGCCGGGCATCCTCAGTGCTGCAGCAGTGTGTGCAGGCCTGTGTGGACTGTGCACTTAACCAGAGTACTGTCTTCAACTGCCTCAAACCAGGCCACGGGGGAGAGCTCATCTCAGGTCGGCACGTGCATACACTTGGTCTCCACCGTAACATTATTAGGTTGTCTGTGGTGTGTATGCCTATATAGCTCTTTTGAGCAAACAGAGAAATGCTAAGAAAAGTGTGGATTCTGAACTTATAAGTGATGCCACATTTGTGTATGTAGAAGAGTAGATATTTTGTCTTTCTTTTTTGCCATGTTATTGAAATGCAAAAATGCAAAAATAAAAACTTGACGGATAAGACTGGACACCCCTGTGCTGGATGGCCTTGCTGTTTGACCCTAACTTCTGCCCTTTTGCCCTGCAGCCCACTTTGACCAGCAGCAACACACACTGACTTTGCCAGCAGTGAACAGTGTGACTTACGTACTACGCTTCCTGGAGAAGCTCTGTCACAACCTGCACTGTGACCCTTTGTTTGGCAGCCAGCCTGTGCCTCTGGGAGGAGTACACTATGACAGCCACACCTACACGGGTCTGCTATCATATACACACGTACACTCACAACATTCACTGGTACACACACATAATATCTTCACTTAAACACTCTCCAGTCTCGTACAAAAAGTTCATACTCTAACTCTATTAATGGATGTTGCACCTGTATGATTGTATAATTATGTGTGTTTGCCTTTCCCCTGTTTGTCAGAGAGGAGGGGTTTTGCAGAGTGCCTCGGTTCAGGACCGGGTCGAGGTACTAAAAGATTTCTTCAGGACTCGTATAACAACAGTCAGATGCCCCATAAAATGGCAAAAAGCCACCGCCTCTCCTCTGAAGGTACTTTACTAATTAGTTTGCATGATTGCCACTGAAGCTGGGTTTGTCAGTCTCTGGTAGCACATGGATGTGCCTGCTGTTATTCTTCACTTTTCAATCCAGTGAATACTGTGTGAAGTGTCTCAGTTTTATCATGAGATATATTTTTTCTGTATGTGAACAGAGCCTTTTCTGGTGGAGAACGGAGGATCAGATCACTTGGAGAAAACTCCACTCTCCCCCACTAAGAATCTGGGTCTGCACCCTCACTCTCAGAGTAGTAGCTCCCCCAGCCGACTACACCGCCTGGGCTCTGCAGGTGTGTATACACACATACCGGCACAGACTTTTAGTAATTATCATACAGAATTTAATTCATTTCAAACCACACAATTCACGTATTATAACACTACCACCATTGGTTTAGAAACCAAGCCTCTTTCTGCTAGGCATTAATGTCACATTCTGATTTCTCAGGTTTTATAAAGTGTTTTTTTATTTTCCTTTTTTTTTGTTTATAGATAAAAAAAGAAATGAACTTTTGTTTTCTTCTGTTTCTTTGGATGTCACACAATTATGTAGGCTTACAAGAGCGATGCATTTTGCAAACTGTTAGTGTTACTTTTGCATACAATTACAATATGTTTAATGCCCTCTTGTAGTGTATAAAATACCTTCCACTGAAGATACTCTCCTTCCAGTAAATATTTTGTGATTGGTGTGTTTTGTTTATTTTGCTACTAAACATAAATTTGTAGATGGTTTATTGCACAAGTAAGTGTTTGGGACTAACTGTTGTCTGTACTCTGCAGGTTCAGAGCGTTTCCTGAACACCAGAGAGAGTCCTCGACCTAGTGGCCAGGACCCAAACCTGTGGACAGTGGAGGATGTCATGCAGTTCATCAGAGATGTAGACCCTCAGCTTGGCCCACATGCAGACCTGTTCCGCAAACATGTACGTATAAGGATAATCCTGCACCTAACCCAAAGACATTTGAGAAGTGTGAAACAGTTAGGACAAGCCCAGAGCTTTCTCAGTTTGTGCTTCCTTACAGTTTGAATGTGGTAGATTCTGACTTTGTACCGGTCTCTAATCGTTGTCATTGGCATGTTTTAGGAGATTGACGGGAAGGCTCTCCTCTTGCTACGCAGTGATATGATGATGAAATACATGGGCCTGAAGCTCGGTCCTGCCCTCAAGCTCACCTTCCATATCGACAGACTAAAACAGGGTCGCTGATCTCGAAAGGCTCCAGAGCCATTTCCCAAATCCCCACTCCCCATCTACTCTTTTCAAGCACATGGCATACTGGCAACATATGCCCAATGAAGCATACTGAAGCATATTGTAGCAGTGGTCACCAGGCTTTCAGCCTGATCATTTCTGAATTTGTGTCCATTCGTCTGTTGTTACCTACAGTTGTATACAAATGTTTGGGCACCTCGGACCAAATTACATATTTTGTTGAATTTTGAAGAGAAGAGTAGTAAGCGCAACATATGCAGCAAATTATTTAAAATGTCGATATGCAGTTTTTTTAATTAACTTAAAAAAAAAAAAAAACTTTTAAAAATGTAAAAATAAAATAGTAATTGTGGCATGTGCAAAAGATTGGACACTCTACTAAGTCAGTACTTAGTAGCACCCCCTTTTGCAGGTACCTTTGTAGGTAGCTAGGAGTCTTTATATTCCCATTTTAGGTATTTTTACCCACTGTTCTTTGCCGAACTTTTCCAGTCCTGTGCCATCTTGAGCCGTCTTGCATGCAAAGCATGCTTATGATCTGCCCTCAGATTATCAATGATGTTTAAGTCAGGAGACTATGAAGGCCATTCCAAAGGCTTCAGCTTGCATTTCTTGAAGTCGATCTTTGTGGAGTTTGAGGTATGTTTTGGATCATTGTCCTGTTGTAGAAGCCAGTCTCGTTTCAGCTTCAGTTCCTTGACTGACTGTGTCACAGTTGCTTCCAGAATTTTCTGATATTTTCTGCAATCCATTCTTCCATCTAGCCATGCAATGTTACCAGTGCCACTGCCTGCCACACAACAGCAAAGCATAAATAGACACAGCCCCATGCTTAACAGCTAGTAAGATGTTCTTTACATGAAGTGCTGCACCTTCTTTCTCCAAATAGCACATTTCCAAAATGGCATATCTAAATGTTGTCTTGTATATTTTAGACATGAAGTCACAGGTAAGATTTCCTTCTAATGTCTCTTCCATGCAGGTCATGTTTGTCCAAATAATGCTGCACAGTAAAGTGGTTCAGTACCACTCCTGTGTCAGCTAAACCTTTATGCAGGTCTTTTGCTGACATATGAGGGGTTTGCTTTTCCAGGGCCATCTCCCAAACCCTAACTCCTTTTTTTGCCAGCATATGAGCAGTTCTGTCTAAAAGTTTCCTTTGTCTTCCAGATCTTGCTTTGACATCCATGGTTCCCCTTAACTGCCATTTTTTTATGACGTATTGGACAGTGTAAATTGCAAGCTGTAAGTGCCTCGGTGTCTTTTTAATAGCCTTGCCTTGCTTTGTAAGAGCTTTTCAGATCCTCAGCCAGCTGCTTAGAGGAGCTCAAGGTTGTTGAGTGTTAGCACGAAGTTTAAGGAGTCAGAGAATTTATTTGCTCTGGAATCAGCTGATAATTCCTAATGACAGTTCTTGACCTGTCTGACCAGTCCTAATGAGTTAAATAAGGCCTAATGAGTTAATTCAGGGCTCATACGGTCATGAAATCTTGGAAAAGTCATGGAATATAGTAAGTGCTAGAAAAATCTTGGAATTTCCTGGACTTCTCCCCAATGCGGTTTGTCATCTCATCAGTTTTGATGCACTGAAGAATCTACATTGCGAAAAAACATACCATAGGTAAAGTTCACAAAATTAAATGGTTCTTACCTGTCAAATATATCGCTAAAATTATTACTAAAACAGGAATTTATATGTCAGTGTCACAGTATTTTGGTATAGATGATATATCGTCCAGCATGCTAAATGTTTGCCATGAAAATTTAATTTAATGCCATGGAAAAGTCATGAAGAAGTCATGGAATTCCACTGCTTAAAAAGTGTATTAAGCCTGTTAATTAGGTTCTGAGAGTTTACAGTGGAAAGGTTGTCCAAAGTTTTGAACATGCCAGAGCATATTCTATAAAGGAAATATGCATTAACATTTGAAGGAAGAAAAATAAAATGGTTTGTTGCAGAGGTTATGTTTACTTTACATTTCAAAAATCAACAAAATATGTAATTTGGCCTAGGGTGCTCAAAGATTTGCATAAATATGTACATGTTCCTCCTTGTTCTTGTCCGTTTTGGTGCCACATGTAGCGCCCTTCTCCCCGGTCTCATGTTAGGGTCAGCTGTCCCGCGCACATTTCTCATTATGCTGTTCCATCCTGAATGTTCTGTATGTTCTTGTGTCTGCCAAGGTCTCGAGTTATGCAGGATCAGATCCGTGTGGACAGTATCTAGGCCTTTTTTGGGCCTCCGTTTTTAAGACATATCTTTATTTTTATTGTGTATTTTACAGCCCCAGTCAACAAGGATTTTTCTATAAAAATCAGTTTTCTTTAATAAACTCAAACACTAGATCTCTCCCACCGGACTTTGGGATTGGTTCTGACTGATGTCTCCTTCAGAGACACTTTTTCATGCTTAATACTGTACTTTATACATAACACCTAACTTGCAATTACTGCCATGTTAATGTGTATTTTGTATTGTCTTGATGTTTACATGGTGTCTGTTATTTGTACTTTTTTAATTTTTTATACTATATTGTTAGAGTGTTATACTCAGTAGGCTAAAAATAAAAAAATATAAAGTCTTCTAAAACTTGTAGAACTTTGTTTTATTTTGCGCATCATTTAAAAACTGACTGAATAGAATAAGAACAGAGTATGATGAACGTGCATTGAATTTACTGCCAAAAATGTCACCCACACTGTTTCTACCAGCAAATCAACACAAGGGGGCAGCAGGTTATTTTTATTGTCTTTCAGGGTCTGCGTGTGGGAGCCTGTTTAGAAATGTGCTGCAGTAATCAGGCACTTCTTAACTTTCATCCTCTGCAGTTTGGATACAGCATGGTAAATATCTTAATAGAGAATATTTTGGCTCCCGTAGGGGTAATGATCACTTTAGCTGTATGGCTCCACAGTCTTTTACCAAATACACACTTGTGTAACAACAGCAATGCTTCACAGTAGCTGCAAAATGAACTTTCCTGTTTTAATCATTGGACCTTCTTTTGCAAGCATTGCATGTGGCTGGACTGTCCTTCATACCTACCATTACAGTGCTTAATGCTAGCCTGATAACATTTCATTAAATATGTATTTCTAGATCGATGTTTTGGTAGACTTTTCGTGTGAATTGGTGTTGGTGTTGACAAGATAGGGCACATGGCCCTCACTTGCTGGCATACGCGCATGTAGACTGCAAAGAGAGATGCAACATACTGTAAATCTTACCACATCCTCACAGCAAACAGGAAGGAACCTCTAAGAGATCAGTTAACTGACCTAAGCCACAAAGCTTGTGTGTGTGTGTGTGTGTGTGTGCGTGTGTGTGTGTGCTTTGTAGTAGTTTATGTGCATGAAAGTCACATGATTCACTTTCATCTTTTAGTAGTGGATGTATTGGGAAAGCCCTCTGACCAGAAATGTTTCACAGTATCCCAGCATTGAATATTGGCCATATTGATACAAGGCCATAATGTATTACCGTCATATTTTTTTAGATGCAATTAGCACATGACGAAGACTAACACTTAGTCAAGACAGCCAAAATCGAGACCTGTGGGAGTCATTCAGAATCTTCCAATGGAAATAATCAAGAGCAGTGGGTCATCTGAATACGTATCGTATCATCTAGTAACATGCACACATCTAAGCTAAAACTGTCCCAGTGCTGTGTACTGTTTGTGTAGTCCAGTAGTGTATTTAGGGCTGCTATGATTACTTGATTAAATTTTATTTTGAAAAAATAATAACATTGATTGGCAATGATTAGTTGCCAGTGGTATGAAGGTTATATATGTTTTATATTCTCCTACTGATCTTTTTCAAATAAATAGACTGATTGACACAAATGTATGCATTTTTGTCTACATTACTTATTACTAATATTGTTTTAGAAAGACTAAAAGTCTTTTTTTAATCTTTAAAAAAATAGTTTGTCATTTTGCAATATAGTATTTTGGAATCTTTAAAAAGCTATGAATGGTTATAACTATATGACTATGCATTTGCTATTGTTAAGTCTGTGTTTATTGTTTGAATAAGTAATTAGTTGTTAAAAGCATCAAAACAATGAGTAGATCCCTCTTGTCACTGGGGTGGTACCCTGAAGAGTACATCTCAGTATCTTTAGTCAGGGAACATAATTGTATCCATTGAAATTATATTTTCTAAGTTGTATTGATTCCACACACCCCGTCTCGTCTCCAGGCTTTTTATTTTATTGTTCTGTTTTAAAACATCAGGTTATGAAAAGGTACAAATGCATACTTTTCCACTGGGAAAAACTTATTTAGGGCACACAACTGGACCTTAAAACCACTGCTGTATGTCTGAGGGCATATTTACATTGTTTGTATCTTGATGAACAAAAAATGTACCTGCACAGAACCTTTATTTCTAACAGTGTATGTTGAAATATTGAGTATCTCATAATGATGCCTTAATATGTCAAAATTGTGACTTATGTTCTCAAAACCTTTTATGAGATAATAACTTACTGTGTTGAAATAATGAATAAATATAATAAATAATAAAATGTTTTGAATTTTGACTAATTTTCTTAAAATCCTGACTTGAAATATGTTAAAATAATGAGTTAGTATCTTCCAACATTGACTCACTATGTCAAAATACTTACGTCTTATTTTATCGAAACGTTGCAATAATGACTCAATTTATCAAAATATTGTCTTACTACATTGAGATAATCACTGTGTTAAAATAATGAAATAATACTTGTCATTATTTTGAGAAAATAAGTGATTATTTTGAGATATTACTTCAATATCTGACATACTGCTGCATTAGAAAGAGAAAAAAACGGGCATTTTTTCTCCTTTACCTGACAGCAATAGTCCAAAGTGTATTTATGTTAATGGTATCACCATTTCCATTGTCAGATCCATTTCTGATGAACTCAGGGCTCAGTGGAGTCCAGCAGGGAGCCGCTAGATACAGTGTCGATCAACCAATACGGGCTGTTCATTTGAGCCTCTCTAAACTCTGCCTGTACTGACTGGAAGCAGGTTCACCATGCAGACAGGAATGGGGCTCATTTCTGCTGTGTAGAGCCTCTTCCATACGCTCTGACAGCCCTGTTTCCCACATACAAGCCCTGATACATATCTCATCTCAACTTCCACAGATGGCCCTGTGAATGCTGGAGAGAGGTTGCCATGACGTTGCAGAAATGATGATGGAGCTGCACGTCATATGTCAGCGTGATAGTTATCTCCGACAGGTGATCTCAAACCCATTCAATCTGCTCTGCCTTAGCCTGCCAATGTAGCGCTTGGGAGACATTTGGAGTGTGTGCTTCTCTGCTGACCTGGCTTGAATTCCTCCTGCTTACAGGACACATAAAGTAAACGTCTCAGAACACAGCCCAGAGGCCAAGAGCTGACCACACTCAGAGCAGGCTCTCTGCAGCCATGTGCTGGTCAGATTAAGCCACATAGGAGCTTAGAGCCAACCCCACAAAGACACAGTGGAGTGACGCGCACACATAAACAACAACAAACACAGTCACTCCTGCCTCCACCTGTTCTAGCTGGCCAGGCCAAGGGCTACGCTTAGCACAAGAAAATGAATAATTTACACATTGCCCTTAACATCAAAGGCCCGCAGTAATAAACGCATGAAGGGGGATCGCTAGTGAAGCAAGTCTCCACATGCAGCCTCTCTGTGTCCTCACCTTTCTCCACAAGTTATGCTGGCTTAATTAAACATTTTTAATATAAATTAGCATATCATCCATTTTTGTAGATTTTTATTTTTCTAAATCATTTGAGGGCAGCAGCTGTCCTTTACACTGTGTAAAATTTCATGATGAATGGACCAATAGAAATGTTCCAAAATCACTTTTAATGAATTCTTTTTGCAGTGGTTTACACTGAAAGTAAAGAATATTTTTGCCTTCTACTATAAAGTTTACTATTTTGGGTATACATGTTTTTCTTTGGATAGCAGCTGTGTTCTATTTGTCAGTTTTAGCCACATATTCATACCCTCCGTTTTTCTTGTGTCTTATTTTTCCTCCAAACTTTTGACATTTGTGTAGTTTTCTGTACCAAAACCAGTCATAATTACTTAATATATTTTTTTTACATGATAATTTCCAAACTCTCTTCATTCCTTAGGATTAAACAGGCTGTTACTCGACCTGTTACTGTACCTTTAAGAATGATAAGCGAGCTATGTTCTGATTGGCTGCCCTTATGTAAAAAGCAATCAGGGCTGAAACACTCTTTATAACTTCAGCGTGAAAGAGCATGGCTAAACTACTGTAGGCTGTATAGGAAGATACGTGTAAAAGTGTTTGTGACATTACAGAAATTATTCCTTCAGAACAGGCTGTTTTTGCAGCTTAGTTTCCACATATATGGACTGTATGGACTGGAAAGTGAACAGCTTTTGAAACAAACAGTGTTTATATACTGCGTCAAACTCTGCGTCAAAAACTGTTTTTCATGATATGGACTATTTTAACATAGTAAAAAAGTACCTTTTACCTTTAGTATCAGAGACAGTTTTTTATTTGAATTGTTTGGATGACATGAAACAGAACATATCACAACACAGATATGCACAATTGACCAACAGAGCGAACACTGACTCACACTGTTGTCTCTCCTCTCTTTCGTGGACGAACTTTATGCAAAAGAGCTGAGTGCCGACCAACCAGATTGTTGGTGACTCATAGTCAAGCTGCACACACACATCCAATGGGAGATTATTACAATAACAAAATACAAACTCCACTCTAGAGAAGAGCACACATGGATCCTTGCTGTGCTCAAATATTTTAAAGTTCTGCTCTTTTGTAATATTTCTGTTATTGCTTTTAGCAGTTGAAGTTAATAATACTGAAATGTGGGAGTGCTGCAGCCCCCTCAGCGCCCCCACTTCCCAGATGCCTGACCAGGTTTATTCTGAGGAAAACGATAGCAGTGTACTTGTGACAGTTCTTGGTAATAATGCCATAACTACACCCTTGCTGTGATGCTAGCGCTCATCAGCTCTCAAACCTTTCAAATGTTTGAAGCACCCCTTGAGCAAATGATTTTCAATATATGCTTTAAACAATACTTTGGAAAAGAAAATGGTCACTACGTAGGCAAAACCTGCTCTTCATACCGAGGAGTCCGCTTTGATGAGCATGGTGTTGGAAAGTATACCGAATGTATTAGGAGGTTTTATGTTCAACAAACCTTTGAAGACATTCTTTTCTACTTAATTAAAAATGAATTGAAATACATTGTTATTTGTTATTAAAAGCCCATGTTGACTGTCATTTATATTGATTATATTACTGCTCCTATTACTTTTACCAGTTACCAAAACATACACTGCCTGATGGAAAGGATGTTTTGCCAATATCAGGACCTGAACATGTACGTCAGCCATCCGCAGGCCGGTGATCCGTATGACTAAAGATGCACTGCTGCACTCAGGCAAAAAGATCAGGAAGCGCGGATCATTCTAAATCAATTTCTCATATCTATGCATGAACAGAGAAAGGGGCACAGAAGTCACAGTCGTTTCCCAGTGCTGAACACATTTTCACAGCCAAAAGGTAGAGCATGTTGATGCATGTACCCAGTTCATGCCTAAACATGCATTTACAGCAAACACATCCATTATGTCAGTGCAAAGCTCTAAAGACAACTCACACAACTTTCAGCATTGGCACTGGAATTACATTAAAAACTCTAGTTAAGTCTAAACCAGACTGAGACTTGTTGGATGTAATTGAATTCTCCCAGTCAAGAGACATGGAGAATTCTTCTGAATACATAACGTTGCATTTAGCATGTTTAGGCTACAAATATCCCAGTGATGTGTTCAGTGTATTTAGGACTGTCACATTCATCTCTGTGACTGTTATGTTGGGGTCTGGTGTAGACTAGAAATGTCTGAAGAATGCCAAGCCTCCCTTGTAGATATGATCTCAGGTTTGAAAGACAAGGTAGAGGTTGATGAAGGACAGTTATTACCTATGGAATTATATTTAAAAGCCCTAAATGGCTTGTTTATTGCCATTTTTTATTATACAAGACTTCAACTGTGCAACCATACAAGGCCTTTGTTGTCACATTTTGAGCTTAATAAGACACATGTTTTCAAAGGGAGACAGTTGTGGACTGCAGGAAGGCCAGTCTAGCGCCTGCACTCTCTGATTATGCAGCCATGGTGTTGTAAGACATGTAAAATGTGGCTTGGTGTTGAAATAAGCATGGTTGTCCCTGAAAATGAAATTGTCTAGATGGCAGAATATGTTGCTCCGAAATGTGTTCAGTGTTAATGGTGCTTACATAGATGTGCAAGTTACCCACTAATACCCCCCTCCATGCCATGCCACCATCTGGATGGTCCTTTATCTTCTTCAGCCTGGAAAACACAACATCTAGGACTAGACCTTTCATGGATGCTCCTTTTATATCCAAGCATAATGGCATCGCCTGTTTAAGAAGTTTTGTTTAACATTTCACAATGTTCCTGGACTTAAATTGCTCCTGTCATAACATTTTGCAATGTGCTGCAGGCAACAATTGTATGGATGAAAGTATATTTACAAAAAAAACAAAAACTAAAAAACAAAAAAAAATGAATTTGATAAAGTAAACACTACATATCTTTATACTGTATACATTCAAATACAGGTCAAAGTAGATTTATAAGTCACTGTTTTCTGTTTTTATTTGCATTTTACCTACTGTCCCAATTTTTGGAATAGGGAATTGTACATTTAAAATCACTTTTGTACTTTAGCTCAAAAAGTAATGTACAGTACTGAGCAAAAATCAGAGACCACCCTTCAGTTATTTAATTTGCAGTCAAAGCACCAGTAAGTACACGTTATTCTGTTTTCAGGAGATATTTCTGATTGGAGTAGACATGAGATAATTGACTTGTATGAGAAATGGGAAAATCAAAGGAAATATGTGGGAAAACGAAGTAGTTTTTTAAAAGATGTAGAGAAGATGGGACTCCTAAAAACTGCGCAAGAACTGGTAGACCACCAAAACTGTCACCATCAGATAAACAGCGCTTAAAGCTTTCATCTTTGACAGAGAGGAGAAAATCAAGCCCCACTGTTGCTTCAGATCTGAAAAATCCACTGGTTTTTCTGTCCACACTTCCACTGTGAGAAGACAACTCAACACTATGAGTCTGAAAAGATGTGTAGGTGTCAAGATGCCCTTACTGAGAAAATGAAATAGACACAAAAAGAAAAGTTGCACGTCTCACAAAGAAGCTGCTGGTGTTCTCAGAATAATGGACTGACCACCACAGTGTCCAGACATCAGGATCATTGAGTATGGCTGGATTACAAGAAGCAGAAATCCAACCAACTTCTAAGACTGAAAAAATATCCCTGCAGATTTCTTTGAAAAAAGCTAAAAACCAGTCTCCCCCACCAAAAGGGGGAATGTGTAATAAAGAAAAAGCATGGACATGATAAATACTGAAACAAAATCATATTGATTTGTTAATGCTTCTGTGTAATGTTCTTGCTATGCTTTTTGCTTTTTTTCTGTTGCTGAGAGATGAACAACTTGTATTTAATTGCTGTTTGCCCTTTTGACTTTAAATTGATGAAATTAATTAGTATTAATTTGAATTTGTAACAATTTGAATGAATTTAAGGGTGAACTCTAGGTTTTGCACAGTACTGTAGACAGAGGATCTCTACTTTCACTCAGGTATTATTTTACCAAGATTATTCAGTGGCTTAATCAATTTCTAAATGTGACTATGAAGTGAGTGATTGTATTGCTTTAGCTGTTTTTTTATTTGTAACTGTTATTTACATGGGGTTTGTGTAACGATGGTGGGTAAGCTTCCTTTATTTGTAGAGAAGAGTGGGCGAATGGGAAAGCCGGCTGACCTCACTTACCAGACGCAGAGCACAGCTAGTATGTTGCCACTAGCAGCAGCTGTACTGCCTGGAAGTGCAGTGAGAGGAAGTGACTGCTGTCTGCCTGTAAAACTACAGTGGCCTTTAAGGGGTGGTCTCTCTGGGATCCACTGAAACTCCTGGGTAAACCCCATGGAGAAATCCCCATAGAACAAAAAAACGAGTCCTTCTCAGTGTCATTAAGTCATTTGTAATTTCACTTTTTTACTGTTTCACTAGTGAGAATTTTCTCACTAGTTTGTAAGCCTGTCATGGGCTCATTCTCTGTGGTGTGGTGGGTTTAAGCTTGTTGATTTAGACTGAGAATACTGAGAGCACACACAGGAAGAGCTTTGCATGTGTGTAGTGGTTGTTGTGGGTGGCCTAAGAGAGAAGGAGAAAGAGAAAAACAGACACTGGTTAAGTGTAAATATCTCCTGTCCCACCCTGCTTAGCGTACGTCTTGTCTGGCTCCTGTGTGGAAAAATGACACATTTTAAAGGAGCGGTCGCAATAGAACCCTTTCAGTTTGTGCAGTCAGACAAAGATAACGTCTCTGAAGCATGAACCGTGATAGACTATGATTATAGCCACTGCATTCATAGTTGTTTATGCTGTGTTATCTAAGCACTACACTGTGCTAAGACTAGTGCAGAGTGTAGTAATCGTTCACGCCCATTTCCTATCTAGCAGACAATTTGTGTTTTTGTGGGGGGGAGGTTAAGCGAGGGGGGGTCAACTTAGATCTGAGTAGAAACACAAGAGCCGTTACACAAAGCCCAGCCCAGCCCAGCCGTCTTCTCCTCACACACCCTTGCTGCACGTTTCACCCTAGACAATCTGCGTGCCTGCTATCCGCGAGTTTCAAATTGCAGAGCTAGGCAAAACAGCCAGCTGAATTCCCCAGAGGGTGCTGAAATTGGTGATACAGCTTTGTGTAGAAAACCCCTCACCATTCAATTCGAGAGACTGGTGCAGAACTCAGGAGCCTAATTAATGAAACTGTGTGCTTAACAACAGTTCCTTCACCTTATACATTTTCAAGTGATTGACAAAATCCAATTTCTTAAAAAAAATCACAACACTGCAAAGCTTTCTAACCAATAAATAAACACATTACCCATAAAGTTTTGCTCCATAAATAAAATAGTTTATTATTGCTTAAAATAAATACATTTTCCTCAAACAGAAGCGAGAGACAAGGTGAGAAAAAAAGTTGCGTCCACCCTGACATTTGGGCAGCCAAGAGGGTCAGCTCAACTTCCATTAGCCATCGAAGCAGAAAATACAATTGTCAAGACAGGAAAGTAAAGTATACATTGGTAAAATTACTGTATATGTACATGTGCAGGATGACAGGACTACAGTTAAATCTTCAAGCCCAGCATAAAGTGGCTGACCCTGCTGACCTACAGGTCCAGGGCAGAGTAATAGAAACAGAGGTTTTCAGAGGCACCATTTTAGCTTGTGTCTATGTTCTCCTTATATAACCATGTTCTTGGTAGCCATCTACATTACTTCTGTCCTGCTGTTCCCTCTGCCCTTCCTCCCGCCTCTGAGAAACAGGAAACGACAATGAAGCGTTAACGGCTCATCATTGCAACCCCCTTCAGAAGTTTATGCAAGCCGTGTCCATAAATGGAGCCCAAGCTTTCTGTTCTCAGGAGCAAAACCTGCAGGCTTGAAGAGCCTGTGTTGTCAAGGTAAGCACAGATTAACCTGGACTGTTTCCACTGACCCCACCCCCACCCAGCAAACACACTCACAATTTGTTTAACAGTTAAAAAGGTATTATTACATTTGCAGAGACCCGTTTGGGTATTGGGCACAGAGTGAAGACAGCCACCAAATGAACCCCTATTTCACTAAGAACAACGTACCATAGCAAAGACAAGTGGGCAAGGCCAACCCTTCAGGTTTAAGCTTTTAAAAGGAGACTAACATGGAATAGGATCATTGGATATTGAAGTGGCTGCCACTCTGTTTGCTGGTGTTGGCTTGTTGACACCTACTAGAATGAGAGAGCAGTTTTCACCCTAGTTGACTTATGTCTTCTTTTATAGCTCTATCACTTTCAAAATCTGGTCTGAAGAAAAGGGCAAGAATGATAAGATCACTGTTGAAGGTCTCTACCAAAAATGATGCAAGATGGTAACCTGTTACCCATTTGTTGATTTCAGCAGCATTCTCTATTGGTCCAGTAATTCAGAGATGAAGATAAAAGTTATATTAGGCCACAGTTAAAACCCAGCCATCTTTATTAACAAAAGATTTCTCACATTTTTAACCCTCTTTAACCCCAAAAGGGTGACAAATTGAAAGAAATAAATAAAAGCTGTGTGATTTAAGGCAGTTCTACAGCTCAAATAGAACAGTTGTGATGGCATATTCCACAGTAGATCCTGGAAGATATCTAAATGAGTTTGCTTGGTTTATGTAGACCAGCACAACAAAGCTGAAGGATCTAGACATACTGTCATTGACAAATCCATTATAAATGGATATTTTCCAAGTTAAGACCAAACCCTCAGATTAAAGTTACACATTTCATAAACCCACTCCCCCTATGAGAACTCAAAACACAAGCTTTCCCACCAAAGCTTTTACATTGTTTCTGTGATCTACATTGGTACTTGAGAGAACATCATAAGTTGCATGTGAATGTAAAACTTGCTTGAAGGACCAAGAGTGCTTCACATTGCACCAAGCTCATAGTTCTGCAATGTTATTACATTCATGTCTGGAGGGGACAGGAGCATTATTTAGTACTCCATCTTCACACAGAGACACAACTCTGGCTGGAGCTCCACCACTCTTTTCAGCAATGAACCAGAGATACATCTGGCTATTCTTCTCTGTGCTCCAAGACTAAGAACAGGGTAATCACCTTCTCTTGCCACATGTCCACTCTTTCAGTGTGTCAAACTATCCATGTCTCAGCAACTGACAGTGCTGGGCTGCTGTTTGCTGACAAAGTCTGATATAAAATCAAACTCATTTTGTCCCAGAAACAGTTCAGGAAGCTCCTGCACTCTGTCCAGCCCTAACTCCATGGCCAATGATGTGAGAAAATCCTCATCGATCATGTCAGTGTCCATGCCGTTGAGGCCGAGCGCTGGGCCGGCCATGTGCTGCATGTTGGCCAGCTGAGCGGGACCCATGCGGAACTGCCCTCCGTTCCCCATGTGGTTCCCGTTCATGGCCCCGAGTGGGTGTCCATGGTATTGGGTGTTGAGTTTCTGCAGGTGCATGCTGGCCATCAGCTGCTGAGAGGTCAGGCTTCCAGCCATGTACTGCTGCTGTTGCTGACCTGGATGCTGGTGCTGTCCCTGCTGTTGCTGGTGCATGTGATGATGATGCTGCTGCTGCTGCTGCTGTTGGCCCTGGTTACCGTACATCATGTTGGCTGACTGCATTTGGTGGTGGCCCATTGGTGCTCCATTCATCTGCCCGTTCATGGGACCCACCATATTGGGCCGCTGCCTCATGCTGGCTTCCATAGCTCCCTGAGGCCCATAGTGCATCATTTGTCCATTGGGCATGGCTCTAAGGCCAGGCTGGGGTGCATGTTGCTGGCCGTTCATGCCCATCCGGTACCCGTGCAGGCTGCCGTTAGCCTGGCCGTGGCTCATGGGCATCATCATGTGTTCTGCCATGGCTTGTCCCTTTATTAAAAAAGGTAAGATAGCATTAGATTTCAGAGCTGGAATTTTGAAGACAGCAAAAATGAGCAAGAGTGGGAATGGGTGAGTGGGTGACGTCTCACTGCTACCAAATCGGCATCCAATACCACAATTAAGTGACCATAACAAGTATTCAAAAGAGACCATGCGTGCACAAGAAGGACAACAACAAAGCACTAGAATTATGACAGTGTGGCATCTAATCATAAACCAACAAACAAAACTAAACAGTTCACACATTACTCGCGCTGAGCTTCTAAACATGGATGATTCAAGACTACATTGTGGACAGACGGATATTGCTCAGTTGCCTTAACAGTCAGGGCTGCGGTTAAACAAACTCAATCCTCTGAGACGCCTGCTTGTGGCAACACAAAGATCTGCAAGGTTCCTCATCAGTAAGCACTGACTTTTACCGCTGCAGGATAGCCAAGGTGTCTTTCCCCTTATCCAGCTGGCTACCCATGACTGCCAGTCAAGTACAACCCATCAAAATATCAGCGATGCAAATCCAAACCGCTCGCAGTGGCACTGATTAAGACACTAGCCCATAATAATGTCTCTTATTACTCGGAGAGTCTCTCTCTGCTTTAGGCATGCTCCGTGTCCATAAGGGTCCAAGCAACAAAGAGAACAACAGAGTTAGCAGACTTGAACTGAGAGCCGCGAAATAAAAGGTTTACCACCTCAAAAATGCCCATATTACACCTCTCACTCGTCGCTAATGTTATGATAGGGTTTAACGATAAGAAAGTAGCAGTGAGAGGAACAATGGAGCCAGCAGCTCAGAGCTTCACAGCATTTCACAACCACAATCCTCCTTACCCTGAGTCCCGTGGCTCTCCAAACTCAAGAACTTCTCCGTGGCAGGACAGAAGCAGTTTATTTCAGCAGTGCAGGGACGAGCCTCGGCGAGATTACAGTCTATATTCCAGAAAGCTGAGCTGCATGCTGAATCCGCGGCGCCGTAAGAAACCGTGTGACTGAGAGAGTGTGGAGTGGAACAGTGTGGAGGGTTTTATACAGGAGAAAGCCGAGGGCGGGGAGGGGAAGGGGCGGGATCAGAGCTCACCAATGCGGATTATGACTGGCCCAGCTTAATGTTTATGTGCCGAGAAAGCGCCAATGGGGACCAGGAACAGTTGGTGATCATAGATTGGTGTATATATATATATATATATATATATACTGAAATGGTAAGCAAATAAAAACCTTTTATTGTTTATTTTCCCATGGACTAGGCCTGGTGGTTGTACTGTGAAAGATTACACTTTACACCCACAACACTTGAGCTAGCAATGTTGTACTATGTGCTATGTGTCTTGGGCTGATAATGG
Source organism: Colossoma macropomum (assembly GCF_904425465.1). Lineage (NCBI taxonomy): Eukaryota > Metazoa > Chordata > Actinopteri > Characiformes > Serrasalmidae > Colossoma > Colossoma macropomum. The sequence continues at coordinate 21,227,981 of NW_023494785.1, forward strand.
TTATAACTAAACAGAGATCTACTTGCTGAACACAAACATGGTGTTGATGCTTAAGACACAGTAATGTATGGGACTATATTGGCTTTTGTATATATCTGTTGAGTTCAGCAGAACTGTACAGCCACACTACAAGTTGTTGTGCAAAGCTATCATGCTTTAGCTTGCCTCAGCATGGTTTGAATATATATATATATATATATATATATATATATATATATATATATATATATATATAAACATATATAGAGAGATAGATAGAGAGATAGATAGATAGATAGATAGATAGATAGATAGATAGATAGGTTGGTAAGTAGGTAGGTAGGTAGGTAGGTAGATAGATAGATAGATAGATAGATAGATAGATAGATAGATAGATAGATAGATAGATAAAGAAACTGTGTGAATCAGTGGTCTATCTAACTTTTAACAGGATAAGACTGGAGTAAATATGCATGACTGTAAATTAACAAAAAGCCAACTTGCCCACAGTGCTGTCGCATTATCACTGAGTGACAGTCTACATCATGTAGTCACTATATTTAGCAGTTTGTATTTCTGCATTTTTGTTTTTCATTTAGCAGGTATGACTGTATGTATTTGTGTGTGTTTGAGAGAGAGAGAGAAATTTGGCAGCTCAGTGGAAGTCCATGTGACCCACTGCTCTGCTGTGCAGTGTGTGTGTGTGATGTGGGGAAGGGATGGGGGAGTAAGGGGGTGGAGTGCTGGTGCTATTCTGGGCCACCGGCTGCAGTGGTAGGACTAACTGTGTAGGAAACGGCTGCACGTGCAGTTTAGCAGCAACTTTGAAACTAGTGCTCCAACCTTGACAGTAAAACATAAAACAAAGTGAATTTACCAGCAATCATTTAGACAATACGGATTAGTGAATAAACTTTCCCACCAGTGCTCTTGAGTGTTTTGGTATAATACAGTGAAATGGCCCCCATCACAGCAGTATTTAGCAAGCTGCTCAGCCTGTCTGTTTGGGACAGCAAGGAATCAACATCCTCTGTGTGGGCCTGATGGCTCAGTGTTTACTCTAAGCTCAGCATTGGTTACATGAGTGCTGCCCACCTCCATACTGCATTATGTCTCACACAAATTAGCATCTGTATTCTGCAGGCCTGTGCCCTAATTTGCATGACAGTCAGTTCGGGCCTTGGTTAAAACCATGCTATATAGCAGGTCTACTGATGTCGAGTCATGTTCCAACATAGTCACCATTTGTTTTTTTGTAATCTCATCTTATCATGTGGTGGATTCTCAAACAGAAGTCACTGGTTTATTATCAAACAGATCAAGCTAACCCCTAGCGCTTATTCAAACCATGCTGAGGCAAGCTAAAGCATGATAGCTTTGCACAACAACTTGTAGAAATGTGGCTGTACAGTTCCGCTGAACTCAAGATATATACAAAAGCCAATATAGTCCCATACATTACTGTGTCTTAAGCATCAACACCATGTTTGTGTTCAGCAAGTAGATCTCTGTTTAGTTATAACCATTATCAGCCCAAGACACATAGTACAACATTGCTAGCCCAAGTGTTTAATCTTTCACAGTACAACCACCAGGCCTAGTCCATGGGAAAATAAACAATAAAAGGTTTTTATTTGCTTACCATTTCAGTCCCCTAAAGGAATATAGGCATACATATAAGGGAGAACAGGCCCAGTGAGTATTGTTATAAATAATTTCAACATATGATTGTCTAATCAAACAGGCACATCTACCACACCCTGCTATTGTAGCCTCCAGTCAGTGGTTTAGTGCCTGAGATAGCACATGTGTTTGTGCTGTATCTGTCTGCTCTCCCGTAGGCTCTTCTTTAACCCTTTCTTTATGTGCAGTTGGGCAGAGCAGCGCTTGCTCTTTTCCAGGGCGCTTTCCTCCCCCACACCTGATTAACAAAGATACCAGAGGGTGGAGGAGGGGCCGGCCAACTGCCATCAGGAGCTGCTCCACACAGCAGCCAGGGATGGTCTCTCTCTCTCTCTCTCTCTCTCCCTCCCTCCCTCTCTCTCTCTCTCTCTCTATCTATCTATCTACCTATCTATCTATCTATCTATCTATCTATCTATCTATCTATCTATCTGTCTTTGTCCTTCTTCTTCTTCTTCTTCTTCTTCTCTCTCATTTCTGTCTTTTTCTTTCACAGTCTCTGTTGTCTGTCTCTCTCTTTGTATTTTTGTTTTTTTTCTTTATTTATGTCTCTTTATTTCTCTCTTTGTTTCTTTGTCTTTTGTCCCTCTATCAATCTTTCTTTCTTTCTTTCTTTCTTTCTTTCTTTCTTTCTTTCTTTCTTTCTTTCTTTCTCTCTCTCCCCACTTCTCCTTCTCCTGTCCTTCTCTCTCTCCCTGTGTGGAGTGTGGACTTCACTCATTCATGGAATTAATTTTTGCTTGGTGACATGTTTTATGAAATCTTTATTACTTACATTAATTACACAAACACGGATTTAGTACAAAATCTGAAATAATTCAGAGGTACCAAACACACATGTATGAGGCCTTTTTTCAGTGACCTTCCCTGCTTTTAAGGGCATAAGCCTGATGTAGGCCTTGTGTAGATGACTGGATTATGGGAATGGTTTCATAAACATGTAAGGCCTTTAATTGCCCTAGATCTACAGATGTGCTCTCAAAACCACCTCTATCATCCACTGGCACAATAAATGTAAGTGTTTTCACTCAATCACTGATCGGTTTGATCCATGGGAGGAATACTTCCCCCCTCCCATCCCCCACTTACTGAGCTTATTACTTTGGTGTGTCCACCTACTCCGTTTATTTACCTCATGCCTGACCTCTCGCTGCTCGTCAGCTCTCGGTTGTCTCATGCTCTGGTGTGTTACTATGAAGCGGGATGGCTCAGCAGGAGAGCACTGGAATGCTGTCGGCCTCTGTGCCCATGTTTATGGTAGAGCTAGGAGTAATGGCCCGTATTTGTGTTCCTTTCTGTGTTTGGAATGCAGGCATGCCTTTGGCATGCACTCTACCCAGCTGGCCTTTAGCAAACAGGAGGAGCATGGAAAGAAAAGGAGAGGCAGCAGGGTCACTTTGGTTTAGGGCAGTTTGATCTTTTAGCTGACTTGAACCTGACTACGTGTTTTAACTGGTAAAATGATTAGGATTGTGTTTTATTTACTGTCCTTTTATGAAAATACGGTTTTGTTTGAACAGTCTAGTTCATTTTAAATAATTGTCATTTGACATATAAGTTGAATAGAGTATCGGTCATTCTTATTATCCTGTATGACCCAGTTTCTCTGAAATCTTCCTCTATGGGACTTGTTTGAGGAGTGAAGGAGCAAGGCACTTCTGCCAAGGAGTGGAAACCACCTTGGTAACTCCACCCTCCTCCCTCCTTCTCTCCACAACTCTTCCCTTTCTGTTAAGTGCAAACATTCACTGGTGTAAATGAGTTCATGCTGCCGCCTATCCCCCAACACCACAAATCACTGAAAATGTCCATTTGTTTCAAACTCCAGGAACTATCCCCTGAATTTTCACAGATGTTGTCTTCTTTTTGTAGACTCAAAACACTAAAACACTAAAAAACATTGTAGACACTAAGAAGACATTGTTAAGCTTAATTTAGTTATGCCACACATTTCCATTCAAATACCCCAATGTTACCTCAACACAAAAGTACAGTTGCAGTTAATGTCAACATATTTTCAAACTGCCATCTTTGTTAATTTTTTGAAAGAATGCATTTAAAAAAATTGCAAAATATGACATTTTGACAATGAAATAATCCTAAATCTAGTCTTTATCTCTAAAATCTCTAAAATGGTGCAATGATGTTATAAGATTATTTAACCAGCAGTTATAAAATTGTGAATGTTCTTTAAACTTTAAAAAGGTTCCTCATACTCACACATCTCATTTACAAAGTGGTTCTCGAAAGTACCATCCATAGAAAGGTTCTTTAGGGAACAAAAAGTGATTCTTCTATGGCATTGCACAAAGAAAAGTTTCTGACATCTTTATTTTAAAGAGTGTAATTCTTTAAACTAATTTTGTCTTCCTCAATTGGCAGATTGTTTTGTATGTTACAAAAAATAATGCTTGACATGAGTAAAATTATGTGCCTGTAGAATAATATAATTTCACTACATTAAAATACTTAAATAATAACATAAATAGAAGCAAGTAAAATGTAAAAAAAGTAAAAAGAAAATCTGGAAACAAGTTAGTCTTATAATATTCCTACAACAGCCTGAAAAAGAGAAACGTTTGACATATTGACTAGATTTATAATGATTTGACTTGCCAGTATATCATCATATATTTTTTGCAGTGCAGGAATATGAACAATGTTATCATAATTGTGGGAACGGAGTGTTCTGGCCCTTCACTGAAACAGCAGCACACCTGCTGAGTGTCAGGGAAGTTTCACTCCCGCCTCATGACCAGGCTGAAACTTTACACACATGCAGCCTGATGATGCCTTTTGTTGTTCTTTGGTGTTCCTTTCCAGAGATAAAGCCCACAGGCCCTCTTTATTGCATAAAAGACTAAAAAACTTAATAAACCTCATGCAAACGTCATCAATTCCAGTAATGTTTCCTTTCAGAGCTTGAGTGTTTTGCAGTACCTTGATTTCCTTGACTGTAACATTAGCACACTTGCATAAGTTCTTTTCCTCTAAGGAAGATGAGATTGCATTTCAAAAAGTTTCATTTTAGTCTAGAAAACTGCTTAAAAGCACACGAGACAAGAGTAGGCTGTGGATGATCCAAAATCACTTCACTCATTAGGCGTATTTGTTCACATAGAGAGATTGTATACTGTATGTCTCTTAACAGCAGAGTGAATATACAGTCTATGCAGCCCAGTCATTAGTCTAAAAATACAGCTGGTGGGGATAAACACATTCTCTTGTTAGTCCAATATGTTGTTTTCCCTGTGTTCCGCTGTAAATCTATGCTGCACATGTCACAGTATCAAATAAACAGACATCAGGACACATTTCTACACCACAAGTTTGATGTTTCAACACCTGCTCCTCCTGTTTTTGTTCTATCAAACCGATGTGTTTCATCTGCAGCATGTGCACCAATTTTGCATGATCTTTACCCTCTTACGGTGCAGATGACAGGCACAGCTGTGCGGCCCATGTGAATCAGGCCGCTCGTGCAAAGCTGTGTGTTTTTGTTGTAGGGCTCAGTCTATAAGGCTCGGCCTGTGTTTACAGTGAGGGCAGATTAAACAGGAAGCCTGCTGGGTGCCCATGACCCTCACTGTAAGCCAATCCCATATTCATCCACACTTAGTCAGGGTCACCATGCTGCTAGCACTTACGTGAGGTGTGGGGGTGCGAATGAGTCTGAGAAGTGTTATGGAAAATCAGCTGTCTGTGCGAAGTCATAAGAAGCATGTTTGTGAATTTTACCTTGAGTAGGGTGTGACCCTGATTTATGGCATGCAGTATATTTGGTCCAAACAAAACCATGAGAAGCCTAGACACAGATAATATCTTTTCACATTGTTGGTGTGTGGGATTATCTGAAACGTGCTCAGTGGATTCAGCAGAAGCACCTTTCTGCTTTAACTGGCTGTTTTCCCCAAATGAATGTCACACAGAAATCACCCTATTCCATGTTAGCTGTCAAAACCACACAGTAAACTTTACCATGTAATACTGTAACTCTCCACTCAGTCACATACATCCAATCGGGTTTTCTTGTTGTCAAGGCAGTGAAACGAAAGTCTGACCTACACACTACTCTTTTTTTGTCAGGGTGGGGGTTGGTGGTATTGTTCAGGCAAATGAGAGTTTCTATAAATACACTGAAGGCTTCCTCTTAGCGAAGCGAAGGCCCAGTGACAGGGAAGTGGAGGCTGCTGGATGTTTGAGTGAAGGCCGATGGGGGGGCTGAGTGGGAGGAGAAGAATTTTCGTGCTTCATATGGGGATTTCTCAGTGGAGACAGAGAGAGGCCATTGCTGCTCAACTTTGGAGAGCAATCACTGTTATAATCTTATAGTTTTAGTTCCCCTTTCCTTCTTTAATAGAGTAAGAAACCTTCCATCGTCATCACGAGATTCCCCCTGTCAGATCCTAAATGCTGTGATGCCATTGATGATGATAAACTGGAAGTCGATTAGTTGTCTGGAAAGTTCTACTCCTGTATGAATAATAACACTGGGCCTTATTCACCAATATCTTCCTAAGTTTTTTCTTTAATTTGTTGTAGAGAAAGATCCTAAGAAAAGTTTACATCAGATTTATGACATGTTCTTAAACTGCTGAATTGTTTGCACTTATGTGCACTTCAGTGTGCATAGATTCTGTTCTTACCTAAGAACAAATCCAAAAAAGGAAACACTGGTGAATGTCAGAATCTTCATGAATTATGACTGCATAAATGGGTTTAAGAAGAAATTTCCTCTTAAGATATGGAAGTTTTCTCCTCCATTAAATGTAGTCAACCAGCTAAGACATATTTGGCATTTGAAGCGAGGTTTTGCTCTGTAACTATGAGGCTATGGAAGTATGGAAGCTAGCCTCCTGTTTTCTGGCCTTGTGCAAACCGCATGGCTAAATCATTAAACTCTTTACTTAGACTTTCTTATCTGATTCCTGACACTTCATGACATTCTGTTTTCTATAAAAATGGACAAAAAGGTCAAGCTAATAGTTTCAGAATGGATGCTTCTACTTATTTTGGGTGATTCCATGATTGGGCTGCCATTTGGCCCTTGTAACTGCTAAAAATTACACTTTATTTTATTATTTTGTTTATTATTTTATTATTATTCTTTAAAGCATTTTTCAACTTTGAATCTAAGAAAACATGCTTTTAGCCAGTCAAAAGTGTATTAATCAATCTCAAGAACAATATTTTTACAAGGTGTGTTTCCTGACAATGGCCTAAACTAGGAACAGGGTTAAAAGTAACAATGTTGAGTTTTTGTAGCATATACACAAAATGTTGTTAACTAGCATTCATGCTATTGACATGAGGATGTAAAGGTCATTCTAGTTATTTACTTTTTTAAAATAATGAATAATTTGCTATTATAATTGACTGTAATTTAAGCAAGATTATACTTTTGTTTACAAGTGACCTCATTAGTTAATAGTACATTATTATTGAAAATAAAGAAAAAGGGAAGAGGGAACCTAATTTTGAGTAAAAATTGAGGGACACAAATAAAATGTTTATAACATATAATGGATAACTCATGAGAAAACATGTTTCAGTCATGAGATGTTAAATGGATTCACACATTACTGTGAAAATAAAGGGATGGGGACAGGTCACTGTTGACAGACTTTTATTAAGTTAATAAGTTATATATCTGCAATGTAGGTTGTTGTGAAGGACATATTAAAATGTCTTTTGTCTTTTCTTTACATATCTGTAATTGTAATCAGTGGGACACAAATTGCACCCCAATCGTTGAATCACAGTTTTGGCTAAGCTAAATACTCTTCTGCATTTTATAGCCTAGAAAGCAACAGCACATAGTACTAGAAATCATGTGGATAAGTCTGTTTTAAATTACTTAACAACACAGTTTGAGGCAGATTATGATTTAGGCTACTATGATTGACTACATTATCCTTGTACCGCCAGTACAAAACTTACATAAACATCTGACACCAAATACATCCTAGGTGATTCATTACAACTGGGCATAAGGCAGGGGTCAGCAACATATGGATCCGGAGCCACATGTGGCTGATTTACTGCCCTGTTGCGGCTCTACTGCAGAATTAGATATTTAGGTAAAATAAAATAAGCCTTTGCAGTAAAATAAAGCCCTGCTGATTGTTCTAACAGTTTTAACAATAAATTGTCTTAAACACTGGAGTTAATATATAACTACTAATTCACCCTTCAACCCTGAAGGTTGGCACGCAGACTGCTGGTCACATAGCAACGCAGATAACAATCAAGTCTAGCTAGTAGCTAACGAAAAGACAAAGATTTACGATGAACACTGATAACTTGGAGAAGAATGGACTTATTTGAATCCATAGGCACTCAGCTTGTTTCCGGATATGTTTAATCTGCAATGAGAAACTGTCAAACACTAAAAAGTCATGAAGCTGAAGTCAGCTTCTCATTCCCCAGCTTCTTGTTTGGATTTTTGCCAGCTTCAAATTTTTTTCTGTTCCACCTTAAATGGTGCATGAGGCACCAAAATGTGACTTCTGCACCATTTAAGGTGGGACGAAAAAAACAAGAAGCTGGTGAATGAAAAGCTGACTTCAGCCTCATAAAAAATTAAACGTTATGAGACATTTTACAGGAAACTATTCTACTTTTGCGGAAAAGCTTCCTGCTGGAGATGTGAGAAAAGTGGCTATAGTTGAGCTAAAGCTTAAAGCAGAGCAAAGTAAGTCTGCATTTTGTTTGTGTTATCTTCTTTAGCCTATACTAGGACATTAGCACATACTGAGAAGTATTTACAGCCAAGATGGTAAAATGGACATAAAATGTTGTGGCTCTCAAGGTGGTTTGATTTTTGTTGAAAGTGGCTCTTCTTAACATTTGGGTTGCCAACCTCTGGGCTAAGGGTAAAGTCACTTTTGTACTGATCCACACTCTTAAAATAAGATGGTTCTGCAAGGGTTCTTTAGTAAAGGTTTTATATGGAACCATGAGCACTCAACATGTTTGCATGCTTAAATGGTTCTTTGCGTGGTAAAATCATTCTTCAGATTGATGGAGAATGTGTTGTATATGGTTCTATATAGAACCTTTTTGAAACGGTTCTATATAGCACCAAAAAGGGTTTTGCTATTGTTTCAATGTGAAGCTTGTGACAATAGAAGAACCCTTTTGGTGATAATCAGCATGCCAGATTGTTTCAGCAGCTTTTCGCTCAGAATTCACACTGTCTCACTGCATTGACTTTCACTTATAGCTTAGTGCCCCCTCCTTCTCACTTTCTAAATCCCACTGCGCTTACATCATGTTGAGCACTGTGTTCCCCTGCTCTCCATGCCAAGGTGATCGAGGTCCCCTTTATTTATGGATTTTGGAGACAGGACTATCAATCACCCCCTCTCCGTGACTGCAGGGCAGGAGCCAGCAGATCAATACCCCTCCCCCGCACTGTCACAAGAGATTGGCCTTTATCCCTAACTGTCTCAGAATACTGCATCAGGCACTGAAGTCCTCACCTCACACAGATGCAGCTCCTCTGAGTACCAAACGTTGCAACATTCAGCCACCAGAGAGCCCAGTAGAATATACAGTGTGATGTGTGCCATGAATGTTTTTAATAACAGACCAGACAAGTTCACCAGGCAATACACTTAAAAGGGAATTACATTGATTTTTCAAAATTGCTGTATGCTTTAATGATTAAGATGCAAATAAAGTAATTCAGAGTGATTTAAATGCTTCTGCTCTACAGAAACTTACTATTTCTGTTCACAGTGGCAGTGATAGGAACCAGATGCCTGAAGTGTTTAATGCCTCTAATACTTTCAGCCTTAAGGTTGCTCTCTTGGGACGTTTGACAAGCGAAAACTTGTAGGTGTAAACTCCTTAGACAGAGACCATCATAATGGCTGGAAATTTAGCATTACTGGAAAACTCCAACATTAGTCAGTCATGTAAAACCAAATTTCATCATGCCTCCCAGTGAAATTAGCCATAGCTTCCTCAACCAGTAATAACGCAAGGATCTGATCTTTTGTTTGGGACAAATGTTTTCCAATGAATCTTAAGGCATAGTTTTTGAGTTGTAGAGTCTGTTAGCATGTGGGCTGCGGTGAAACATAATGTTGATGTTTTACCCCAGGCATTGTGGATGCTGACATTTGAGAACAGCAGTATTCCTAGTTTCTCTTAAGATTAGCTCAGCTTCACTAGACCAAAGATGGAGTCTTGGGGACTAGAAGCTGGAGGTTTCGTTCAACAATAACAGAAGTAGTTCGCCTAACTGCCCCATCCGTAGATTTATAGGATCAGTGTGCTTTGTTCTACCTGCTTGTTGTGCCTGCATGGGTTTCTTTTGTTCATTCACACCTGGCTGAAAGCAGTGAAGAATCTTCTGTGGCAGTTTATTGGAGATTGGAAGAGTTGGGTGAGAGAGTGGCTGTGTTCACAGTGGTGCTACGAATGGTGCATGAATCTTTTATTATCTCAGCCCAGTTAATAATGAGGTGGCTGCGCCTGAATAATTAGCACTGAGACTGAGGCATATTCCGTAGCATTGGCCTGAGGATACTTGAGGCTTCAGGGAGAAGGAACTGAGGAGTGCACCAGAAACACAGTGAGCAGAACCCGAGAGAGAGAGAGAAACAAATATAGATTATATGCAAGCATGTAATCTGCTCCTACTGGAAAAAAGAAAATTCCACTGCAAACCAAGTTTAGCCAAAAACATAATCCGATTTTCCTCCTTACACCAAATGTAGACACATCTCCAGTTTTGCCCTGGAGCTACAAGGCTAATATGGCTAACAAGTAAGCTTGTAGCCACCCAATGTGCAAACTGCATGCCTAAATCACCATATATTTGCACTGCATTGTTAAGTAATCTCAAACAGCCTTGCTTATGAGCTTTTTGACACTATATTACATACTTCTGTAAGAAAATTCAACCTTCAAAGAAATGCTACTGCTACCATTTTAGCAATCCTCATTTTGTTCCATTATAGATAGCAGTGTCAGAAATCACATGAGAAAGACTAATTGAATTTACCTAATACTTGATAGAGTTTGAGGCAAGGGTGTGATGATCTAGGTGTGCAGTTTACACATCGCCTATTGGCAGCTATGGTTTACTTGTTAGTTACATTAGCCTTGTAGCTCCAGTGCAAAACTGAAGAAGTGAACTTCAAACACTTAACACACCGTGGCTGATCAACTGTATTTGATGTATAAGTGCGATTTGACTTTTCACCAAACCATCACTTTCAGAAGCCTCTTACTAAAGGCCTCCTGGTTATGAGCAGTGAGCTACTGTCTCCCACACCTGACAGTCTGCGTATCCACTCTTGTCTCACAAATAACACACAAAAGAACCCACATTCTTGACACCCATCCCCCCTCACTCCTCCCCCAACAGCATACACCCGCCTGCTCTCTCACACGCACACGCACTGTGGTGGGCTGCCTGCCCTCGTTTGTTGTGTGTGCGTGTGTGTGTGTGTGGTGGGGTTGAAAGGCGTGTTGGTGGGTGCTGTGCCCCCCTCTGCTCCTCCTGACATCTGTGAGTCAATTAGCTGACTGGAGAGAAAACATCCACCCCCTGCTATCTCTCTCTCTCTCTCTCTCTCTCTGCCTGTCTGTCTGTCTCTGCACCTTCTCTCTTTCTCCATCTTTCTATTTTGTATTTCTCTCTCTCTCTCTCTCTCTCTCTCTCTCTCTCTCTCTCTCTCCTTCACTGGTTGTAAACAGATCTGTTACAGGCGCGTCAAAGTCCTGGCACTTCTGGCAAAAATAAAGCCTGGGTACAAACAGGCTCCCTGGAGCAAAAGCATATGACAGAGATCCATTCAGCAGCCTGGTGTTCTCTCTCTCTCTCTCTCTCTCTCTTTCACACACACACACAATCCCAAACACATACACTGTACCTCATGAGACACAATCACAATAATCTTCCTCACTAACTCAGTGAAAGCGTGTAAAGCAAAGGGTGCAAATATGTGAGCGCTGGTTTCATGAAATGCCTTTAATCAGAACGTTGGGCTGTATGATATGTATAGGTGTCTACATATATATAAGTGTATAGTAGAAAATTACTGAGTGAGTCATAACTTAACCCCGTACAATCCCAGTCTTATCACACACTAAAGCTTATTATTCAGTAACCACAGGGACTTCAATGCAAACTGGTTGAGCTATCCGTAGGTTATAGAAATATGTAATGAAACCTTGAGCCCAGATATACTGTGTTAATTAGAGTGACTGATTAGTAATCTTTCCAAAATTGGAGTGTTGAAAATCCTTAAAAGATACAGAACAAACTCTTAACAACTACCTTAAAGTCCTGGTAGACCACCACAAGTGTCACCATCAGATAAACAGAACTTAAAATTTTCATCTTTGAGAGAGAGGAGAGATGTGAAAAAAAGAGGTGTTTCAGTCCATCTTTCCACTGTGGGAAGACACTATGAGTCTGAAAGGATGTGAAGCTTTCAAGAAGCTGTTACTGAGAAAAGAAAATAGACAAAAAAGAAGAACATTTGTGAATAAAATAAGAAGCTGCTGTTGTTGTCAGAACAGTGGACTGACCACCCCAGAGTCCAGATCTCAACACCATATAATGTGTTTGTGATTACTTGAATTGTGGGAAATGCAACTTCTAAGACTGAACTTTGGAGGAAAAATAGCCCTGCACATTTCTTTAAAAAGCTGAAAGCAGGTCACCTGAAAAGAATGGGAACTGTAATAAAGGCAAACGGTAGACACACTAAACACCTGAACAGGTAGCCAGAGATCCTGAGATTCAGGCACACTTCATGTACACCTTACAAATAATCTTAAAGAATACAAAAAATGATTATTCAAAGGTAAAACAAGCACAAGTATTACTAAAAATATCTTTGATTCGGTTCTTAGATCCTTAGTGTTAATAAAATGTGAATTTAAATCGATAGTGAGTACTGTTTCATTGATAAAAGGAATAGTACTAATAGTTAAGTGAGATGTTTTTGTTCCTTATAGAATGAGTGTATTTGACTGTGTGATTATACTGAGAGTTCTGTTGCTGGAGGGCAGGCTCTCTGTGTTATGTCCACATTCATCTCTTCTCATTTGATAATGTGGCAGTGGCCTTTACTGGACCTCACTGGAGTGGTTTGAAATGCAAATGTTAGCAGTGATCAAGAGCTATGGGCCAAAAACACACACGCATGCACATGTGTGTGGACTTCATCTCCTCTGAGGATGAAACATCATAGAGAGCTGACAATAGCAGTGCTAACACACCAGGAACTCCCTCCTTTGTGTGTATGTATGTATGAGTGTGTATGTGACCACAGTCTCTATATTGAGCAATACTCTGGTGCTGCTGAGCTGCAGGTTGGACACACAGCAGGCTGGCCCACTGGCCACCAGAGCACAGGCTGCATCCTGTTTTTCTGCTCCCCCGCGCAGTGTTGTCATCCACGCTAGGAAACTGTGGGGGAGAGGCAGCGCAGACAGCAGCCTCTTACTGCCAGTAAGGTAGAGTGAGAGGAGGGTGGAGAGCACACAGGCACAATGAAGGTCGATGGGAAATGCTTTATTTTAAACAGCTCCATTAATGCTCTCCTGCAGTTACACTACCATCCAGCATTTCTTGTAATTTTCAATTTTGGTGATGTCATTATTGTTCATAATGTCATATAGTCATGCAGTAATATAATCAACATAATGAAAGGGAGAGATAGATGCAACTTTACATACACTTCCTGTGTAGAGCTTGGGGACATTTTGCTTTCTTTTCTTGGCTCTTTTTTTTAAGAAATCAAAGATTTTTTTTTCCTCACATTTTTTGGAAACTTTGGAAACTTTGATGTAGAAATGTTAAACTGGAATTCCAACATTTCTGCATAATTAAACCTTTCAGATGTAAAGTCATTCAGAGTGGTTTGGTGTGAAATGCTCCATTCTAGAGAAACTTGCCAAGTCTGAATTGTTTACTGTGGTGGTGATAGGAACCAGACGCCTGAAACGTTTACTGCCTCTAAAAGCTACATCACAGTAAATTATTATATAGAACTGTTACAAATACCCAGATGCATGAGACAGTTTTAAGTTCTGAGAAAAGGTTTTGCCCTGAAATGTATCTTTTAAATTATATTCAGAGTGCAGCCTTCGCTGTATCATGCTGGTAGAAGCCATTAGAACATGGATGAATTGTCGCCATGAAGGGATGCACATAGCAACAATATTCAAATAGGCTGTGGCCTTTAAGCGATGATTGATTAGTGTTTATGGGCTCATGTGTTAAGAAAACATTCCCCACACCATTACACCACCTCCATCAGCCTGGACTGTTGACACAAGGCAGACTGTGTTCATGGATTCATGCTTAGTGACAAATTCTGACTGTACCGTGTGTGTGCCTCATCAGGCCAAGCTTCATTTTTCCAGTCTTCAACTATCCAGTTAAGCTGTGCCTACTCCAGCCTCAGCTGTCTGTTCTTGGCTGATAGAAGTGGAACCCAACATGGTCTTCTGCAGTTACAGCCCATCCACCTCAAGGTTTGATATGCTGTGCACTTTTAGATACTTTTCAGCTCAACACAATTGTACAGAGTGGTTATCTGACTTACCGTATAGCCTTTCTGTCAACTTGAACCAGTCTGGCCATTCTCAGTTCTCTCATCAACAAGGCATTTCCATCTGCAGATCTGCTGCTCACTGGATGTTTTTTTCTATATTTCACCATTCTGGAGACTGTTGTGTGTGAAAATCCCAGGAGAACAGCAGTTATAGAAATGCTCAAACCAGCCTGCCTGGCACCAACTACAGTCGAAATCACGCTACAGTCAAAATAACTAAGATCATATTTTTGTCCCATTCTGATGGTGTTTTCCTTGTTTTGAAGAGTATACTCTTTAAAAAGATGGTTCTTCAAGGGTTCTTTAGTAAAGAAAATGGTTTTATATAGAACCTTGAACACTCAAAGAATCCTTTGTTTGGTTTCTTTGGTTCTATCTAACATCAAACAGGGTTCTTTTATTGTTATGATGTCAAGCTTGTAGCAATGGAAGAACCCTTTTTGGTGCTATATAGAACTCCTTTCAAAAGGTTCTATATAAAACCATATGCAACCCATTCTCCATCAATCTGAAGAACCATTTCATGATGCAAAGAACCCTTTAATCATGCAAATGGCTCATTGAGTGCTCATGGCTTTATATAGAACCATTTTCTTAACTAAAGAACCCTTGAAGAACCAGGAAAAAGGCTTATTGGTAAAAGCACATGAAGATTTTTTGTCCCAAATGTGCTTTAACCTCTTAAAATCTCACACTTATTGCAAAGTGGGCCTTGGTGTTCAGTAATTACAGGGACTTTTGTTACTAACTGACTGTGCTATTCTTAGGTTATAGAAGTATGTGATACAGCTTTGGGCCTGCCAGTGGGTCATGGCCATTTAAGGGGTCAAACACCTGAAAGATATGAGTGAAATCACAACAAGGAGATAAAATGTGTGAGGTATGGCATATGGTGTATTACTGAGGTAGTCACAATTTCTGTCAAGATTATGTATCCATGGATTGTTCTCACAAAGCCAGCTTAAAAAAACATGAAACTGACTTAATGTTTTTTTCATTTCATTGATTTTACAACTACTGATTTAAGTGACCAATTTATCTTTACCACAACAGAATAAGATTTGAAGATACATGTGTAAATGTTTTCTTTTCATATTCTGTGTACTGTTGTCAGAGGTATTTTAAAACTAATTATTAATGTTTATATTTTGAAAACTATAGTGTTTCACAATTTCATCCCATTATCGCAACACATTGACAGCCATTGAGGTTTTTCTTTTTGCTTGCACCACAAAACATTTTGCTGTTTTGGTTCACATCCATACAATTTACAAGGAAAGCATTAATGTAATGAAATGCAACAGTTAACAGTATTACAAACAAATTTTCTTCTAATTAAAAATGATATATGTTGGTAATAACAAAACACATATGTGGAGTTGTTGTGGTAAAAATTAACTTAAAAACTTTACATTAGAAAAATAACTTTATTTTGATGATAAATGCATGAGGCCTGTGGCATTCAAATATTTGGGGTGGTTTTGTGAGAATGACCCACGTGGTATCATTTTACTCAGAATAAACCTGGTTAGTTTACTTTGTTATGTTATTGCAACCAAACAAAGAGAACGTACTTATTTGTATAAAAAACCTTTTGAAAATCCAGGTGTCCCAAAACATTTGGAAAGCAATTTACAAAAATTTAAAAACACTGCATGGCAAAAAATGCATATAAATATGTGTGAGCATCAGGCTCAGTTTCTTACTATAATATACATATGATATAACTAATTCTTGCTGATTCACCATAAAGTAAATTTACCTGATGATTTGTTGTTGTTGTCTGCACTGTTTATGTATGAACAGAAAGTGTATGGTGAAACAGTGCTGGGGAGGAGAAGATCTCAGATTGGTTGTGTGATAGAAACAGGCACAAAGACATCATTTGACTGTCACTTTTCACTATCAGAGATGTTTCATTAGCATTTATGCCTGGATGCACAATTATGACACTATCAGAATGGCCTGCTGCTGCTGACGGCTGTACTGGAGCTTTAGGGAAGCAGTGAGGGGTTGATAACTGCCTCAGACTCTTGTGTTACGTGACTAAAACAGCAGAGGAGACCTTGGATCTCCAGGACAGTGTGTGCGTGTGTTTGTGTGCGGCATGCACTTGGTGCGGTCGTTTACTTCCTGCGATGCTGCCCAATTACTCATTCCAGTACAGAAGGGAAATGAATGTTCGAGGTCAAACGAGCTGCGCTGGTTCGTGGGATGAAATGCAGAAGTTTCACTTTTTAGAAAACACGCTGACAGGAACAGAGCAGCATGCACGAAAACATTCAACTGTTACACCACTGTAGGCTCAGGTCAGAGGTCTCAGCCCCTCTGATTCCTCTAAATCCTGAAGAAAACACGCTCTGTACACTAAGATATTGGCATCTATATTGTTATATGTACCTCTACATTTAGCGTATAGATTGTGGATAACGTATAGCTTGTGGCACCCTCTGCTTTCTACTGGTTTGTATTTGTTTGTTATTTGTAATCTACCAGTTCCAACAAGACAAATTCCTCATACATACAAGTGTATTTAGCCACGAAAGTGATTCTAAAGATTTTAAGACAATCTTCACATAATATCCTGTCTTTGTGTTTTATTATAGAACAACGTCTGTTCTTCCCATTTACCTTCATGTAGCCATTGAATTTATCTAGAGTAACAGTCAAAAGTTTGAGGATACCTACTTATGAAAGTTTTTACTTACTGAAAGGAGACATATACTACATTCTTCTTGTATTTTATTTTGTTCCTGGGGGTCCCTTTATGATATTTTTGTGGTTTTATGTACCAAAACCAGTTACAATTTATTTTCATATGACCATTTTGTACCCTCTCTTTATCCCTTAGAATTAAACAGGCTGCTTTTGTTACTGTGCCTTTAAGACTAAAATATGTAAATGAGCTGCAT
The DNA here is from genome assembly GCF_904425465.1 of Colossoma macropomum. Taxonomy (NCBI): domain Eukaryota; kingdom Metazoa; phylum Chordata; class Actinopteri; order Characiformes; family Serrasalmidae; genus Colossoma; species Colossoma macropomum. Next base: position 21,245,142 of record NW_023494785.1, read on the forward strand.
TCTGTTTGGCTGCCCTGTATTTGGTCTAATCCAATAAACCAATGCAGCCTAAAAACTCTTTATAGCCTCAAAATGCCGGGCAGAGCTAAACTGACGTAAGCTGAACAATCAGTGGAAATATGTTAATGTGTTGATTTTTCATGATATCACAAAAACAGTACATTCAAAATGTCAGACTGCATGGAGCGGAGAGTTAATGGTTCTTTTTAAAACATTTATTCATTTATTTACTTATTTGTTTGTTTGTTTATGTTTGACTATGTTTTCAAACTACCTCATTTATTTTATTTATTGGGTTTGCCACAATATAGACCATTTTATTTTATTATTTTTTTTCTTATTTATTAGTTTTTTAACCCCTTAAAATTCCAGACTCATTATATAGCGCTTATTGAGTAACTACATGGACTACAATGCAAACATACCTCCTAAAATGGGCATCAGCTCTATTACACTTTTGTAAGAATAACTCCACTAATTTTCACTAGATGTAGTTACTGAATAATAAGCCTTAAGAAGTAATAAGACTGTAATTTTAGCTTTGAAAATACAAAGGCATTACCTTTATCAATTATTACGTCCTTTTTATACACTCTCAGAAATGAAGGTAGTAAACTGTCATTGGGGCAGTACCCCTCTTGTCACAGGGATGGTACCTCAAGGGTACATCTCAGTATCTTTAGTCAGGAACGTAATTGTACCAAAATCCATTGAAATTATTTATATATAATTTGTGTTGATCCTGAAAAACACACATGCATTCAGTTCTATGTGTAAAACATTTGACTGGTACTGTATGTACAGTACTGACCTGTTGTACTGATAAGACCCAAGAGATCAGTAGGTAAAGGGTGCTAAAATGATCCAAGAGAATTGATTGTCTGGCTTCTAATGCTAAGTCAACATTGTTTAGACTTTCCCTGCGCCGCTCCCCACTGAAGAATTCTGAATAGTGGAATCAATGTATGGAGTGTCACATGCTTTCCTGGGATGACCTTCACACATTGCCAGTGAATGGTGTGGAGAATTAGCCTCGCGCAGGCTGCAACCCACGTGGACTGCCCTCTCTGCATCACAAACGCATGTTTGTCAACCTTTACAAGCGGCCGACTGTTCCTCTGTCTGTTGCTCTGTGCCTAATTTCTCCCTTCACCATTGGCAGTTAGGCAGGTTAAATCAATATGAGCACGGGCTTGAATGCATTTCATTCAGCAGCGTCGCTGTGACCTTTTGGACGCGTTCGTGCTTTGCCATGTAACAGTAACATGAACATCATCTGCTGTCATGAGACCACAAGTCACATCAGAGCTGCTTTTGAAGGTACAGAAAGGAATAAATCAGATTTACAGTAAATGTGTTTACATTCACAGTAATAATACAGTCATTATCTGATTTTAGCAGTTGCTTGATTATTGAAGGGATCAAGTAAACAGCATGCTATGATTTCTCTTAATTGAAATCAAAGCCAGAGTTCACGAAATCTGATAAAGACAGCTAGAAACTGTTTACACCTTGCATTAACATGTGCTGCATGTCACATGTCCCAGCTCACATCTGGATCTGGATTCCATTTATACTTTTCACTAAAGTGGATCCTCAGTGTGACCAGATGAGATCTGATTTCACTTTCCTGTGTAAAATGCCCATTGGCACATACATCGTTTCCATTTGAGCGTTTGTTTACTTTTTCCCGATTATGACACAAATCAACAAGCCTGGCTTGGATGCTTTCATCAGCGTGGTGTGCAAGAAGGCTCTTAGTTTCAGGATAACTCCAGCCTCATGTACCCTTCATCTTGTTTGTTTCTTTGTTTATTCTCTCTTCAGGATTAGAATTTTAAGGGAAAAATTATTTTTTCAAAGTGCAGGAAGGCATTAGGCTTATCTTTTGTTTCCCTTTTTATCCTCTCACCTGCTAGTCGGCAGTTGACAGGCACATTTCTGCTTACTTAACTGTTTGTGGATATAGAAAACGCATTCCATTTACACTTGTGTTCAATGTGGTAAGAACTATCTGTGCCCACCTCTGAATGTGGTTTGAGTCCAGTCCAAATCTGATTACATTCAGTCAAGGCAAAACACATATTGATGCAAGTTCTAAACAGCCTCATAGATTTGTCACATTACACATCTGCACAAACCAAATAGTAAAAAGCTGCCCTGGAAGCAGCCTTAATTCAACAAACTGGCACCAGCACATCACAAAATAGAAATAAAAACAAAATTATTAAAATACATGAGTTCAGAGAAAAAGTCAGATTTTTGGCTGACTCATGTAGGTGTATGGTTTTCTCTTTATCAAATTATTTCAGTGCATGTAAACATGTCCTCTGAATTACTGACAAAATCCGATTTCTGCAGTCATAAGACTATTTTCTGAAATGCACTCACTGAAAAAAAATACCTCCAACTGGAGCTCTTGAGAAGAAATGTATTCGAAGAAAGTCCCGTAAGATGTGTGCAAAAAGAAGCGCAGCTGAGAGTGAGTGTTGAGAAAATGGAGCATGTACTATCTATATGTTGGCTGTCACTTGTCTGGGTGGTGATTTCCATATCAATATTTGAGTGGTAGTGAATAATTTATAGGCCTCAGTGATACAATGGAAGCGGTGCTGAAAGTTGCCCGTCCACCATCCTCCTGCGCTCAGCCCGCAGGGTTTGTGCGTGTGAGAGTGTATGTCTCACAGTATGAGGGACAGAGATTGTCCATCGGTCAGGGGTTCATTGTTAAAGGGTCAGACTGGTCTTGGCCACTCTCTCAGAGCGCTCTCTATCACTCTGCCTGTGAGAGATGTATGAGACGTTGCTTCTTTTAGAGTGAGGCTTCTGCAGAAAGAGACATCTGCTCTGTGAGAGAATGCCCTAATTATTCATGACCATTAAAGCATTGAGGATTTGCTCTGTGTGGCATATGTGTCTTTCTCCTTCAGCGCATTGCTCACACCACACTTGTAAAAGGCTCATTCATTGTTTTGCTCTCTCTGTCTGACAGTAGTGTTAAGTATTCATGCATGGAGCGCACGCGCCGTTCTGTCCTGTGGCCTATTTTTGGATTTTCTTTTTCTTTCTTTCTTTCTTTCTTTCTTTCTTTCTTTCTTTCTTTCTTTCTGTGTTTCTTGATAACAGTCTGTGTAGTTATTCTTTTTGATCAACTGTTTACCTTTCAGTGAATCCAAGCCTGCGTTCTTTCACAGCTGAAGTGAAATTTCACTTCTATTATTCTTCAAGTGCAGTTCTCTGAGGAGCCATGTCTTTGTTGTATTTCAGTATCTGGGAGGCAGCAAACACACACACACACACACACACACTCCACTGTTATCATTACATTATTGTCATCTGCACTTCACCACCACTTCACCCAGAAAAACAAAACAAAGGCAGATTTCTTTTTGTTATTGCTGCAGTCAGGATCGCCTGCACTGCTGCATCTACAACTAATACACACACACACACACACACACACACACACACACACACACACACACACACACACACACACACAGAGCTCCTGAAAAGCCCGATTCGATAGAGATGTTCTGAGACATTTAGGCAGCTGCTTAATGATTCAAACACGAGGCTCTCTAGCAAATAATCATGTGCAGAAGTGTCTAGACTACTGATACACTGCAGCCACTTAAAGTCACGGTGGCAAACTAGAGACACCATCAGCAGTGTCTGAGCAACATGTAACCTACTCGTGTAATTATTGATTTTATTAACTTATTGTTGTTTTCCTTGATTCGTCTCATTGATTGATTTTATTAGACTGTTTCATATTTCTAAATATACAGCGTTACTCACACCTTAAATGGGTTCTCCTACAATATAAAAATAGAAACAGTCCAGGACAACATACACACAAGAAACCCTTAAGGCTTATTTACATTTTGATACCTTAATTTGGATAATTTCCTTAAACACCTTGTCAAGCTAATAGCTAAGTAGGTGTTTTGTTATTTATGTCCTTTACAAATGAACCTGTGCCACGGATCAATAACAAATTAGCAAATCAGCCAGTAAGACCAGTAATGGCTTAGTGCCAGCCAGATGTATGTAGCCAACAGAGCACCACTACTGTCCCTGCCCCCATTAAACTCTAACTGCATACTAGCTACTTCTCTCTCTCTCTCTCTCTCTCTCTCTCTCTCTCTCTCCCTTTCTCTCTCCCTCCTCTTATCTCTGGTCTTGCTTTCTCTCATTATCTACCAGTTACTCCCTACAACAGTCTTGTAACAAGAACATAAACTCTGAGTGAATCATTATTGTAAAAGACAGGTGAGTGTGAAGAAAGTTTGTATAGTTTTAAGGAACCTCCACATAATATAAAGGCACTATTAATTAATTATAATATTCCGCTATAACTGTAGATTCAAGTCGAAATCCATTTAGGAATGTTTGTTGTTAAGAGTGTAGTGTGTGAAGAAGTGTAACATTGAGGTTCACCACCACACAGTATCACCTAAAATATGTCAAATATGTGAATTGAGAATTTCAATTCAAAAGTCCATACATCATGAAATCTTACAATCAAAATAAATAGGCATCAACATGTAAAGAGGATCATCTGAACAGAATGTCATTAATTCTTGTATTAAATCTAACCAACAATAACTGGTTACAATCCCTAAGACATTTTAGCTGGATGTTACTTAGTATGTATACAGCAGGATTAAAATCTACTCTCTGTTTTTTCCGAAACCTCCTCCTTCTACACACACACACACACACACTCACACACGCACACACACACATGCACGCATGCACACACACACACACACTGCCACTCATTTCCTGTTTATTCTTGAAACAACTGGAGAGGGGGAGCAGGGGAGAGCTGGTGTTAACCTCGCATTTCCCTTCTGTAGCCCCAAGCTGCAGCGGCACTTTCTGTTCCACCTGCTGTGCTAAAACTCTCGAATCTAGAGGAGTCAAAGCATAAAAAGTGGGAGAAAAGTGGAGAGTGGTTGTCTTTTTGAATCTCTTTCAGTGGAGGGGTCAGCTCTCTTGGTCTCTGCAGATTGAGGCAAAAGCTGGTTGTCAGCTGCTGTTCTGCTCTCTCTCTCTCTCTCTCTCTCTCTGGCTGGAGACGCTTGATCATGTCCACTTCCTGACTGGGCATGGTGTCACTCCTCTCACTCACATTCAATTCCATCTTTCTCAGCTTTTTTGAAAGGTAAATTTTAAAGGAAAAGTAAAGACGTCTAACAGGCTAACAAGGCTTTGCCTAACAATATCTCTTACTCATGGCAGAATATCTGTAACACACAACCTTTTGTGGCTTATTGCCTGATGTTCTCCATCTTTTTATGGACATAATTTTGTTTTGTGTTTGCAGAAATGATGGCTATGATAGCTTCTGAAGTAAGATACATATATCATCTCCCATAGCTTGCCATACGGCATAGAATATCTAGCTTTGAGTTTGAAATGGTCTTGTATATTCGCAAGTATAAAAACAGTTCAGTGGCATCACATAGTTGGGTTATTGTATGAATTATGTAGGACTATTTTAACATTGCCTGAAAATCTTTAGACTACATCTGGAAGGGGAGCAAGAGTAAAGTGATGAGGTAGAGAAACACATCACTACCCACAAAAATCAAACCAAAGCATAGAGCAGCAAAATAACACCCAGTGAATTGTTGAATTATATGTGTTCTGTTCTTTATCGGGTTTTACCATAAACTGTAGTAATAACACAACTACTGGATAATATTCAAAAGCATACTGTTTTGTTTCCGTGCTCTGTGGAAAACTGTGGGAAGTTTGGGAATTCTTCTCCTGAAGGCTCTTCATGTTTGCTGAAGTACACTCTACCCTTGTGTGTTGATTTAGAGAAAGCACCAGCAGGATGTGTTACCAAATGTCTAAACACATTTCCCCAAAGCTTCTGTGGCAAAGGGTGAATGGTGTGGTTAGTAAAGAAAATTATTTTTTTACAGTGACAAAATATGACTATTATAGCTGGTCCTCATTTACCTCAGGCCATGAATGTCAAAAAAGTCAAAAACAAGGACTACTTTTTCAGTTTTTTTTAACTATTTTGTAGTATGTTAGCACTAAGCTAATGATAATTCACATTAACATTTTTTGGCTATTCTAGATTAAACACATACATTTGAAGTTTATAAAACATTCCATGTTTTATTTGAAGCTGGTAACAAATACATTAACATACAGAACATTTTTTGTAACTTCTGTGTTTTAAAGTGAGTCCTTTTCCTATAGTTTTTCAGAGCCATGGTATAGAGCTGCCACTGTTTCTCACTGGAAATCGAAATCTGATCAACTGATTTCGCTGTCAGTTGCTGAATATGTCGGTAGTCAATCTGACACGTTAGGCCTTCAGTTTGGCTTCTGAAGTTCTAACCAGGGGTCAGCAACCCAAATGTTAAGAAGAGCTATTTTGTCCTCTTAACAAAAACTCTAACCATCTTGGAAGCCATGACATTTTATGTCCATTTTATTGAAGTAACGTTTTACCATCTTGGCTGTAAATATGTCTCAGTATTTGATAATGTCCGAGTATAGGTTAAAACATATAATTTAAACAAAAACGCATACTTACTTTGATCTGCTTTAAGCTTTAGCTTTTTTTGCATCTCCAGCAGGATACTTTTCCACAAAAGTAGAATAGTTTCTTGTAAAATGTCTCTCAACGGTCAACTTTTTATGAGGCTGAAATCAACTTCTTATTCATCAGCTTCTTGTTAGAATTTTCCTGTTCCACCTTAAATGCTGCTTGAGATGCCAGAATGTAACTGCTGCACCATTTAAGGTGGAACAAGAAAATTCAAACAAGAAGCTGGAGAATGAGAAACTGACTTTGTGTTTGACAGTTTCTCGTTGCAGATTAAACATATCCCGAAACCAGCTAAGTGCTTATAAATGCAAATGTCCGTTTCCAAATTATCTTCATCGTATATTATAGTATATATTATATGTTCATCATAAATCTTTCTCTTTGCCTTTTCGTTTGCTACTAGCTAGGCAAGATTGTTGTCTGTGTTGCTGTATGACCAGCAGTCTGTGAGCCAACCTTCAGGGTTAAAAGATGGGGAATTAGCAGTTCTACATTAACTCCAGTGTTTAAGACCATTTATTCTTAAAATTTTGTTACATTGATCAGCAGAGCTTTATTTCACTTCAGAGGAGGATTATTTTATTTTTACCTACAAATCTAATTCTTCTGTGGAGCCACAACAGCGCAGTAAAAGAATCGCATGTTGCCGACCCCTGTCCTAACCAATGGGAGAGATCACTTTGCTGTATCTACGTAGATATTGCAGAGGAAAAAAAGTCCAGATTGGATAATGTTCTGTTGATTGTTTAAAACATTTGTTTCCAACCAAAACTTAAAAATGAAATAGTCACTACAAGTGTTTTAGTTTAACTACAACAATCATGGTGAATATATTAAATGAAACATTAGCTAAAATATACAAATATAAAATATATGAATCATTAGTCCTTCTGTGATGTCCTAGATGGCCCTGAGGGTTCCCCACTGCTGATTTATGTCTTTGCACATTGGCTGGTCACTCTGGAATGCTCTTCTTCAAGGACAGTCAGTAGTGTTTTAAACTAGTGTTTTACCATATAGATTCTTGGTTCGTAGTTTGGAAATTTGGTTTTTCAAAAACCTTTAAATTGCTACAGAACCTTTAGATCATGTTGAGATTCTTAAAACTTTAAAAACATTCTTCACATTCATTTACAAAAATGGTTCTTTAAGGAAAAGTTCTTATGTTTCTATCACTGTAAAAAAACCTTTTCATCTCTTTTATTTTCAAGAGTGTAGACGTGCTCTTTCAACAAACCATGTCAAAACAAATTCCTGCTTCTCTGTGTTTTTGTGGCTCTGCAGTTCTCTGTTGCCAGCAGGCCTGTTGCACTTTGAACTCCAAACCTTGAGCAAGCTGCTGGCTGATGTTTGTTTGCTGTCCCTTCAACACGACGCAGGCCTGCTGAAAGTTCAGGAGAGTGCAGCTGAATCAGGGCCAGCTTGACTGGCCAGAACAATGAATCCCCACTTTGTCTGTGCTTCATGTCTGTCTAAACGGACACAAGAGAGCCTAAACTCGATTAGAGGCTTGGGTGTCCCTTCATCAGGCAGCAGGGGAGAAAGCGGAGCATGAGTGCACTGTAGCCAACACGGATCTCTTTGTTTTCATAATTCACTTAGGCTGCGAGGCGCGGTCCGCCTACACGTGCTGACCAGTTCAGACGTCCTGATGTGGGCAGGCAGCACCTCGGCTCTGTGGCTCATGCGGTTTTCCGCCCTGCTGGACCTTTGGGATAAACCCTGACAGAGTTTTAAAAATGCAAAGTGTCCTCAGGCCAAGTCTAGTCAGATATGGTGTAACATTACTAACCATTAGAAGTTGAGGGCTATAACGTTTGTTTTGCTACACTATTCAAAAGGAATTACATATTTAATTACATTGAGTTATGCAATGAATTACACGCATTCAGTATTGACAGCTTTTCCGATTATGTCGATAAAAGTGGTAAAAATGTACAGGTTTTTTTTCTACCTGAAAACATTAACTTAAAATCAAACCATAATAAAGCATCTTTTTTGCTTACAAACACAAGTATTGCAGTGATTAAATGATTCAAATCAATACTTTCAACAGAATTCACATGCTTGTTTCAATGAGCTGTCATTCAAAAGTCTGGAGCCGCCTGTCACATGAATATTTGCTGTTGTTTTATTCAATAACAAATTAAACTATATCTCAAGTTTTTCGTGAACAGCGAGAAGTTTTTAAACGATAAATAATATACAGTAATTCCTTGATAAGTTATCTATCTCATTCTGGATGTTAATTTTATTACAACTTCATTTTAAAGTTATACAGCTTTTTCAGTCATTAGGGAATCTTCTACAGCTCTGTTCGTCATTCTGTCTAACATATTCTTCATTTTTTCTTTACAGCTTCCAGCTAATCAGCTGAAACCTAAACATTTAAACAGAAGTGGCATCATAACAGAATAATTTTATACATGTATCTTCAACTAAATTGGACTTACATTGAAAACAGTCATTACAAACCTTTGAACAGTAGTGTTCAAATGAGAAAGCGTTAAATAACTTTTTCGATAGGGGTCAGAGTCTATATTTTTTCCATTTTTCACCTCACTGGCCTCTCTGATCATGTTGCCCTAACCATTAATGTCTAACCTTTAGTGCTGCATGTGATGTAACAGTTTTTATTCCAAGCACTGTTCCTTCTCTCTTTTTTACTGGAGTTATCTCCTGTCTACAGACCACACTGTGAGGTTTTTGACTGCGCTGATGGGACTAATATAATATCTCCTCCATGCTGTGGGATAATTATTTCTGTGGGGTAATTATGATGGAAAAACAGAATGTGCTCAGTGTGGTCACTTTGTGTTCTGAGATTGTATTGGGTATCAGCTGAGTAGAGTTGCTGCTTGTTAGCTGTCCTCTCAGAGAACGGACACATTGTCAAACCATAACAGTATAGACCTACAGTTGTATGCTCTGAACTCCCAAATGAAAAAACAGCATGGAGGTCAGTTGACTGCACTCTTCTTAGAAGCACGGGGATAAACACGGCCTTTGTTCACTGAACTGACCCAATCATGTGGTCGTAGCGCAAGAAGCAAAGAGCAACCAGAGAGACAAAGCAGCTACATTTATGCTTCCCCTAGAGCATGCTGTGATAGCTCACCACCTGGCTATGCAAAGACAATTATTAGCAATGACCTGATAGAATAGAAGACATAATCGACAGCAGGGCTTGCTGAGATGCAGTGCAGAATGGAAAGAGGCCGTCTTGGTGTGACATAAACCCTCTGGCAGGGTACTTTCCCCTTTGTTATATGGCACAAACATTACAGCACAGCTGATATTACACAATAGAAGACACAGTACAAGCAGTTTGTTTCACTGGATCATCAGAATGAGTGTCAAAGGGAAACTCCAACTTACTGTGTTGCTGGTTTGTGTTGCCATACTTATCAGTAGTGTTGATTGAACAATCAGCATTTTGCCCATATTATTCTGCCTGGTTAATCAAAGTTGTACAGTTATTTTAACCCTTTTTATCCCTGAGAAGTGGTGGTTATTTCCAGTGATATCAAAAACATAGTGCTATTCTTTTAGTGTTAGTACTTCTCCTAGCTAATTGAAATTCGATATAGCATTTGTATTTGTGAGTAGAACAGAATATATTTTATTGTGTTTTCACTGTTAAGAAATTATTGTTATGTGAGCAGCCAAAACAATGCTTTACTTTTTTCCATGTTTTTGACATCAAAACAAATATAAAAAAGTCAAAATTGCACAATCAAACCTATCAAGGATGCAAATGAATGTAAATGAAGAATGTAAATTTGATGGGAAAGTGATGTATTGTTTAATTACCATGTAAATAATTGTATTTACTTTAATTATGTAAGTACTATGTAATTACTGTGTATCTACTATGTAATTAACTATGTACTTACACAATTTAAATAGTTTAGCAAGAAGAAACTTTTAGGGATTCATTTCAGAAGGTAATGACTAAATCATATTCATTATCAGGCAGGAAAAAACTTTTGTATAAAGATTAAACAGGTGTTTTGCATTTAAGAATAACAATAATGGTGCACATTTTAAAGAATAATAAATAAGTTCAGTCACAGTTCAAGAGAACTACAGCTTATGTTTAAAAAGGTTCAATAACATTTAATTTCAGTGTGGTATTGGGCCATTTTTTGCTTGTGCAGCAGCACTCAGGTGTGATGATACACAGACTGTACACTGTAACGGTCTGTGTCATGAAACCAGCTGGAGTGATTATAAATGCAAATAAGCCTATTCGTCTCCAAATTATGAATGTTCGTCGTAAATCTTTCTCTTTGCCTTTTCGTTAGCTACTAGCAAGGTGAACTAGCAGTTATAGGCTACATTAATTCCAGCGTTTAAGATCATTTATTGTTAAAACTGTTAGAACGATCAGCAGAGCTTTATTTAACTGCAAAGGAGGATTATTTTATTTTTACCTAGAAATCTAATTCTGATGTGGAGCTGCAACAGGCCAGTGAAAGAGCTGCAGGTTGCCAAACCCCTGAGCTAGCGTATGGAAGCACTTTGGCTTCTGTGGAGTTGAGGGGAAAAACCATATTGCATGTTTCCATCCTTTTTCCGTCCGATTGTAGTTGCTGCCAACTGGGGGACCATCGATCAAGCGATGTCAGAGCTTCCACCCAACTTGGAAAGGACGAAGTGAACTACAAACTCTGTCGCAACTTTTATTGCCAAGGATTTGCCTCCATACTCAGTCGTTGAGAACCAGGGCTTTCGCGCTATGTTGCACACTTTGGAGCCGAGACACAGCCTCTCGTCTCGAAGATATTTTACTGACACAGCAACTCCCCCCAACTCTCTACAACGAGACCAAAACCGAAGTTATGGTATCACTGAAGAAAACGGGTAGAATAGCTGTAACATGTGCTGTGTGGACACCTATTGCCACAGAATCTTATGCCACCGTAACAGCGCATTTTATCGCAGATGAGTGGCAGTCTGTGTCTCATGCATTTCAAACAAGAGCAGTGAATGAGAGCCTTCCAGTTCATTTGCCTCATCACTTCCATTTGATTTATTAATAAAAGATATTGGAAGTAAATTCATTATGGATCATTACAAATATTTTGCTTTAAAAGTATCAAGTCCTCACACAGTGAGAAAGTAGAAATCCTGTATAGAAATAAAAGATGCATCAAGATGCATCGATAATCATTTTATAATTGCATCACAGCCCTCTGAATCGTAATTGAATCGAATCATGAGGTGCTTAGAGATTCCCACCTGGAACTGTCACTGGGGCTGGACCTCTCTTGTCACTGGGGTGGGACCCTCAAGGGTACATCTCAGTACCTTTAGTCAGGGAACATAATTGTACCATAATCCATTGAAATTATATTTTCTAAGTTGTATTGACTCCACACGTCCTCAGGCTTTTTATTTTATTGTTCTATTTTAAAACATTAGGTTATGAAAAGATACAAATATGTACTTTTCGTCTTAGAAAAATTGATTTAGGGTAGACAACTGGACCCTAAAACCACTGTTGTACCTTTGAGGGTACACTTACATTGTTTGTAACTTGATGAATGAAAAATGTACCTGCACAGAACCTTCTAACAGTGTAATGTAGCTGATTGTCTATGTGGCCCTGCCTTCTACGTTACCTAAAACTACCCTTATCTGTGCACTTATTCTCTCTTCATTTCAAACATGGTCCTGAGTTGTGTCCAAATGAGTGCAGATAAAATGGTCTGGCTTTGTTATTGGTCTTACTGGTGTTTCAGAGCTGTCTGAAGTGAGAGATCATGGATATATAAAACAGTGGCTGTACGGGCTCGTGGCCCACACACCCCGCCTCTCCCAGGCCCATCTCGTTTAATCGCTTCCTGTCATTGTGTGCTGGAGGAAAGGGATGGGAAGTGATCCTTTCTCATTTCAAAAACAGCCTGTTTGTTTATGTCGCCAAGTGCCTCTCAAGGACCTGTAGGCTTTCTCTTTGCGTCTCTGAGCCTTGTTTGTTGCTCTGTTCGTTTGTTTTGGAGGATGTAGAGGACTAGGTGGTGCAGGTTGGGGAATTGCTGTCAGCGGTAAACAAGCCATTGATGTGCTACAGAATTACAGCCTGTTCCCATTGATTATTTTGAGAAACATTTTTTTTCTGTTTGGCCATTTGGTGGTTATTATAAATAGTTTATATCCTGAGAGGCATAGGCACTTATTTATAGAATAACTGGAACAGAAAATCCTCTAAGAAAGAAGACTAAGTAATAAGATGTGCAGGATGATTGATCATTACTATTGATTTGCCAGAGCTGAATTCAATAGAAACAATTTGCCTTGACAGAAACAAAGAGCGCTGTATTGTAAGGAAATCTAAGTCATTACAAGGATTTACTAATCCTTTGCATGAATGTTCTGTATGGTGCACTTCCCTGCTCAATACTTATAAAGTGGAGGGGTGAGAGTAAGTGACCTACAAATGCTGTGCACACAAATGCATTCTTTTGCATCTACTGTTGCCAGACAAGCTTTGCAGAACATTAGCAAAACTCTCTCTCAATCTGATGAAAAATTGTAGAGCATAATTCAGATAGGGAAATCCATAGTAGATCATTAATTACAAATGATATTTGTTTCGTATGTGAGTGAAAGGCCACACTGTGAGGATGTAATAAAGTTAATGTTAACATGGTGACAAATTTGCTATTGCTGTTTTCAGACTGTGTTGTTTCAATTAGCTAGAACAACATACTGACCAAGTGGCCTATGAAGTGAACAAACTGTAATGACCAGAGTTGATCAGAGAAATGATTATGTGTGCCAGACAAATATACGAAATTCACATATTAACATATTTTTCTCTGTGTGGGTGCTGACAACTGAGAGCCAAACATATCTAAAGTTTTGTGGCAGCTCGAGATGCAGTCTAGGTTTTATCTAAAACCTACTCTTCTCTTATCCAGCTTTCCTGAAGGCAGCTTCAATCTAGAGCATCGTGGCTCAAACGGCAAACCAGAAAGCGTGTATCAGTCCACATTTTTGTGATTTGTTGTAATGAACAATATCTTTATAAGGGGCAGATCCACCCACTTGCTACCAAATTTCTGCAGCTCCTACAATTTCATGAAAATTTGTGATAAGCACAAAGTGTCTAATGACTGCCCATCAGTCACAAGAGATTGAGACACACCTCGGTGCATATATGTGCTGTTTTACAGTGGCATTGCAGAGCTGTTGTATGAGAAAAGTGAGAACAGAGAGAAACAGTAGCTTTTCTTTGTTAAGTTTCACCTGAATAAGTGAATAATTAATGCAACATTGCTACATACATTGTTTAGAAGTGGTTAAGTGACAGCATTTATATCATGTACTATCTATGTAGCAGCTGGCCTGTAAAATGAATAACGACAGCTACACTATTGCATTTGTTTATCACTTAGCATTCGCGTGTTCAGAATCACAGTACAAAAACATCTCATGGCATGATTAGAAAACATTTGTGCAGTGTAATTTATGGGTACAATTTAGGTTAACACTTGTGTGGTGTTTGGGTCTGTGGGACATTTTCAATGTCTACCAAAATAAAAAATGATGTGATTTATTATTTCAACCTCTGATTCCTTGGTCTTTGCTTATTTTCTGTGAGAACATATGAAATAACACATTTTCAGTGACTTCACACTGTACACCCCTCTACACATTTATATTACAAATACGGTGTTGGGGTGAACCTGTGGGGAATAAAAGTGTGGGGGTGCTGTGTCCCTTCACTCTGTTCTGTTCCTGCATAGCCTGCTGTTAGTGTGTGTGTCTTTGTGTGTATGTGTTTGTATATGTGTTTGTGTGTGAGTGGACAACACAGACAACATGGACAGGCTGCTGACTGGCTATAGCTGCTAAAGGAGACCCCTACGCTGGCCACTTGTGATATTTTAAACATCTGGTATTTTTTATAATGTGGTTGGAGGACCCCACTGAGTAACAAAAACATGAACACCACACAAGGCTGTTTTGGAGCTTAATGCCAGGCTATATGGACCTTACTGCTGAATTAGTTCCACACTGTAGTCCTGCCGCAGTTTCACACCTTCAATATGTTCAAATATTATGTTATGATCTATTTAAACTCAAGGCATTGATTAAGATAGTAACAAGCTAAATATGTATACAGTCATCATTAAAAGGGTACTTTGTATTGGGAGGTGACTGTCCCTAACTCTAACCACTAAATATTATAATAATACTAAAATAATTTTTGATTTCTGGTGAAGAAAAATTTGGAAAATTTAGAATGACCAGAAGTTAAAAAATATGGTCCCATGTTTTCATATGCTACAGAAACAGAGTTTTAGTTTATCCACAGCCCTGCATTTTAAAGCAGAAAGTGAGACTGCATCCCTGTCGCTCATGCCCACATGATGAGCAGTTAGATCTCATTGTTTTTTTGATTAAATGTGTCTTCAAGTCTGAACATCAGTCACCCTTACCAAAACACGTATTTTCTGCAATTTAGTAAACTTTTTTGTGTTTTAATGAAAAAACATTATTATTTTATATGTGTACAACTGTTCAAAGCTGTGTTTGCAGGTTATGAAACCTACTGGCTAGTGTTTTTGAGCTATGTACAAAATGACCTAAAATTGTCACAAACAAAATAGTCACTGCCAAAACATTTGCTAAAGTTGTGATAGTGTCATGATTGTTTGTTTTGTTAATTATGCAATCAGAATGCAACATTCAATGTCCATTATTTTAATAAAATAATAATTAATTAAGGTAGAGGGTCATTCACAGCAAAAGGATTTTAGCCAAAAGTCCAAGTCAGTTAAAAGTCTGAATTGTGTTTTCAGCTCTGACTTTGAACCAATTCAGCAGCAGGATGCATATATTCGTTTTGGTCCTAATATAACCCAAGCAATGTAGCCTGTTACTTATTACGTATATGTGAAGTCAGACAGCAGCTTGGGATAATGTTAAAGTGCAGTGTGCATATAGTTCAAGTTGTGTTTGGTTTTTATAATCTGGTAGGTGCTGTTGGTGTGAGCAGTTTAATGTTCACTGCTAATGGAAGCCCTGGTAGCAACACTGAACAGATCACTGTAAATTTCCCAATGTCCAATCTAGCAGTTACTACAAAAGAACACATTTGTGGGTGGAGAGAGATCAATTAGTTTGAGACAGTGGGGCCTTCCCACCTGTAATTCAGGAAATCAAATCTTGTAGCTCCGGTTTTGGATATTATTATAATTTTTTATTTTTTTTGGCTTAGTGAATGAACTATGACTTTAAAGTGTTTGTGGAATAAACCAAGTAAGAAATACTCAAATAATCATGATGCTTATAAAGCCTATTATAATGCTCCACAGCTTCTTCACAAAGAAACAGTGAAGAGCAGCCTGATCATTAATCATTACCTACTCTACTGACCAGAGAGGACGTAAGGAGAAAGTAGAGATTGTGTGTGTGTGTGTGTGTGTGTGTGTTTGTTTGTTTGTTTGATGTGTTCGTTTTCATGTATTTTGAGGTGGAAATGTCCTGTCCTGTCCTTTTTGAAACTGAAAAGGAAAAAATATTTCTTTTGTTTTGTTATTAAGGTTACAGATAATTCAGTTGATAGTTACATTTATATAATGCATGCAAGAGGCAGAGACCCCCCTTTCACTTATTAAATTTCCCATCAAAACAGCCATTAAGTACAAGTTATTCATTTTCAGCTAAACACACACACAGAAGCCACAACAATTAAACAATATACATTGCTCTGTATGTAATGCGTCCATCCTTTACCTTTAGTACACTGTTTAACAAGATGGTTCTTTAAGGGTTCTTATATAAAGAACCAGGAACACTCAAAGAACCCTTTGCATGATTAAAGGGGTTGTTTGCATCGTGAAAGGGTTCTTCAGAATGTGTTGTAGATGGTTCTATATAGAAACTTTGTGAACAGGGTTCTATATAGCACCCAAAAGGGTTCTTCTATCATTACAAGCTTCACATCACTACAATAGAAGAACCTTTTTGGGTGCTATATAGAACACTTTTCAAAGAATTTCTATGTAGAAACATCTACAGCACATTCTGAAGAACACTTTCATGATTTTTTTTTGTACTCTATTTAATGGAATAAATATATACTTGGGGAATACTCGTTCTACTCTATTTTACCAAGATTGGAAGAATGGAAGAGAGTTAAAGTGGCAGTAGAGTGCACAACAGTAAAGTGCATGGTACTGTAAATGGGACATATTATTATTACACATTATTATTACAAGGCAGTTACATACATGTACTATGAATGGGACATGTATAATCCTCTGTTCTTACGTTGTATTATAACAAATGTGTGCTGATGTGTGTGCTTGTGTGCATATAAGTATATGTATGTGTGCTGGGGGTTCAAGGTCCACCTCCTCATGATATCTTCTTTCTCCCAAAACAAAGAGTTTGTTCAGCTCGCAGTAGTGAGACATCTCAGCAGAAGAGCCATGACCTGGGACAAAAGACAGAGCGAGAGAGAGCCAGAGATGAAGGAGGAGCGCCAAAATATGAAAATGCAATTCACTCTGTTATTTTTGTTTGGTTTGGTACTTTATTGCAGTGCCTCCTACTCTTCATTTGCAACTTGTTGTGTATTGTTTTAACAGTGTTGTAATTTAGCTTATGACAAAGAGAGAGTCTACTAAAGATCCTGTAAAAGTTATTCCAACACAAAATCCCACACTGTCCCCTGGACTTTGGAATATTGCTCAGTCCATATTAACACAGTTATCCTACTTGATCTCATTGTAGTGTTGCATGTGTGGGTTACTCAAGGAAGTGGCTCAAAGTGCAATGTGTCCTGAAGTATGCGCATTGAGATCAGTGGGGAAAAGGAGGTCAGAGATGTAGACCGCTGGTTAAAAATAGAACACAGGCAAACACAAACATATTAGTCAGAGTTATCCACACTCCTGCGTCATGTCCTAATGCCCAGCAACCGAGCTCCGAAAAAAACACTTCAGATTGAAAAGCGTCAGCACTAAATAAAATATACTTTTTCACTGATTAAAGCCAATAACTAATATTTGACGCCTAATTATTGTGCATGTAAAATTGTCCTATCTTTCTTGGGGTAAGCAAACACTTACAGAAAAAATACATGCATTTCACATAAGTGTTTTTAGACACATTATGTTTCCACATACTGACTTTTCAAATGTTGTTATCAGCAACATATTATATGAAAGCCACCATCAGAAGGATTTCAGAAGCATTAAATAATACATTTATAAAGCAACACTTGAGGATTTTTGAACAGCTTGTCTCAATAATCACATTGACGTAAGCAAACATAAGATGTTTTATGAAGTAAATGACATTGTATTTGCATAAGGGGCCTTAAAGTGATGGACATGTGTTCCATTTATACTGTTATGATGCATCATGCTTAATGGAGCTTGTAAGGCAGATACCTAGTTAAGAATACCACATATCAGTGACATATTTCTGCTTGAGGTAATTTCTTTTAAAGAGACTTATGTGACTGTAAATCTGATCTGCTATGTTTTTATGTCAGTAGACACAGAAGTCTCCTTAATAAACATTGTTCATCAAATTACTATGACAAGAGTACTCAAACATGGGACAATTCACGAACGTAATGCACATTCACTGTTTATTTGATGAATTTAACATATTGAGAAAAAAGTTTGTCCTTTCCAATATGTTAAACTCAACAAATAAAAACAAATTGTGCACTAATTAAACTATTAAACTATTATTTTATAACTGTTCCCCGTAGAAGATGTCTTAACTTATTCTCACATAGAAAATCAACAAAACATAACTTAATCTGGGGTGTTCAAACTTTCACATACGACTAAACATATGTTAAAGTGTGTATAAACAAATCACTTACACTAAAAGACATCATAAAAGACATCTTTCATAGTCACTGATATATTGCATTCTTAATTAGGCCTCTGCCTGATTAGCTCAATTACTTGGAAATGATGCTTTATAACAGTGTTATAATGGAACACATGTTCTTCACTTTAGTGAAAGATCTCTTTGTCATTTACTTCTTATGTTTTATGTCATTATGTCCGGTTAATGACATAAGATGTTCATAAATACTCAAACCACTGCTTTATAAATATGTTATACAATGATTGTGAGTTAGTTATGAAGTCCCTATGTAGGTAGCCTTCAAATAAAGTCTGACTTAATATTCTCACATCTTGATTCATTCATTTTTACACTTCCCACAGATGTAATTTACATGGGCATTTCAATCAGATGCAATTCAATTTGTACATAATAACATGTGATCACATGAAATGCAACAGGGGTTCTTGAAATTCCATGTGAAAAAATAATTACACATGCCATTTCTGGGCATAACATGTTGTCAGGTGTTTTTTGTCACTTCACAAATGATCTCATGTGAAATGTATGAGTTTTCCATAGGGGAAGGAAAGCTGTGAATTGCAGGCAACTTATGTGATGTCATTGTTCTGAGCTGAGCTGTTAAAAGCAGTCAGTAGGTGTGTGTATGTCGGGGGGTGACTTAAGGGGGAGTGTGTGGTGTAATTGAGATCTAATGAGATGGGTGACACTCGCAGGGCTGTGCTGGGTAAACACAGGAAGAGCTTCATTGTAGAGGGACAGAAAGAAGGGTGAGGTGTCTGGGACGGGGGAGGGAAGCGGTGGGCCTCAGGCAGGACACAGGCGTGGGCCGCCTGCCTATTGTATCAGAGAGAGCCTCCCCAGAGACGATCCAGAGACAAAAACATGCACAAAGCCATCTCTCAGCACAAGCTGCTCCTGACTCTTTACTGCCAAACAGCAGGGTGTCCGAACATCAAAACATGAGCTACATGCTGGACCTGCAGGAAGAGTCACAGCATTTCCTATAGACAGATTCATAGATGTATGAAACATTAAAATGCATCTACATACATTTTAGCATATTAGCACATGTGAAAGTGTACTCACCTACAAATTATTTCATATGACTTTATGTAGCTTTATATCAGTATAAATATATTTTTGCTCAGGGAAAATTGCATGAAGTAGAAATGATCTAAAGTTAGTATTTGGTAAAACAAATCTTTTTATATTATGCACAGATACCTGAAATTTCAGAATCACAAAAGTTACATGAAATGGTTATTTAAATGTTGCCTGATGTCTGAGATATTGTTTTAAGAAAGTTTTTTGAACATACAGGCTTTATTCTAAAGCACAATTTTAAAAAGAGACGTAAATGCAGAGCTTTGTAAAATTGTTGGCAAAGTTCCCATAGAAAAAGTTTCTCTACAGTGAACTATTTCACCTTTTCAACAACTCTAAATGACTATTTACGTCACAACAACTGAATTACATAAAAATAAGATAATATATAAAGATAATAATCATTTAATCATAAAAAGAAATGTTTATGCATTCAAATAGTCTTTCAGTTTTCATGGTTCTGCAGAACCATTGCCTTTACTAAAGAACCGTTGAAGAACTATTAAAAAATTGGTCACAAAAAGCACTCAGTATTTAGAACCCATTGGTGGGTGAGTCCAGTGGTCAATTCTGGTGAGGTATCAGGTCAGGTCGTCTCCCCTGCAGCTATCAGTGATAAGGCTCCTGTGGAGCAGGGCCCTGTGTGTGCTCAGGTGACAGCAGCAAGATTACAGCAGCTAGATGGTAACTCAGCAGGGGTGCTGTCCCCAGAGCACCCACTTGAAATCATGCCTAATGACACAATGCACAAACAAAGGAAGAAACAGGAAGTGAAGTCCCAGAGAGCTGAGATGGCATATGGCAAAGAATTGGACATGAAGAACAAACAACAGAAGGAGATGTAAGGTGTTGGGTGTGTGCTCACCTCCTATAGTTTCACTTGTAAGGACTGTTTGTGACACACTGGCTAACAAGCTTTGGTTTCAGAAATGGGGGTGTAGTGCAGTGATGAACCATGACTATAAATGTTAGGCCCTCAGTTTGAGCCAGAAATGTAAAAACGTGTTAAAAAAGTATAAAGTGGAAAAAATAACTTCATAATGATGGTAATTTCTGTTAGCATCCCTATGGGATATTAGTAGTATGTTAGCGCTAAGCTAATGCAACTCATATGAACGTTTTCTAAATAAAACGCACACATTTGAAGCTCGTAAAAGATATATCAACATGTATCTAGTAGCACTTTTACATCTGACTGAAACACATTAGTCAGATTTCTGCTCTCTCACTCAGTCAGTGATGTATCTAGGACTTCTAGAAGGCCTGGCGTGACTTTTTTCTCACAAAATTGGTCCCAGCAATTGGAAATCAAAATGATTGTTTTATTTCACTGTCAGTACCTAACTATGTTAATCGTAGATCTGACATATTAGGCTTTTAGTTCAGCTCCTTAAATCCTAACCGATGAAATGAAATCAGATCATTAGGACAATACTTGCAGAATTTAAATACAATAAGTATGATGATTATGTTAAACAAAAATGAATTACAAAAATTAGACGTATTTTTATAAAAGAAAAAAAATCATTAGGTCTTCTCTAAAGACCTAGAAGGCCATGAGAGTTTCCCAATGGTGTAGTGTAACTGTGGAAATACATGTAGCATAACTGTGGAAAGTGATGTAGGTCACTGATCCACATATTTTTATTAATCAACCCCTTACAGTTCTATTTTTGTCATCCGGATTACAATAGCTGGGCAGCAAGCCCTATTTAGCGGCATTCTAGTAATTTCTCCGCCAACCGTTTGCTAACTTTGAAAGTGGGGGTGACAAAAACTGAATTTTGAAAGTGAGCGGCACACCCCCGGGTCCCCAGTGGAAACTACGCCTAAGCAGACTAATAATGGTGCGACCCTGGTACCTTTCTCTACAGGCAACGTTCAGCACCTCCCCCACCCATGTCTGGGCTGCAGTCTTCCTGTGTGCCAGCATTGTCAGCTGAGTGTGCGCTGATGCAGGCTTGGCGAAGCAGGTTTGAATGAGGCTCTTTGAGCTGCTCCATTGTAAGAGACAGCTGGCTCTCTTGTTGCCTTCCCTCCTCTCTGGGGGAGCAAAGGGCATCTACTGCCAGGAGATTGGGTTTCCCCCTTGTATTCAGGCCCACTGTCACTCACCCTCTCCCTCTGTCTGTTAGACCTCCTGTCTTTCTCAGAATGACACGCTGTTGTAGGGCAGATGACAAGGCCTTAGACTTTGGACTATGGAATTTGTGTCATTCTCCTGTAAACTGTTTGTCAAGGCCTGAACATCAGCCTCATGCTCTTAGTTTGAACGTTGATTTGGGCAACGTTTGTGGCATCAGTGTTGTTTGTTGTAGGTTGTTGTCTGTTTCTTTATTTATATATTTAATATATTACAGAAATAAGCCCAAGCACAAGCTCAAAGCCTGACTACTGCTGTGTAACACTGAGTGGATGCTCATTATTAACCTTGTTATAAATAATGCTATCATTATTGTTATAGTCACTACATTTTACAAAAATGTTATGACAATAAATAACATCTCTCATCTGTCTCTTTTGGCAAAATTTGCTACCTCTTTGCTTTTGGCTAAATTCTAATATTAATTCATTTGCTTGTTGTTGTTGCTGTTGTTGTTTCTTTATCACCCTCATAAATAGAACATTCATTGTCATACAGTTTAAAAGCTGAAGCACCATATTTTAACATTAGTATATTAATAGTGTGAACATTGATATCTGCAACGTTTGTAATATTAGCATTGTTCATTTTAGGCCTACAGGCCTTGCAGGTTTCATATGAATGAGACCACTTAGTTTCTGTCACTCTGTTTTATATCTTTTACTTCTCCATATTTGTTCTCTGCTCCCCTACCCCCTCTGAATCCCCCTCTCCCAGAACAGGCCTGTGATTGGTCATGGAGGGCCGCTTGGTCTTCTCAGTCAGGCAGAAAAAAGTGGAATAGCACAAGTGGCCAAACTGGGGTATTAGAGCTATTTTAAGCCCCCATGCAAGTGTCTCTCTCAGCTCAGACACCAAATATAGATCGCCTACATCACCATGGCAAAATAAGCACCATCTCTGTGGCCTCAAATCCACTTATATAATCTTATCCGACATTAAGAGAAGCTCAGATTTCATGATATGTGGCTGATTCTATTCTATGTGCCAAGCTTTGTCTGTTTCTGAGAAAGAAGAATCATACTGTGGCGTGAACTAAGTGCCTATTTATATCTCTGTGATTATGCGTAATTGTATTGTCTATAACGAACATGTTTTGGAAGCAAAATGTGTAGGAAGCTGTTTGCATGCACTTTGACTCTGAGCAAAATATGGAGAAAAACAAGCTGGGTGCAACCCAAAGTCATTCTCTGCATCCTGTCATTTGGAGCACAATGGACCTAGAGGAAGTGGGAAGGCTCACTGGAGCTTTTCTATCAGCGATGTTTCGGTGGGCCAACAGTTCCACTGGACCAACACCCTGAAAGATTTACTTGAGGCAGCACCATTTCTACTGATCTGCCTGAAGAAAGTGACAACATCAGCAACACTTTATTTATTTTCGTGACATTCACCAGCTCTCTAGGCGCCAGCACATCAAGCGAACAAGCGAACCGTCACTGAGGGTGCTGCCTAAATGCCATTATTTGAGAAGTTATAGGGAACACACCCACACATTATATTCTACAAATGCTTACGTTTCATTCGATAGACTAGTCTATTATGCAGCTGATTGACAAAATTGTTTTCTGAAACAACCTCCTTTTCAAGCAATTGATTTTGAACTGTTTTTATTTTTCGCTTACAATTATCAGTTTATTAAGTTCATATTTGCTCTATCAGGCATAGTTAATGAAAAGATAATAGGGATTTACAGTGCTTTGCCTATGACAGTCTTTGGAAGAAAAGGTTGTTCCTAATCTTTCATCAGAAATCTGTTTCTTTCATTACGATTCCATTTACACCTGGTCTTAAAATGTGCCCCTGATTGGATGGGGGCACAATCAGATGTTGATGGCCAGGTGCGAATACTCCAAAACACATTTAAATCCCCTCATTAACAGGTCTGCTAAATCACCTCCCAAGCTGTTTCAGTACACCATGTGACTGTGTACGGATACTTTCAGCTGTCAACTTGTGTCAGTGAAATGAAAAACAAAAAAACATCTGATCACATTGTGGACATCTGGGATGCATTTAAATGTCAGCAAGGCATAATTAAAATTTAAGGTCTATTTTATGATGTAGTTAAACAGGTTCAAGTGGAACATGCTTTTAGTCATATTATTGTCTTCCCACAGCAATGTCATATGCAAATTTTGACAACAATCAGACTCATATTTCTCACAATTTACCCCAAAGACTGTTTTTGCACCATAAGTATTTTTTATATTAAATGTTATTGATTACAGAGTTGTGTGTGTGAGTCATTGAATTCACTCCCTATTTTATTTTAATCTCCCACTTGCTGCCTGTATTATAGCACCAATTGGAAGCAAAACCAAAACCAAATTAGCCATAACAAAACCAAAACCAAATTAGCCATAACAAAAACCAAAACCAAATTAGCCACAACAAAACCAAATTAGTTTATTTTGAATAATATTTTGATGATATTTTTACATATTTAGATTTGGAAAGCTCATCTGGTTCAAACAACATATAACTGTATTGAATTAAAAGCGTTTGCACCAATTACCAGACTTTTCATCGACTGTTACAGGTAGCCCCTCTGTGTGTTACAATTAACTCCACCCACAGGGTTAGTTATTATATTTGCACTCCTGCCACTTTTGGCTGAATTGTTCATAAATGGTAGATTTGGTACATACGTAGGTTGCTTGTATAAAAATATATAATTAAAAGGAGTATGACTTTTAAATCTTCTTCTTCTTCTTCTTCTTCTTCTTCTTCTTCCTGTTTTTCCTCTTCCTCTTTACAAAACATCTAATTCTTCAAATAGTTTTGAGTTACAATCTCCTAAGTTTATACAAATCTTCTTCTATCCATTCACACTGTTTGTGCTTTTTAGAAAGTCAGCTCACTCGCTCTCGTTCTCTATTCTTTTTTACCCTATAGACTTCACATCAGATTTCAGTGCCTTCTAGCTTCTATAGTTTAAAAGCTAGAACCATGAAAGTTGATTTGTAATAAGGCCAAACAAACAGTACAGTAGAGTAGCAAAAGTTTGGACACATCTACTAAAATAACAGTGGATCAACTTGGTATAAGGATTCACCAACTGACATGAGGCATCGCAATTGGTTTCATTCTAACCCTGCTATTTATTTAATCCCTGACTGATTCAGAAACTCAGGCAAAACTTCAGACAAATTTGGTAGAAAGCACATGACTGCATTTCGTACTGACAGTGTATCTGACATTGCTACCCTGCTTTCATCCATTCTCTTTAAAGTAAAAACTTCTAAAAACTTTTTTTAAAGGTGAATAACATTTCCATACATTCCTGGAAACTAGCCAACTTTCATGTTTTTACTTCCATATGCTTGCAAGTCAAATTATTTATTCCTTTCTGTCTTTGTTTTGTCTTTTGCATGAATCTGAGGATTTTATGAGTAAAACAAAGGGGTTTTGTAGTGTTTGCTACTAATGGAAAAATGTTCTCTTGAGAAACTGACAAGGTAATGATACAGCTAAAAGATAAGTCAATTCAAAATAATAACTTTACATAAACCTTCATATACTTGTGCACATAAATTCCTGGAATGTTATTCTTTTTCTTAAAAAAGTGTATAATATGGATGAAAACAGAGCTGTGATTGAGAATTCTACAGTATTGTGGGAATTTTCTTTGAGCGTGTGAGTGGGTTTAGTGTGGGTTTGTATGATTGCCTTTTGTCAGTGCTGTCTCTGCATTGTGATGCAGCAGTTTTGAGGAGCAGCTGGACTGTATAGGAAGAGTGCTTAGTGCTTAAACAGGCACCTTGTGTGGATCAGCTGGCTCTGTTGTGGCTTTGTCCACTTCTAGTCACTCCCCCACTTTCATCCCAGACCACAGACTGGTTTTGACATGCTAATGCCATGCCTGTTCCACACATGCCGGCTGAAGTGCAGCATGCTTTAAATGTGGGGGGAGAGAGAGAGAGAGAGAGAGAGAAAGAGAGAACAAAGCAGGCAGGCAATGTGCTGAAGTGTGCCATACTGTCAGAGATTATGGAAATGATTCAGAGTGTTTTTGTACCCCATCCCCCATGTACACACACACACACACACACACACAAACAGTGTCCAGCGTCATGGAGTGTATGTCTGCGTCAGAGTCAGAGAAGTGATTGGCTCAACCTTGAAAAGTGGAAGATTCAAAACAGGCAGTCTGCTGTGAAGCAAATAT
The DNA here is from genome assembly GCF_904425465.1 of Colossoma macropomum. Classification (NCBI taxonomy): domain Eukaryota; kingdom Metazoa; phylum Chordata; class Actinopteri; order Characiformes; family Serrasalmidae; genus Colossoma; species Colossoma macropomum. The sequence goes on from NW_023494785.1 coordinate 21,270,996, forward strand.
CCACTCTGCTAAATGTCATACTGGACACTTGTGTGTAAGCTGTGATTCACAGCTGATATCCAAACATTAAAGGGCCTGTGTCATGGAAAAACTCAATTTTCATCACCTTTGACATAAAAGAATTTGATGTAGTATGCAAACATTGGGGATGTTAAAAATGTATCAGTTCTCCAAAATGTAAAAATGTTCTAAGCTACAAAGATGGAACATCTACATATATCCACTTAGCCTAGAACATTAGTCAGGCTGGTGTCACTTTATTTTGAATGGTCTTTTTTAAATAAAACAAACACTCAATGGACCCTCACTAACATATCAAAAACACATGAGGGTTTAGGATTAGGTTTTGGGTTGAGGTTAAAGTTAGGGTTAGGATTAGGGCCAGGTTTGGGGTTAGGTTTTGGGTAAGGTTGGGTAAGTTTAGGTTTTGCATAATGGAAGTAACATATTAACAATACATCTACTTAATGTAAGTAAAGTATCAACAGAACATTCTCAAGATATTTACTTCAATGTATTCAGGTGCTTCACTACTGTTACTTCACTGATATGTTGTTGATGTGTTATTGATAATCTGTTAAGAGTTTTTTAATCATCTACAAAGGACCACTCCAAATAAAGTGTTAACATCAGGCCTATTCAGGTTGAAGTTATAAAGAGCGCTTTAGCCTGCTCTTTGAATAAAGCTCAATACAGGACAGCCAATCAGGACAGAGGTCATTTATATATATATAAAATATATATAAATATCTTAAAAGCACAGTAACAAAGGCAGCCATTTTAATCCTAAGGGATACAGAGGTTGAAAATGGCCGCGTAAAAGTGAGTTATGACTGCTGTCGGTACATAAACCCACATAAATTTCATAAGTAGACATCAGGAAAAATACTATAAGAATAAGATATGTGATTGGCCCTTATTATTTATGATTATTTAAATACCATGTATTTTTAACAATACGAGTCCATTAATGTGCTGCATGTACTTGCTTTTGTTACATGGAAAGCAGAAATGTGTGGTTAAACATCTATTCAAAGAAGTCACTTTCAGCTGCTTCCTGTGCTGTGACAGACGTGCCTAGCCAGCACTGTCATGGACAGCTTGCCCAGAGGCAGGTAATTAGGCCACAGCAAGAAGACAGTAAAACAAAGCTGGAGTGTGTCGTGTCACTGCCACAATGGATACTCATTCACAGTAAGTTCAGATTGTTCTCTGTTTCAAGGAAAAATGACTGAAACCATCGGAACACACTGTAATGTTACAGCCACTGTGAATGGTGCATGGCTTAATCAGGCGTAACCTAGACGACTCAGACTGTCCTCTAGATAGAACTGGCGGTGCTGTCCTAAAGCTGTTCTCTTTGTAATGCTGCCAGAAATTAGAATTCAGGTCACAACTAAACTTGCAAAATGTTGCACACTTTCAGAAATCTCTGTCTAATGATCTGGAGATACTTTGGCAGCAATTTCAGAATTACCAGATATCAGTAACCAAATCTGTTAAATATACATCAAAACCTGCACTGAAAGAACACTAAAGAGACCTTATTCATTTAATTTCCTGTCAAAACAGCTGTTAAAGTTATTTATTTTTCAGGATCAGAACAAAAAGCAGAAAAATCTATTTAAGAAGAAAATTACACAGAAGACTCTAAATATAATATCATTGTTTTCAGTGTTTAATGTGCTTACATTCTTTTCAAAGACTTGCTTTCAGTTTTTCAAAGAAATCTGCAGGGATGTTTATCCACACCTCCAAAGTTCAGTCTTAGAAACTGATTACATTTTCTGCTTCTGATCCAATAAAGCCCAAATACTTTCAGTCGAGGTTTGGACTCTGGAGTGGTCAGTCCATTGTTCTGAAAACACCAGCAACTTCTTTGTTTCATTTATACCTTTTCTTCTTTTCTCCATAACAGCTTCTTGACAGCAACACATCCTTTCAGACGTACAGTGTTGAGTTGTCTTTTTAGTTTTAGTGGTCTACCACGTCCTGCATGATTGGGAGAAGTCCCATATTCTCTATATCTTTTAATACTTTTGGAACTTCAGTTTTGTAAACTCCTGTTTTTTTCACTAATTTTCCTGACTTTCCCCTTCCTTATGCAAGTGGATTGTCCTATCTACGCTCCTCAGACATATCTCCTGAAAATTAAATAACTTTCACTTAATTGCTGTTTTGATTGGAAATTAAATAAATGAAGTTGATCTTTTGCACAGTACTGGACATTATCACTATTTTAAGAAAGCCTTATATCATTAAAACTAAGTGGTTACATCACTTTCATATGAATATAATATATTACATCAACACAATTAAGTAAATAAACTGAAAAACACAATTGTGTTGACATACTTTATTCCTGTGAAAGTAAAAGCACACATGTAAATCAAGTAAATTCAGTGGATTACAGTGTTGGTTGGTGATGTCCAATCTTATCTGCAAAAGGCCCGTGTGGCTGTAGGTTTTCTTTCCAACAAAGCAGGAGCACATGTGACCAGTTGTTTGACAGAGACCAATTGATTAAGCAAGTGGATTCAGGTGGCTCTTGCTTGTTTGGTATGAAAACCTGCAACCACACCGGTCTTGCTGGTGTAGGCAAATCATTAAAATCACTCAGTGAGGTGCTGCCAATATTACAGCTGGTTCCAACACTGGTCAGTCTCGCTGACCGTTGTCCTCACACCAATATGTTCCTCCCTCACTCTGGTGGCATCTGCTCGTGGGTGAATGCAGGAGTGCAGACGGCAAAACACTGACAGCACACCGACTTTATCACACACAGATGGTCTGTCCACTCACTGTGTGGTTCAAATGACACACATGCACCCTCAATCACCCCCCTCCCACCCACACACACGCATATGCACATACAATGGGCAGGACAACAGACATAAACTCATTTATACTACAGTTACATTATGAAATAATAATGTTGATTAGTATTTATCATCTCTTTTAAACAAACAAATAAAATTTAAAAAGATATATAGATATTGAAAATAAAATCCACGCAAGAAGGAAATATGATGTAGTTATCTGAAAAAGTCTGAAAACCCCTGGTCAAATTACATGTTGTACTGATTTTCTTAGTGAAAATTCAACTCTACAACTATCAGGAGAGTAAATTCCTTCATTCACTCACTAAATACTGACCAAAAACAACAAAATACAGGCTTCAGTTACACAAGGTACTCCCTTCATTAGTATTAGTGCTGTATTTCACTGCTGTACTATCTGTTGATACATTAAGTGTAAAAATATCACAATGTGAAACCCATTCTTGTCTCCTGGGTAGTTTTTTGTTTTATTCAGAAATAAATATATTTACTCTTTTTTCTACACTCTTGAAACAAAGACGAGAGTGGTGGAGGACAACATTGTCCAAAATGCCAAAAAAATCCTACAGTTGAGAATACATCAGTCACAGGTTAGACTGCAGCTGATGTGCCCAAAGAAGTCTTTACATACAGACTTTAGTGAGCTGAAATTTTCAGTGAATTTCAGAAAAAACAGTTATGGACCAGATCATAAATCATGACAGAATGTCTATGACAGAATGTGGAAGAAGGGTCCAACTGTCAACACACTGTGGCATTCATTGTACAATTTAAAACCTAAATAGGTAAGTCAGATATTAAATCTATTACACATCTTGCTACTGACACACACTATCGCCGGCCTGCTGTTTGCCATAATTGGGTACAACGTTGTTTTCTATTATTCTCAACTTTTCCATGAATTTGTAAAGAAGTCAGTCATTTTGTAAATCAGTTTATGTCTCATGTCTTTTCTAAAACTCTTTTATTGATGCTTAAATCAGCGACTAAGGATGACTGATTTCAGAAAATAACTGCATTATGTAGTTCACACGAGTGCTGAAGGTATTTATAACAATCATGTTTCCTATAATCTCTCAGTGAATGTTTTCCTTTTGCTTGCACAGTTCAGATCAACTGTTGTTTTTCTGTATGAGCTCTGAGTTAATTGTCCTGTAAAATTATGTGAAAATGACTGAAAGTAATAAGAATGTGTTAACACATTCGCAAAAGGACACTTCTGCTTTGCTAATAAAGATACAATGAAGATCAAGTTGACCCCGGTTCTGTTAAACGAGTTTCAGTGATTAAGAAAAACTGTAAAATGTGCAGAAGTGTGTTCTCTGTAGATGATGTCTTCACTAAGAAAATCAACAAAACGTCATTTGACCATGGGCACCTGAACTTTTGCATATGACTATCCTATTTGTTCTTTGACCTCTTTGCTCTTGATTTATAAGAAGTTTTACGACTCACTCAGTCACGCAGGCATATTAAGTTCCTGATGGTAACAATATCAGATCCCTCTGGAGCGGCTGTGGACTGATGCAGATGGACAGATGAAGTGATACTTCATTATGACACACAGGACTGAGCCCAGAGCGACAGTTCAGCATGTATTTAATGTTTTGTGTGGTAACAGTGGAATAAGAACATTGTGAGCAGGAGCGCCGTGCTGGACTGCATGTGACACACGGACTTGTGGGTTATTTTCCCTCGCTGTGTTGACTCCTACCTGAGATGACACGGTCACTTGGAATTGCACCTGGGCGACAGGTGGTGAGTCAGCAGTGCTCCACGACTCATACTGTTTACAATGTGTGAGTGTGAGAGAGAGATGGGGGGAGGAGACAGAGAGAGGGGGGAGGGGGAGAAGGAGAGAGGGTGAAAGAGACAGAGGGGGAGGGGGAGAGAGAGAGAGAGAGAGAGAGAGAGAGAGAGAGAGAGAGAGAGAGAGAGAGAGAGAGGAGAGAGAGACAGAGAGAGAGAGAGAGAGAACAAGAGAGGTGAATTTGTGTACTTTCACAAATTCACCATAGAGTTTCAGTGAATCTGGGTAGAATTGTTGTTTCTTCTGTTTAAAGATTATTTCAGTAATGCTTTAAATTACATAATATACACAAAATCCATACACATAGTATATACAGTAGATGCAATAAAACTCTAAAATCAAAGATTTTATTCTAAGCAATTTAGAATCATTTCTATTACGCCATTCATCATGAAATGTTCAGACAATGTAAAGGGCATGTGAAATTGCGTTTTCAAATATTGAAGTAAAAGGAAGTACATAAGGTTTGATATGACTGCAATGATATGAATAATCAGTAGCATCATTCTGTTTTTCATGTACAGAATATCAGAGTATAGACTATTTTAAACCTTACATTTGGATTTTACACTAAGTTTTCATAAAGAAGATACCTGGTAAACACCTAAAATTTGCCTTTTGAAAACGGAAAGAAACTGCACCCTTGTTAACATCAACCTGAAATCAAAACTGACCTCTTTATCCTTTTTTAGTTCCTGTCCCTCATCATATTTAGCACAATTCATCATACATACTATAATATACTATGGGAAGAACAGGGTTGGTTGGCACACTGTTCACTTCTGGGTCAGTAGAGGGAGCGCTCACAAAAATGTAAGATAAAAATGATTGCCCTCTTGACCAATATTGATCAATTTTGTCAAAATCTCTGAATGTTACTATCAGTCAGGGTGAGAATAACTTTTGTTTATTTGTCTGTGTTAAAATAAAAATGTCTCCCTGAGTAAGTACATTATAGAAATGTTCTAAAGAGAGACTTTGAAAATATTAGAAATGGCAATCAGTTGTATTTGATGTATGGTTTGAAGGCCAAGGATGAGTAACGCTTGCTAGCTAAAATGAAATGCATAGTTGTGTCATGATGTGGGTGGGGTTGATTGGCTCATGTGTCAGCCTACTGAGGTGTAGGGCTACTGTCACATATTTATTATTGAATATTATACATGTACTAGACAGCACAGGTAGTACTGTACTATATCACTGTTTATATTACATTTACATTAAATGTATAAGAAGTTGTTCTTAACTCTAAGCTGTAGGCCAGTGGTCACCACCCCTCCTCCTGGGGAGCAACATTCCTGCAGAGTTATCTTTAACCTGCATCTAACATTCTGCCCCCCCTTACCACTAATAAGTCTGACCCAGCCAATCAACTTCTGAAGAAGTTATTTAGCTGGAGCAGATGTGGCAGACTGGGACTGGATCTAGACTCCACAGGAGGGTCGATCTTTAGGACCAAGGTTTGTGGCCTCTCCTGGAGGATGTTGATTAGTGAGGATGCCTAAAGATGAAAACAGTTATAACTTTGGATCCAAACTGTTTATGCATTAAATATCAATTTTTAAATACTAAATAGAAAAGAAGACTAATTTTGCTGGAGTAATATTTTACGAAGGGTATTGTAGCATCTGTGCAGAAGAAGACCCAGACTCTGACTCTGACTTTTCTCTTCAGGAACGCTCTTTATTGAACCAGCAGGCAGAGAGGAGAACCATACCATGAGGGAAGTGAGGGATAGGTCACATAACATGACATAACACGAAGAGGGTAAAGACACTTCTTGCTGCTAGTTGAGTTATCCTGATATATGGTATGGCTGGGATGTACAGCAGAAACTGAAAACTGTGCCAGACCAACCCTGTGCTACTGTAATGACTTCTGCCCACCTCTAAAATGCAAAAGATTTCTGATTATGTCACCGTGCTTCAGCGGGTATATAATATTAATCAACAATATCATCTTTCACCTCCCACTCAACCCCCCCATCTCTAAGAAAAATGCTTAGCTAGCTCAGAGACTTTCCCCAGCACAGTATGGGAGGAAAATTCCTCTCTGAATCATGCTGACTTTATCAAACACACTGCCCCCCCATTGATTCATAAGACAAAGTTGAGACTGCAGTTGAACTGTCAGTTTGCTGTTGGTAGAGATGGAAATGAGTTGCGAAACAGCCAGGATATCCTTAGGCTAACTGTGTCTTGGTGTCCATTGCCCTAGAAGGGATCGTACTGTTTGTTCAAAGAGTGCAACATAGTGATTAAATAACGCCATTAGTGACAAAGAGCCTGTTGTGCACTAGTTAGACATCTGACTTGATCATGGTATGTATTTTATAGGTTCTCTGGCTCATATCACATGGTAGAGCTATATTCCCCTCAATTCTGAGCTTCATATGTGAGCTTCATAAAACAAAGAACAAACAAGGTCTCAAAGGTTCTTATTAGGGCCAGACCACGAGGGACACGATGACTGCTGGAATACCCACTGGGTTTCAAACTGATTTCACATTTATACTGGTCTGCAAACAACCTAAAAACCTAACTTACTAATAATAAAAATGCCAAAAGCGTTTTTTGGAACAATAACACAGATCTTCCTTTTCATCTGAGGATTGTTTACAGAACCATTTTTGTAAATGAGATGTGTGAGCACAAAGAAGAAGAGGACATTTGACTTCATCCTCCAGAATCTTACCCTCACCCCACCCCCTCACCCAACGAGAGGAGAATTAATATATTTTTATGCCATATATATCTTATTCAATTCTTAAATCCTCTGTAAAATGGTATTTTTATGCATTTTGGCAATACAATGTCACTGGTGCACATTCCAGGTGGGGAATTCTTTTTTTTTGGGGGGAGTGATCATGAAATGGTTATCAAAAAAACACATAGCTGAGTTGCAAAAAAGCTGTCAGATATCAATATAGTTGTCAAATACTGCTTAACAATTAAACTCTAATTATATTGCTAATTTGTTCAGTTATGGTCAGTAACTATGAAAAGAAATAAGCGCTAACCTGTCCTGGAAGCATTTTCAACACGCCTTTATTGTACTTTAAATGTTTGTTATTGTTGTTGATTGTTGAGTTATTAAAAGTGCTTCCTTTTGTCTGAATTGCCTTTTTTATTATTATTGGGGTATTTTGCTAAAATATACATAGCAATATGTAGATAAGACTAAGACTTTTAGTGACACAATGGAAAGAAAAAAAATGGCATTGTGAAAGGTAACAAAACTGAATCTCTATACTGAATATGTATAATATTATTATTACTGTTGTTTATATAATTTGTTTTGTGTTTAATATTGAGATATAAGGCATAATATATCAATATGATAAGTATATTTGAAGGCATACTTTGTTTACACAGCTTTATATTTTAATTGCTACATATAGGCTTTAGGCCCCTCACATTGGTCCCTCTCAATTGTCAGACCAAACGTGAACCCCTGTATAATGTAATGTAATAAAATAATTTTTAAAAATTTGATTTAAAACATACCTACCTTCTTTATTTCTATATTGTTTTGTCTTTTTGGTCCTCGGTTCACCACAAACATTGTACCTTGGCCCCCTAAAGTCAAAAGGTTTGGGCACCTTTGTTTCATACTAAGTAAAGGTTTCTCCTTGAATCATGTGTCTGAGCCTGGAACCATTAGAACCTTTATTTTGGGAGTGTATACCCTGTAATAGGATTTTGTTTCTCAAAACTCACTTCATAACTGTCTTATGAACAGTCTCACAGCAATCATAAACCAGCATGAGTCCCCTGTAGATAACATACACTTACAGTGAGGCCTTCTGCTTCTGCATGGAAGGCCCAGCTTTGTTCCTTATTACAATGAATGAAGTGTTTTGTGGGGGTGCAGAACACAGCACAAACCAAAACACACACGTTTTCATTTAATTACACAATCCCTGCTAATTGTAGACCCTCCCCAGCCATACAGTCTTCATGGAGGGGTGTCGATGTCAGCAAAAAATGAGTACATTCTTGTGATGATTAAAGCCACAGCAAAACAGCAGAGGAAACAGAAAACAACATTATATTGGCTGATCAATAAATATTGCTATTAATACTAAAGTAGATATTAAGCTTATGAGGTTAGCATGAGCCAGTAAGGACATGGTCTCTCTCTCTTTCTCTTTCTCTCTCTCTCTCTCTGTCTCGCCCTCTCTCTCTCTCTTTCTCTCTCTCTCTCTCTCTCTCTCTCTCTCTCTCACACACACTCTCTCTCTCTTTCTCGTTACCCGCCCCCATAATCAAATTAGGCTTATCCAGGCACAGGGAGGATGCTGGTTGTGCACGGACACACAGTGGACTACACCCTCCCACTGCCACATTGTTTTCCTAGTGAGCTGTGGCTATGGCTGGCTGGGAAGAGGATGTTGTGGGTGGTGTCTGAGCACACAGCCCTTCTACAGTGAATATTTCACTAACTTTAGATCATGCCAGTAAAAGTGACTGGTCTGCATGTAATTGTACTTTTTTCCCATCAGACTGTTCCATGACACAGAAGTTTTCTGATCACTCACGCCTTGCAAAAAGCAGAGCATGGTGGTGTTTATCGTCCTCATTTTAAACCCCTTAAATAGCCAGGACCCACCGTCAGGTCCAAAGTTTTATTACACACTTCTATAACCTAAGAATAACTCAGCCAGTTCGCATTGAAGTCCCTGTAGTTACTGAATAATAAGTCTTAGTATGTAACAAACCAGAAACTTTAAGGGGTTAAGCTGACCTATCTACTGAGAGTTCATGTAGTCTACTCATTTCTGTACAGTGTATTCAGAGTAGCCTAACTCTGAACAGTGGAACTGAACACATCATTTAAAAGCCAGTGCAAAATCCCCAGCATTATATTTACTTTTGCACTGCTCATTTATGTCCATCTGAACTTAAATGAGCACTGTAGGAGCTTCTGTATGTGATAATTCAACACTGGGGATTTTGTTGTGTAACACTGCAATAGCATGCATCAGCACCATTCAGGAGGCATATTACCTACATTACAGAGCTGACTTTAAAGCAGTCTTGTGTTTATAATCATTATCTCCTGGCAGTTATATAATTCCTGTGCAATGCAAACCTTATTCAGGAGCCACCAGGCTAAGTCTGAGGAGATGCTATAATTAGACAGATAGTCTTAAAGCCAGCTGCTGCTGGAGAACCAACTCCATCCCTGTCTGAAATGTTACATAACTCCTGCAACAAGCTTTTTTGGTAACTTTGTTTAGTTTTGTATACACATGCTTAAATCTTGCAGTCTGCTTGGCCTTTGCAGTGAGGTAAGAATGATTTTTTTGTAAGAAACCATTCTACCATTTGTCTGCAGGACTTTGTAAGCTGAAGACTTCTGAAGCAACTGAAGCTATTTGTGGAAAAACACAAACAAACAAACTGCAGGCTAAATTACACGTACACTACAGAGCATTCCCAATTATGCCTTAAGTCTGAAGGCGCCATCTAGTGAGCAGGCCTGTGTATTTACATATGTGATTACACTGCAAATGTCACTGTAATCACTGTCAGGTTTTTGTTTGTTTGTTTGTTTGTTTTTTTTGATGAAACACACACATTGTTATTTTATTTATTTTTTCATTTCACGCATAGTATTTTTGAAATGTATAAGGCAAAACATCTAACTCCAACTACGGTTGCATTTTAGAGTTTAAAGGGGCATTAAAAAACTGGCGCTCAATATATGTCACCAAATAGGGTAACAGCTATTTTACTAAATTTAGCTTTTAGCTTGTTGCTGTCTGTCATTTCTGTCTGTTGAATAATCCATTCTCTCGATGGTTACATTTTTCATTTGGGTGGAGTGTCCCTGTAACGTCCACTTCTGTGGCAAAGACGACGTCAAAGGCAGGACGCTGACAGGGAACAGGCCGACACTTTAACGCTGATTTGTTAACACCGCAGACAGGTCTTAGCAGACTTAGCCGGGTCGTGATGTTCGATGGAGATCAGATAGTGTGTACAGTCGGCTGTCCTGCGGTTACACAGCACGTGTCGTGAACAAGCTTTCTGACAGACTTCACAGCGAAAACAACACCGACAGCGATGAGTCTCTGCTGAATCAGAGAACAGGGGAGCTTTTTGATTTAACGGCACACTGATCGTTATATTACAGCTGGTGTAATAGGTAAGGACAGACCCTGAGAGACCCTGGTTGGGGTGTCTGCTGTTTTGCTCTATACATCAGATTTCTGAAGCGCTGCAGTGTTATGTAATGTTGCAAAAAGGTAACGGTGTTTAACATCGCTCTGTTTTCGGTCCAGCTAACGGGCAGTCTATCTGTTAACGGAGAAATCATGCAAAGGATGGACGGCACAGTTTTAGCTGACGTTACTGACATGTCTGAAATGTGATATTTGACATGTTTTGTTAATTTGCTAAGTTGTCACCTCATCTGCTAAGTTAGTTCCTAACCTGCTATGTCAGCCCGCAGTCCGGCTGTCTGTAGTCGCTCATGTCTTCGTGGTTATTTTTGTGGTTTGCTGGTTTGACTGCTTCGTTAGCTTTCGTTAGCTGCCTAGCTAACAGCTAGCTATCATTTAGTTCCCCGCCGCCTATGGTTAGCTGCTCCACACTGCACAACAACAATACCGCAACCTCCACAGGTTACAAGTAAACTCATAACTTTAAGAAAAAGAATACATTTATGTAAATGAATAAATAAATTTGAAAGACTATCCTGCTTGAGATATTTCTTCAGGTAAGATGAAGAAAGTAATTTGTTGTTGTTGTCTACACTTGCAGAATATTTGAGGGCGTATTTCAGTAACGTAACGTTAACTCCGTAAAATAACACGTTCATAATGAAGTTTAAAATAAGAAATGTTGAAAATATAATTTTTTTACTTACTTTGTTTAGTTATGTAAGTTTTAATAGTTTTACTCATTATGCACCTTTTTCAATAAGTAAAAATGTTCATTGTTATGTTGTCTAGCGCCACTGTGACCCATTGGAGATCTTGAAATCCACAGTGCATGGTGGAATTAACCCATTTTTTTATGTCCAGGTTTTTGACCAAAAATGAAGTACATCCTGGTCACAGGTGGAGTCATATCTGGAATTGGTAAAGGCATCATTGCCAGCAGTGTGGGAACAATACTTAAATCCTGTGGCCTTCACGTCACTGCAATCAAGATCGATCCTTACATTAATATTGATGCTGGCACCTTCTCTCCTTATGAGCATGGTGAGTGTTCGGACAAATACACTACCTGACTGCTGGTGTTTTGTAGGGGTTACTGGCCTTAGTGTCACTCATACTGACGAAAGCATGATCTTACAGGTGAAGTATTTGTACTGGATGATGGTGGTGAAGTTGACTTGGATTTGGGGAACTATGAACGCTTTCTGGACATCCGACTAACCAAAGACAACAACCTGACTACTGGGAAAATCTATCAGTCTGTTATAACTAAGGAGAGGAGAGGAGATTATCTTGGCAAAACCGTGCAAGGTGAGTCTTTGTTTTGTAAATAAGAGGTAATTTTAGGTCTGTGAAATTGAAACTCTGTGCATCAGCTGGACTTAATTATTATTTCCTTCAAGTACGAGATGTTGGATGTTGAATTTAGTTTGACAGTCTAAACACTTTAGAGCAGCTGTTTTTCTTTTCTATCCCATTTGTTTACGTTTTCTTGACTTGTAATGACTTCAATTTGGGTTGTCTGGTTGTGTTTCTCTGCCGAAGGTCAATCAAACAGTATTTCACACAGTATTTCACAGTACCTTTATGTCCGTGTAAAAAAACAAATGTGAGCAGCAATTGTTGTAAAAGTGCTGGTTTATTATAGTGCTTGACTTGTTTCTTACAGTGGTGCCACACATCACTGATGCCATTCAGGAATGGGTGATGCGTCAGGCAAAAGTCTCAGTGGATGATGATGGTGTTGAGCCGCAAGTCTGTGTCATTGAAGTACGACTCAGCTGAGTTCGTTAGGTTTGTTTGTTATTGATATTGAAATAGTGTCTGTATTTTATCTTCAAGATATTTTTGTTTGTCACAGCTTGGGGGTACAGTTGGAGACATTGAGAGTATGCCTTTCATTGAAGCCTTCAGACAGTTTCAGTTCAAGGTGAAACGAGAGAACTTCTGCAACATCCATGTTAGCCTTGTTCCTCAGGTAGGACAGAAAATAAATCCCGTTTCAGTTATCCACATTTGTCATCTTATTCAGTGTTTACACTCATAGCCATTGAGCTCTGATGTTTATAGTTGTGATAAAAGAGTCAGCCTGGATTTAGTTTGATGATAAGGTAGGATTATCTTGTCCTGATTATTTCCGACTGTGTTGTCAGCCCAGCACTACAGGAGAGCAGAAGACTAAACCCACACAGAACAGTGTGCGTGAGCTTCGTGGGCTGGGCCTGTCTCCAGATCTGGTCAGTCAGATGGCCTTTCTTTGTCTGTTATCTCAGTGGGGTGATGAACCCCAACATAGAAAACCACCAACCGTTCCACCAAACCAAAACATGCATTCACATATTTCACAAACCAATAGGTTGTTATATAGGTTTTTAATGTAGAGGCCCCAGGGATTATCTGAGCCAAATCAACAAATTAAATAAGCTATTTGAAATCATGGAAAGTGACATAACAGGAAAACACAGCTTTCCACATTTCTACTCTAGATCAAAATTAAGGTTTTACAATTTATACAGTAGAATGAAATGTATTGTATACAATAGAATGAATTCTGTTGTATTTTCCCCCTTTTTCTCATTTCCTCACTCTATCCAGATTTAGCTCATTTGTCTCATCAGTCTGTAACACTTAATCTTAGAACTCTCCTTTTAATTTATGGCCATTCTGGTCTTGGATTTACTAGTGGTTTGCATCTTGTGATTAATTCTGGAAAATTCATGGTCATTTTTTCATTACAAAACATTCTAGAGCAGGGATGTCCAGTATTATCCACAAAGGGGTACAGATTTTCATTCCAAACATGTACAGCACACTTGACTGTACATGCTTAATCAATCAGTTAGCCTTCAAAAAACTGATCATGTGTGCTCCTGCTTTATTGAAATGAAAACCTTTTGCGGATCAGACTGGACACAGCTGTGCTAGAGTATGGAGCCAAACACCAAATCATTTTACCTATCAACTGCACTATATTTTTGACCTGGGCTCATAACGGCCCCCAATATTCTTTGCAAAACCATCAGATATTTCTTCTTTTTATTTAGATTGTTTGTCGTTGTTCCACACCTCTGGACACTGCAGTGAAAGAGAAGATCTCCATGTTTTGTCATGTGGAGCCAGAGCAGGTATCTGTGCATGGATTATTTTTGAGCTATAATAGAAAAGTGAGGTAGAAATTGCTGACTCGTGCTGATTGGAGATCAGTTTGTATATTTTTATTGTAATCTTAAAGGTGAGTGAGGCTAGCTAAGAGAAATTGGACCTAGAACATTAAAAGTCCACAAACAACTGAGGGAAAGTGTCTTGTTCATATCCTATACTTTATCTCCTTTTTAGGTGATCTGCATACATGATGTGTCCTCAATCTATAGAGTTCCATTGCTCTTGGAGGATCAAGGCATGGTGGAATACTTTTGCAGAAGATTGGACCTACCCATTGAGATGAGGCCCCGTAGAATGCTCACCAAGTGGAAAGAAATGTCAGATAGGTGAGAATTTCCTTATGCTCCAAAGCCATTAAGCAGTACTGAGACAGTACTCTGTCAGTGTGGAAAGAACAGTTCGCCATTTAGTGTGACTGATATGTTTTTGACAGGTCTGACCGGCTTTTGGAGCACACCTCGATTGCACTGGTGGGAAAGTACACCAAGTTTTCAGACTCATATGCCTCAGTCATTAAAGCTCTAGAACATTCAGCCCTTGCAATCAACCACAAGTTAGAGGTTAAAGTAAGGAGTGTCCTTGATTAATGACTTCATGATGTTAAAATTGTTAAAATATTTTCTATTATCATGAATATGTTTTTGGATCAGTCTGGCTGCCCTGTGTGTAAATGAGAATACTTACACGTTTACTTATTTTTTGTTCATTGAACTACCTTTTTGGTATCAGTACATTCAGAAATGGCCCTCTGTTTCAGTACATAGACTCTGCAGACCTGGAGCAGAGCACACAACAGGAAGAGCCAGTGAAGTACCATGAAGCCTGGCAGAAACTCTGCAGCGCTGAGTGAGTGGCTTAGCCTACGGTCTCACAGTCAGCACTAGGACCTGTAAAGTGCTTAGAGCACACTGTAGCAGTTTCATGTATTAATTTCGGGTACCACACTGAGTAGTTGGAAAAGTACCGAAGTAAGAGTAAGAATGGAGAAGTAGTTCTTTATATGCAATATCTACCACACTGCTTTTTTAAATTGTGCACTTAGAATCATGTGAATTTTTAAATATGTGAATTTCTTTTTTGTCTGTTTATTTATGTTCAGTGGTGTTTTGGTACCTGGAGGCTTTGGTGTACGGGGCACCGAGGGAAAAATTCAGGCTATTAACTGGGCAAGGAAGCAGAAAAAGCCCTTTCTAGGTAAAAGAGTCGTAAGATCCGTAGGATATTAACAGCATAGCAATAGTAATTTATGAATAACCACAAGATAAATCTCTGTTGTTCTGATTCTTCTGTATTTCTGCTGATTATTTAGTCTAAATATTGTCATGGGCTGCCCTATAATTATCAACGTATAATCCAAGATAAATTAAAGTGTTGTGGTTTGCAGGTGTTTGTCTGGGCATGCAGCTCGCTGTATGTGAATTTGCCCGCAACGTGCTTGGCTGGCAAGGTAATGAGACTAAGAACCTCCTCATTAGTATGTCAAATGAAAATCAGTTGTAATGCTCATGTTAATATTGTCTCATTGCTCAGATGCCAACTCTACTGAGTTTGATCCTGAAACAAAGCACCCTGTAGTAAGTATCATTCTGTTTATATATATTAATAGTTGAAATATATATTGAAATGCACCCTTACAATTACTGTTAAGACCTAGCCAATACTACCGCTAAAGCACTTGGTATCAGTATTATGGATATGGGCTGTAGTAATCCTCTTTTCTGTTAATGCAGGTGATTGACATGCCAGAACATAATCCAGGACAAATGGGTGGCACTATGAGGTTAGGGAAAAGACGAACCATCTTCAAAAGCAACTCAAGCATTCTCAGTGAGTTATTCTTCTTGAGGACCAAAACAGAAACATGTTGTATTACACTTATTTATAATTGCTTAATGCAGAGTAATGGTGTTGGGACGAGGTTACTAAAGAAATTATTAAAGATTTTTTTTTTTGTTTTGTACTTTAGGGAAATTGTATGGAGATGCTGAATATGTTGATGAAAGGCACAGGCACCGCTTTGAGGTAAATATATATAATAACATCCATTGTATGTTTGTGGAATATTACAAAGGATCTTAACTGCACACATTTCTATTTTTCCAGGTGAATCCTGAACTGAAACACCACTTTGAAAAAACAGGACTCCATTTTGTTGGCCAGGACACGGAGGGCCAGCGAATGGAAGTTATTGAACTTGAAGGTTGGTAAAGGTGCAGTACTTTACTACCAACACCTGTGAGAGATACCAGAATAGGTTAATTTAATGTACTTTTTGTTTTGGCAGATCATGCATATTTTGTTGGAGTGCAGTACCATCCAGAGTTCACCTCTCGACCCATAAAGCCTTCACCCCCCTATTTTGGGTTGCTTCTAGCAGCTGCAGGAAAACTTCAGAGCTACCTGCTCAAAGGATGCCGACTTTCACCACGGTAATTATGAATGTTTAACCCCCTGGCATGTCATATTTTAATTGATTCAGTGTTTGTTAAGCTGATAAATGCCCCTAATTCTTTTAATTCTTTTGAATCCTGCCTTTATAATATGTTTTGTCACCTGCTGTCACAGAGATATGTCTTTAGTATGTTTTTATTAGTGTGTTGCTGTGTAAACTATGTTTTGAAAGATTTTGTTTTTTTTTCTTCTCAGAGACACATACAGTGACCGCAGTGGTAGTAGCTCTCCAGACTCTGAACTCTCTGAACTCAAATTCCCATCAGTGTCATAGAAGGGTTGTGGCCACAGCCACATTTTTTAGCTGCTCTTGTTGAGGACATAACATTATTTGAGGTGATCCTCCTCTGAAAGCTACTTCAGCTGAATCATAGTATTTCAGATTGTGCTGCAGAGGGCTCTGTGTTGGAGCTGAAGGGGAAGGAACAGAACTGTTGCCTTTTAAAAGTGTTTAAGATTTTAAACAGTCCCTACAACAGAACACAAAATGTTATACTTTGCTGTTGAACTCAAATGCACTATTTATATGATTATTTATATACAGTGTTGAAATGGAAATACATATTTAAATAAGAAATGGATGTGATATAAATATGTGTAGAAGTAAACTGAGAATCTCTGGGTGAATACCATGAATATGAGGTCAGCCAACAGATCATGCTAGGTCTTATTATGTCTTTAAAAAGAGTTTAGTTTGTTTAGTTTGAACATTTAAAATGTTTCTATTGCCACGATAAATTGGAAGTGTTGAAAAAAGTACCGGTGGATTGTTTCACCAATTATTTATTTGTTGTGTTATACTTTTACAAGATGCAACTATAAATAACAAGCATATCTGCATCTTTCAACCTGTGCTTTCTGACAATATCAATATCTGCAATAGCCTCAAGTGCTGCATGTTGAAAAGCCTTGATGGCTGAAATCTGGTAGTGATCTAGACCCTGCATTCTTCAAAATGCAGATGTTTTATGTGCGCAAAGTAAATTTAAAAAAAATTAAACATCTTAAAAATGCTGGATTGGAAAAAAATGGACTGAACAATGAACGACTAAAACTATTCATCCTGATGATATCCCCCTTATGTTGCTTGTTTCTATTGGTACAACTTTGTCGTTTGATTTTGTGTTGTGAAATAAAGCTATGAAATACGTTATTTACTGACTAATTGTTTTATGTACAATATTTATATCGTTATAAGCAAAATACCAGTTCGTTAGAGAGATTAGAGTCAGTATGCTCTTCACCCTTTAACGAGAGACTTTTAAGTTGTAAACAGGCATTTCCGTTGTGGACGGGTTCGGAGATCCTGCCGCTGTCTTCACTAGCGTTAGCGAATGGAGGGGCTGTAAATTGCCTGGAACAGCAACATTTTGCGTTGGACCTTATCTGTTTATACGTAAGATGAGGAAATAACACAGTCAGGTGAAGTATTTGATTCTGCTCTATATTTTAGTTTTAAAATGTTCGCGCTCGCTTTGTACAGCGTTAGCCATCACTGAATAGACTAAAATAACTAACCTAGCTAGCTTAGCGTATTTAATTTAGCATAAATGCAAACAACTATTGAATTTAAACCAGTAGATGTAAACTGCGTGCAGAAATTGGTTTGTATGGGGCAGAAATGACACATATATATGAAATGACCATAAACATTAACAGAGACGTTAGTCAGCTGTTCCTCTTAGCGCTACTTTATCTAGCATCTCCGGTCTCTCAGAGAGAGTAAGTTAGCTAGCTTAGCTAAGCTAGCGCTGTACGTTCACATTTATAACAGCACATTACTAGTCAGTAAATGATGTTAGCCAGCCGATGTGTTGATAGATAGATATCCGGTTGGATTACTGAATTACTGAAGTTTCAGTCAGTAAAACTGTTTCCAGGTTTTTCTTTCTGCGGTGCTTAGCTAGGTAGTTAATGTTATTTAGCTAGCTAGATATCAGTAGGTTGATGGCAGCTGACGTTTTGACAAATCGACTTAGTTAGCTCTGTTGTTTAGCCAGTTGCTCAAGCAGACTAGAGTTTAGTTAATAGCTTCAGGGAGCTATTGGTGGTACTGATTCCTTTGCCACACTGACCGCTGTACAGTTAGTTGTTAATTAACCTAGCTAGGCTATGCTTGCTAAATAATGGTAGGTAACATTACATCTTTGTCGAAGTATTTTTTTTTACCTGTTCAGTGAGTCAGTATATCCGACAGCACTATGAAGTGTAACGTTAGTCACATTTCTTATGTGTGATGGTTAATACACTTGGAAGTGTCTTACTCCAGTTTGTCAGCTAGATTATTATGCATTCTACCTATCTACATGAACGTCCCTATTAATGTTTTAAAACAGTTGAACACACGTGACTGCAGCCTTACAGGAGGCTCATGACTGCTCTCTGTTGCTTGGCATGAACCAGTATCAACAGCAGACCAGCAGATCCAACCTGTACACTGGTGCCAAAGCTGAGGCCTCTTCAACTCCCCCCCTCACCACCAGCATGGCAAACAGCACTGCTGTCCCGGGAAAGGTGTTGGGCACACCTGGGCCTGCTGGCAGACTGAGTCCAGAGGGAACACAGGTAAGGCTCTCTTCTTTCCATTTTTATAGTGTATGAAAACATCAGAGCTGGTACATATCAGAGCGGCTCAAAAGCTGTTGTTTTCTTCGGTATACCACCGTAATGGACCCAGTCTTTCACTGGAAATATAGTCATCAGTGTATCCTGCTCTGTATCTTCCTACTTGAACATTGCCTTTTAACTAACTATAAGTCCATTTTCAAAAAGTTGAGATGCTGTGCAAAATGTAAATAAAAACCGATTGCAATTATGGGCAAATATTTAAAACCTTATATTTAGTTGAAATAGTGCAGACAACATACCAAGTGTTGAAACTGAGAATTTTTTTTTTATTTATTTATTTTTTTTTATTTATGCCCATTTTGATGCTTGTGACACATTACAAAAACGTTGGGACAGGGGAATGTTTATCACTGTGCTGCATCACCTCTCCATTTAACAACATTCTGTCAGTGTTTGGGAACTGAGACCAGTTGCTGTAGTTTTGAAAGTGAAATGTTTTCCCATCCTGCTTGATTATAGGATTTCAGCTGCTCAGCAGCTCAGGGTCTCCTTTGTTGTATTTTTTGTTTCATAATGCGCCAAATGTTTTCAGTGGATGACAGGGCTGGACTTCAGGTAGGCCAGTTTAGCACCCAAACTCTTTTACTACAGAGCCATGCTGTTGTAATACATGCTGAATGTAATTTGTCATTATCTTGCTGTCTAGACTAGAAGTCGTTGGGCTGGCAGCATAGGTTGCTCCAAAACCTGTATATATCAATTAGCATTAATGATGCCTTCAGGTCACCCATGCCATGTGCACTAATGCACCCCCATACCATCACAGATGCTGGCTTTGAACTTTGCACTAAAACAAGCTAGATGATCATTCTCCTCTTTAGCCTGGAGTCTGCAGCGTCCATGATTTCTGAAAAGAATTTCAAATGTTGATTTGTCAGACCACAGGACACTTTTCCACTTGGCCTTAGTTCATCTTAAATGAGCTTGGGCCCAGAGAAGGTGGTAGTATTTCTGGATCCTGTTTATATATGGTTTCTTCTTTGCATGGTAGAGTTTAACTTGCATTTGTGGATGCAGTGATGAACTGTGTGCAAAGACATTGGTTTTTGGAAGTGTTTCTGAGCCCATGCAGTGATTTCCACTACAGAAAAATGTCTGTTTTTAATGCAATGAGGGCCTGAAGATTATGGCCAGCCAATATTGGTTTTGATCGGTAGAGATTTCCCCGGATTATCTGAATCTTATATTATGATATTATGGACCATAGATGATGAAATTTCCTAGTTCTTTGCTATTTTAAGTTGAGAAATGTTATTCTTGAATTGTTGCACTATTTGGCTGTGCAGTCTTTTACAGAGTGGTGAACCCCTCCCTCTTTACTTCTGAAAGACTCAGCCTCTCTGGGATGCTCTATTTATACCCAATCATGTTACGGATCTGTTGCCACTTAACCTATTAGTTGTAAGATGTTTTTCTTAACATTACACAACTTTACTAGTCTTGTTGCCCCTGTCCCAACTTTTTTGAAACATGTTGAAAAACAATAAAACTTCACAGTTTCAGCATTTGCTATTTTTTGCATTATTTCCAATTAAATATATGTTTAAAATGATTTGCACAGAATTGCATCCTTTTTTATTGCACAGCGTCCCAGCATTTTTGGAATAAGGTTATATATAATCAGCATGCGTAGCCCATCTGCTTGAGCCACATATTTAATTGCAGTATGATTTTATCTCATAGGTTCTCAGTAAGAAGAAACTGCAAGACCTCGTGCGGGAGATTGACCCCAACGAGCAGCTTGATGAAGACGTTGAGGAGGTAGTTAATCACACTTGTACTTCAGCATATTATTTTTAATCCAAGATTTTTCTTGAATATACTGTGTGAATTAGAAGGAAAGGCATATAAGGAGTGTGTATGTCAAAAAAAGGATTGCTTACAGTAAAGTAGGTGAGTATTTTCTAGCTATATTTAATGAAATATACAAAGTTACTGCCACTTTTACATAGCTTGATGCTAATTTTGGACTCATAACAGAAGACTATGATACATGCTAGCTGCATTAGTTTTAGAATTATTTCTTATGTAATTATTTTTTCTAGTATTTGTTGGGTGAAAACGTTTGAAAAATAAAATTCCAAAGGACAGATAATCATGGAGACATATAAACGTTCTATCAGGTCTATCTGAATGTTAAAACAAGTGTAGTAAAATATACTAGTTTGGCTTTGGATTTATACTGTACATTTTAGTTTGTACAGTATCAATTGTTATTGAGTAAGATGTTTCAAAACCTCTAAATCTAAGATGTGAGGGAGAGAATACTATGGTGAAAAACTTTCTATGGGTACTGTACAATACTGTCTAGAGGTTAATTCTAAAACAAATTGAATACATCATATCTAGTCATGTTTTCCAATGAAGACACACAAGGCAAGTTTATTAAAATTGATTGAACTGCTAGACCACTACTCGTAAAGCCAGTGATGCAAAGAAAGTGCAACAATTGATCATTGCATCAGCATCCAACAATGAACAGTTTTATGCATTTTTTTTTATTGTACCGTCTGCATGTTAAGGGCAATCCCTTTTATTTCCAGCTAGTCTTAATATCAGGAATCTACAACATCTGGTGCATGTGTTTAACACACAGTCCAAATCATTTGTTTGTTCTCTCAGATGTTGCTGCAGGTTGCTGATGACTTCATAGAAAGTGTGGTGACCGCTGCCTGCCAGCTCGCCCGGCACAGGAAGTCTAACACGTTGGAAGTAAAGGACGTCCAATTGCACCTTGGTGAGTGCCTTGTTCAACTATCACTCATTTATTGTTGTGACTGGTGATGTCAGGTTCTGATTTTTTGTTTTGTTTGTCCTCAAAACAAACAATGCAGAGTACTCTAATGATTATTCTGTTTCTCAGTACTGCTTGTATGTGTATCCCAAGTAATTTTATATTATATATGATTCATGTATTGTCTTGAGATCACTACTGTTGGCTCTTTAATGTGTTATTCTGTGACACGTTTCTGACTGTGTGAAGTTTACGCATTTAAAGATTTGCTTTTAGTGCTTCACTGTGTTACTGTGTTAATTCCACAGAGCGCCAGTGGAACATGTGGATCCCTGGCTTTGGATCAGATGAAATCCGACCGTACAAGAAGGCGTGTACCACAGAAGCGCACAAACAGGTCAGCCTTCATGTTCTTAGACTAATACAGAAATACAGAACACAGACCTATACTGAAGGGAAAATTGTCAATTTTTGCTCAATAACTGTCTTTGTCCTTTCAGCGAATGGCACTGATCCGCAAGACGACCAAAAAGTAGCAAGATTGACAAGACCAAGAAATTTTTCACTCGTTTTTGCTTTTTTGGTTTTGGCTATGGGAAGAACATGTGACCTTTTGAAAGTTTTACAGGCCTCCATATCGAATTGATAGAGGCGCCTTTGTCAGACAGGTGCTTCTATATATGTATTTTTTTTTTTTTAAACTTTTGCTTTGATGCTGTTACTAGTATGCTTTGTGCTTGCTGTGGTTAATGTAGGCTTTGCTATTTTATGCCTAAATGCTGCAATTAAATATCTTAAATGTTGCATAAAATACATGAAGATCAGATCGGATCACTCACTGTGGGCATTTACTTTTTACAGCAGCCGCTTTGAAAATATGTATAAATTATAAATATAGTTGCATATTTATCAGTACAGCCTCTTATTTCGTTCCTTTAGAATCTGTTGATTTGATCATTTCTTGGGAGAATTTTGAAACAGATGAATTTGTGATCTATGGTGTAAATATCCTGTAGTGGTGAATAGTACTGGGCGTGCTGTTACGCTTGCCCTTGCTGTCTAATAAATACGCATAGTCCCACTTTTCCAGAGGTTGCGATTTTGACAGGAAATGTGGTTAGCTTAGTCAATTTGTGTGGCACAAAACACTAAGGATTGTGCAGTCAACATTTTGTCAGGTTCCTTCAAGTATACTTTATCTGCAACATCTTTGAATTTTGAAATTAATTTTTCACTCTTATTCACTCTCTCCATGACTGTATGCATCTCTAATTAAGGTGCTGTTGTTTGATATAAGAATTTATTCAGTTGTAATTGAATTGTGCATGTAGAATAATTTTCCAGGAATCCAACATGGTGGTTCTGTTTCAGCAAAATAAATATTCAGCAAGACACTGAAACTAAGTCACTGTTTGACATCATGTGGCTGGAGGCAAGTTTACAATGTTTGGCAATGTTAGTTTTGTTCTTAAATGTGATTTAATGCCTGGCTAGTTTTTGGTAGATCATTTGAGGTTAGCGTGAGACATGCATTTCTTTCTTTCACCAGTCTTTAGTTCCAAAAGGATAATAGGCTTTTATTATTATTATTATTATTATTATTATTATAATATGTCTTGCAAGTGCAGGTCAGTGTTACTAATGTTACTATGCACTTGTTTTTTGATGAACTCAACTGGTGGGCAAGCCTTAATGTTGATGTCTAAATTGCAGCAATGCTTTATTTAAACATATATGTACACACATACGTAAGAGAAAGGGTTTCCACAGTAGACACGCCATTGATCCTATCACATGAATGTTTTATTGGTCCCCTTTTCAGTTCTATGTGTCGTGAAGCTGTTCTGAGGCTTTCCTTTGGGGCTGTTTCATGTGGTTCATCGAGGACTTTCACATACACAGTACTTTTGTTAGTACTTGAGTAATATTTGGTCATTTTGAGTTCCACCCATGCTAAACAGTGTATACACTCGAGATGTTAACTTGATAAAAATTCCCAACTGGCAAATATGGTCTCATGAACACACAAAGATTGGTATGTGTTACTGCAGTGTGTTTTGTAGCGCTTAGTTTTAATGTAGGATATAACCTCATCAGTACTGCAGTCTTAACAGAATTACTGGAGTATTGACATAAGCCTTACTTGATCACACCTGTCAAAAATGGTCAATAGTTTGGCTCTGCAGTGAGGTTGGGAAGAAATGTAACCATTTTCATGGGGTTTATAGGAAATTCTTATGTGCTTTGGCTAAGTATTGTTCTTTATAAGATCTTGTGTTTTTCATGAATAAAAAGATTTGACTATCTAAATATTTATTGAGTATGTTTAAACTACCCGATTATGCTCTATTGTTAATAAGTAACAAGCAAAATTAGCTGGAATGTGTGAAGGATCTTCATTGGTCAATGTGAAGCCCTTGTGTGCATAATTATGTCTCTTACCAGCCAAACATTTGGGCATACCTACCTGAAAATGCATGAAATGAATATTCTTAAAGACATTTTGATCTAAAGGCTTATACTTAAATGCCAGTAATTTTTTGTAAAAAACAAATGTAACAAATGTAATTAGTGAAGTTAATTCCTGTGTACAAAATTTATTTCAAATGTTTTAGGTGCCCCCTAAAAAGGGTTTCAGCAACGTTTCAACAATGTTTGTATCTTCAGGTCTATTAGAAAAGCAAATCAGGTGACTCCTCATGAAGAGTTTGATTTGTGTAACTTTTTTTGGGTCTGCATTATTCCAAATGTGCAAAGTGTTGGTGTTTTCTCTATTATTCTAAAATGAGGAAAACCCTTCTATGACTAAATGTGTCCAAACCTTTGACAGGTACCATACATACAGTTCTGTGCAAAGGTCAGAGACCACCCTTCATTTATTTCCAGTCAAAATGACAATTAAGTAGTTTGATATTTCTGATGAGATAAATATAGACATGAGAGAGTCCACTCCCATAAGTAAGGGGAAAGTTAAAGAGAAAACGTGAAAAAAACAGTTTTAAAAATGATTGACAGATTTAAAGTGGGACTCTAACCAACTGTGCAAGAATAGACGAATAGACTACCAAAACTGCCCCCATCAGATAAGCAGTGCTTTAAGCTTGCATCTTTGTGAGAGGAGAAAATCAAGCCCCACTCTCACTTCAGATCTGAAAAAAAAAACACAGGAGTTTCTGTCCATCCTTCCACTGTGAGACGACAACTCAACACTATGAGCCTGAAAGTATGTGTAGATGTCAAGAAGCTGTTACTAAGAAGAGAAAACAGAAACAAAAAGAGAAGTAAAAAAAAAGAAGCTGCTGGTGATCTCAGAATAATGGACTGACCATCCCAGAGTCCAGACCTCAACAGTTTTGAGCATTATTGGAGGTATCTCTGTAGATTTTTTTAAAAAACTGAATGCAAGTCTCCTGAAAAGAATGGGAACTGCAAAAAAAGCAAAGAGTGAACACACTGAAAAACATTGATAGGCCTATTATCTATTTGTTGAGGCTTCTGTTAATGTAGCGTTAAATATGTTTTGTGCTTTTGTTCAAGACAGTGAGAAATGATGAACTTGTACTTAATGGCCATTTCGACTGGAAATGAATTAAATAAAGAGTGGTCTCTGACTTTTATACAGTACTGTATATACAGCAGCCTACCTGTGCAAAGTTAGGACACACCTACTCATAGAGGAGATTTCTTCACTTTTACTTTTTCCACATTTTACAGTACTGCATGTTGGAGTTTTCTGGTTTAGTCTGGAAGGTTTCTAGATCAGCAGGGCATTTCAGACAGACGTCCCACATTGCATGATGTTTTGGATAGGTTGTACCAGAAGAGATCAAAAACAGCATGAAGACACCAAGGAACACCAACAGGACAACTGTCTTATTTCAAAAACAAAAACAGTCAAAGCTTCTTTTTATTGCTAATTAGTACCAGTGATTCACTACTACAGGACTTGATTGGCACTTTGATCCATTCTCAGACAAACACTGCGTCATTAAGCTGACTGTTGATAGGTGTGCTTTTTGGAAAACTCCCACTAACAAATCCAGCAATCTAAGTGAACATCAAGAGTGAATCAAAGTTAAAAGTCTAGGGCATCAAAAGAAAGTACTATGGGTCTTCTTTTACTTTACATCTGTTCGGAGTTTCCTCTGACCCTGTGACCCGAGGCGGGCATTACTGACCCACACATTGCCTCTTAAATTCTCCTCAGAAATCGTTCACAACATCAGTAACAGTGTTCGGCCGATGGCCCTGTGCTTTGGGATGATGTTGCTGGTGCACGTGTAGAAGATCAGAGTGTTGTGACTGAAAGTGGACTGAGTTCTTTCCACATTCCCACGGCTCTCCTGCTCAGATCAGGCTCAGTGTGCGAGTCTCTGAAGGGGGGCTCCTCTAGCAGTCACAGCGCTTGCTCTGCGTGTTGGTGTCGTTGTTCTGCAGTTTGGTGGTGGTGATCTTCTGGTTGTGTGGAACTGAGCTCTTCACTCCGTCCCAGCCCTCCCTCAGCTGCACCTCTCCCGCCTGCAGTCCCTGGTACACGCGGCGGCTCAGCAGCTCGAACGGGACCTGGATGTTGTGGCCTGTTTTGGCGGACGCCTCCACGTACGGGGCTCCGAGCTGCGCCGCCAGCCTCTCCGCCTCCTCGCGGCTCACCACGCGCTCCCCTGCCTCCTCGCGATCGCTCTTGTGGCCCACGAGCACGAAAAGCACTGCATGAGGCCGCACGTGCTCGCACACCTCAGCGTGCCACTCTTGCACGCGCTCAAACGACGTGCGGTTCCCAACGTCAAAGACCAGCAGTGCGCCCACCGAGTTCCGGTAGTAGGAGCGGGTCACAGACCTGAGACACACACACACACACACACACACACACACACACAAAGAGAGAGAGAGAAAGTAGCGGGTTTGTAAAATGATGTAAAGGGCCTATGTCCTATATTTTGTTTTTCTTTTCTTTTTGTTGCTGAAGTTATACCAAAACAGTCGTTATTAATTTTTACATGACCATTTTCCAACCTCTCTTTAATAACGGGCTGTTTTTGTTGCTGTGTCTCCGAGACTGACAGATGTAAATACGTTCTGATTGGCTGTCTTTTTTAAAACAAAAAACTGGGCTGTAACACAACTTGAGTAGGCTGAATGAGCAGGTATGTGTAAATATGTAAATGTTCTGATTTTTCATGACATCACAGGAACAGTGACTTCAAAATGGGCTGTTGCAGTTTAGTTTAGTAGGGAGTGACCAGAGGGCTTGAATCTTTAACAATGTTTACATACTATATTAATTGCTTAAAAAAAATTAAGAAAAGTAGTTTTCCATGATATGGGCCTTTGAACTTTTTCTAGACTTTTGCAACTTAGTAGTTAAGAATTATGCTTGAAACAAGCAAATTTCTCTGCCAATTCACTGAGAGGATTTCACTTAATAAAATTACAATAAAATACATAAATAAGCACTATAATAACATTTTTAAGATGGTTATATTTCAGAATATGTTATTTAAAATAAACAGAGTAGATCTGATTTGTACTTGCATGGGGCTCTTGGCTCATGGGGGCCCTAGGTGACTGCCTACTTTGACTGGCACAAACACACACACATGCACACACACACACTTAGGGGTTAATTGTATAGAAATCTGTGCTCCGATTGACCATTTGAATTTTGTGGTCTGATTGGCTAACTCATTGGCTAATGATTTGCTATTGTTAATGTGCCCTGCATGTTTTAGTGTCCACTTCAACTCAGGAATCAACTGAGTAGTTGGACCAGGTGTGTTGGGAGCAGGGAAAACACTAAAATGTACAGGGCAGGGGTACTCCTGGAACAAGATTGGGAACCACTACATGGAACCCTGCTGTCTGATTGGCTAAGTGTATTCTGTGATTTGGTTAGCTAATAGAAGCTGCAGTCTAATTGGCTAGTTGAATTCTGTGCTGTGGTTGATCATTTGAATTCTGCAGTCTGATTGGCTAATGCAATCTAGGTATCACCTTGGCTTACAAGAATCCAGTAACAGAAATCCTGTCATTTTATTGTTATTTGTGTTTATTAATAATTCAGTTTTATCTAAAAAATAAAGACACATATAATATAATCATTGCTGAACCAAGTAATATGTCAATTTCAGTCAGAATCACTTCCTGCAAAATACTTCTTTTTTCTAGGATCAGTTCTCTTACAGTGATTGGCGTAGCACTTGGAGTCTAGTCTGAAGACTGTTATTGGTCTAGCAGTGGCATCTACATGGTAGACCTATGAATGCTTTGGTTTTTTTTATTTTGGTTAAAAGCTTCTGGTTTCTTTTCAGGTTATGTATCACTGAGAAGGGAAAACTGTGGAATATTACTCTGAAATATTACAGTAATATTATATAAACATACACTTACAGTACTTACAACAATATTAGTCTATATTACTCAAGCATTGCTAATTATCTAATGAATTGAATCAGATGTGTTAAATGGGGTAGAATTCTGCAGTTCTGTGGACTTGAGGCTGACACCTTTGTATTACAATATTAGAAATACACTCATGTTACGTATCTTATAACACTGTATTAACTAAGCATTATTAGCCTTGCATATATATTATCAAATGTATTGTAACATTAGACCCTACTGGACTAAATATACTTACATCACTTATAATTTCAAACTATATAAGAATGTATTATACTGACACTCATAAAAACAGAGGTGCCACAATGATTCTTTAAATGAATGCCATAGAAGAACAACTTTTCGTTTCCTAAAGAACTTTAGAATTTGCAATGGAGAAATACAAGTGTGAAGAGACCTTCACGTCATTTAAAAATTGTAAAAAAAAAAAAAGGTTCTCTAGTCATTTTGGATAGTATTTGTGTTGTAGACATTGTGAGCCCTGGTTCACCACCTCTGTACGGAAAATCATTTGGCAAGTTTTGACTCGATTATTGAGAAATGTTTAAAAATCAGTGGAATTTTCCTTTACAATTTTTTCATCGGCAGTAGGCTCAGATAAAGGCTGTTGCTTCCCAGTGTCATTCTGCTTACATTCTTGCACCTGACAATATCACTGGGTCTGAGCCATTAGCAGGACAGAACATGCTTTTTACTGTGGCATCGTAAATGCAAGTATGACTTCAGCCAATTGCACCCTTGAATTGTACACTTACAAGTAAATGTAGGTCTGATGTGAATTAGACATTTTCCAGAGTTCAGCCCATGTCAAGAAATGCGCTTTCTCAGCATTTCCAAGAATTCAATCAAAGAATAAATGTCTCTTTTGCTTGACATTAGTGGGCCTTTTCCTTTATGATACAGATTAGTGTGGGTGATGTTCTTAACTCATATCCCAGCACTGATCAGCTGACCTTTATGGTTTGGGTAGGGAGGTTCACAGGCAGCTCTTTGCTGAAAATTTCTCTTTTAGTGTGGATTAAACTTTGAGACAAAATCGGATTAATAGCTCTTGTGTAGAAAATAAACTTTGATGAGTAAAGCACAGTTCAGAAACTAATATCAATACAGTTCAAAGGTATACTTCCTGAAAAAAAAAAACTTTATTCAATTGCATATTACAAACTGATGCTTAAATTTTACATCACAATTAGGCCCTTGGAAAATTTCCTAAATATTTCTAGCTTGAATAGATGTTTATGTTGTGCTACTAAAGGAAGAGCATGAGTTTGAACTTTGGATCATTTGAATAGCTGCTAGCACAGGGTTATGCAAATGTGATCAGTTGTAGTTACTGTACTACTAGCATGCATGTAGATATACAGCCTTTCCGCATTCATGATGTATGGATTGACCTTTAAAACCATTTCTTCCTCCACACCCGTCTGAGAAATAACTCTGCTGTCTTCTTACTCAAAGTAATAATCCTAAATATCAGCCTGAAAACTGTGCAAACTGTATAAGAAGAGCTTCATAAGAGAGAATATTTAGATAAAAAGAAAACCTTGAACAAACTGAATATTGGCCATCAGATATATGCTCAGTGTGCTGTACCTGAATCTTTCCTGGCCAGCTGTGTCCCAGAACTGCAGCTTGACCCTCACTCCGGGCTCCACTTCCAGGAAGTACACATAGAAGTCCACTCCGACTGTCTGGTTGATACACTCCAGAAACTCGTCCTCTGTGTAGCGTTTCAGCATGGATGACTTTCCCACCGTAGAGTCGCCCAGCATGATGATGCGAAACTGGTACTGCCACAGTGTCAGGTCCATGACTGCTGTAGGCCAGAACAGGCCTCAAAACAGCAGAGATATAAACTCAGCACCTGCTTCCTCACCTCACTCAGTGCCAGTTTACAAGACAGCAGTCTTTCATGATGGTGTTCTAGTGCAAGCCTTTGTCCCACACGTCCTTAGTCATAACAGAAAAAGAACCAAATCCATAGTTCTTAGGTGTTCCTCAGAGCTTGCTCAAGTTTGTGCAACAGACTCAGCTGCACTGTCGAAGGGGTGGAACCTGTGTTGATCTGCTATTTCATCTTTGCCTGCTCATACTTGTTACAGGGAGTGGTTTGAGAGAGCAGGGGAGTTTTAACAGTGCCAGAGGGAAGGCCCAACCAATTTCATATCAGGACAAGCCCAGTATTTCCTGTTAAGACCAGCTCATTGCCTTTAGCGTGTCTCACAGACCGTGTAAAAATGTCAACCTACATGCTTAAAAAGGAAATTTCTTAAGGGTTCCTCAAGGGAATGCCTATATATAGAACCATGCAGACTCAAAAAATTTTGAATGCTATGCTTCAGTGATTCTTTGAAAGGTAAGATAGTCTCCCTGATAGAGAACATGTTGTATATGCACCTTGAAAGAACATTTTAAAAAATGCGTATTAGACGAAAAAGCATTTCACTATTTTCCCAGTCTGTTATTACCATTTTTAGTACTTTATAGCAGTGCTTCTCGAACCAATCCCCAGGGACTCCCATAACGTCCACGGTTTTGCTTCAACCCAACTAACAACACATAGGGGTAGAGGAAAAATGTGGATTACTGGGGGCTCTGGGGAACAGTTTGAGAACTGCTGGAATAAAGAACCCTTTTTGCTAGAAGTGTAAAATAAAAACTAAAATAATCCCTCATACCGTCTGTTGACTGACCATTAACAGTCATGGCTCATTGCTTAACAGCTTGTAAGATGACTCAGGACCATCTCTTCTTCCAGAAATGCAATTTGCAATAGTTAACATACTTGTACAATGCTCATACCTCCCACATCTATTTGTGCTCAATTTAGTCAGTCCAAACAGGAGGTGAGTTCACTCCCTTAGGACGCAGACAGGAGGGGCGCATGATAAAATTAACTCCACAGCTTCAGTCTTGCATTGTTTTCTTCTGTTCACAGACTTTCAGCTATACAACAGAAACTGGAGTGCATGTTGTAGACCCACAGTTGCTCTTTGTTCACTCTTATCCTCATAATCCTTTGATACACTCATGGGTGCAGAAAAGGCACAGGCACATTGTGCTGGCTCTTGTCAATGTGATGTCTTACATCAGCCAGTAGGAGTGGAGGTAGGCAGCAGTAAAGCAGCAAAACATTCATTGTTTACCCAGAGGGTGAAAGAAAGAGAGAACTCTCACTCACTCACTGACAGTATTATGGCCAAAAGCTCAGAAAGATTTACAGTGGCTACTCACCCTCTTTTAAATGCTCACCTTTAATAACTTTATATTCATGAGAAAAATCTCATGCATGTGAAAAATATAATAAATGTAGCCTATTCCCTGCCCCTAAAATCCTGGATTTTGGAATCTTGAAAAAAGTTTGTTCATATAGCATTATACTCTTTTAAATATCAGGTTTGGAACAGCTATGTTTGAAGCCGATTTTAACCATTCATAACATTGAAGTCCTGCAAGTTTAATTGCCCTCACCAAGCAACCAAGGAATAATTCAGTGATACTTAAAAGTTCCTCATCATGAGTAGCCTATTTGAAAGAGAATAGCTTTCCAAAGTCTGCCAACAAAAAATGAGGGACAAATAAGGACAAGTTTTGGCTTGGTTAACACTGCCTACGAAAACTGGCCCAACTGAATCAACAAGCAGCGAGGAGACTAAGCAGGGGTTTCAGCCCTTCTACAATGATGTTCAGGCTCACACTGCCCACAGTAAATACTGGACATCATTCTGAGAATTTCACCAGTCTGACCCCTGAGAGGGTGATGCAAAGAAAGTAGAAAAAAGTAGAAAAAAAATATTTTAATGTAATTTCTCCCTCGTCCAAGATGCAATTATCTGACATCTACTCTATTCTACATATACCCAAATTCATACAATTACTCTCCTGCACATAACCTTGAGTTTTAGTAATGCGCTAGCTTTACAACAGCCACCAGGTGGAGATAGATATCTTCTCTGAAGTCATTCTGTGAAAATTCTTTTCTTGTTCTGCAGATTATTTCCCATAAAACCTACAGAATTCAGTGGGGACTTTTCACTTCACATCTGAAATGTATCTTAATTACATACAAAACACAACACTTTTGTATGCCAAATCTGTGGATACACTGTATGACCAAAAGTATTCAGACACATCTTCAAATTAGTATGTTACTTTAAAGCGTACCCACTGCTGATGCAGTCGTTCAATTGCACACACACACAGCTCCATAGAAGAGCATTGACAATAGGATGGGATGCTCTGGAACAGAAGTACATAAGCCTAAGATCACCATACCTAATGCCAAGTGTCTGTTAGAGGGGTATAAAGACCCCCAGCACTGGGTTGTGGAGCAATGGAACTGCATTCTGTGGAGTGAAGGAGCTTCTTCTAATACATTTAGGATGAGCTGTGGTGACATTAGTGATCCAGAACTAATCATCCAACATCACTACCTGACCTCACTAATGAGTCCTTACAGCAATTCAACATTTAAAGTAAAGCCCTCACCGAAGAGTAGAGGCTGTTACTGCTACAAACTCCCTATTAAAACCCTTGATTTCAAGAGCATTTAAGCAGACGAGCAAGTGTCTCCAAACTTCTGTACATACAGTGTACTTTTGGGCTACTTCTGGTTCAGGAGTTGTTAGTATTATTTGATTTGTGAGGGGTACAGAAAAGTTGTCCCTGTTCTACAGCACATGTTCACTCCACGCACACTGGTGTACATATCTTATTTGTGATGTATCTGAGGAGCACATTCATTTAAAAAAAAAACAAGACTGAGCTGGAATCTGCTTTCTAAAGCTTTACAGCTTTATTTTACAACAATAAAAAGGAAATATGTATTTATAACTCAGCATATTTATATGCCATATGCACACACACTCATATAAATACTCAGAAGGTCAGTGGTCCACCAAATAGTCACTTAACCCCAGATTCCTATCTTCATAAAAAACAGACTCATTTCAGTGTCAGTCATTAGTGAATAAAAGGCAGTAGTAAATATTTCACTCTTACAATCCATCTTATTCACTATTGTGAATTAGCACTTGGATTTAAATGTGCTTTGTGCATACAGAGATGGTTTTGCATGCTGAATTCATGTCTGAACAGACCAAATCAAGGACATGCATATAAGTGCCTAAAACTGACTCATACAAGTCCATGTAAGGAAAATACATACAACTGTTCAATTAGCAGTGCATGAGGTGATTGGGGTTTAAGTGGGGGGAACAGTGCATAGCACTGATTGTCTCCCTCTACACCTCTTTCTCTCTCTTTAGGTATTCACAGTCCTAAATATTCTTGTCCTCTGTTTCAATATTTTTAACATGCTCTTGCCAACTTTGGCCCACAACTCAGAAGTGCATAGCACTTATGTTCTACAAGTGGCCATTCGTATACATACTGGACAGGGGGAGGTAGTTTTTTTAACACAAACCTGCTTGCTCTTGTCTAGGCCAGCCTGCTTGAACTAATTAGCCTGAGTGCAAGTCTAAGCGTAACATACATAACTTTTGTGAATGGCTAAGCTTTAAGTTTAGAATGAGATCTATGATGCATTGCTTTTCTTTAGCTGTTGCTGTGTATCAATTAGCTTGCTAACTAAAATAAAAAGTGAAAATACAGTTGCATCAGCAGTCATCTATAACAGACGGAGTGCATGCTGTATAAAGCCCGATTTCAATGTTGTAAATCAAATTTTATAGACTTAAAGTATTAATTATTTTATATGGTCTTAACCACAATTTTTCAGGTTAGAAAAAGAATTATGTCAGATTGCAATGATTTCTGCCAAGCGTACATTTATGTTGACCTGATTCATCACTCTTCGCAGGGGTCATCTAACCCAGGGGTCTTCACCTCTGGTCCTGGAGGTCCACTGTCCAGTATAGTTTGCTGATTTCCTTGCTCAAAACAGACCTAATTCAACTCATCTGTAAATTGCCAGGTTTAGCAGATGTTTTTTGGAGTGGCAATTACCAGACTCTGCTGAACCCCAGCCTCCAGGACTGGGGTTGAATACCTCTGATCTAACCAACTTCACTTGAGCTGATAAAGTAATGAAATAGCCCTTAAAATGACATTAAGGAAAAATTAGGCCAAGTTGACAAGGACATGTTAAAAACATTACTGAAACTGGGGGTATGAAGCAGCAGTAGGAGAGGCTTAGCATGACTGCATTTGTCCCCTAGGGGTTGCTGTGGTAATTCATAGGGGCTCGTGGTAGGTATGCTGCAGCAGTGCCTCTACTGGCTGCGGCTCTGCGTAGATCAGACTAGCCTTGCGTGGGCCACTGCCATTGAAGACTGGAGTGCAGTATCCATTAGAGAGGCCACGGTGAGAGGGGCAGTCATACTCTGGCTGCCCTGGTGACGCCCTCTCGCCCTGAGCACCAGATCCTCCCTGAAACAGCTGAGAGTGTGTGTGTTGTGCGTTCAGCTGTGAGGGGTCCGGGCATTGCTCACTGAAGGGTGTGGCGTATTCGGGCTCTGGAGGCAGGGGTTCTGCATACTCGGGCAGCTGACCCGGGGTGTCATAGTGGTTGAGGGCAAAAGGCATGGTGTAACCCTCCTCCAGCTCTGGTCGGAAAGTGAGGCCCACTTTTTGCCCACCTGCTGACACATCAGGCTCAGCATAGTCTGCAAACACAGGAAAGTGACATAATAGTGGTGTAAGGTCTAAAACACTGAATTCAGGGAGCATTCAAAAACTATTTTAAAGATATTATAGCCTTAGTCAATGTTATCAGTTCATACTGCTAAATGAATTACATTATAATCATTTAGTAAACGTTGTTGTGCATGGTTCCAGTGGCTGTGACTTCTGTCTACAACATATCCTTAATTACGGCAATAACCAGCAGTGGATACTTAAAGGGGCTATATCTTACATTGATGTGATGTGATGTTTGTATGTGTTTACGCACCATAAACAGTCATAATTCATTTTTCCATGACAATTTTCTAAGATCTCTTTATCCCTGAGACTTGAATAACTTGTTATTGTGCCTTTAAGACTGATATATGTATCTGTTTGGTTGCCTTGTATCATTCAAAAGGCAGTCTGAGCCAAAACACTCCTTATAACTTCAACTCAACTAGATGGAGCAAAGCCGCTATAAGATAAACATATAAGATTATATGTAAATGCACTGATTGTTGTGCCAAGGTTTTAGAGGCTTCCAACACGACATACATCAAGTCACTTCTAGGCTAATAATTAAAAGGCGATTCTATTTCTCTTTTCTACATAATTGGTATTAGATACAGTCGTACGCAGAAGTTTGGGCACCTCTGGTCAAATTACATGTTTTGTTAGTTTTAAGGGAGAATAAGTAGACATCCACTACAGAGAACACTCATCTGCTCTTTGATGCACCTCACTTTACTGCACAATTACTGTTTATTTGCTGAATTTAAAATTTTGAAAAGAAAGTGAAACACAAATTGTGGCCTGTGCGAAAGTTACGGCACATTTTATATTCAATGTTTTAATTTTTTGCAACGTGTTAAACTAAAAACTCTACAAAATCAATAAAACATGTAATTTGACCAAGGGTGTTCAAACTTTTGCATACAACAATATTTACATTACATTTAACAGTTCAAATTAATTGTACATAGTGATGCAATGTAGCCATAAGAACCATTATGGCACAAAATTGCACCATATCAGTTCTAGGATAAGTAAATGGTAAGTAATTAACTAAGCACTTTCCTCTCTTTTCAACTGATAGAACATCAGCAGTCATCAGCACATTTGCATAATACATTTTTTTAAAATAATACACAAGTCTATACTCAGTCTTTATTATAATGTCTGATGTGTAAATCCATGATGTGATGGAGGACACACCATACTCTAAGGGTGTGGAACATGCACAGACCTCTATGCATGTCCCACCCTCTCTGATTCGCTGCATGCATCCTAATAGGGTGAAGCTGCTTTAATTAGAGCAACTCTAAAAGGGACCCCAATTGTCTTGGCTGATGATTCTCTGTCCTACTTCGGACTGAAGGCCTTGTTGAAGTATGGGTTGGCCTGAGGCAGGGAGGGGGATGAGTGCTGCTCCAGCATGAGTGCCCATCACTGGGGCACCAATTAAAGAGTCCCTTTCAGAGAAGCTCAGTCAACTGAAGAAAGACACGTTTATGCTGCCACTGAGCCTCTGAAAGAGAGGGAAGGAAAAATAGAAAGAGAAAGACAGAAAGAAAGAAACAGAAAGAATGCACTCAGAGGGTAAGCCATCAGAACCCTCTCTTGAGTTGCACTGGCTGCTCAGCAGAGCCATAAAGCAGGAAAGAGGGGAACAGAAGGGTCACTCTTACTCCCTCTTTTCTCCTCTCTTTCTGTCCTACTACTGCAACCACACTAACCCCCTCATTCCTGCACTGAATTAGCACTACGTCTGAAAGCTCTTTATCTGCGGTTACTGTAAGAACTTTTGTACCCCATGACATCATCACAACAAACACTGTTTTGTGGCTGTTTTAATGACATGAACTACACTGTAATCTCTTTGTGAATTACTCTATTAATTTGTAAATGGACGCTTTTCATGCACTAGGCCATAAATCAAGAGTTCACTGACTACCAATGGAAAACATCATTTAAAAACTTTTTGAGGGGACATCTTTACACAAACTAGACAATTTCATCTTGCTCTGTGGTCAGTTATAATCCACAGTATACTTTTACTATATCAACACATGAACATAATCCAGATTTGAGATACAGTTATATGCAAAGGTTTGGGCATCCCTGGTCAAATTATATGTTTTGTTGATTTTATAAGTGAAAATCAGTTAACACATCCTCTACAGGGAAAAAAAACACTTAAATAATGCCTTTCGCCCAATGATTGCTGGGATAACCTCCAGCTCCCCCCCGTGACCCAGAAGGAATCAGTGGCTTAGAAGATGTGTGCGTGTGTGTGTGTGTGTGTACGTGCGTGTGTTTAATGTATTGTAGAAAAAAAAAACATAAAATAATGAAAAAACCTCAGGCACATCTGGCACAGGCC
Source organism: Colossoma macropomum (assembly GCF_904425465.1). Lineage (NCBI taxonomy): Eukaryota > Metazoa > Chordata > Actinopteri > Characiformes > Serrasalmidae > Colossoma > Colossoma macropomum. The sequence continues at coordinate 21,308,199 of NW_023494785.1, forward strand.
AGATTTCCCCCCAATATGTTAAATTCAGCAAATAAACAGTAATTGTATAATAATATGTGCAGGGGTGTGTTCTCTATAGAGGATGTGTTAACTTATTTTCCCTCACAAAATAGGCAGAACATGTAAATTTACCAAGGGACTCCCAAACATTTGAATGACTAAGTGTTCAAATGATAACTACTAACATACCTCCCACGTTAGCTTAGTCTTTAGATTTTTGAGTACTTGGGTTTTCTCCTGATGCTCATATAAGCCACACTAAGCTGCTGAGCAAATTAGAAAACAGGCTAAATTGCTACTGGTTAGCTTGTTTTTGTCTCTGTGTTTTGGCTGTTCACAGACAGAACTGATGAAGTAACGGAGAAAAACTGATGCTTTGCAGCTTCCACTGTACTGTTATTGAGGCCTCACCATTAAGAGGAGGGTTTGGGAGGCTGTCGTGCACACTCCTGGCCAGAGGGTAGGTTATGAGCTCAGAGTCTGTATGAGGCAGCTTCTTCCCGTTAAAACTCTGAGAGCCTGAATCACAGGAGACAATGCCACTTAGCCAGGTAACACCCTAATTACAAATCACAGGAAAGGAAGCCTAGAACGCTAAGGGCTGAAATACCAAAAACACTGTGTTGCAGGCCTACCTGAGTCAAGGCAACACTTCTTCATATGCACAGCCTTTTTCCTGAAACAGGAGATGCAATTTGTATTAAAAGGCAATACTTACGCACCACTCTATATCTATGGTAACATTTCAGATTGTGAGAATAGATGGCATGTAATGTGGGTATTTGGAAAAGTACCTTCTTCTCCACAAAAGCCCTGCTAACAAACAACCCACACACAGAGCCATGCCCAGAACCACACCCACCACCAATAGCATTGGCTGGCTGGAGCCTGTAAGTAAATTAGAGAAGCCTTATTTGTTAGCATCTGCAACCTTACATACCTAGTCAATAGTAAGACGAATTAAGAGCACAGACAGTGGGGCTTTGCAGGCCATCCTTCATGTCTCCATATGTCTATGTACGAACTCACCACAAAATTAACACTGGGGAAAAAAGTGCTTTGACACTCTTAAAGACATTATTTAATTGTTAGGAGTTGTGAGTTGTTGACCAGCAGTTATCTAAATGCAGTGATCATGATACAGAGATGGCAAACAACAACAACAATAATAATATTAATAACAAAGATATGTGTGTGGGGAAGCTAAGCTTTCAATCTGAATTATTACAGATATAGCAACTTGAAGCGGCTGCGCTCAAGCTGAGCTCACTGTCACTGGAATTGTTAGCAATGAGAGTGTATTTTCATCTGGTTATCTTCTTTATTGTCACATAGGCACAATATTTTCTCTAGCCTATAGTCATTTGTTTCCCTGTGTATTTGTTCTGTGCCTGATAGCGTTCCAGTTCCTGTTATCTGACATCAGGTTTGCCTGTTCTGGTACACATTACCCAGCACATGTTTCCTGTTAATGGATATGATTTATTAAACACTTCCAAATGAACCTGATAGATCATAAGTCCAGTAGAGGTATATTTCTTTCGTATGGCTCTCCTCTGAAAATCAATGTCAAAGTGCCACATGACAAATAGATTTTTCAAACTCAGAGTACATCATTGCAGTAGAAATTCTGATGGAAACCCCTGTCACTCTGTCACTGTCCGTACTCACTTTCACTTAAGGATTTTGTGATCACAGGACTCTCAGTAGAGGCTTGAGGCAGAAGCACCATTTCTGTAGGAACTGGCTTCACTGTGATTGATCCTGGGGAACGGAATGATTGGGCTAAGAACCATGGCATTAGGGAAACAACAGACCTCAACAAAGATCTTGTCTCAATAAAATGATGGGCAGTACATAATTATTAGCCTTCTGAAACTCGAGAAATTACTAGAGATGACATGGTGGGTATCAATATTGGGCTAACATCAGCAGAAAATGCCAGACTGGGTATCAGAGGGGAAAAAAGAATAAATCAGATTGAATCCTGTGATAAACATATCCTGAAATAGCACACTCACACTGTGTGATGTTGTTTACTGTGTATTTCTTTCTGTGGATGAGTAGAATGTTTGAGCATGTTAGCCTACTTTTAGATACTGATCTTAAGTAAAGTGCTTCAATTAAGAATTTTAATGCTTAGCAGTTTGTAAAGAAAAAAAATGGATTGCTATTGGCCAATATCCATGGCTTCAATATCAATATCAGTTTTAGAAAAGAAAAAGTGTTATCATGCCCCTCTAGAAATTACAATTTGTTCAGCCTCTAAGGCAGTTGTTTTTAAAACTTTTTTAAGAACCAAGAAATATCTAGAACAAAGGGTAAGCCTGATTAGAGAGATGGAGTCTCACCATCCCCCCTGGAGCGGGGTCGGAAAGAGGTGCAGCCCAGCACCTGTACCTGTGCAGATGCCCTGCCATGCCAGCGCTGCGGCCAGAGCTGGAGGTAGCGTGCAGTTATTGGAGGAACAAGGCTGTTGAGAGCAATCGTGTGGCCATCAGAATAGGCCTCAAACACCTGCACAGAAAGGAGAACATGAGTGATGCAGCTCCATCATTAAGTGAATCCAAAATTGGTGCTGTATTGATATTGTATGGTTTTGAATGCAAAATCACTGCATTCTGAGAAATACACTGGAAGGCAAACTGTGTACCTTTTTCTCTTTGCTGGATGAATCTTTATAAACTTTCCAGTTTTTGTGGTCTTTGCTGAACATAAGGCTATAAGTCTCAATGTAGAAGTTTGGAAGTCCCTTTGTAATTATTCCTACATAGAAAAGAATTTTATAATACCCCTTCAGCAACATACAAACACATGGTCAGACAGTTAGTGTCCAACCAGACAGGTGCCACTTGGTAATCTGAGCAGTCTTCAGTTCAATGTAAGTGTAATGTAAAATCGATAAAGTGATATAAAAGAACTGCTGCTCAAAAGATGGACAGATAAAATCACAAAGGACCACTAGCCTGTGATGTTACTTCGGGTCCATAGTTCCAGCTCCAGCCATGGCTGCTGATCCTGAGGGCTGGCTGACCAGTGCAACAACTGGCCTTTGGAGTCTCTGTCTTCCAGAGACCAGCCCAACCTGTCCTCCTCTTCCCACGTGGAAGAGGTATTGTAGGTCATCACAGGTAGTGGACTGTCACAGGCTGTTGCATGGAATGTAGGAGGGAAAAGAATGTTGCGAAATTACCGAGTCTGTCAGTTCTCACTTCATGGGCTGAGCAAGTAAATAGTAACTCTGATGCTGTTTGTACACTCTATCTTTAGAGACACTGATAATGTGTAATTGTTCCATGGGTAATGATGATACTACATTCAAGGTAAGTACTAAGTAGCAGTTGTAAGTACATATTAGTTACACTATAATTATGTGTATAGCTTTCATGTCATTGGGCATACTCCACACTCCAGCAAAGAACTGTACTGCCCTTTTCACCCCAGACTGGTGCCATACTACAGAAGGAAATCACAACTCTACTTTCACTAAACTCACAGAATTAGCTGTTAGAAAATGGTATGGTGCTCATATAAGATACGATTATTAACTATATAGCCATAGCATTCCTATGTAAATTCAGTCAGCACTAGCATTACCTCTGTTGAAGACAAGCCTCTTATCTGACAATGAACCCCTGTGAGGGAAATAACAAAAAGAGAGTGTGAGGTGAGAGAGCAATCTGTTTCAATTGCTCAAGTCACATATAAAGAATTCAGTCATTATTCTTGGATTATCTACCACAGATCTTAACTGAATCAAATGAGTATAGCTGTAAATGTCCATTTGTGGGAGGTCATTTAGCATTATTGATTCAACTAGGTCTCCCACATGGAGCAACATTGATGTGTTTATCTGATATATGGCCACTTCCCAGACCCAGATTGAGCCTATGTCTAGACTAATAAGGATTTTTTATTGTGAAACACCAACAGCATTGCAGTTTAGTCCAAGACTATGTTTAATCCATGTCCAACAAACCATCCTACAGGCTAGTACACTCACGTTCTGGACAGAATTCCATTGGCAAAGCTTGACTCATAAAGTGTGATGCTCCTCTGCTGGGTCACATTGATCACCCCTCCCTGGCTGTCTGATATAATCCCTGCATGAAGAGCAGCTTTGCAAAGCACAGATGTCTACAAAACACACATTACATTGCATGTAGCCACATGTTGAGCTTCCACTCACGAAAGTTGTCATAAATTAGCAATATCTATAAAATAGCAACATTTATAAATGCTAAAAACAAACAAACAAAAACATGATTTTTTAAAATCACTCTAAGTTAAAACATCTTTAAGTAAGAAATGAAGGGCTTACATCTCGGTAGCCTTGCTCATGCTGACCCCATATTTCTCCTGCCACATCCTTGCAGCCACTAGGACAGAACACACTGAGGAAGGTGGGACAAAAGTCAATTATAATCATATGTAAAAGTTTGAAATGACATGTTTTGTAACAAATCCTCCAATTCTAATCATATGGGACAAACTTCAATATGGCATTTTTCTGCAAATTGTAGTGCATTTAATCAAACATCAAATAATACGTATGCTATAACTTTTGCACAAGCCATTTTATGCTTTATATCTTTTTTCCATATGTTAAATTCAGAAAATAAACAGTAATTATGCATTAAAATGTGTAGGTGTGTTCTCCTAAGAGGATGTGTTAACTTCTTTTCACTTAGAAAATCAACATGTAATTTGACCAGCAGTGTTCTAACATTTGCATACAACTTTGTGTACCTGGTGTGTCAGTACAATGTAAGTGTACCTAATAATCTGGCAATCCAGTGTATTATGGTGCTGTTTCACCCTGAGTCAGAACTCGATCTATTCTATTTGCTTCAGTGACAGAGGTCTACATCCTACCTGATCTGTTGGGAGGTGAAGTGGCTTCCTCGATGAAGACATGAGATAAGATCTGGGAAAGGAAAACAGCAGCGCCATCAGCCGCAGATTAACAGAACAGATCAGTTTAAATATACACCATAACTCCCACACGGTTGGTCAAACATAAACAGACCACTTGCCGCCCACACTTCCTTCAGGCTCTAAGGCATGACCTCTGTGTATAGTCTGTAAGGCGTACATGGGACCTGAGCATGCCCCCTGAGTCTGAAGTCATGACGCAGTCTGACAGAGCTGTCTGGACAGTCTGACGCAGCTTAAACAGGCAACAAATAACAGGAAACCGTGTCCTCTCATCAGAGAATGCTGAGTGACCCACTAGAATCATTCTTTAAAATATAAACTGTTAGGCCTTTTCTCGGTAAATGGCCACTTCTGATTCGTGATGTGGCTTTCGCGTTTAGTGGAATGCTGTTTCCGTAATGCAATGAACTTCTGAAGAAGCTCATGTGATTCCAGTTAACTATGTAATGAAGCACTTGAAATTTATCTGTAGAGGGTCTTTGTGTATTAACCCTTTGCAGTTATTAACAAAAATAAGAAAAGCATGGTGTAACACCAGGTAGAATACTTGAAAAAAGTACTGATGGTTGAATACTGAATGCTCTGCCCTAAATGTATTTAGTATCATACTGCTTTGCATTACCCAAAAACACATTAATTAGCATTTTTGTGAGTAGTCACCTAAATTCTGTCAGGTAAAGTGGAACGGTTAGTGTGCTAAAATGGTCCAATGCTTTAAGCTTATAGCAAAAACATTTGCGATAGCCTACTACAGCCACAAAACATTTCATCACATTCATCTGAATAAATATAATCATGAACTCAACTGGCTTAACATAAAAAACAGTGCTTTTGAAGAGTAGATTTCAGCATGTTTCCTGCTCTCTAAAGACCTGCAGCTCAGGCTTCCTTCCTCACTCAATCTGATCTCATTTACATTCACGTATTTGGCAAGCATTGCAACTAAAGCCTGTTACAAAGAAAGACTACTGCAGCAATGTGAGTCTTGCCCAGGGATTCTTTTTGGTATAGAGTGGTGATGTCAATATTCTACCATACCACACTTTTCATTGTATCCTCTCTCTAATGATTTAACATAGTTAAAGGAAAACAAGCATTAATAGTGTTTTAAGGATTGCACACATTTACTTTACACTTATTAGATGTATATTGATGTTCTTTTATTTATTTTATAGTTGTATGTATGGTCTTGAGTGAGATCGTATCATTTTTGATTTAGTGGGTGAATATTCTAAAAGTATTCCCCCTAAAAATGTAAAAAGTAACTTCATTCTAAAGGCTATCTTTTCACACGGACTGGATACAGATTCTTCATTTCTGCATTCAGAATTCATATTCATATTCATATTGATAAATTGTTACAGTGTGCTTCAGTGTCTGAGCATATCATGGATTACGTCAGTACTTAAAGAACTGCAACCAACTGCATGTTTCATTACAAGGAGAATATAAGCGCAATGTCTGAAATGCTGAATAAAAATCATTATGGATCACAGTTTTTAACCTTTTCAACTCCTTGAAACCACCGGTGGTTCCATAACGCACTTCTTCATATTCTTCATAAGTTTCATATTTCATAAGCTACATTCAAAAGGTGGGTGTCATATGAGAGCTATAACTGTCTTCTTTTCAGTCAAATAGATGGGTAATGTAATTTTAAACCCTTATAATAAAAGAAGCTGAAGATTTTTGGCTTTTAGCAGTAAATTGTAAGCATATAGCAATATGTGTATGATTATAAAACACATTTTCTGTTAATTTGAGAGGAGCTTTTGCAAAAAAAAAAATTTACATTTATTTCATGCAGTTACTGAATAATTTGCCTTACAATTTGGTCATGTAAATTCAGATGGAAAAACCAAAGTACACCCTGGAGAATAAGAGGTTAAATGTGGCACTACAGGTGCTTTTTGTCATCAAACCTTGTTTAACCTTAGAAAACTAAACAGTGTGATACATATTTTACATCATGATATGTTTTTGCTATATAGCCCATCCCTACTTGTATTGAATAGCATAGCAAAACGTAATTAACTCTCACCTTCTAATGAATAACAGAATTTCATGACAGAAATACTCCAAAAGTACATGTAAAAATGTCACACTAATTCTAATACAAGTTAAGAAAGTTTTTTCTCCTCTCATAAAGTTACCATCTTGGCGACACAAGGTTTTATTTTGATAGCGACAAAAAGCGAAAACTAGCCCTAACTCCTGATGCTATTTGGCTATGTAAAATCACCTGAGACCCAGGCTGCACAGTGGCTATGCAATGGTTAACATACCATGCTGGGGTTATGTCTGCAGTGGAGGAGGGGGCACAGTTATTCTCTCACTCGCAGTGTGTGGTCAGTCTCTGGGGCCTTTCTCCTCTCTCTCTCTCTCTCTCTATTCAGGCCAGAAGAGGCAGCCTGCTGGCCTGCTTACCAAGCAAACACTCTTCAGCTCAGTGAAGCAGCACAGCCGCATTCCAATATGTCAGCTCCACTTGCACACACAAAGACACACATATCAGTGTTCCTCTGTGACTCTGTGATCGTTTTACAGTCAAGAAGTGTGTACTTCCTCTGCCATGAGCATTTTACACCTTCGTAACACAGCATATAGCCGTGTCTGTCTGATAGAAGTGTTTTCTTGCGAATAAGGAGAGAGAAAGTGAACTTTTTAAATTACATAGCAAGTCGATGGACACCCTGGTAGAAGCAACACCTTGCCCTAGTCAAAGCTACCATTATGGCATGTGCAGCAGGCCGTTATTTAAGGATTTGCACAAGCTAACCTGCTGAAGGGAGAGTCACAATTCAAGCAGGACATGAGAATAAACAGCTTTCAGGAAAAGCACTCCCAATCTGCTGTTTATACTCCACTCCTTTACTTAGCTGGAATATTCTTCTTGTTGTGTTTAAGCTGGATTTGGAGTATACATCCTTTAAAGGTGGGGTTAATCTAGAAGGACGAAAATTACTAGAAAATTGCACTTACCCTGTTATCATACCCAGTGCTTGGTCGGGGTTGTGGAGTGGGGTGTAAAACGTGTTTGGTATCCAAAGTTTGCTTTATTTATTCCACTGGAGCTACAAGGCTAATGTACTTAAAAAGTCTATGTCCCCCAAAGTTTGATGTCTATTGGGAACAGCACTCTGCTGAAGTCTTAAGCAGTCACAAAAACTGTTTATCTCAGCAGTAAGTGTGTTTTTGCTTATAAAACACTATATAACATTAGAATAAATAAGTTCACAGTTCAACCACCGATCTTAGTCCCCTCAAACTCATTGAAACCTGCTCCCATAGTATTTGGCACACGCATATCGACACTGGACTTAAAACAGGTAAGTATGTTGAAGTGGAGCTTTCTGTGACCTGTGCTTTTTTGGTATCACTATATAAAAGAAGCATGATGCTGCCTTTATTGTTGGATGCACTATGATAGGTTCTGAGTTAATGTGTGCACAAATTCAGAATGGAATTTGGATCACTAAGAACTTGTGTTTATATATCAAAATAAATGCAAAGACAACATTGAAAAGCACAGTATTAAACGAGAAGACTACAATGAATGGCAGAAAAACATTACTGTTCTGCCTTGGAAATTAAAAAGGGTTAAATATAGAGCTCCCTTATTAGTACTTTGTGTGTGATGGCAGAGTAAACCTGACCAAAACTTTCTGGCTATTGCTGTTGACCAGTACTACACAGTGCAAATGTGCTGAACGTGGGGAGAGAAAGTGAGAGCACATTACTTCATTGCTGTTTAATCAAGACATTTTAAAGAGAAAGACAGATGTAAAATCAGTCGGCCAGCTCTGAGACTGGTTATTATTAATGTGAATAGGTATCAAAAATACACTGTGCAGAAAGATAATTTCTTAATCAGGTTGCATAGGAGGGAAATAGGAATAGTACTCTCTGCATTCTTTGTTCTGGGGTCTCTGATACACTTCACTTGGTGCAGTGCATGACTCAACATGAGCTTAGATACGTGCACTCAATATTCATGCCTCCACAGCACCCCCTTCATGGTTTTATATATCAACCACTGCTTTAAGATACATGCACTTTATGTATACCTAGCAGAGCTAAAGAGCCTGTATCCATGTGTGGTTTTGTATGTCAACCATTCTTTGTTGTATTTTGCACTTCATAATGTGCCACATGCTTTTGATTAAAGGCAGGCAGGCAGATCCCACATCCTCTGGTTATGCAGTCATGCTGTATCATGTGCAAAATGCTTTTTTGCCACTGTCATGTTGAAAAAAGCGTGGACGTCCCTGAAAAACACTGTGAACAGCATTTATTGACAATGGTTTGTCAAAGTATTCCCAAGGTCATGTGGTGATCTCCATCACAAAAGCATGCCAGTTTCTAAAGCTGCGCTGTCTGAGGGATCGAAGGTCATGAGTATTTAGTTGTGGTTTTTGGCCTTGCCCTTTACGCACAGAGATTTTTCAGGATTCCCTGAATCTTTTGATGATATTATGCACCACAGAGAGAGAGAGAGATACCTAGAATGCTTGCAAATAATCATTGAAGAACATTGCTCACTAATGCATTTTTTGGCAAAGTGGCGAGCCTCGACTGACTCTTGCTCATAATGGTCCAGGCCTTTCCTGGATGCTCCTTTTAAACCCAAGCATCACCTTTTTAAGATGTTTTTTGAACATGAACATGTTCCTAGTCTTAAAATGCCTCAACTTCTTTCGGAATGTGCTACAGTGAAGTTAATCAGAAAAAAAAAAAACATTACACATCTTGTTGTTGTACTGTTTCCATTTAAATACAAAATTATTTACAATTTTAATGCGAAACTTTAACAATATTTAATATTACTTAAAATTCTTTTATTACAAAAAGTAGAAAGGTTTTCCACAATGCACTTTAAAATCAGGTAGAGGTGTAAATGATTGACCTTACAACAATTCAATTACAATTCCTCACAAAATGATTCAACGCATCCTGAAAACTAAAATTTGACCACAATTCCATTCAATTATTTCGGTATGATGCAAAATTATTTAAAAAAAAATGGACATATGTGAATGGAGAAACTATTTACACAGAAGCGGAGTACAGACACTAAAACAATTAACACTATTATAATTTATTAGAATGAATTGTAAGCATTACTCTAAAACTGATTCAACTGATTCAGTTTAATCAGCACTTTCAAAATGATTTATCATGATGGACTGATGCATGTGTAAATATCTATAATGTACATCAGAGGCACATGTGTTGTGGTTTGTGTACAGTTTGAGGTGCAGTGGTACCTGGGTGTTGATTGGATGAGTAGGACAGCAGGAAGCCTCGTCCAGAACGGTGTGTGTGGGACACAAAGCGCACCATCACTTCACTACTGTTCACAGACACATTCCTGCTGGAGGAAGGCAACTGCCCACACAGAGGTCCTGTACAAAACACACACACACACACACACACACACACACACACATACACACAACACACATACACCCCAGTCAACATACTCACTCACACAAAACTATGACCCAAAATGTCAACTACAAACACTCACACAGTTATAAATGTACATCCCAGATAACCCAGAATCCAACATGGCAGTGTCATATTTTACACAGGTGACTGTGTCATGGTAAAGTGAATTTTTTTTCTTCTTTTTTTGGTTGAACCTGTAAAGTTGGTTCCTGTAGTTCTATAGTTGTGCTTTTTTGTCTTTGTCCAAATTTGTATCAGCTAAAATGTGGTCTAGCTGGTGGTAAATTATCCACCAACTGACACACAGCACACTAACATGTTAACAGAAGTTTTCTGTTCTAAGAAGAATCGCACAGAGAAATACATCAAATTCAGCAGCCTCAGGGCTTAGCAGACTCACACAATCACATACTCTCACGCAGCCAAAAACGCCACACACGATCATGCGTACAAACACACGCATATGCACGACTGAGAGATCCAAGACTCCTGAGGTCTCACGCCAATCCCGTCACTTGTCCTTGAGTGTGCAGCGTGTATGCATTTGTGTTTGTGTGTGTAGGGAGGTGTGAAGAGAAGTGATATCACGTAACGGCTGTGCTGTAGCTGAGTGGTATGCAGACGCTTGTGCGGGCACATGGCTTGGCTGGAGCTGCTGAACAGCGTGAGGTAGAGCCTCTGGAATTTGCCAATAACAACAACATAATAAGGTAGCTACAGAGCGCTTCACTTGAGGCACTGAAGAGTCTGGATTTTACCCCTCAGACTGTACCTACAGGATCAGAACTTGATACAACGGTGGCCACATTACAACATTAGTCAAAAATCTGGTCGCCACTAATTTTACAAGGGTTCTCCTTATGTTTACTGTTTTATCAGTTTGGAACAGCAGACTACTGGAGACTACCATATATAGTAATTACATACTATACACTGTCCTAAAACAAGTGTACATCCATTCATCTTTAATCCTTTCTTTTTGAACCTCCACTGTCCCATTAAAAAAATCACAAAAAAGTTGATGCTCTATGGACTGTTAATCACAGCGTCATTAATTAGAAAGCTTAAACTGTTGAATACATAGCAGAGTTGGACTGATGGGTGTTATGAGTATGACATACTTATGTGATTTAAGTCACGGGTGGAATCTTTTTCATTTTCTCCTGTGGGGATTCTAACAGTTACAATTACAGCATTTGGCAGACGCTGTTATCCAGAGTGACTTACAGTATGATCATTTTTACAAAGGTAGGTGAAAGTAGTGTTAGGAGTCTTGCCCAAGGACTCTTATTGGTACAGTGTAGCGTGCTTGCCCAGGCAGGGGATCACATCCTAGTCTACAGCATGGAAGACAAAGGTGTTACCTTTGAAGAAAGGACTGCAGTGAAAAGTTAAAATGTTTGGCCAAGATTTTGCTTATTTTTACATGGTTTTCCACATTTCAGATAAGTAGTAGAATTATGCAGTGACAGAAAAGCTGTTACCATTTCTTTCCCTGGTGCAGCTTTAAACACTTTTTCTCCCAAGCAGCTTCACAAGGAGCTACCTGCAATGCTTTTCCTCTACACACTGTGACTATCGCCATTTTTTGTTGTTTTTTTTATATAATTGGAAAATGTCAGCTGTCCTTTACACTCCTTTACACCGGTAGAAACTCATGATGGACCAACAGAAATGATCCAAAAACACTTGACTAAGAATCGAATAAAACCGTGTCACACTGACTTACACTGAAAGTTAAGAACATTTTTTCCTTCGCTTGTAAAGTTACTTTTTTGGAGATGTGGGGTTTTGACAGTGACGATATGCAGAACACTCAATGTGAGCTGAAAATTATTATTTTGTATTTTGTGGCATTATTTTGTAAATAAATCCATTCATATCTTATATATAACTTCACTATTTTTAATTGTCTTCAAGACAGATTTCAAGCACTTAAGCATTAGCTTTAGATCATAATGATAAGACTACTAGAAATATCCATTCAGTGAGTGGCGTCCAAAAGTGTGACTGTTACATTTGCAGGTTGAATTCACTCTCACTGTCAGTGAACGACAGGTATATGGATGTATTTGAAACACGACTGATGGGACATGAGCCATTCTTGTGTTATCACTTCAAGAATGACTTACGACAATTTCAGCATGTGTGTTTTCTTGAGTACGTCTACAATATGTGGACTAGGTGAAAAATGCAAAAGGTTATGACCAGGTGAATAACTTTTTGAAGTGTGGGAACAAAGCTATGAATTTCATAAATTTCACTACTGGAAATTACATACAGTATCTTTATATATGTGTCCTGACATATTTGCTGCGCTAGATATAAGAGATGGAGATGACAGTGCGGCTGTAGTCTTTCTAATGTGTAAGTATGTGTGTATAAGACAATGATGAACTGCTTACCCAGTGTCTTTACTCCACTTTTGTCTAGGATTGTGAGTGAGCCGGCTCTGCAGTCCTGGCTCCACTCCAGGTCAAAGTCGCCAAAGGTCAGGCGCAGTGTGTGGCCCTGTGGCACCCTCAGGCTCCACTCACAGTGTGTGTGATTCGGGTAGGTGCCTGGGTAATTCTTCGAGGCCACTGTTCCGCTCCTCGAGCTCAGAACAGTGTGCCCACATCCATCACCTGCAGCACAGAGAAGAGTTCAAGCTGAAATTGTTTTTCTTTTCCTTTCTTGTTTGATGTACCCTCGCTGGTCACTTTATTTGATACTTTGTATCTACACTTAATGGCCATTTTATCATGTCTACTTAACATACAGATGCACAATTACAGACTGTAGTCCTTCTGTTTCTCTGCCTAATTTGTTAGCTCCCCTTCACCCCTTTCATCACTGAACAGGACTGCCACCACACAGTAGGTGTTATCTGTGATGCTGACGTGGTCATGGTATGTTAGTGTACCAAATAAAGTGGCCAGTGAGTGTATGTTGGCTTATGTGCAGAGCATGATTTCAACAGGGAGTAAATATACATATGAAGGTGGCGATTCAGCTGCATCAATTTTGGAATTTTACAATCGCTTGTAATTGCTTATATTAATATTAAACAAACTATGCAGTCATTTGTAGCCAAAATAAAAGTCTCAAGCTTTTTTCAAACATAAAAGAATACAAACATAAAAGAATACGAAACATATGTGTATTATTGTCTATATTTTATTGCAGCGTTAATTGCTCCTCCAGTCAGGGTGAAAGCTGAGATTTCATTTATATCACAATGACATTTACACTCCTAGTTTCCAATCATAACGTGCACACTGATATGCACAAAAGAAAATAGATATTGAACAAAAACAATCACTCTCTTTTTTCCCAAAACGCTTTAATCTTGAGGCAGGTTTACACAAGCCTGCACTGCATCCGGAAAGGCTCACTCATTTACTTATTTTTTGCTCACTACATGGTAGCGATTTGCATTCCTGTTTTCCGTGAGTCAGATCAATTGCCTCAGCTCTCCAATAAGAGCTTTTTTTCATTTGAGTAGCATTGTCAGTTTTTGTTCCCAAAATTAGTCAGGTTAGCAATATTATCTATGTTTTAACTATCTATAACACATTAGTATGCATTATGTTGCTTTATTTTTTTTAACAAACATCCAATGTTTATAAGTAGTTTGACAAGACGAATTTTAAGAGGGATCACAAGATAAGCAGAATGTTTGAAGGAGATCCAAGAGAGTGGTCCTGTGATTATCTAAAATCAGCGTAATAAGATCTACTGAACTCTTTTGTCTAAAAAAGTCAGCTCCCAATGCGCAAGTCAGCTCCCAATGTTCACCTATAAGAGCCAATCATTCACAAATGACACATCACTACTGCATGACTTTTGCTACAGACATTATGGCTGACACACTATATAGTGTGTTATTTCTCTAATTTACAGTGATTTTAAACACAGTGTTAATGAGTAATTTTAATAGACTTAATAAATAAAAAAAATCTCTAAAATAAATAAAATAATCTCTTAATGTCTTTGCTCCTTATCTTTAAGCTATTTTTCCATCTGGTATCATTTCTTAGTCCAGTGCATAAAATCTCCCACAAATTAGACGCCATTAACAGTAAGCAGCATGGTGCAAAGTACACATGTACTGTTAGTCATCTGCAGACGGTATGTGTTTTTGGGCAGTAAATTTGGATGAAGCAGCTGAAGCCTGGGAGGACAGAGGGTCTGCCAAATTCACCACTGTTAGTCACACTGTAGGGGGATTTCTGGTTCAATTCAATTAAAGCATTAATTACTCTGAGGCTGTGTTAATCACTGGGTTCAACGAGGGTCATTAGCATGACATCATCATCTCTGAAAATGAAGAGTAAGTGCTAGTAGACTATGGCGAGGGTGTGTAAAACTCAGTACTATGGCCCAACTGCTGGAAGCATTTTAATATCACGTTTAAAATGCCTAAAAATACAGATAATGGATAATACAACTCTATATGGTTTAATATAAATACATTCCAATAGATTTAAACAGCTGTACTGACTGATATGATTCTCAGTTGTGTACTGAGAATCTTCAAATTTTCAAATATGATTAGTTTGTTAGTTTGATTAGTTCATATCAAATTTCCTAACCTCAAATTAAGAAATTAAAAGTTGTTCTGCTGTTTTTCCTTACATAGTTTACAAGCATCAAGCTTACTGAATGTACACTTTGATCACAATCTACAAGCCTGTTAACTGACATTTTTCCAAAAGATATAATAACAGAAGTCATTTTAGTCATTGTTCCTAATAAAACACTATTTAGTTAAGCTTTGTTAATTACTTAACTGTATTATGCAGTACATCCATCTGGAAGCATGTGCACTCATTATGCTTGTCCACTCATTTGTTCAGTTTTTTAAATTTTTTGATTGAGACACAATTTTCTAAGTGAAAATAAGTTACACATCCTCTACAGATAACACAATTCTGCAAATTTTAATGCACAATTACTGTTTATTGGCTGAATTTAAGGTATTGGGGAAAATGCATATATATATATATATATATATATATATATATATATATATATTTTTTTTCTCCAATGTTTTAATCTTAGCAAATAAACAGAAATTGTGCACTAAAATTAAAAGGTAGGATATGGCTGTTTTAATACAGGCTGATTTTATCAGCCAACCAGTATATTGGTCTGGCTTAGTACACACTGCCTGATGGTATCCTGGAACTTTGAGTTCTTTGCTCCTTATATCATCTCTAAAATAGTAACTTTACAGTTACTTTTCTAAACTTTTAATATTAGTTGAAGTTAAGATATTTTATTCCAAGTCATGCTGGAGCATTTTTGATTGGTCCATCAACCATAAAATCTTCACATAATGTAAAGGAAACTGCCGTGTTGTAGAATATAGAAAAATTATTATTTTTTTTTTGCACAGCGATGATGCGGTACACTAATGCCTTGACTCAGTCTTGAGAAGGATGTCTGTCTGAGATCATGATTTTCTTTCTTACCCACCCCACACCAACATTCCTATGTGGGGTTATAACTATGCGTGTTAGACTTCTGTGATCTATTTCAGTACATTTGAAGTGTTTCATCGCTAGATCTGCAAAACCTATGTTGCCATGAACACAGTCTTCATCACACAGGAAAACAAATACACATTTGTGGTCAGACTGTTAATGAGTCTCTCAGATAAAATTCAGCTGCCAGTGTAAGTCTGACTCACTGTTGCCAATGGGCTGAATGTATGGTTTGGCTGGGAATTCACACAGTAGGTCTGGATGCTAAATCTTCAGGAGCACTTTTCCATTTCCTAAGGGTCCATGATAAGGTCAGTGCCGGCTTGTGGATGTGTGGATGTGAACCGTGTTTCACATCACATCACTGAGTCTATCTCATCCGGTTAGCTGCTCATTTGCACAGCCTCATTCGGTCCCCCTCTGCCCCTGCTGCCCCAACTCACCTCCCCTGAGATTCCCTGGAAATACCAGAGCCATGGGTTGTAACCACGGGCGACAGGGTGGCTATCTGTCACCATTCAGACTGAGAGGACAATATTTGTTGTCGTAGAGCAGTTATTTAAGACATTTTTTTCCATCAAGCTTTATTATATACCTTCACCCTACATGGCCTACCACAAGCCTATAGCCTTGTCTCATTATGTGGACTTCTATGCCCCAGTAACTGGAAATAACCAGGACTTGAACTTCCTGCCATAATCACTTTGAGGGCCAGTCATGCAGAGAGACCTTTGGGTGTGTTCCATTTTGTGACGCTATCCAGCCCGTCTTACAGAAAAGCCTGGCTTACTGTTAAACATCACAAACATTCTAGTGTTTACATGTAGCAAAAACAGACATAACATCACTGAAACAAAAGGTTGTAGAGTTGAGAAACAGTCTAACAATACTGTCAACAACATTTCAGGACAGTACAGATGAACAGTACTGTGCAAAAGTCAGAAATGTATTTAATTCCCAGTTAATTCCCAGGCAACATAGCAATGAAGTACAAGTTATTTATTTTTCAGCATCCGGAAAAAGCAAGAAAATATGCATTTAACAATTTTCTTTTTACAGTAGTGTGTCCACACTTTGTCTTTATTACAGCGCTCATTTTTTCAGGAGACTTGCTTTCAGTCAATCAAAGAAAGGTGTTTTTCCACATCTTCAAAAGTTGAAAAAAGTTGGTTGCATTTTGCATTTGTTGCTTCTCATGAGTCAATTAATTGTACATACAAACTTTGACTCATCAGTCTATAAAACTTACTCCAAAACATCAGATGCCTAGTTTCAGTGTTTTATCTCAAATTGTCTTTCTTTTCCCTTTTCTCAGTTCTTGACAGCCAAACATTGTTGAGTTGTCTTCTCACAGTGGAAGGCTAAACAGAAACACCTGTGGATTTTTTCAGATCTGAGAGCTAGATTTTCTCCTGTCTCTCAAAGATGAGAGCTTTACAGTGTTTTGGTGTTCTTCCAAGTCTTGCAGTGTTGTTAGGAGTCTCATTTTCTCTACACTTTTTAATAAAATTCCCTTTGAGTTCCCCCTTTCTTATGCAAGTGGAATATCTTATAAATAATCTTCTGAAAACTGAATAACTTGTACTTGCTATTGTGACTCGAAATCAAATAAATGAAGGATGATCTCTGACATTACTGAATGTGGATAGCCGATTTTCGCAAAATTTCTGCACAAGAAGTCATTCAGACATTCAGACAGATTTCAGCTGGTCATCACTTACACAGTTCAAGGCAACATGTAATTTTATTTTCACCTTAGGGTTTTGTAGGCATGTCCTTGCAGGCCTGAGCTTTGGCCCAACAGGATGTTCAGCTGTTCAGGTTGTCACCCCTCTAATACTCTGCTGTCAATCATATAATGACAGTAAATGTGCTGAGGTTTAGAAACAGCTCTTTAGTCCTGCTCTTTGGATTTCTTCACTCCCATGACTCCCTATATCTGTTTAGCAAGTTAAAACAAATGATTCACATAAAGTAATGACCCCAGCATCAGTCAGCCTCCCCAGTGATGCTGCTGGAATCCAGAGTCCACAGAGAGTATGTGAGTGTGTTTATCCTGTGGTGTCTCCTCAGTCTGTGGTCACAGTGATTCACGCTCAACCCCACGCATATTGAGAAATGTTGACAAGCCAAATGTCCAAACTGGAGCATGTGTGTGTGTGTGTGTCTGTGTGTGCGCGTGTGTGTAAGAAAGAGAGTAAACACAGACGAGATCTATGGCTCAGCCAGTCCACACTGATAGGATGTTTCTGTGGCTGATCAGCTTTTGTGTTTCTTCTTCTCTCACTTATCTGAATTGTAACAGTGAACAGGAGCAACCAGCAGCTGCACTCTGGACATCATCGCTGATGGAACAAAACCTTGTATCTCCGTATTTGTCATTTTTTATCTTTTTACATAATATACAACTCCTGCTGTGCTTTATATTATGTGAAAACTGCATGATGAATGGAGCAACAGAAATGGTCCAAAATTAATGGTAAAACAATCTTATTGCATTAACTTACTTTGAAAGCTAGGAAAGTTTTATCCTTCTCCTGTAAAGTTACTGTTTCACAGATACAAAGTTTTGTTCTAACAGCGATGACATATTAACTTTAGTGTTACTTCAACTGCATAAAACTTCAAATTAAAACAATATCTCATTTATATCATCAGATATTTGGCCATTTCACTATATACATTTTACAGGCCACTCAGAAAAAGGACATTGTCCTCTATTCTTCCATTTAATATAATGGGTTTTGTTAATTATTTCGCCAACCCATCACAACATGTGTTACTCGTTAAACTACTAAATAAAGAAATAAATAAATAAATAAATAAGTTCATTAAACATCAATGCCATAGAAAACAGTATGATTTCACATGATTTCAGAAATAAAGCAATCTTTATCTTGAAAATAAAGTTTCTTTAACGTTCTTAACTTGGGTGTAAGATTCATCAACCGGAGTGTGGAGATTCTTTAACCTTTAAAAAGGTTCTTTGCTTTCAGTTATTCACATATCATGCAAAAAATGGTTTAAAGAATCAACCACTGAAATGTTGTTTAGGAAACTGAAAGTTTCTCCAAAGAACTTTTGGGCTGCATGATACTGGCAATTAAACTGCATTGTTCATTAATAGAACAGAGTAATAAAGCAAAGAAAGGGGACGAAAATAGTTGTAAAAATAGTTCGGGGTTGGTTTTTGTCTCAGTTAGTGCTCACTAAAGTTAATCTCTCTGTATTGGCACTAAAGTTTACCTTATTGCGTTTGGCACTAAAGCTTAAAGAACTAAGATCTCATCTCGCCAGATTATCTTAATGCATCAGTGAGAAGCTTTTCGATAGACAGATATCGTATTTGGTGATCAGTCTTACCTTCCTGACCGTGCACCAGCAACGTCTCAAGGCTGAAAATACACCAAACCCCAGAAAACAAGCTGACGGCACCCCAGCTGCCTCCTGCTATCGCCCGCATGATTTCTTCAGATTATCTTCACTCCGATGCGTATGTTCTGGTATCCATGGGTAAATGTCAGTGTAACAGGCCTAACCAAACTCCTTGAGGC
Organism: Colossoma macropomum; assembly: GCF_904425465.1. Lineage (NCBI taxonomy): Eukaryota > Metazoa > Chordata > Actinopteri > Characiformes > Serrasalmidae > Colossoma > Colossoma macropomum. The sequence goes on from NW_023494785.1 coordinate 21,327,613, forward strand.
TGTTCCACAGCTGTGCTCCACGTTAAACTGTACAAGAGACAGGGGACCGTGTTTTGGGCGTGGCTAAACTAGCCTCCCTGTCTCTCATTGGCTTCAGCTTGTGCCAATTATCACACATCCCCAAAAAAGGGCTGGCTTCAATCTGAAAACAACAGCTTTCCTAAGAACTTCATGGCAAACCGTCTTCATTTAATGTGATAATAAGATTGTAGGACTAAGACGTTTAATTAAATGAACTGTTCCATAAGTCTTAAAACATGAGTATCGACACTGAGTGGAAATCCAGCGGAATGTTCTCGGACGGAATCACATCCAGGATCAAAAACATCGTTCTATCATTATTATTATTGTTATCATTACTCTCCAACAGCGTCTCTTCTCTTCTTGCGAACTGTATTTTTCTTTTGAAGATTAACGAATACGAAACAGTCTTACTGTCCACAAGGAGCCGCATGTAGAAACACACATTAACAAGAACAGGCTATTTTATTTTCTGTGCAGCTGTCGTGCCTGGAGAACTAAGTAAAACACAGATGCACGTGGATCTACTGCCACCCTGCGGTGAAATGCGTGAAATACAACCCGAACATCAAATGCGCTGAGGAAGCAAAGACCAGCAGGAAACAAAGAAAGATTATGACCACAAGCAATGTTAAATTAATATAATTTAGCTAAAAATAATAGGTTTTAGACAATCGATAGTGTTGGTGGATTTACTGTTTATGGTTTTGCTAGTCCTTAGTTAAAAGCTAAAAATCTGAAGAGAATAATATTTATAGCAAATTCACAGGTACGAGGTAGAAGGCACTGCTGTAATCATTTAATTAATTTACTGTTTGGGTTGAAATGTTTTAATGCAAGCTATAAAGCAGTTAATTGCAGGTGGTTTTGAAGTCGACACGCTGACCTGAAGAAACTGGATCTGATCAGGATGAAGAGAAATCGTCATGATTGGGTTATTCGCTTTGGCGAACTCTATAGGACAAATAAAGACATTACTGAAACAGGTACAACGGTTCTGCCTGTAGACTCACCACATTGTCTGGTCTTCAACATGCTGTGTCTCATTTTCAGTAGGTTTCACATGCATTTCTATGCACAGAAAAAATAGTTTACATGCTTCACTCTGCATACAAACCCGAACAAATTCTGCATGAAAACTTAATGTTACACGATGTTTGTGATCAGCAGTTCTGCCTCTCAGTCCACGCTGTGCATGAATTGTTGTCATTGATTATTTTGTAAGCTTCTTCGTGCGCGAGCGGGAATTGTGATCCCATGTGCGCGCGGGTGTCTCTGCTGGGTTACTCTGTGCTGTGGCGCGGGCAGGCTGAGCTCGTGTGAGCGGTATGTGCAGATCGCGTGCGAGGCGCCGCTCCTCGTGCCAGCGCTCCAGCTGCCTCCTCGCAGGAAGTGGAGCGAGGCGGTACGGCGCACGCGCACTGCGCCGGACCAACTAACGATGCGCCCGGGACGGTAGAAAAGAAAAGAAAAAAGAAGAAAAAAGGTAAGAAAACACGACTTTTTATTGGCAAGTGTTTGTTTCCGGTCTCGTTTTGTGTCCGAAGTGCGGTCTCAGTGCTGCGGAGCGATCCGCGCGCGAAGAAAGAGAGCGGCGCGCTTACACGCACGAGCGCCAGATCGCGTGCAGCGTCCTGAGAGGAGAAAAAATCAAAAACGGAAAAAAGCTGCGATGGCGCTGTGAGGTGAGAGTGAAGGAGCAGAAGACAGGGCGTGTACACACTCCAGCAGAAAGTTCAGCACCGCTAACCTCTGTCTGTAGCTGCGGGACGGAGGGCAGGTCACTCCGTCAGTAAACAGGTTTCTGAGCTGTGTGGACTACAATCCCCACAGCAGCCCGCTCTCCAGCTCAGCTCCTGTTTTCCAAACCTGAAAAAGGCGCCCACTATGAAGTGAGAATCTCACGTTTTATATTCAGTCTAAAAGGGAGACTTTATATGGGGTTATTCGTGTTTTCATACATTTTTTATTAAATGTAAGTAAATATCTTTTTGTTTTATAGCACCCCATGGCGGGCCACTGTTGGTTAAGCAGAATATTATACTTATTAGAATATTAAACAGAATATTATAAAGTGACACTTTTCAGCGCTCATTGTCCACTCACAGTCCAATTTACTAATTTTACCTTCATTTCTTTTTTTTTCATTATCCTTTGTAAAATATTTTAGTAAATAATTTAACAGTAATTACATACATAATACCGGTTATACAGCTGATCTAGCACAGGGTCAGCAACATTTTCAACAAAATCATTTGGCCTAGTCTCTCAACAGTTTGTAAAATTTGTCTCAGTATATTTTCCAAAATAAAAGGCTATGTGAATTAAAAGTCTGTTTGAGGAGGTTAAAAACTAGTTAGGCCTTGTATGCAGGACAGTAATCTGGGTGGTCCAAGGGGGGACCAGCAGTGGCATGCAGCCAGCAGGTAGAGACCTTATCAGGCTAGCAGACCCATATATGCTTGCTGTCTGGAAAATACCACAAGGGAGGTTGAGGGATGGTGGTTGGAAAAAAGTATGTTACCTGCCCTGGAGTCATTACTATACTGTGGAGTCATTACTTCTTTACTGTACTGTGATTGTTGACTTACATGCTGTAACAGTTATTTACAGTCCTTCCTGTTTCTTATTAATTATCATCATTTTTAGTGTCATTGGGGTATTTTGCTAAAATATTTACAATAACATGCAGATAAATCTCTGTGCTGAATATGTATGATGTTTCTGTTAACAATATAATATTGTTTTTGTGTTTTAATGTCGACATTCTAGATACGTGTAGCTGAAGGGCTACTTTGTTTATCTTTTTCATTTTTATTTTTTTGCTGTATGTGGGCTACAGCCTTGGTCACTTGAGCCCCACTTCTTAAATCATATTTGCGCCCCTGTGCATGGGGTGAATATAAAGAGCTTACACCCAATCTGTAGAAAAGCATTTATCAGGGAGAATGTTCAACAAAATCTGATGTATTTTGTAACACATGTAATAATATTATTTTGAAAAATTCAGTGATACATTAGGCTTTTAAAGGTTTTAAGGTATTAAAGGAGTGTTTTTTTTCCTATAGTGTTGTAAGTGACCCCAGTGTTGGGCCTTATGTTCATAATGTCACTGGAGGAAATAGTGATGGTGAAGGGGGAGGAAGGGGGTCACAATAACAATCACAAGGCTCAGCTCATCTTGCATCTCCAGTCCATCTCCCAAGGGTAAGATTTACATCAAACAAAATGTTTTTATATTTATGCTATACTTTCTTTTGTTTTACTTATGTGTACATTATGTTTTTAATGTATACTTCTTATATTTTGCACTTGCACAAAAATCTCTACATTATTTATATTTATTACCTATATTTATTCTATAACCATTTTGATGTCTGTGTTAATGTGCTCTAAGGCAGAGATTATTAATAGGGTGGTATTTAAAACCATTTATCTAGGCACTACCTGCTCATTTGTTCAACAGGAAAAACATGGTTTTTCAAGGAATCCCAGTATTTACAGTTACCATCCAATACCTGGTTCAGCTAATCAATCCTTCATTATCAGGTGTGCTGCTGATGCATGATGCAATGAGTAGAGTGCACTGATAAGTTAGCAACACCTTTTTTTCTAAACAAGATATTAATAACTGTACTGAAAACAAGAAATTTGTGTCACTGTTTACTGTATTTAAGTTCATTTGTTGTTATTCTAGTGTTATATGATGTTTTTACAGACGAAAAACATACTGCAGAGATATGTAGTTGTAAACAGTTTTCATATCTGCTTAAGACCTTTGCACAGCCTGTAGAAAATTGAATCTGGTTAGAATTAGGAAAATGCAGCAGTTATTCATAACATGTTATTCACCTTTGCTGTCGTCTATAGGACACATGAAGATATTGGAGAAACAAGTACAACACTCTTGGCTGTAGAGTCTCAACAAGGTATGACATTATCCTCAGCACAGTTAAGAGAGGACTCTGTCTTATTAAATATTTTAATACTTCCTATAGATGCATATGCATATAATTGATGTATTATCCTACCTTTGTAATTAATTTGTAATTGTATTGCATTTTTCTCAAAGAGGACAACTCAGAGGGAGAGGAGGTTGAATATGGCTATCCAATCACCTGTGGTGACAGCAAAGCAGTGCTTCTGTTCAAGAAGTTTGTATGTCCAGGAATCAATGTCAAATGTGTTAAGGTTCGCTTTCTCATATGCATAATAATCATTAAGCTGTTCATCCAAAACTCCAGATCCAGAGAGCAACTGAGCAAGAAAAGAATGAGAAAGTTTCAGTGCTTGTGTCTTTCTAAAACTTTGTCAACACACAGAATTTAATGTAACAGCACATTTAAAAGTTAATCATCTGAAAATGGTGGTAGTGTATTGTTATCTTATATTTGTAATTGGACGTTCTTTTTCATTTTCAACAGCTGAGGTTTAATGAACCAAACATTTTTACAATTCACACTGTGTGGCACTTTTCCCAGACTTGCAAAGTGTGTTTGGACACTGAACTACAGCTCTTTCTCTCTTTCCCTCTCTCTGCTGTCTAGTTCAATGATCAGCTTATTAGCCCCAAGCAGTTTGTGCACCTGGCTGGCAAAGCCACGCTCAAGGACTGGAAGCGAGCCATCAGGCTTGGAGGAGTGATGCTCAGGTGCGCCTGCTCTCTTTACTCTTCTACACACTCCCTCTCTTTGACTGCTCTTTACCAGGACATAATCATTGAGCCTCCCAAAATTAGTTTCTCAAATTATTCACGGTAAGCAACAGAAAACAGTGGGGAATCAGTTATTGTGAAAAACATCATGGATGTGATTTTGTAGATCATCATAGCTGTGATATTATTTGCAACAACACACAACCTCTAGTGTTTTATACCTTTTGTACACCAGTAAACAAAAAATAACAGTAAAGAAGCCTCAAATGTTAGTGAAATGTGCACTATCAGAAGATACTCTGCTGGTACATTTTTCATGTATCAAGGTACGAACAGTGTAAATGTACCCTCAAAGATACAACAGTGGTCTTAAGATCTAAAATAATGGGTAAATTAAATAAGTTTTTCTCAGTGATTTCAGCTTAAATAATATAACTCCAATGAAATATGGTACAATGCTGATACATAAACATTTATAAAATGTAGAAACGAAGGCTAAAGCCACTTTGCATTTCAGAGAAATGTATCCTTTATTTGTAGTGGGTTATAAATGCAATAAATTCACAGATATTTTAGCACAGTAACCCAGCATCAACTAAACATTCTGCTGTTCCAGAGTGCAATAACTACACCATCAAATATTGGTCAAATCTAAACATCTGTGATGATATTCTTCAAACAAAAAAAAAGTATTTTATGGCAAAAGTGAAGTATACCGTGATTCGGATATCATTATGCATCCCTAAAAGCCACTATTGTAGTTACTCATCAGCAGTGGTTAGTGGAATGATACAGGTGTGGTGAAAAAAACTGTGCTGCATCTGATATAAAAAGATGGGATGAGCGTGCTTCAGCCAACCAGACTGTGCAGTTGCAGCCAACTGCTAAGATTATTATCATTATAAGGAGGTAGAGAGAAACTGCTCTTAGGGTTACATTTAAGGTCATGATGCTTTTGGGAAACTCAAAGATTTCCCATAGCAATGTAGAGGTAATTTGTCTGATTCCTTTTCTTTTCATATTCCTAAAATATGGTGCAAATCAGGTTTTCAGGTTTTCCTTATTTTCCTCTCTTGTGACAGTCTGCTAAAGATGTTCATCCATCCTTATTCTGGCATCTAGCGTATGTGTTATCTATCTGATGTGATTCAGTTCATGACTTGACAGCGTGACTCATCTGCTCAACACGCAGAATGTGATTTGTATTCAACTGCTCTGGCATTTGAATTTTTATAGGACTAAAATCATCCACTTTCTGGGATCTCTTTTGTCTGTTTCCTGCAGAAAGATGATGGACTCAGGTCAGATTGACTTTTACCAGCACGAGACTGTGTGCACCAACTCATGCCGCAGCACCAAGCTTGACCTGCTGATCAACAGCACACGACTAGCCCCCAGTGTGCTGCAGACCTGCTCCCCTCTGCCAGGTACACAGCCATACTCTCAATACACGGAACAGATATAGGTTTCTGGAGCATTGGGAAACTCACATTGCAACCTGTTTTTCAGTAGGTTCGACTTACAAATGAACTTAAACATGTCTGGTGTAGGACAGTAGCTCATAGAGTGAGAGGTAGGCTGTTGTTGGCTCTGATCCACAAAGAAATTGTTAGGGAGTTGTATGTGGTATTTCATGCCACAGCGCACTGACTTTGCCAATAAGGGCTGCAGCACTGTATGTGCAGAGGCATGCTGGGTAAGACTTGAGAAAAAGGTCATCTGAAATGATACCCCATAAACCAGAATGAATAAAATCATCATACTGCAGAACTGAAGTGCTTGTTATTTTCTCCTCTAGAAGAGAAGTGGCCTAAGCCTATTGACCACATAAATAATAGATATTCTCAAAATTCTAACACTGATTAAATGAATCAATAGACCTGGCTCGAGAAATAATACAATTTTGATTAGGTGCACTAAGTTAGATTAAATGATACACGCTTCTGTTTACTCTATGTTATTGATTATTATAAACACAGCTGTTTATGAGTCCTAAGGCAACATTGGTTATCAGTCTGGCATGGATTTGGCCCGCAATGAGATGAAGAAAGACGTGTTGTCCAAAGTGTACTAAAACTGTCTTGCTGGCCACGAATAATCGAGATTAAGGATGTCCACAGCTATTTGGTCTGTTTCTTCATCTCATCCACAATGAAGTCATGATTGGCATTTATCCACACTGCATTTTATCAGCTGAAACATCATGTAGATATTTTCATGTTACAATTTCAGGTTACAATTTTTAGTTTATTGGAAGTAAATTTCTTTGTCATCGTATTACTTTCATCTGTCTTTTCTTATTAACCAATTATGTTTAACACAATTTGAATAGGAGATCATAATAAATAAGTCAGAAAACTCTGGACAGACGGTAGATGTTTAGCCAAAAGGGTTGTATTTATAAATACTTTTCAATTTTACTTGCAAAGATGTTTTTACATCAATTCCAACCTCAAAAACACTTCAAATGAATATGTGCCCCATTCCACTTTTTAGAGTGTAAGATCACCACAACTGTTAGAAAATCTCTGATCAGAATTTTGTCAGTTACACTCTAAAGGGCTGTTTGCACTTGCATATATCCACTTCCACGCACCATTTCTTTATCAGTTTGATGGGGAGTTTTGCAGGCACTTGCCTGCTGTGCACATCATCATAACAGTAAAGCTTTTGGGGGTTAGTCAAAGTTGATGGATTGAAGAATGTTCTCACATGTAAGCATGTTTTATTCACTTAGCTGTACTGTGTGGATATATGCTCACATTTGTCAACAAGCATACCACTTCATGCAGGTTTCATCTGCCCCCACATGTGCAAAAACAGCAATCTGTAGTTGGATGGTTTGCTGTTCAAAGTAGGTGATTTTTGGCCACGATGTTGAATGATGAAACCCACCAGACTTTCTGACTAAAGAAAGCAATTTTAGCTGTAGGAGCATCATAAATATCACTTGAGAGGGACTATATGTTTATACATCCTATGAACAAGGACCAGTATGGTGTGGCTTATGTGCTGTGTGTAGTCATGGGACAGGAGAGCAGTGCAGAGGAGAGGCCTGAGGAAACATTCAGTGATGTGGTTGACTCCTGCCCACCACAGATGACCCCCACTACAAACAATGGAGAGGTCAGAATGGATACAGAGGACATATCTGGTCAGTTTGGCATAAAAATAAATCAATAAATACATTTTTAAACCAAAAAAATTATTGCAGGTTTATATCATATGTATTATTGCTGCAGATGAAACTCTGAGTCTGTGGAAGGGCATTGCTGAGTTGGGGCTGATGGGGGAGGTAGTGTCCACTATCCGCTTAGAGCTGCTGGCCATGCTGAGGGGAGTGGAGCGGCGCAGTGAGCAGGCAACTCTGCAGGAGGCAGGTGAGGACTCGGCTGGGAAGGTTTTGCTTTCAGAATACATTCGATCACAGGCTTTGTGTATATGCAGTGTCAAAATTGATCACTGTGTAAAAATTGTTCAGAATCATTTGTCAAAGTGTAATTTCAGAGACTAAAAATACACGTAAATCTCATCACCTTTGAATGTACCAGACAGCCTCACAGGGTGGTCGGAATGTGCTGTAGTTAGGCCTTTATTGTGAGCAAGTGGAATGCTGTTTAACAGAAGTTGGAAATGAGCTTGTATTAACCTTAGAAGTCCCAGTGATTGCTCATAGGAACAAGCAGAACATTTCTGTCAAGAATGAACTTTCAGCTGGTACCACATTTGACTGTAAGAAGAATGTTTAACCCTTTTACAGGAATAATATTTGATTATTTTTTAAGCAGATATTTCATGAAATTTTAAGTTGATGAATAATTGTTGTTGCATATATTGTAACAAAAGCAAAAAACGCAGAAGTGCCAACTCGCACCTGTGATATTGAATGTAAATTAAACTTAATTTGCATTGTAATGATATATGAAGTTTTATGAGCAAAGCAAAAACACACTTGTTGCCAAGATAAACAATGTCAATGACTTTTGCACAGTACTATATATATATATATATATATATATAAAATTAGAAATTATGCACAACTTTTAGGATTGTGACACTGACAATGTCGAGGCCTTTGTATAAATAGGTTAGACTTTTTTGTTTAGTCTCATCTCTTCCATTGAAACACATATTCAATGACTCCCAGGTGAGTTTGATCTGCTTTTCAGAGGCGTTTATACAACCTTTTATACAAACTGGAGTCCACCTCAGCTTGAATGCACTGTCATTAAAGCAAAAGGGGGATATTCCAAATATTCAGCAATTTTGAAATTCATATAAATATTTCAAAGATTCTACTTTTCACTGAAATTGTAACACTAATTAGTTGTAATTTGTAACAAACTTTTTAAAAAAATTTAGTATTAAAAAAGAATGCAAAATAGAAGCATGTTCGCTAGTGGTCTCAGACTTTTGGACCTCCCCCACTCTCTTTCTCTCTCTCTCTCTCTCTCTGTCTCTCTTTCTCTTTCTCTCTCTCTCTCTCTCTATAAGTATATATATATATATATATATATATATATATATGTACAAAGTAAAGGAAATCTATGTACAAGAGATAGACATGCTATATATTGGCATCTGCATTTTAGTGTGGACTATAGTATGGTGCGTATGTGTGTACTAGATGCAGTGCTTCTGAACACACTGACGGAGATGTTTGGGCTGCTGGATTCTGTGAGACAAGTCTTGGACCTGCAGCGAAACAAGACTGACGAAAACCAGCATCAGATGCATACCACACTCAAAGGTGAGATAAAAGCTATGAATAACATGAAGTAAAACTACTAAAAGCATCACTTCTTGGTCTGAGCCATAGTTTCAGAGTGGTGTAGTGTAACTGTTTCTGATACTCATGTAAACTGTTCTACCTCTCTCGCCCCTCCCCCAAAAGTTTTTGCTGACCAGCTGGATAAACAGAAAATGATGGTTCCTATATCCAAACGGCCCAGGCTGCAGCGGCCCCGCTCCACCAGCCTGTTGACCTCTTCCGCATCACCATTCACCATCCTCTCTCCCATCACTCTGACATCAACCAGCCAACCTCTGACCATCACTGGTCTGCCTGTGGCCATGCTGGCCCAGCTGCCCACTGACACCCAGCTGCTCCCTCACCACACCGGCACAGAGGCCATGGCTGTAGCACCCCCCAGCGGGATCACAGTGCTCAGTGCAGGTCTTGAGGACAGAACTCCCACAGTGGAGGTGCTTGACCTGAGCCCAGGACAGAGAGGGGAGAGGGAGGGAGAAGAGGAGGAGAGAAGGTCTGTGTTAGATAAGTGAACTGGAGACTAGACCGGGAAAGGGAAAGGGAAGACAGAGCAGGAGCGGTTAGGTGAAGCCGTGCAAAAAGCGAGGGATGTGAGAGTGGATACCACGTTTCTTTTATAGAGAGATACTGTAGATGGAAAAAGGAGAGAGAGAATGCAGTTGGATGACCATACGCTTTTCATTAAAATACAAGGGAGTGCTGATTCGAGGTTGGCTGTCCTGTCATCATGCAAATTATTCTATGTAAAATAGACACTGAAGATGTTAATGTTTAAGCTGTTAATGTTTAAGTGCTAAAATTCTTCGAGGCTTACTAAACATGGGCAGTGGAGATATTATGTGATATCTTGGCTGGTCATATATCATTGCTATCCTAACAAAATAATGTATCTCCAAAGTAGTAACTTTACATGAGAAGACAAAAATGTTTTTAACTTTTAATGTAAGTTAAATATTTGATTCTAAGTAAAATTTCTATTGGTCTATTCATCATGGAATTTTCACACATTATAAAGGGCAGTTGTTGTGCTCAAATGATGGAGAAAAAAATGAAATGATATATGACATACTATATAAACTAAAAAAGCAACATGTAGTCCAGTTTAAAAGTCAGAAACTACCCTTCTATTATTTAATTTCATGTCAACGTGGCCATTACGTCCAAGTCATTAATTTCACAGCATCAGGGAAAAAAAGAAGAAAAATGTATTTAACAGAAAATTTCACAACTTAATATGTTTCAGTATTTAGTGTGTCCACCTTACTTACCTTTTCAGCTTCCATTCTTTTTAAGGGACTTTGTTTCAGTTTCTCAAAGAAACCTGCAGGGATTTATTTCATACCTCCAAAATTCAGGTGTAGAAGTTGGTGGTATTTGTCTGCTTCTCATGATCCACACACACACAAGGCAGGATACACCCTGGACAGGTCGCCAGTCCATCCCAGGGCAGACATACACATTCACACACACTTGGGGCAATTTAGCATGTCCAATTGACCTGACTGCATGTGGGAGGAAACCCACGCAGACACAGGGAGAACATGCAAACTCTAGTGTTCTGGTGCAAATTTTATTCTTTTTTTTGTCTTTTCTTTTCTCAATAATGGCTCCTTGACACCTACACATCCTTTTAGACACATAATGTTGTCTTCTCACAGTGGAAGGAGGGTCAGAAACACCTATGGATTGATTTATTTGAATTTTGGCAATACTTTATGCTTTTTTGCACAAATGTCAGGTTTTAGCTGACCAACCTAATACAGTGTTTATAATATGCAATAATTCTGCCAGTAACCAGGAAGGAGAAAGTGAATATCATTCTGTTTGTCAGAATCTTTCCTTTCTCTTAGGGAACCTATTTTTATAATCTCTCTATTTATGACTTTGACATTCTGTCATGTACAACTGCACATGTAACATTCACTTAAATGTGATTATATGGTAATTATCATATACTGATTTGTATAGTGATTGATGTAGTGTTTCTGTAAATAGACATGATGGATTTGTAACCCTGATTAGCTTAAGATGAGGTGACATGTATGTTTGTTGTATTTAAAGTCTACTCTAATATCTGATGCATCTAACAGGTGCTAAAAATACCTCATACACTTTCAGTGTATCAAAAATGACAATCACAAACTGACTTGAGCACTGTTTTTGTAACTCAAATGATAATTACTGAACTGTTATCATTAAAATTTCCTGCTAGCTGACCTGTAATGTGTTAAAAAAGGAAGTTTTCAGAAAAATCAGTGTTAGCGGTTATAGTTTAACACAGGAAACGGTGATTATTGGTGCTTGAAATTTAGTTTCTCGATTAGTAAAACAATTTAAATGGCAGGGTGGTACTGTCATGTCTGTTCAAGTGGGATCCCTCCTCTGTTCCTGTGGCACTGCTAGAGTTTTTGTGTGATGTCACCTTACGAAGAAACTCTACTTTATGGAACAGCACCTTTTTGTTTCAGCCATTAAACTGAATGCTGTGCTTTATGTACCTTTGCTTTTATTTCCTTCTTCCTCCTACTCAAAACTGTATGTTACACTAGGGATGTGCACTACTGCTCAAACGTTTTGAATCACATATGACCATGTTTTGTTATTTTATATACAACAATAACATACTGTAGAGTTAAATATTAAACACTCGCACAAAGTGGTATTTTTAGATGTTGTATTCAATATTTTGAGTATTGTGGAGTCAACATAAATGTATTAAATAATCACATTTTACTTAAATTACACAGTAATGTTTGTCAGGTTTTCTGCCTGACTTGATCAATACCTTTTTTAAAACAAGGCCTTCTGGATATTAATTTCATCATAACTTTATTCTTGATGCTATATGGCTTTCAGAGTCATTTCAGAATCATTTACAGCTCTTTTCATTATTCTGGACACATCTAAGTCTACATTCAAGCCTCTAGGTGGTGATGGTGCATTAGAAGGAGGCAGTGGGAGCTGGTGAAAACACATGAACTCTCTGCGCTCGTCTGTTATATACATAGATATATGCTATTTTCTAATAAGTAACATGCAAATTTTGGATGCTTGTACGTGACCTTGTCTAGTATTGTTTTAGTATTAGTTTCTCCTAAAGGACCAGTTCAGCAAAAAAATTAATTCACATAATTTCCCCCTTTAGCCCAAATGTGCCAAGCCCTGTTTGGTGTCTGAAGTTTGCTTTTTAAATTTTGAGACTGGAGCTAATAGGCTAATCTAGCTTGTCAATTAGTATTGTGGAAACTGCATGCCTAAATCATTTTGCATGCAGTGTATACACTATATGTTCTAGATGCATGCTTATCTAATGTTTCCACAGAAATCAAGGGAATTGACAGGCATTTGTCCCCTCTTTGCTGCAAGAATAGACTCTACTCTTCTACGAAAGTACTACACTAGATCAGTGGTCACCAATCCTCCTCCTGGAGACCTACTTTCCTCCAGAGTTTAGTTCCAACCTGCATTTAACATGCTGCTTCCCCCGTACCTAAAACTAATGCTTCGGATCCAGCCAATCAAGGACTTCTAAAGAAGTGAATTAGCTGGAGCAGTGGGAGCTGATTGTGGTTGGAACTAGACTCTGCAGTAAGGTAAATCTCCTAGACCAGGGGTGGTGATAACTGCACTAGATGTTCTTGTAGTTCTGGCTCACAAATAAAAATCCAACTCCTCCCAGAGGTATTGGATGGTGCTCCATCACTTCAGAGCACGCAGTTCAACTGCTTCACAGCCCAAGGCTGAGCACTGGGCATAAGCTCATGTGCAGCTACTCCAGAATCAGAATCACTTCATTTTGCCAAGTAAATCAAGTATGTTACAAGGAATTTACCCAGGTGAGTGCACACATGTTTGACATGTAACATACTAAACAGACCAGACGAGCACCGAGGCTATTAAAAAAGTGTAGTGTCACGTAATACTGAAAATGCTTTTCTATGGATTTTTATACAGTCACTGTTGAATAAAGCCTTGCATCTCCAAAATGGTAACTTGAAAAAAATTAACCAATGGGGTTATTTGACTTACAAACTGTATGTCAAGATTAAATAAATAAATTGTGTTGTCTTTAAGAAACTAGTTTACATTAAATGGACAAAATAATAATAGTACATTTCATTTAATGAAAACTGTTTATGTTGATCCAATGAGAATTTCATTACAATGAAACCTGAATAAATTGCACTGAAGTGTTAAATTTAAATTTAATTTAAACCTTATAATGAGGTAACAAAGCCTGTATAGTGCCAGGTCTGGCACAACTGAATTAACTTCATATAAGTTTTTTTCTTTTGAGTGCAGGTGAAAAAATGAGTTCTTAACTGTCAATGGAAGTTAAAATGAAAAAATGACCAAAATGGAGATTCAACCTGCTATTATATCAATATAATACTATAAAAAATATGCTACATGGCTAATAACAGTAGTCTTGAAGTCTTGAGGACTGGATTTGTCAGTAGTTTGGTCTACTTTTTGTCATACAGTGTTAGGATACTAACATAAGCAAGCCTATATTGAAATTACTTAATAACTCATTGTGGTTTGAGGCAAGTGTGATGATTTAGGCAGTTTCCACAATGCTAATGAGTGGCTATAAGCTTCCATTACTTGCTAGCTACATTAAGCTTGTAGCTTCAGTGCAAAATTAAAGAGACAAACTTCAGACACCAAAAAACGTCTTGGCTGATCAATTACATTTGGGGTGAATGGAACTACTGACTAAATTTAATTTTTGTGAAACTGTTCCTTTAACACATCTGTGCTCATATCACAAGCGCTCACTATAGTTTTGGATAAGTCCAAACAGTGAAACTGCACATCCAAGCATGTAGTTTTAGAAGCCTCTTACAGAGTACTGAGTATAATCAGTTACCATGCACTTGTTTTTTCACACACACTCATGAAATATTGGATTGGAGTAGGATGGCTGCTCAGCACAATCTTTGCCCTTTCTAAATTGAATAAAATAAGAGTGTGATCCATCACTCATTTGTCATGTGTGGCTAAATAAGTTAATGTGTAATAGGGATTCCCATAGCAGGGCTCAAATGTGTTTCTGCAAGAGAGTGCATCTGTCTCTCTCTCTCAATTTAATCCAATCCCGACACTCCAGTGGTCACATGAGGAACCTAAACAAATGATGAACCACAGCATGGTGCCCCACAAAAGTGACGATTGAATTGGCTGTCAGAGGAAATGTTGGCTGCTGTGAAATCTTCTGTTCTGCGCCTCTGCTCCGTGCCCCCCTGAGATCATATGTTTGGATAACAGTGCAGCGTCAGCATAAAAGTGTGCTGCTCCGCAACTCTACTGCTCAAGCATAAAACGTGCATTGTAAACATATATAGTTCACGTTTGGATAACTGTGCAAATAGATTGGGTATGTCTCTACATTGTTGTTCTGCAGTGGTGGTCAAAAGACAAACTCTGTACTTGAGTTCAAGCAGAGATATCATTTGTACAATATTGCTTGTGTAAAGAAGAAGTCCTCTATTTGTATTTCTGCTTGAGTTAAAGTACAGAAGTACTTGCTTTTAAGTACACAATAGTGATCACAGTATTACAGTGATATTATTTTTGAGTTGAGTTAGCAAACAGTTGGCAAACTTTCCTGTTTACTAATGCTTAAAGTTACAGATGTATGGCTGTAGCTACCTTCTGTATGGGTGCAACAGGTCAAACAAATCAGCCAATCAAAAGGTGAGCTATGCGAGTGTTTTTTCACTCTGGAGGCCCACTGCCCTGTACCTTTTAGTGTTTTCTCTGCTTCCAGCACACCTGATCCAATTAATTAGCTTCTTAACAGAGTTATGGTGGCTATTTTAAAGCAGGAAAAACACTAAATAGTGCAGGGCACTGGGCCTCCAGGACCCAGGTAAAGAAACACGGTGCTATGCTGTGATTGGTTTGCTTAAGTTTCAAAGTGCATGATATTTATATTGAGCATTCTACTGACTTGGTTCAAAGGCATAGTTCAAAACACATTTTGGACTTGATCCTTAGACTAAAATCCTTCTGCTTTAAATGAGCCTATACCTTAAATTATACTTATTTTATTCCATTTTGTTACTGTCAAAACAATAACAACGCTTCTAAAACTTTACCAAATGTCTCGGTAGTGACTGTTTCTGTAGTGACCCTACTCTAAAATGCTGGGCAGTACATGACTAACAAACCCAACTCAGCAGTTGTACACACATAAAATTATAATAGTTCACTCCCAATAGACAGTACCCTATGAATGATGATTTGTATTTTTTTAGCTTAATTAATGCCTTGGCTTTAAATAGATCATATCTATATGTATGTATATATATATATATGTATATATATATATATATATATATATATATATATATATATATATATACATATAATAAGCTCCAGAAACAGGCCATTTCAAATTCATTGTGTTTGTGATGTCACAAAAATCAACTTCTTCAGCCTACATTGGTTTAGCCCTGTCTGTTCACATTGACGTTAGGAGTGTTTCACTGCTTTTTGAATGAGGCACAAGGGCAGCCAATCAGAACAGAAGTCATTTACATAGATCAGTCTTAAAGTCTTATTCATTTCCAAGGAATAAACGGTTGTTGGAAAATGATCATGTGAAATGACAAACAAAATTCCACACAAATATTAAAAGCGGATCTCAGGGGGCAAAAACTGCAGATAAGTAAAATGAATAATGTTAGATATTGCCCCATTAATAGAGTTCAAACACTTGAAAAAGTACCTGCTTAATTACTGACTACCACTGTTGTCATGATGTGTGGAGATCTGAATCTGCTCTGGGCTTCACAGAATCAGAACAGCGGAAAAACGTCCTTGGCTTCCTTCATGTCAGCAACTTGGTTGACCTATGCTTTAACACTGCAGACTGCTCTAGTGGCAGATGACTCACAAAGCCCAGCAAGCAGCAAACCCCAAAACACATCCAATTTGATGTTCAAGCTGTGTCTGTTCCTTTAGTCCTTGTTTGTCAGAGCTGTCATCCGGATGTAGACAGGTGTGCATGTGTGTGTGTGTGTTTGTCATTAGCCTGAACTAATCTTTTATGATTAGGATTTGAGTCATACTGAGCATGTGAGCATCATGGTACTCACCTTAAAACTCTTCCATTGGAATCGCAGCTGTGAAAATAGGTCAAGCCGGGGGGATGAATGTGGGGGAAAAAAGTCCAACTCTAAGCCATTGTGTAAAATTAAATTGATATGAGAAATGTGAATGGATTAGTGTTGGACTATCTGCAACTGCCATCCCTCCTGGCTGTAGGACATGGCTGTACAATAGGTGTCTGAGCTGAGCTGGGCTCCAACTCTAACCTTTTGCTGCTGCTGCTGTTCATGAATCAATAAGCAGACTCTCTTTTGCCATGTCCTAAAAAGATTAACTCAAATCCAGACAACCTGTGGGCCTGCTAAGATAACGTGATGCTGCAGGTCTGAGTTCCAGAGCTGGCTGACTAAATCCTATTGTTTCCAAGGCCAAAGACCTTCTGGACAGAGGTCCGCTCAGGTGCTCAGGAAATGGTGCACCATCTCATAAGACAGCTGTGAATAGCACTGTATAGAGTCAAAGTATGAGATGATTTTGAAGTGATATTAAATACACTCTTTGCTTGCATCACATTTTCAAGTAACATAGAATAAAGCATATAAGAAGCTGGTAGTTGATTGTGGATGGTCATGGTTGTAAATTGCTGCTGCTCGACAAAACACTTCTAATACTTTTTTCCATGTTTAATTGTACACCATTTAAAAAAACACCATCTACCTATTACATTGAGTGAATATTTCATGATGAATGGACCAGTATAAATGATCAAAATTCCAAAATATACATTAGGCAAATATAAAAATGAAAAATATAGAATGCTTTTTTCTTTCTTCTGAATCTTGGAATATAAGACGTAGGAAAATAAGACGTAGTTCAGACAGCAACGATACACAGTGGCCTGCAGTACTACATTATATCAATAAAACGATATTTACTTCTAAACTCTAAGGGCCTATGTGTGGGCACACTTCAACAGTCAGCTCCCTGTCATCACTGCATAACTTGAGTATGCAGTTTAATAGCAGCTACCATATTATTCATAGCACTTACTGAATAATAAGTCTTAAGGTACCTGATAATATGCCTGATGCTAAAAAAAACAGATGAAAAAGTACATGCATCAGCAGCCTGGACAAGTTAACAAATCACACAGCAAAATCCCCAGTGTTGAAACAGTGTTATATTAAGTCATACAGCATTCATTTGTGTCTAGCTGGGCTTACATAAAGGGCTGTTCTGCAGGTGTTCATTCAGCGCTGGGGATTTTGCTGTGCGTTTGTGCTGTTGTAAAATCACTACAAATGAGCTCTCACTTTTAGAGAATGTCTCCTAGAGCGGTTCCTCTAGTCCCCAGGACACTTGGAGCCCAGTTTCAGAAAGACCACACCTGCTTCCTCCCAGCTCCTCATTTACGTCTAGCTGGGCTTAAATAAACACTGCTGGTGTACACTCAGAGCTGGGGATTGTGTGCTATTACGAAATCACTGCAAACCAGCCCTCACTTTCAATCTGGAGAAAGCCTGCATCGTTTTTTTTTAGTCCCTAGGAGAACCTACAGCTCAGTTACAGAAAGACTACCAGCTCCTCAATTAACTTCAAACGAATTCAGGTCTGCTGTTACATACATCCAGAATTTTGTAGACACTTCAGTGTTTCACTGGGTGGCATTCAGCCACAAGACCATTAGTGAGGTCAGGTAGGCCACTGATGTTGGACGATTAGTTCTGGATCACAAACACCGCTTTAACTCATCCTGAACATAATAAATGGAGCCCCATCACTCCAGAGAGTGCAGTTCAAATGCTCGACAGCTCAGTGCTGGGAGCTTTATACCCCTCTAGCCAACAGCTGGCATTGGACATGGTGATCTTAGGCACATTACACAAGCTGTGTGCAAGCAATTGAACACCTGTGTCAGGAATGGGAGCACCTTAAGGTAACTGAATTCACTCATTAGAAGCAGTGTCTGGCATACAGCATAGCAAATGCCATATTTCTCCATGCACTCCACCTGAATCACTAGATTTTCACATACTTCGTATATGAGAGCACTCCACAGCAGTGCCAGTGGATGTGTTCTTTCTAACTGCTGCATGTGAATGTTGCAGTGTGGGGTCTACACGCACACGCTTAAATCCCGCATTGCACCGCATGGGGGCGTCCATCACACACTTAACTCTGCACCCACGTCCAACAACACCAGAAAGTCTGCCTGGGAAAGAAAAAAAAAATCCTAATCCCGTTTTGAACTGTTTACCCTGACGTCAGTCCGCACGGCTCGCAGCTTCTCTCTCTCACTTCTCTGCTCTCTCAACTCCGCTTCGCCCGGGATTTCGGGGACCGATGGACTTGGAGTCCATAACCTACAGACCTGGAGCCACTGACATGATCCCCGTCTGTTTTCCCCAGACTGGACTAAAAGCGTAACATGAATACCTGCGCCATTCTTCTGCTTCTGGCTGTTCAGATTCGCGCCGACAGCGTCGAGGGACCAACAGGTAAAAGTGCCGTTTCTCTACCTGAGCACTTTCAGAAAAGTTCTTCCTGTGTTTGGCGGGAAGGGCACGGCTGACATCCTCTAACGGCTAAATGTTTTGGGGTTGAGCTTCTTCCCCCTGAAATTGTTTACGAACTTTTTTAGCGTGGGAATGTTTGGGGACGGTCTGGTTAGAGGACGAAGACGTGACTCTCTCATGGCTAAAATCGTGTGCTGTTTAAATGTGTTACCTCAGAAAACACGTCTGGATTTGGCTTAGACATGTATTAAAATCCACCTCAAATCCACTTAGACCTGCTCCCAGTCACTTCACAGGCGAGGTGGTAAACTGTTAAGTCTGTAAGAACTGACTTTCCTTCCCCCTCGAGGTACCAGCGTAGTTTTAACGCAGTGTTATATTGCATTAGGGTGTTTAGTTTCATTGTCTAGGCGGACCTGCTTTATTTCTGTCCTCTGAATAAACTGGTTCATGTGATTCATTGTAGTAAATTGATTCCGGGAGCCAGACCTTGTGCATCTTTTCACGGTTGTAATGCGCAGATAACAAGACTACATTTCTAAATGGAACGCATATATTTACACTTATTTAACTTTAATTATGTAAAATACCTCATACTTAAATATAACTTTATTTAGATAAAGTTACACGTTATCCAAAGTAAATTGCAGACTCTCGTTTTCGTGTGTCCTCCGTAGCTAAATGTTACAGTTCCGCCTGATGCGCTACAGAACAGCACATTACTGCTATCGCCGTACGAGAGGACTGGCTGAGATTCTCGCTCTGCGTTATTTTTTTCCCCACCTGCATTCCGGCAGGCCCCGCCCTCGCTAGCTACGATTGTCTTGTAGTCATATTCATAAGCAGAGCTTCGCTCGGATTGGCTAATGCTTCGTACTCACAAGCTAAACGTCCAGCCAATCCTAGCGCTCGTGGGCGGGTATTGTGGCAATACGGGTGGGGAAAAAAACACACACACACTTAAAAGTTACGCAGCACACGGTGAGCGCCCTAAACCAAATGACGCAGTGTGGCTGGAAAAGAGCTTCTGTTGGGCTGCTGTTCTTTCATTTATCAGCTGCTGGGTCCTGTGTGTGAAGCCCGCTTCATATAAGTGAAACTGAAAGATGTTTTATTGGCGAACACTGAGTTTTAAAGCGCTCTATCCAGCTTGCAGAAGAATAACTGGGTTACAGTGAGGGGGCTGTGTTTGAGGATCCAGTGCTGGAAAGGTGATCCCGTGATAAACAAAACTGAACTTGAAATAGGAACAGATTTAAGACCTTATGAGTCTCCATCTACAGAAATATTGAGATTTTTCTCTGTGAGTGTGCCCGGCTCTAGTTACTTTAGGCCTAATTAACACATTCATGTCCGCCAACTAAATTTAGTATGAAAAGGAAAAATGACACCAAATGTGTCCTAATTGTCTAAAAAAGAAATTCTTTATACATTTTTTTGTACGTTGGATGAATATTTAACAGTATGCATGAGTTTTTTGATTATATACTTGAATTCACAATCAAATTTGGATTTTTCTATTCTTTTGCTAAAAATCAGTAGTCACATGACACATGATAAAATCTCACTTATTGGCCATGTGGTTTGATTGATTTGAGAAATGTCTTCCAATTTGTGCATAAGCTAGCTCAGAGAACATATGGATGAAAGGAAATTTCAAATTTCAAATATGGACGTTCAAATATGGATAATGGGCTAATGATCTGCCCTAGAAAAGCAGTTATTTCTCACACAGTCAGTCAGTCAGTTGGTCAGTCATACATTTTCTCACAGACTTCATGTGTTATTTCTCTAGAGAGCAGTGCTGTGTTGCTGATAGCACTTTGCACTCAGCTACAGTCTGTTGGGAAACACAGCCTATAGTTCGGCTTGCCTGAGCAACTTGACAAACAGTCGTGATCCGTCTGAGGAAGTTATTGATTTTCAGTTAACAAAATGGCTTCCATTTAGCAAGCTGTCAAGCAACAGGGGTGTGTGTCCATTGCTGGGTGGGACATTTTCCATTGTAATCTCAGAGTCCTATCTCATTAAGATCTCTGACACTCAGATCCTGACTTATGTTATTCTCTTCTGCCTGAGTTCGAAGGAGTAATCCGTTTATAATGTGTGGTGTTGCTGTTTGCGCCATGGCCTTTTTTCCCCTTTTTTGTGTGGTTGGCTGAAGCTGTGAACATCTGAAATGAGTTGTTTGTAGATGCTATAACAGTTTATCACGTCTCTTTCACTAATATACTCTCTTGAAGACTAATGTTACCTGCCTCCAAGCTTTGCTTTCTTAATTAACTGAATCAAATTTTATTATTTTTTTAATTATTTTATAATTAGTTTATTACCGTATAATGACTGTAGTTTCCCTAAACACTGATAAATGAGAGCGTTTCATTGATAGAAAATGAGAAGAAAAGGGTAATTACCTTCCACGTTTTTCCTGCTGCAAGACTGGCTGACTTATTTAAAACATAAAGTAAGCATCCTTTCCACCAGATAGTCTGATAAAATGCAATTATAGACAATTACGATTCCCCATAACAGCTCTGAACTGCAGAGTGATCACAAGATGCACCTGTCATTTATTTCTCTTCTGAAGGACATTTTATTCTTTCACGCTCCTCCTTGCCGTAGCTGTAGACGCTTTCATAATCTTATTCATGCAGTGATGCAGAAATTGTCCGCCATAATGAGGAGAATGAAGCACATCATTAAGACGAATAGTTTGAATTTTGAAAATAATTAAAACCCATGAAGATAATTAAAAGAGCTCAAATGGAACGGTGAGGCAGTGCGAAGGCTGTGCCAGTGTTGTGTGAGACTTGAAATGTACTGGGCTTTTTATCTGCTTTTGTGACATTGCAGTTTTATAGAGTCAGCACATTATGTCTGTAAAAATGTGTTACAGACAGCTCCTTCGCTCACTGTTTTAAAAGACTGATTTAATTTTATTTTTATAGTAAAGAGTAGTGTTTTTGTGTGGAGGAGGTATTTTGAATAGTGAACAGCAGGGATTGCCCAAATAATAAAATACTTGTGTATTAGCTCATTATGTTTGTAATTGTTTCTCGGAAGCATTATCTTTTTAGGCAACGAAAATCATACCCTAAAATAAATTTCATCTGCAAAGGCCTTGAAATAGAAGCATTACTGTTAATATAATCACATCATAAATTCAAGCCAGGCATCCACGTCACAACGCCCAGAGTACAACAAACTGCAACGTTTTCCATGTGGCTACTGAAGGAAAAAGAATCGGACACCTAAAGCTGCTTACCTAACATGGAAAATGTCTGGAAGTTCCTAACGCTATCCGAAAGGTTAGTTTTATTGGAGAGCGCCGCCCACTTTCGCACCCAATCAACAAGCAGTGCTCATACTACAAGTGGTGTAAAAGCAGCTTGCCACCAACAAGAGCAGCTAGCACAGCGCATACTGCATTCAGTGAGAAAGCAGCTTAAGAAGTAATGTGTGGGACGTGTAGCTTGTACATGTAGCTTCCATACATTGTTAGTACAGTGCAGGAGCTGCTCTGTAACAAGATGATCACATTCAATTAAATCATTGTTTTAGACGGTTTAGAACAGGCCTGTCACAATTAATACATATTTGGTTGATCACAATTATTTGAACTGATTGCGGTTATTTTCACAGTTGTTAGCTTCCACAATCATATGTACATGTTGCAACAAACAAAATGTGAATTGTTTGTGCATTTTCAAGTAAAATAAATGACAATGCAATTATTGAGACATGTCACAGGTCTTACACAAACAACAAAAGTTCTACTTATTGTACAACTTGGTGCCTTTAGAGAGAAGTGTTTAGTAATGTTTGTTAATTTGATGCTTTTCTCAACAACACCTTCAGAAGGCAGCAGCAAGTAATGTATGTTTGAGATTCAACTGTTTCTGTCATCAGTTGCGAGCCACTAGGTATTGATAGCAAGAGAGTGAAATAGCTGATCAGTCAATTAGGCCACTTTAGGTTTATACCTTAAAATCTATATACAGTGAATTAAATAGGCAATCAAATTGTTAATAGCAGTTATTTATGTGGCAGTAAATCATCAACTAAAATTTCATGATTATTTAAAGTCTAGTCTAGAAAGCTATAGAAAGTGGGAATGTGTGATTTAATTAGATCTTTATGAAGTTTCCGCTTTATTGAACCACAAATGAAAAAAAAACACAGATTTTGAAGGCCACAAGATGCACATCTCGCACAGCCGGTGTGAATTGAAACACTTATTAGAATGGAAGCTTATCTGTTCCAATGAGATGGACGACTAAAAACGCTTCAAACGTTATTAATGGTTACATTAGGGTGATTTTGAGAATGAGTTATCAAGCACTTATTTAGAAATATCAGTGAGTAATTGAAGCCTGTAAAATGCTGTTTGGCCAGCCCTGGTAAACAGTCTGGACTGTAGGATTGTGCAATTATGCTTTTGAGTCCTGTGAGCCAAACTGTAAAAGGTTATTTATTGAGAGGGGAAATTTATCTCCTTTAGGGATATAACACATCAAGTTACATCATCCATACTCACAGGGCTCATATACTGTTGTTTATTGAGGAAAGTTGAATTTGTTTCACTCTGAATCCTTCAGCATATTAAAATTGAATTTGTCATACCATGACATTTTGCAGCTGATGTTTTGTATTTTCAAGAAAAAAACTTCTTGACAGAGCAGCTGGATTGGTCAAGGGCAAGCAAGGGTACTTTTGTGGACTTCTTTAACTCATTTGTCGTAATCTTTAGTGGGGATAGAATGCGTACCCATACACCATCTGTCCTGCTGAATACAAGCTCACATTCTCGGGTGCTGTTGTCTGTGGAAATGTCACATCACACATCTTATTGAGGAATGAGCCTCCTCCCATTGTTTGCAAGGGAGGCTGCTTTGCAGTGGTTACATGCAGGCTGCTAATGAAGCAGGTGTATGTGGAGGTAAGGCTCTGAGCGAATGGGCACAAGACAAAGAGCTAGTGGGTTTTCCCCTACTGACGACGTAAGCTAACCGAGCAAGCCTGAACCTCTGTGCAGACTCACTGACGCCCAGGTGCAGAGCAGCAGACCAAAGGAGGTCTCAGATGTACAAACTAAAGACTTGAAGATATCAAAGAGAAATGAAGTCATTTGCCAGAGTTCCTTTGACTTCTACTAATTGCAGAGCTCCTTTGAAAAAGAGCAATTTGGGTGGGGTGACTGAAATCATAACCCCCTTTTTAATTTCAGGAAATCGTCTGTTTTTGTTACCTTTGGATTTCCCTCCATGGTGTAAGCTAAGGTGACCTTGTCTTTGTTTTCCCTCTAGCATTCAGCCATGGCTGCCAAAGTAACGAATGAGCAGTGTCAGACATAGTTTCAAGGCAACAGCTGAGAGTGCCTGTTCTAGAACATCTGAAGGAGTCCGTCTCTTGTCGACAGTGTTTTCTTTGGACTTCTCTGTTGACTGTTCTGGGCATTGGAGAAGGGGAGGGGGACTGCCAGAGGGCCCTTTTTCCCCCATCTCTTCAAACAGCAGTTCAGCGCTGAGTCACATCTGATGGGAAAAGAGTGAAAAACAAGAGAGCGACTGAGACCTGGCTTTTCTTTATTGTCTCTGGAAGGACCGTTTAATTCCTCTGTGATTTATTGATGGTTTTGAAAAACAGTTCCGTTTCAAGGGGCCCGGATGGAGATCTGCTTCACAGGGCTGTGTGCGAGGAACTGCCGTTTGGTTGATGAAATCATACACACTCTCTTTTTTTGCGAGCAGAAGATTAGCAGGGCATTCAGAGTGACCTATAGTTCCTGTTGAGGCCTCAAAGCCCAGCACACTTTGTTATAGCAGGGCTGGGCTGGGCTTTCACCTCAGCTCGGATCAATGTTAATGTGCAGTGGTGTGGAGCTCTGCCAGTCTCCGACTTTGCTACAACTCAAGGAGCTCTTTTAAATCAAACTTTCTCAAATGTGCTTTGTAGGGATTCAGCACGACACCTTCCTTTATAATTTGTATGCCATCTTTTCGCAGTACTGCTGGTAGCTGAAGACCTGAGAGGCATTTCCATGAGATCAGTGCCCAGTGGACATGATTTGATATGATTAATTTTTTTTTAACATCAAGAAATCTTCAATTACATATTGGTCTTAGAAAAAAAACAGCTTTTCCCACCTCAGTAAGCATTTAATTTTTTATTTTTTATGGCAAATGGCACAAAGAAGTCCAACCCTATCTTACTCATATATCTTATTAAGCTGTGACAGTGGGGAATGTGATGGGCTGGAGTATTTCATGCAAAACTGGCTGCCACCAGACCTTCTAATGTCAGTTAACAGTAAAATATATGACAATTCTGTGGACATGACAAAAAATGAATGAAAAACTGTTTGCACAAAAAAAACAAAAGAAAAAACAAACAGTTATCTCCAGAATGGTAATTTTACAGCAGCCCTCTGAATGTCGGGCCCCGTGAAACAAGAGAAAGTGAAAACATTCTTTACTGTTAATGGGAATTAATGTAGTAATATTTATTTCAAAACATGTTGGAGCAGGTCTTTTGGCCAATTCATTGAGAAATTTTGACACTGTAAAAGACAGGTGCTGTGCTCAAATGATGTGGCAAGATGAAAAAGTGGAAGGGTTTTTTTTTCTTTTGAACAGCAATGATATTTAAGTTTGAAAAATGCTTATCACATTTTATCCCTTATACATTGCATCAGATGTTGTGGACTCAATTGGCACTTTTTTTCATGGAATGACTCCTTGAAAGTGTCATGAAAGTGTTTTTTTCCCCTTCTGTTTGTTTACTGTCTCCTCGCATAGCTCAGCTAAATGAGAGGTCTGCACCTTCTCACAACACTAACACAGCCATCTTCCTAATGACTTCCAGTCAGTGCAGAAAAACCTAAGGCAGGTTTTTCGTTTTCAAATGTTTTAGCTCTTTTCTGAGGCCACTGTGCTGGGACACTTGTGCTGTCCTGCAGGTCAGCTTGCTCTCCATCATGTGATCTGAGGGCAGAGGGCTCTTAGCCCTTGTGTCTCTCCTGTCATTTCTCCTCGTCTTGTCCTTTGTGTGGCTGCCTCGTCATCACAGAACCATGTATGATAGTCAGGAACCCCCCTGAGCCCCTGAAAGGAACTGTTGTTAGAAAAACCACTGAGGCTTAGGAGGTAATTGCACATGATATGCTTTGTTGTGCTGTGGTCTCCTTAAATGAGAGCCATAGAGGGGTCAAGGAGCAGTGGGTGCTCAACAGAGGTCTGGGCTCAGAGTCTGGAAAGGTATTTTTTCCACAAAGGAGTTAAATGAGCTTGAAATATTGGATTTAAAAGATTCAGCCGTGTTGTAAGTGAGCCTTTGTTCTTCCACACTGAAAGAATGTCAAGAATGCAAAAGTAACATTCCACAAATCTTTTCCCCCCCCTTTTTTCTTTTTGGGACTTTTTTTCTTTAAGCATCAAGTCTGACAAAAATCCTGACATTGTGGCAAAGTATGCATTGAATTAGCAAGGAGCTCTTGCTTCATCACCCCTTTGCTTGCAGGTGTTGATCCTCACAGTTCAGTTTTACACTTTTCTTATGAAATGAATAGTCCCAGGATCCAGCCACCTGATTTGATTTGCCAACATCTATTGATTTGTATTTGAATGTGAATTTCACTGCTGGTTTTGAATCCAAAGTGATGCACAATTAAGGTGATTCTTTTTTAAATGCGGAAATCCATGAAGCAGTAGGGCATAGTGAGGAGCAAGCACAGCATGTATCTTAACATGTGATATATGACATGATCTCGTTCAGCAAAACTCGGATTTTTAGTTATGCCAGTTATTGAACAAAATATCCAGTGTAAAAGATGAAAATAGTGTGCAAAGGAATAACACCCATTGCTTTGACTGGATCTGCTGTATGGTATATTTAGTCTTCTGGCTGCTAAAAAAGAAAAGTAGGGAAAAATGGTTGCAGACTGTCGATCTGTATCCACTGCCCACTGTGATCTAGTGGGCAGACAATTCAGAAGACTCTGTAGATGTATTAAAGATTGGTAATGGAATGTCACAGTTCATCACTTATCATCAGAAAGCTCTACTCTAATTTGATGTGGAATTTGAGGGGTGTTGATAACTCAAGATATCAACCCCCTGTATCAATAGGGCCGATATCAGCAGAAAATGCTTGAGCAGAAACTGGAGGGTAAGTAAGAATGAATCCAGTACAATGCTGTAACAAATCTAACCTGATGTACCACACCCTTGTGTTGTATTGTGTCATGTTGTTAACTGTGTATTTGCTTCTGTGAGGTGGTAGAGTGTTTGAGTGGCAGAAAAGTGCAGATAAACAAGAAGCTCAGCTTCAGTTTATGCTCCACACATATAGATTCCAACAAAAGTAAAGAGACTGAATGGTGTGCGGTAGCCTGTAGCCTATACTTTTTTTGGGTAATTATTATAAAATTTTGAATAATGCCTTACAGTTTCCAATATCAAATTTGTTTGAAATGCCTTTCTCTTGTATTGGTATCAGAAAAGAGAAGGTGGTATTGTTCCATCTCTATTTATATCTCAAACAACTGTCTAAGAGAACATACTGTGAATGTTTTAGTGGGAACATGTTTGGTTTTAAAGGGTTAATATTTCTTGCATTTCCAGTCTGTGTAGCCCAACTACTTCTTCTGTTCTGAAACTCATTTTAGTCTCACTGTCCTTTTCATCTTGTCCAAAAGCAAATGTCCTCAGTTATTGTTCTCAGTGGATTTTCTTGCTGTTTGGTAATCAAGTGCAACTGCTTTGTGTGTTTTTATTAAATACACTATATATCCACTTGGGTGAATTATATCCACAGAAACCTGCAGCCACTAAAGGTTCATGCTGTTAAAGAGATCTATTATGTTTTCTTTTTCTTTAGCTGCAGTGCTGTGTTCGTTCAGCGTGCGCCTTTCTGTCGCAGGGCTGTACATAACGGTTATGTGCGTGCACATAAAGTTCAATTTATGACTAAATGAATTTGCCAGACTGCATCCCTCTGACCTTTTGGATCATGTTTTACAGCAAAGCAAAATGGAAATAGGGCTTTATGAAGTCTCTGGTTATCATTGTGGGTGAGCGTTTGTGTGTGAATGTATGAGAGAAGGAGAATGAATAAGAGTGCATGTGCCTTCGTCTGTCATTGTGATGGCTAGAAGAGTACAGGAGTGATAGGAGTGAACTCTCTGGCCACGGATGTGTCATGCCCGTTGTATCAGAGGCCCCAGGGAGTACTCGGCTCCTCACTGCCCCTCTCTGTCTTTGACAGGCTGGAGGATTTACAGCGAGCCTACTCTCATCCTCCACACCTCTGTGCCCTGATAGCCTGCTTCACAGTGCCCCTGTCCAAGAGAGATTAATGCTGTATTGATTCTTGAAATCTGGCAAGTCCATTCCACTAAGATTTCATCAAACCCAGAGCAATGCCTCTTTGATATAAGAGTGAAACTATAGGGCACTTGGGGTGGTCAGCTCATATTAATCTGGTCATATTAAGGCTGGTAACAGAATTTGAATACTTGATGAGACTGGTAAGGGAGTTGTTGAAACATCTTGAGCCTAGAAGGTTGTTACTGAGTCTTACTGTTATCCTTACAGTTATCTTTACTATCAGTTCGGTGAGCTGAGCTGAAAGGTAGTATGAACTAGCCGGAAGTTTTCAGGTTCGCCCACATTCTGAAGGCTTTCCACTATTGTTTGGTTTGAATGCAGAGTGATTCACAGTGATTGCCTGCTGCTCCAGTGAAAGAGCCCATAGGTCCCATACGTTACTTGAACAAGCCTAGGTTAGGATAAGTCTGATTTTTACAAGCTGACAAAGATGTACACGGTACTTTTTAATGCTGTTATCCTCACATCTTGTTCCGTTTGTCTCAGCATGGCTCCTACAGCTAAGAATACATAGACCACAGAGTACTTTTTGTACAAGTCTGATTTCTTGTAATCTGAACCGCACAGCAGGGCCCCGCTTTTCTACTGAACAGGGAAAATAGCATCTATGCTAGTTACAGCAAATGTGTACAACATCCCACATGTAAAAAATGGTAATTTATGTGTCTCATGGAAAACGTTAGCATCTTGATATGGTTTGAGGTGTACATATATATTTAAACAATGCTTGTTTTTACTGTTACAGGGGTCTGTTAACATGGTAATGGGGTTACCCAACCCCTGCCACGGGCCTAAGTCATATGTGTACATAACCTAAGCAAAATGTCCGCAACTCCTTCCCCAAAAAGAAGTGCTTTCAAAGAGAAGTAGGCCTTTGTAGCTGTACATAGTAAGCTAACTTCTAGAAAACATTGACAGTGCTTTCGGCAGTCGGAAAGGCAGGAACGTTTTCATGGATCAAAGATGCAGCCTGTCACGTCTTGTTAGAGCTCAGCATAAACCCAACTTGCCTGAAGATCTCCCACTCTTCCTCTCTGACTCAGACACCCACATGCCATAGGATCCTCAGCACGTTTTGCAGGATCTAATGATTGTGCTCCTAGTTAAAACATCATTCTATCATCTGTGGGGTGGGCATGGGGCAGTGTACTGGGAACAGAGGCCAAGCGATGCTGTAGTTTCAGAAACCTACCTGACTCACTTTCCTGAAGTTGGGATGGGCAACTGGCACCGTGTCAAAGCCGCTAGCTTTCTCCTCCTGCAGCAGATGAACTGTCTCCCATCCTGACGCCCAGCAGCCTCTGCTCCCTTCCCGCAGCGCCAGCAGCCGCCGTCTCCGCAAACAGAAAGTGGGTCTGCAAGACAGATGCTGCGAGTCCTATTCCTCACCCCATCCTCAGAGAGGCCGCTGTCGCGAGTGTTTATTTTTAGCTCGTTTGGCCGCTTTTCAAGTTCTACCTCAGCCTGTGTCTCTGGACCTGCTGATATGTTCTGCATGTAGGAGCGTTATTAATATTTCAGTGGAGCTTTCAGCAAGCCTCTGTTAAGTTTAAATATTTCCCAGCTCGCAGAGGTGAAGGGTTAGTGCCGCTCCCACCCAGTGATTCCAGCAGAAGCCCTCAGCTTAGCTTGGCTTGCGTCAGCTCTCTGTAGTTGGTTGACACTGTAAAATATAAAACCACTTTAAGAACCAAAATGGCTCCTCCACTTCTCTGCATAGTGAACTGAAGCCCATAGTTGGATTTAGGGCTGCAAATAGTGCTTATCTTTGTACTTCAGGTTATGTGATAAATCAACTAGTTCAAACCATCGTTACAAGTTCTGGTTGTGTGCGACACGTGATTTCTTCTTAATGGTGCAACTAAACAACAAAACCAACTGAAGCCAAACCACCCCCAGTGCTTCCTGTAGTGAACTGCAATCTGTCAGAATAGCCATGTCTGCCATATGAGCATTATAGAGCATTAGAGAACTCTTTTTAAGGTGTACTGTAGAATTATAGTCAAGACCTCTAGAGGTGAGTCTGAGTCAAGACCGAGACCCCGACACTTCTGAAAGCAAATGATGGTAAGGTTAAAGTTCTCTGTCCTTTCTTCTTTAAAACATATTCAGAAGTCACCACCTAAAGTCAGTTGAATATAAACCAAGCAACAATAAGCCATTTTTATTATTAAATGAAACACAGTAATAATAACATTCTAATCTGCCCAAAGGGGATGTTTGAATTTTAGAAACAATGAACATCAACAAGCAAATAATGCCTAGTTCACTATCATGGAAAAGATCAGTTGGAACCCAAACTGGTAGCTAACAGATTTGATTTAAACATGCAGAGTAAGGACTGTTTTATTCTGTTTGAAGGTTTTCTTGTTATTCAATAATAATAGAAAAATAAATTTAGTTTTCAGTTACCTCAGAGGCATTGCACGCTGCTTGTCTTGAGACGAATTTCTGAATCCACCTTACCCGTAGACTGAGACAAGACTGAGTTCCAATGGTGTCGAGACAGAGCTTGGTCATTAGACCAAAACCGGATTCGAGTACTTCAACACTAGCAGTGTATCGACAATAAAAATCCATATCAGCATTTTTTAATAATCAATGTGGTTGACTTTGTCAGCTAATCATTGTTGCCCTAGTTGGATTCTTCCACATCAAGGAAAATGTGGGATTGTAAGCTGGGGTAGCTGCTTCCCATGGGCATCATTAAGCAAATGTCTTTGTGACGGCCAGGCATCATTCTGCCCATTATCATGTCGCTTTCATTAAGTCCTTACGAGCGAGAGAGTGAGCTGGAGGTGTGCAGTGCTTTCAGCCCCATTCCTCGTTAAATGAATTATAGCTGCCTGTTTCAACAGCATAATTTAAACTGGTCGGATTCACACTTCAAGCTAGAAATTTACTGTTTCTTCTGCCACTTGGGTTCTGTCTCTCAGCCTTTTTTTATTCCTCTTGCCATGTCACATAAAAAGGAAGCGTTCTATCTATTACTTTTGTGCTCTCACTCTCTCTTTCTCTGTGTTCCTCTTTATCTCACTTTCCTGTGTTCTCACTCTCTTTCTCTTTCTCTCATTTTCTCTTGCTCTGTCTCTCTCCCTTTGTGGCTGACTTTGCCCTGGTGTGACAGCTGCTCTTGACAGGTTATGGCATGACTGCACCAGATGTCAGCTGGGACTACATTGCCCCAGCACACCTCTCCTTCACACCTGCCCGTTCTCCCTGAGCTGCTCTCTCTGTCACCTGTCTATCTGTGTGAGGGGTGCAGAGTGACCCTTCCCTATGGTCCTCCAGGCTCTGCCTGCATCCTGAACAGGCTTTCTCACAGAAAATATCTTTTATGTGGGCATGATACTCCAGGGAGTTGGGGGCAATTACTGTGAAAGCCTATAGTGATGTGCTAAACACTGTATTAACCCCTTAAACCTTAAAAGCTCGAATGTTGGCCGACACTTCAGTTCTCTACTGAAATATCTGCAAGCACCTACATATTATACC
The DNA here is from genome assembly GCF_904425465.1 of Colossoma macropomum. Lineage (NCBI taxonomy): Eukaryota > Metazoa > Chordata > Actinopteri > Characiformes > Serrasalmidae > Colossoma > Colossoma macropomum. The sequence goes on from NW_023494785.1 coordinate 21,359,515, forward strand.
TACATATTATAACCTACATATTAATTGCATATTAATGGTTACTGAATAATCCATGGTAGCTCCTGAATAAAAAGAATTTAGATTAATAACTACTGAATAGTAAACGTTGAATTCAAGGGTTTTAGCCTTATTGAACAGAGCATCTTGTCGGTGGTCCATTCTGAGAAATTGGCAGTGACCCCTTAAACTCATTTAAATCTGCCACCAGAGGAGTTACGGTGCATGCATGTGCACCTTGAGCATAGTAAAAAATATCAGCATGTAGAATTGGAGCTTTCTGTGTGCTACTGTGTTTCTATCACTGTATAAAAGATGCACAAGGCTTATTTTATTGTTGGATGTACTGTGATTGTTTTCAGAGTAAGTGTGCAAGCTCAACCAGACAGCAATCCAGATAGGTAAGTGCTAATCAGAGTAACAATAAAATATGACTAATGTGTGACTTTCGTTTCTATTCTTGTGATATTCTGAAAAGTTGTTCGTGATACAAACAAAAAAATCAAGTCTTTGGCTTTGTCAGGTTCACATTCTTTGCATAATAAATAAAGGCAGCAACAGCACGAGACATCACATTATTGAAGTCGAAGAGTAGATTGAATGGCAGAAATAGCCACGTTTTTGCGCCAGCTTCAAAGTGTTAACTGAATACTCTAGCGTTCTTCAGCCTAAGTTCTGTCTAACATATCTGTATCATACAGTCAGTGACCATGGTCAAGCACATTTATAATAGAAACCAATGTGCAAGGGCTGAAGCAACTGCCCCTTCGCTTCTATTATAAGCTTGTTTGTGTGGACAGGTTTTCTGTTCTCTTACTAAGTACAGGAAAACACATTGAAATTATTGTCTGTGGTAAGTGAGCGTTTGCTACAGATACATCAGATGGAGGCCAGGCTGAAAAACAGTGGTGTATTCCTTTAAATACCGTATATGAACTGTATAACTTAAGGATAACTGACCTTTACCCCTCTTTCACACTCCCTGTGTGGTCAAAACAAGATGTAGAAGATAGCCAACTGTACTCTCCTGACTTTTTGGATCTCATTTTGTGTGAAGAAAGATATCTCCCACAGCCCATTTTTTTCCGAAATGTGACTTCCCTGTTACTAGCATAAGCCCAGAAAATAAAAAAGTGGGAAAAATGCACTAGATATAAGAAGCTCCAGCTGAAGGGCCTTGTGGTCGGTTTGAGGAGAGATTAGCTTAATGTGGGCGCTGATTAAAAGCAGTTGAAAGAGTTTCAGAGGCTGAGCATTTTTCAGTGTGTGATGTGAAAGAACCCTCAGTTTTCCACAATAATTGGAGCACATTAAGCCAGGATCCAGCCATAGTCTTGGTCCAGAAGAGAGCTCTCTTTACTGTATCCAGTCCCTGCACTTCAACTACACTTAGACTAAGAGGATATGCTGATGGAATTTTGAAAAAGAAAATAAAATAGGTGAGACTGAGCTTGAAATTCAGTGTTCCTCATCCTCCCTCCCTGTTTGACTCCTAATACCTCCTCACTCCTACGCAGAGTTCTATGCGTGCGCTTTAGTGAGTGATCTCTCTCGCATGCCTTCCAAGTGACATCGGTGGAAAGTCTGCCAATGCTTGCTTGGCACACCAAAGAGAATGACCAACAAATCAAAACCTGATGCGCAGGATTTGATGTGTGGGTTGGAGTTATATAAATCCAATAAGAGCGTAATTCAATGAGTGAGGGACGCAAATGACTGTAAGTTGCGGAGCCCCAGGTGTTAGGTGGGGGACAGAGAGCATCAGGCTATTGATCTGACTACTGCCGCCTGTCAGAAAGAGCTTATTGCTTCCTTTGGAGCCTCACTCCCTCTCTCTCAGGTCCCAGTACACGTCTGGTCACGATCAGTTGAGAAGCTTTTTCTTCCTTTTCTTCTCTGTTGGCTTCTCTCTCTCTTGCTTGTTCTTGATTCCCTTGTCATATCTATCCCTCCCTTTCTCTTTCTTCACTTTCTCCCACTTCATTGGCCTTCACGCTCCGCCACGCTGCTATAGCCTCGGCTGACATCCATAATGCATATGCATGTGTTCGGGTAAACATGCACAAGTTTGTTCCTTCTCACGAGAGGAAGTGTCTGCCTCTCTTCACACCCAGTGGAGTCTCTCTGCTCGCACTTGGGACCCTCTTTCTGTCTTTGTTAAGTATGCAGGAATGAAAGTTAAATGTCTGTGAGAATCCTGCTCTTTATTACTGCTTTATCTAGCCATCACTTCAAACTCAACCAGTCTCAGTGATAAACGCACACCCTTTTTCTTCTCCTTTACATGTGAGACATGTGTAATTCCTGCCTTCAAGCACTTGTAGATCAATGGCTGCCGAGCTTTGGTCTCTAAAGAACTGGGGCTGTTGGGTTTTTACCCTGCGTTATTGTAGCCTGCCTCTGCCTCTGTATTTATACACATGCACAGCAGGATGAATGAAAATGAGGATTTGAGATTTTTGGGCCTTGAGGGTCTGTGGAGAGAAAGCTCTAGCAGAAGTTATTCTCTCCTTTTTAAAAATATTATTGGCTTCAAAAGGCTTCAAGTTGGGCCTATGAGAGAGCGGGGCTGTAAGTGGGTTGGGAGGGCTGTACGTGGGGTGGGAGGGCTGTGGGTGGGGCTTTGGGCAAAAAGGTATCTGCTCAGCCTTTCTTCCCACAGTGCACCTGGAGAAGAGCCAGCTTTTCTCATTCCTGGCAGTGAGGCAGTGGTTTGTTAGTGCCTCATATTAGCAAAAATCCATATGAATGTGCAACACCCATGCAAGCCATTCTCCGCTTTGCAGAGGAGGGTCAAATTTTCAGCAACAAAGGAGATTGTGTATTCTGTTCTTCTTTTGTGGGTGTCTGTTTATGGGCCTAAGGGAGATGATGGATTCACATTTTGACTAGATAAAATAGCTCCAACCACAAAGGAACTGTGACTGCTGAATGGCTGAGGAGATAAGGATGGTTCTCCAGCTTTAGCAGTCTTTGAAAAAACAATGCATTGGGCTGCAGATTCTGCATGTCTAGCTGACTTGTGTTTTTTGTTCAGGTCAGTGCCGCAAGAGGCTGTCCCTGCTGTCCATCAGCTGGTCATCCTGGCTAATTACGGCTGGGCTTAAGCCAGGATTAAGTAGGGAAGTAGGCAGATGAGCAGCGAGGAGAAAAGGCATTAGAGGGAGACGAGAGGGCTAATACGGGTATTAGTGCGCTTAGGTGCATGTCTGTGGCATCATGGGACACAAAGAAGAAGAGCAATAAAACCCTGTGGACACTGACCTCAGCAACCTAAAGAGAGCTTACATTCTTCAGGGACTTTTATTTTGCTCTCTTACTTTGTGCCTGTGTTTCTTTCTCTTGTGCTCGCATTCTCTTACTCTCTTGGTTAATCCTGTAAGCCTTTGAATTTGTACTGTTAAATTACAGCATAGTTACATTTTGCTCCCTTTTGGTTGTTTAATGCAGCGGTGAAGTATAACACCTTCAAAGGAAACACATGCACACACACACACACACACACACACACACACACACATCCGCACACATACACAGACTTAAATTTAGGCTGTGAAGTAATTAATATCCTCATTAATTTAGTGAATGAGCTGAGACCGAATTTGAACTGGGATGGCACTGTGGGGTGTCCCGGAGGACGGCTTCAGGATTTCCTGTCTGGAGCTGATCAAAGCTCCATAGGCTGTGCGACATCAGAACTCCTCTCGTCTTTTTTCCCCAGGCGTTTCCCTCGCTGTTGACAATGTGGAGGTCAAATTCAGACTTTCAGGCTTAGGTGAGCCTTTTGTTCCTCTGTTATGTGTGCTCTGAGACAACACAGCAGCAAAGACAGCTTATAAATGTTCTCCATCCTCAACAGAGTTACGTTTTAGGGAATGAAACAGAAGTAATAGTGGAAACATGATCCCCTTGACTTTGAAACCCCCTTTTCCTCATTTTCACATTTTCCCTGCATAGATCTGACATATTATCTCTGTAGTCTATTTCTATATTTAAGGTGTTTCTTGTACTTCCTAGTCAGAAGAGTAATGGTCAATATTGTCCAGGAAGGGCCAACTCTACATCAGAATTGATCAATATATCAAGGCAGTACAATTTGTGAAAAATGTGTGTTTGCAGTTTTTCTGCCCAATATTGCAAATGCAATTGAACCCCTTTGCAAGTGTGTCTCCAGTGGTCCGCCCGAAGTGAGTTCTTGCAGCACGTGTATAGCTGAAGTTCTAGAATGTGATTATTATGCATCTGTAAGTCATGGGGAATCAGCAGACTAAACTACATGCAAACAAGCATGCAATTTTTTATTAGGAATTTTTTTGCACATTTTAATAATATTGTGACTTCATGACTTCAGATCATATTATTCACTGGAACTGATACAAATTGGTTTAAAATAAATTTTAAAGAGATGATCACAAGAAGCCCCCTGTGGGCGCAGCCATGTTTGTTTGCATTGTCGTATTCTGCATTCTGGAGATTATGACAGAAGTGTTATACTGAGATTTTGCAGCCACATGGTGAAGTTATCCTTTGTTAATATTACGTACTAGGCAGCATCAACATAATTGACTCACTGCAAGGCTCTTGTGGCCATTTACATTGGGCTAGGTTAGTTAAACTTTGGCTAGCCTGCTGCTGTTGTGTATCTGAGGCATAGCACAAGGCAGAAAATATAGTGCCAGAAGCACCCACACGGCTGATAAAGCAGAAAGTTTCCCTTTGCTTTTTTCCCTTTGGGTGATTAAGAGTGAAACGTTGCAGAAGTGTATTTTCTTTGTGCTTCTAAAATACACATCAATGCAGGCTTCATGCACACAGCAGCTCTGTTCATTTGCATGTAACTGAAGACTAAAGTTAGGATTGACTTACACTGATTATCACAAACATACGTAGTAAATGTTACCATGTTTTTACTGCGTTTTACGGATTAGAGGTGCGTTGAGGGACAAATAAGCAGACTGATTTGATGTAGAGTGGAAATAAAGCTGATTGTTGTGTTAGCGTTTGAATTCATTTCAACGCTTAGTTCGAATCCCACTGGTGGGACCGTACTATCTAGGGACCAGTCATGGCAAATCCCACTGGTGGGACCGTGCTTGCGAAAGGGTTAAATGCAATGATTTTCTTTAATTTAAAGTCCAGGATGTTTTGGCCAAGATGTGCAGCACATCCATTTTTTGAGCTTGAGGCTTAAGTGCTGAAAGTAGTGTGCCAGATTATATTTATAGAAACTAGCCAGGTTGGAGACAACAATGAATACGCCACCATGCTATGGAGTTAGCTCCATTATACAACACAGAACACTGTGACCTCTTAACACATTTAAATGAAATATCTTTTGAAATTATTAAGACTGCACTCAAATTTCCATAATGTTGCAAAAGCTCTTCTTATTAGATTGAATGGGATTTTACCAGTGTTCTGTAAAGCTTAACCAACCTTGCAACAGTTGCTATGAAAGAAACTGTTCTTGGGCGGAGCATGGACAGATCAGTTCCAGGGTTTGTGTGTGAGGTATTCAGACATTCTGATATTCAGAAAGGCTTTAAAAGTCTGAATGACTTTATTGGAGACAGGGCAGCTTAGTGCTGTCATCACTGAGGCGGCATTAGCCTGAGCGGTTCTGCCTCTGTACAGGAAGCAAATGGTGCGTGCACCATTGCTGCTGGATTTGTGCAGGTTTTTGCCGCAGGGTTACGGTCTCGGGGAGGGGTTTCTCATTCAGCGCTGGAGCGACGGGATTATTCTGGTCCAGTGCATCTGCGTGGCGCCGGAGGTTCCGCCTGGGGATTTCACATAGGGTTCCGGCGTCCAGAAAGCGGCATGTAAATAGAGAGCTGAAGACCACCTAATCTTTTCATTATTAACTAATATGCATGAGAGAGAGATGAATTTCATATGGTTTTCCCTTTGTGGTGGAGGCTGTGTGTAGGTGTCTCTGGTGTTACTCTTGCCTGAAAACAAACAAAACCAGCTGTTTGACTGGGTGGTTCTTGTGTGTGTGTGTGTGTGTTTCTGTGTATATGTATATGTGATTACCCTTGGCAGACAGATTCCCAGGGTGGTCATTTAGTACCTCAGATAACAGATAGCGTACAAGTTGTTGTGTCTGTGTCGTAATGCCGTAGGGAGGGAGAAAGCCTGCAGTGTCTGAGCGGCCCAGTGCCGGAATTTCACTTCACTCCCTGGAGCAGGCGCAGAATATAACTTCATTAGCAAGCTAAAGCCTCACATTAACTTGATTACGCTAACAAAGTTATTCTGCTGGTGACATTGGATCCCTGGGCATTTCTCATGCTTTAGTGTGTGAGGACTTAATACCCAACGCATGTGTTTTCGGTTATTGGCAGTTCCTTTATATTAAGAGAGTTGTGGCATTCATCATGCATTTAGATCAGAAATTTACCCAAAGCACATTAATGGTATCCTGCTCCAGGGTCAGTACCACTGGAGAGTATTAGGTTTTGAGTCTCTTGCTCAAATGCAAGGTATGAGCAGCAGGTGGGGAGGGGGAGAACAGAAAGGTCTTCTGACCACCAGACCCCTTCTGCATTTAGCACTGTGAGATGACACTTGTAGCTACATTAGAGATAAATGAGAAACAAAATTTACAACTGGAAAGCTTTGAAATCCTATAACTATGTCTATAAAGTAAATTGTCAGTTATTTGTTTTAATAAAGTAATAATAGTCCATTTATCATGAAATTGTCACACAGTGTAAGGGGCTACTGATGTGCTCAAATGATGTGGAAAACTATAAATGAAAACAATTGAGATACTTGTTTTTTGATTGTTTTTGGGGGGTCAGCAACAAAATATATGTAGGATATAAGTAAAAGCATCACTGTGTATGTACGTCATCACCATTACAAGAAAAGCTTGTAAGAAACGCCATTAACGTTGTGCGAACAGTTCAAGACCAAAGGGCCTGTTCAAAAATGCTCATTTTCTTCCATAAATGTTTGAGATGGCATTGATCTGATACCAGATATCACTCTCGGCAGAAAATGCTGGATCGAATATCAGAGGGACAAAAGAATAGATTCAATCAAATCCTTTAACAAATCTAGCATTATGTGTTGTGTATTTCTTCCCGTGGGGTAATAGAGTGTTTGAGCATGATAGTCTAATTGAAGTGCTTCAATTAGAATTAGTTCAATAGGACTAATTTTGAAGTTTAGTAGTTTTTTCAAAGGAGAATCATTATTGGATCCGGTCAATAAGATTTCAGGCTCTGGCTCTTGCCTTCCCTCTATGTTACAGTTACAAACATTGTTTACTTTCTCCTTTAAAGCATGACAGCAGTAATATGTATCTGATTTTGATGTATTGTTCTATCTGTTTTAATACAACTTTGGGGAGAGAGCAAGAATGTGTGATTGCGTGTCTGGACAAATGACTGATTGTTTACTAGAGATATTGTGAGTATATTTATAGAAAATGGTGACACAATCATATAATTATATATATAGAGAGAAGGATGATATGTAATCATGTGCAGGAATGTGCATCATATGTGGTGTGGGAGTGGGTGTGAACAAATGTGTGGAGACGTGGCTCTGCCTGGGTCATCTAATGTCTGTAATCAGTGAAGATAGAGATTTCCAGGTAATAAGCATGTATCAGTTCAGCTGCATTCTCCTCTTGATATACCACCACACTGACAAGACACAACTCAGACACACATTGTTTAATTTACTGGTCTGTAATTTCAGCTTTCACACTTCTTCTCTCATTCTCCTTCATACTCTGTGGCCAGATATCCAAAATATCCAATGCAGGTATTTTTTCATTAGCAGTAATTTCCTCCTCAAAGGTGTCAATCTCTGGTTTTTACTTGCTGACACAGATGTCTCTGTGTGTGATTATTAAGAAGACAAAAAACCCTTTTTGTAATTAAAATGAAAAAAAAAATGAATATAGCAAGCGGCAGTATGCGGGTCTAAGAACTAATCAGCTCAGTGAGGTCTAATACGTTGGACTGGTTGCTGCTGATTTGAGCCAAGATATCAGCAGCATCAAGAATTATGTCTGAATATCTCACGATGTGGGAGGTTTGGGCCAAAATGTAAAAAAAACTTTGCTGTAGCGCCCCCTTTAGGCCAGTCGGGCTCATCTCACTTACCTGAGTAGTGGAAGGGAGTACTACCTATTGACCGAGTTTTATGTCTGAAGGCCTTACAGCTTGGTGTGCACGATTCGTTTAATTAAAAATATAGTTTGTGTGAATACAAGCAAAAACAATAGGGATCCAGAACCTTTGGTGCTTGGAGCCCTAAAAATATACAGCACTTTGCAAACGTCTGAGACCAGAATTAGTAGAAAACAAAACAATAAACAAAAATATTTGACAGAAAATTACACACAAGCCCCAACAACCAATATAATGCATTATTCCATTATTGCATTAATGCAGGTATATGCAACATAATGTTTTAGTATTTAGGGTGTCTACCCTTTGACTTTATTACAGCTTCCATTCTTTTTGGGAGGCTTGCATGGAAGGATTGACAGAAAACTTGTGGATTTTTTTCAGATCTGAAGCAAAAGTGGAGCTTGACTTTCTCCTCTCTCTTAAAGATGAAAGCTTTCTGTTTATCTGATGGTGACAGTGCTGGTAGTCTTTCAGGCCTCGCACGGTTGTTAGGAGTCCAGTTTCCTCTATGTCTTTTATCTTCTTTCTTTAATTTTCCCCTTCTTTAAGCAAGTGGATTATCTTATATTTAATCTTGTCAGAAATCTGCTGAACAATGAATAACTTAATTAAATTAATTACCTTAATTACTTAATGACTGTTTTGACTGGAAATTAAATTCATCCCAAACTGCTCTATTTTGGATACAAAATTGAACACAATTTTGGATATAATCAGTTTTTTATAAGAATAACAGCTGATGCATAATGGAAAACACATTTTTATTTCTCTAATAAAGATAATCATAATATGTTCCAACAAGGTAAATTAAGAAGGAGTCTTGAAAATTGGCTGTTATGTGTTTTGCAACAGAACCTTTCAAATGAAGAGTGGTCTCACTTTTGGAATTTACTGTATATATTTCTGAAATGCACATGTATTTTGTCAGCATATCTGTATTCTGTTGAAAAATAATCTTAGGTGGCTCCTTATGAAGCTGCTTGACAGAATGGCAAGAGTGTGTAAAACGGCATTAGGGCAAAGAAAGAGTAGTTTCTAAAAGAATCTAAAATACAAGAAGGTTCTGCACAATTTTTAATTAGTTATTTCATAGTTTTGATTTATTCTGTATTAATCTAAACTGTGTAAATATTAATCAGGAAATATAATACAGAAAATCCTTATATGAGCAGATATGTCCTAACATTTAACTGGTAGTACATTGCTGATTGCATCTTGTGTGCCATTTTGACACTAGTGGGTCAATATAATGAAGTGAAATTAGGGGTGATCTTCTGGTCTTTACATCAATTAAAAATTCACTTTTATGCTTTAAGGAGAGTTTGAACCACAGCATCAACCATTTTCTCCACTTGGCCTTGATCTTGTAATGCATGTTAATGCACCTTACTTTTGGCTTCTCTCCAGCTTGCTGAATGTGTATGTGTCCTTTAAAATGCTTACTTCTGTTCTTTCTCTTCCTTCTATCTCTTCTACAAACTCAGCAGTCTGGCAGAACCCTCTTATGTAGCATGCATGAGCGAGCCCTTTGGCCTCTAACGAGACGTTTGCTAGCACGCCTGCCTGACTGTAAATGAAGTGATATCCCTGACCTACAAAAACGTCCAGCCGTCACACCTCCCTGCCTACCCTCCATTCAGCCCAGACAAGGTGAGCTGTGGGCTGGGAAAGGTGGGTGACAGGAGGGGGTGGGCCGGTGGGCTGATGGGAGGCATGGCACTGACTGAGAATCTGAGAGAAACTGCAAACGCAGGTTAATGAAGTAAGTGAAAAGCAGTGGACATAAGGAGCTGAAGTTATTGCCAGGTTTGATTTAGATTCTTTTCAAGCTGTGCTGAAAATAAGCCTGCTTAGCACTTCCCTGTTCTATCTAGCTAGCCTCTATTTTTAAGCATAGGAATAATACTAATGCAAACCAAGTTGCCTGGCAACACTCATTTAAAGCCCTGGAGTTGGAGCCCTTAAGCTGTCCAATATCTCCCCAGGAGGTCTGGAGCTGACATTAAACATGTGTTTAATTATTGGCTTTTGCCAAAGACATGTGATTCTCTTCTTTTTGAGAAAACATTCAGCTGTGACTGTCTAATGCATGCTACCACATAGCAACAGGCACATGTTTCACATCTATTGAGGCAGATGCTCATTTCCTTTGTGAGCAACGAAGCCAAAGCCTGGACTTTTGTTGTTCAACACTGTTTCATCCAAGGTCACTTCCAGAGCAAAATCATTGAGGGTGCATTAGAAAAAAGTGGTGGTGCACACATCCATTTACATATATCCAAGCCTACTTGCTAGCTGTGTTTGTTATCATTTTCCATTAGTGAATATCCAGCATGCTAACCAGAGACTGAGTGCAGTACACCCTGGTTTTACTGCTCATGCATGTTATTGGAGGCTTGCATGCTGTATAAACTAATTGCAGTCCTCATTCTGTGCTACCAGAGCCATCATATGGACCTAGCAAGTTCTCTGTTCATTGTCACACAGTGGCAAAATTGGTTTTAAAGGTTATGGCATTTTCCCATTGTGATTTTAACATAGTTTATTTAATTAAGTTTATTTTAATTTAATTTTAGTGTGTCTATAACACACACACAAACATGCACACACACACACACACACACACACGTGTATATATATATATATATATATATATATATATATATATACACACAATTACATAATATATGCATTACTTTCTATATAAATAGTCAATTAATTTAGTATTTTACATGTACCTTTTATTTACTATAAAAAAAAAAACCTGTGGTTTCATTTATTCTCTGCCCCACAACATCTGATACAGCTGATAATTAGCATCAAGTGTGTTGAAGTGGAAAATAGTTGGAAATGTGCAGGACAGGGGGTCTGTTAGACTGGAGGAGATATTGATTATAATGGAGTAAATGGGCCCACTGTGTGAATAATGCTAAAACATGATGAAAAATTATGGTTGCATTGACAGAAATTGTGCATCTTTTATTTATCAGTTTTTTTAATGTGTTGGGAATGAAGGAAACAGGGATACACAGTACGAGTGATAAGAAGCTCCAAAAACTTGAGAAACTGCAATAGCACCCCCTTGTGGAGAATCCTCAGCCTACTAACTGTGAGTGAGAAAGTTAGTTATTGAGCTACTTAGCTAGAAGCCAGGTCCATGAGTGCTTTGCATCTAAAACATCATAGGTCAAATACGTACTTTGAAAATGGCCAAATTTGCTCCAAAGCAGAGCAATGTCACCAATAGAAGGCAGACATGTTTCACTTGGCATGCAGTGTCTCAGACTTTTAACCATGAATGATGCTATGAAACAGTTTTGAGTGTGAACTGTTGGGATGTGCAGCTTTAGTGATAATCAGAAGTAGGCATAATTAGAGTGTCTTAAACAATTGTTGCAGTTTTGCAGTGGGCAGCCTCTGTGGGTTAACTGCATTTTCCCTGAGCTCTACAGAGGGTGCATTGCCTGCTATTGGACTCTAACATCATTTCATCTGTATGAAAAAAATAAGGCCCCCTTACCTTTTGAACAGCCAGTTGATTTTCATGTAATTTGTTTGGTTACAATAAGTCTGTCCTTTAACAATTTCACAATATAGACCTCATAGACAGATTCTTCAAATATTTACTAGAGATGTCAGGTGAATAAAATCTATTTCATTTTCATTGTTCTGAGATTTGCATTTCTACTTTGTAAAAAAATAAATTTGTCTCCTTTCACGAATCATTTTTATTTTAATTAATATATTTTAATGTATTTATGTTGGAAAACTTTCCTGATTCAAACACAATAAATTAATTGTCTTCTGCAGACATTTTTGTGACTGCTACACCTAACCCCTGCGTCTATTACATTTAACCGAGCCCAACGTGTGCACTCTGCTTTCAGCTGAATTGTTTTTAAGTAGTAGATGCTGGAAACAAAGTTAACATTTTAATTTGTAGGTTTTTACTTAAAATTTTTACTTGTATAAAATTATTAATCTTGCTCATGTATTTTTACATTATTAAGCATAAACCAAAATCCTCCACTCTTGTGCCCCACTGTCCCCTGTATTCCTACCTCCCTCAGAATAAGGTCTAGATTGCTTCCTAATGACCATTTCATCTATTCTAATTGAAAGAAAATGTGCCAAAAAGGCAGTGAGTCTCATCAGTAGCATGCACCGATTTCACAGCTTTAAAAAGCTGAATTTAGGTTGTTTTTTCACAGCGAGTCTGCAGGGATTTGGATGGTGTTTTGGTGACATATTGAACAAGTGGCCTCATGTCCAGTCAGGCGACAGGTCTGCACTGCAAATCTCAGCTCTACATCTCACAGCTCCTTTGAGGACTGCCTACGTGTCGGAACACACTCACACACACACAAGCGCACCTGCTGCCTGTTTAATATGGGGAAGCTGACATCTCCTCAGACAGCAGCAGTTTGGCGGTGCTTATGTCTGTCCACATCCAACTCCCAGAAAAGATCAAACATTTACACGTACTTACACACATTGGTATGCTTTCGTCTGTGATAGCACAAGGCCATCCACTTTGCATGATTGCAAATAGCATATATGTCATGCAGTCGGGCTGCTTATTATCATCACTAATACATGAAACTGTTTAAAGCTCACAAAATGTGACATTATACTGAAAGCTAGAAGAGGGAGCAGTCTACATGCTGATCTACATGCTGCTTTTTCTCTCACTGTTTAGGGTGCTGTGAAATGTTGCATGCTAACCCTTCACTACAGCAGCGTGTCATTATAGGGGCTGGGTTATGGATGACGCTGCAAACACAACACAGTGCCCTAACGCTGCAGACAACTGGAAGGGACAAGCCTCCCTCCCTCCATCTCTCTTCCTCTCTCTGAAGTTCTTCTTTGTTTCTCCATATCTCCCCTTCCGCACAAGCCTCTCTCTATCTTAAAAATATGATGATTTAATGTCTGCTGAAACCGTGCAAACCCACTAGCCTCAAGACTTAATTAAAATGATTAGAGTCTGTTGGAGTACATTGCAAATTGATGAACACTGGCCAAATTATCATACTTGTTTGTGACATTTTATTATGATAGCATAGAGACGATGCAGATAACAACATTATACTGTAGATTCAAGACTGCATCTAGCATTTAGATGTGGCTAAAATCTGATCCAATTCCTTTAAAGTTGCTGGTTTTGGCTTTAAATTAAAATGACATGCTGTTGCATCTTTTGGGCTGTTTATGCCATCATTCATTTTAAACATGCAAACATATCCAGTGGCTCCAAAAGGTATATGGACATTTGCTCCTCTTAAAAATGTATTGCATTTATGATGTTAGGAAACGTAATACTGAACCAGGCAATGCTAATTTTAAACAGATCGTTTTAAAACTGTTATTTCATTTTATGTAATTTTATTTTTCTTTCAAATGGTTTCAGTCATTGTTGTTTGAGCAGTGTATTTGCAGACTTCTTTAGGTTTGCATTCAAAATGCCTTTGCACACTTTTAGTTTGTGATCCTATCAATGAATAGGAGCTCACTGACACCCTTGTCAGAAAAAAACAGTTTTTACAGTAGCCCTAGCGCAGTGTGGTTGAAACTCCGGACTTTTTCCACACAAAAAGTCTACCATCGGTTGAGCTTAAATTGGTTTTGCCTGAAATAAATATCACTTTGTTAAATAGTTATGAAGTAGTTAAATATTTAAAGCATCAAAATCATTTTTGGGGTCTCTGTAAATGTTTTGCAGAACTTCATAGAATTTATGTGACAACTGTTGTTTCTGTCAGGGCTTTTAAATTAGATGAACTTCCAGAGTGTCCTGCAGGACTAAAGCGCAGCAGATGATTGTGTTTTCCCTGGTTTACACAACAGACTCAATAGCAAACTAATTACCAATTAATCATCTAATTACCAAACCCTTCATGAGTTGAGCTAAGTGTGTTACAGCAGGCTACTCACTAAACTCTGCAGCACCATGGACCTCCAAGAGCTGAGTGTCACCCCTCATTAACAGTATGTAGTTTTTTTTGTTTTTTTTGCTTTCCCGTCATACTAGGAAAAAAAACAGGACAAGCAAGATATCACAAGCCAAATTCACTGCTCAGATCTATGTGGTGTGTAGTAGGAACAAGTAAGAAGTATACTAGAAGCAAAATTTGCGTTCAGTTTAAGGCCGCACTGTGTTGAGTCCAACCACCTGTCTTTGGATTCACCTCAAGGCTGTCCTGAATTGGAGTTACCTCCCTTACCCATGTATCCAGCTGGATATAACACCCTGCTGGCCTGCAAATGGACTAAGCAAAGTCATTTTCAGCCAGGTGTGATAAATCCATGCTATTTATTTACTTATGTATTTACTTATTTACTTCCTTGCTTACTTACAGATACAGATCCAAATCTGTATCCTGCAGTATTGAATATCTCCTTAGTCCAGTTTCAGTGCTGAGTCCTGCATTTCACAAAAAACGTATTTGAAAATAAGTTGATTTTTCTTTCTACAGTGCAATATAATTGTAGAAGGTCATCTGAGATAGAACTATTAAAATATAGCACAAGTCCTAAGCTACTTAAGTGCCCTGCAGCAGTGAGGTACCCATAATCTGTTACTTTCTGCCTCGGTTAGAGGGCGAGGCAGACAGCGCAATCACATGCTGATTCTCTGAGATATTTTGTGTGGCACAATTTTAGCTTCTCACTGAACATTTTTCTCCTACTTTGCAATAACTGTCCCCTGGTGTGTTAACTCATTTGTCTCTGCTGCTCCTGCATGTCTTCACTCCTCCCTTGTGCTTTCTCTCCTGGCACCATCCCTCACTTCCTGTCCTGCCCTCTGGGTGTGGTGTCTGTTCAGAAGCTGTCATCATTTCCAGATGAATGGAGAGATGCTTGTGTAGCCTATCGGCAAAAGCGCATGACTTCACAGCACTGAATGATTATCTGCTGCTCTAGCGCAGTGCCGTGTGTAAGTGTGAGTTAAGAGGAAGATCCATCCTACTTTTAGTTATCTATCTTGATATACTGGCCTAATTGCAACACCTTCAAGCCTGCTTCATCAACACTTTTAAGTGTGCTCTGTGGAGGTTATTATCATATCATCTGTCAAATCAAATGGCTTCTGCCTCTGTGCTCTTAGTCAGCACCTGCCCTCCCTTCCCTCTTTTCCTGAGCGAGATGTTAGTTGAGCTTGTTTGTCATCGCAAGGCCTAGAAGACCCTTTCCTCCCCTGAGACAGGTTCAAATCAGCCTTCAGTGGATGACGCTGGTCATCATACCTCACCGTGTCTGCACCCAGCAGGACATCCATCAGCCACAGCCAGGTACAGGACAGGTAGCAACCCCTCCAGGCATAGAGCTCAGCACAGTCTGCCTGCTGAACTCTGACTGCCAGACTTATAAGAGAGCGAGAGCCCATATCACTCCATCTGCTGTCTGACAACTATCCTCCTCCTGCTGACAGTGTTACTGTAAGTTTTGAGGTTTACCTTAAGTGAAGGGCCTGGACTGGCATAGAGCCGCAGCTGTACTGTGATTGACTGCTGAGTCATGATTCTGTTTTTCATGATTTGGTTTTGATACTTTGATCTTTTGCATCAATATTTATTCCAATAAAGAGAGCTCTTAATGCTACAGCATACAAACTGTGTGCTTCACACAGTTCGGAGAAGGCTCTTTCCTGTTTCAGCACAACAATGCCCCATGCACAAAGGTCCACAAATAAATGGTTTGCCAAGTTTGGTGTGAAAGAACTTGAGAACTTGACTGGCCTGAACATAGCACTGATGTCAGCTTCATCCAAAAACTTCTTACAGTGGCAAAGAGGGGAAGCAACTCCACATAATTGCCTGTTGTTTTGCCATGTTCAACAGCACATATGGATGTGGTGTTTGAGTGTCCACATACTTTTGTGTAGTGCAGGGCTTCCCCACCTTTTCAGAGTGAGTAGCATATAGTTTGCTGTTGTTGAGGAATGTTTTGTCTCCAGACGATGAAGTAATTGGACAGCTTTGTAGCTTTATTCAGCAGCTTATCGCCACATGCCACACTCAGTGGCAATGAAGCTGTATTTTTTAAACTGTCATCATACATTTGATTATTTTCTTAGTATTAGTTTCATTTCTTTCTTCTACTATTATAATTATTTTAATTGCATTAATGAAAACTAATAATAATAGAATAGTGGAGTTCAGCAGTTAGACTACTAACACCTCCTGCTCACAGCCACATTATAGCCCAGTACCAAATGACCCATGGCAGTGTCCTGGTTCTTGGCCCAGTTGGAAACCTCTGGTAATATCTTTGTAATACCCAGTGCTGCAGTTCAGGATGAAGTTACTATTTAATGCCTATAGATGGCAACAACTATGAAAGTCTAGTAAAGCTTCATGTATACACTTTTGTCTGAACAAAACTTTGCATCTCCATTTTTGTTTTTTCTTTTCTTTTTTAATAATTTGAAAATGCTAACTGCCACTTATATTGTGAAAATTTGATAAAAACTGGGCTAATAGAAACAGTCCACAATGACCTATGTGAATGACCATCTTCTGCAGAATTTGCATTTGCAGACACACTTTGTTTTTATTAGTAAACCACAGTTTTGTTAAATACATTTGAGTAACATGGCCTCTAAGCCGTGCGTTCAAGTTCCTGATTCATGCTTTGTTGTAACAGGTATCAGTGAGAACTTAATTAAATTTGTCATTTTTAAACATTTACTAGAACTGTTATTTCAGAATGGTTTGGGAAGTCGTGCCTATGATCCAACTGAGTGCTTGTGATGCATTGTGATATTTCAAATTTTGACACGTGTTATGATGAGAATTATAAACAAGATGGTAATATCCAGCCCTGGTTTGGAAGGCAGTGAACTAGAAAAAAAACATAGAAAAACAATAAACAAAGTGTCAAATGTCAGTTTGAGACAGTCTCCCAGCAGGGGGGAGAGGTAATTGCACAGAAACAGAATCCAGTGAGGAAGCCATTTCTGCTCTTGTTGAAGATATCTGTCCCTCCGTTAGCACTAAGACCAGTACAGTGTGTCTGGGTTAGTGTCCTTATTCTGAGTAGTGACAGCTCAGGTTTTCCCCTGCCCCCTCACTCAGGACACTGTGTTTCTGCAGCCTGTAGAATGAATCAGACGAGTCAATATCGTGCTTGCTCCACCGCGACTCTGCCTCGCACCAGGGAGTCCTCCACACGCACAGCCTCCATCATTGGCTTATTAGAGACGCGTTTGTCTCCTATCGATCTGCCGGGCGGCTGCATCACTCTGTGTTATTCCCTTCATGCCTTTCGGCCTTTGCTCCGCGGCTTGCTTGTCTCCCTGAGCCCCAGAGGATCTACAGTGCAGTCACTGATCCAGGAAATGAACTCAATATGTGTCGCAAAGTTTGAAGATACACTTTACCATGTCCTTTTTACGGACTGTTACTCATATACATGCGTGAAATGCACAGAGGAGTATGAGATCTACAGCTACGTTCAACTTTTCCTCTGAAGCCTGCATCTGACTGTGCTGTGGTGCTGTAAAGGAAGAGCATGATGAAGAAAGAAATTTAGACAGGTTTCTCCTTGAAACAAAGTGTAGTCAATCAACCAAGATATGTTTAGTGTCCACAGTTTGCTTCTTTAATTTTGCCCTGGAGCTATGAGGGTAATGTAGCTAACCAGTATTGGATTTTCTAACCTGTCTTTATCCCTTAGAATTAAACAGGCTGTTTTGTTACTGTGAGACTTTTGAGACTGATATAAGATACAGAAGCTCTGTTCTGATTGGCTGCCCTGTATGGTGCCTTTTTCAAAAAAGTTGGTTCTTGAGACATCACAGAAACAATGAATTCGAAACAGGCTGTAATGCAGCTTAGTTTTCATGTATGGACCGTATGGACTCGATAGTGAATGGTATGTTTTAAAACATTAACAATGTTTACACAGTACTTAAAATGAGTGAAATTAATTTTTCCATGATATGGGCCCAATCACAGTCAGGTGATTATGTAGTAATTGTGACAGGCCTATACCACACCAGTTAGCATTGTTTGCCCAAATCATCACTCATTCAAAAGTGTTGAGTTGTTAAGTCATCTCATATGCACTTGCTTATATGGTTTCTCACACATGACGTGCTGTTATCTATGAAAACATATAATAGACAGTGACAGAAACCATGCATGCACGTCTGTTTGAGCTTACACAACAACTTACATGGTTTAAAATGGGTCTGTGATGATTTAGGCAAGAAGTTTACACTATGCTAATTGGTGGGGTAGAATCTTATATTACTTGTTAGCTACATTAACATTGTAGCTTGTGCAAAACTAAAGAAGGAAACAAAGGAATCAAACATGTCTTGGCTGATTGACTACATTTGTGCACTTTTGGCTGAACTCTTGTTTAATGGTGGTGAGGGACGCGCACTCCTCCACAGGTGCTTTTAGTATCTTCTCTCTCAACAACTTCTGCGGTCAAACGCTGCTCAGCATGAGGTGATATAAAGCGCAGTGACAGGCCAGCTCCCCGGTTTATGTCCCTCGGCCGCTTTCCGTGTGATTGACAGGTGGGAAACGCCTGCCGAGTGAGCCGCGGCTGGGAGCAGACTTTAAAAGAGCCACGCAGCCAGCTTTCATTTAGCAGCATCTTCTCTGTGAGAGCTGTGGCCCGTGGGCCTCTTTAGTGCTACAGATGCACGGCTCAAAGCGCGAGCACCTGTAAACGCTGCCAGCCACTGTGTTTCATGTGCTCGCAAGCTCGGACAGCCTCCTGCTGCTGTTTTCTTTTCATTTTAGGTGGAAATTTTAGACTCCGTCACTGTCTCATTAGAGGCACCCTTTCTCCAAACTGTGAAATTAATGGCACGTGGCAATGTTGTGTCTTAAAAACACATCTAGCAACAGCGCGTTCTCCCTTCACGCTCTGCGTGTGTCTTTGCTTTAATTGTCTTTCAGAAATGATGGCTTGTGGGGGTTTTTTCTGGCCTTTAATTGATGGGTTTTTTGAAGTTGAACAGCTCCCGTTGGCTCCCTTGTGTAACTTAGTGTCAGTCCATCAGCTGAGTGAGTGGAAGTCGCTTGCTCCATGTCTGTATATGCTGTGTGTGTGAGGTTTTTGGGGGATGGGGGTGTTGGGGGGGGTGGTGTTTGTTTACTTTTCAATCAGAGCTAGGCTTAATGTAATTGCCAAGGCCTGTTCCACTCATTATGTGGCAGACACTGTTTCCCTGCTCAGCTGGGCCCAGCCACTATGCTAATTAGCTTACATCTGAGGGAGGGAAACAAGGACCACAAGTGAACACGTAGCCCAGTGTCAAATGGGTGTGCATAATTTAAGCAGTTTCCTCCTTCTTTGTAATGATCTTTTCCCCTCAAAATCAGGCTACATGATTCTTAAAGTGGTTCTTTAACAAAGAGAAGACGAACTCAAGGGCACTCTCTGTAAAAGCACTGCTCAGCAGCGCAGATGTTCACTCTGTAACTGGAATTCAGGTTTGTGTCTCAGCTGTCATGATTGTATGACAGTGTTAGAGACTAATCATGTTGAGGCTTAGCAGTGTTTTGTGGCTGATAGTTCACTGGCTATCATCCGTCCAGATTGGTTGTGATGTGATGATTAAAGTAAATTAGGAGACGTTCCAGATGTACACACATGCATATCACATCAGAACACATCATAGTTACTTGGATGCAACCCATATGGAGAGGAAAAAGAGAATAAATAACTTTTCTAATGTTACGTACGTCTTACAGCCTTGTCATGTTTTAATATGTCAGTTATGTATCATATATGCAAAAGTTTGAACACCCCTAATTAGATGACATGTTTTGTTGATTTTCTGTGTGAAACAAATCCTCTACAGGGAGCAGACTTAAATATGGTAATTTCTGCAAATTGTTATGCACAAATTTTTAGTAATTTATTTCTTTTCTAACAGTAATTGTGCATTAAAATGCATGACAATATATATATATATATATATAATATATATATATATATATATATATATATATAGACAAGGTTCTCAAGAGCCATAGCAAAGGCCATAAACTGTCAGTAAAATAATATGCAAGCGGAATGCTTATGGAAGATTTCTCTCAGACAGTGATAAGGAGGGTGAGAGAGTAGCCAGCAGTCACTTTTAAAAAACAGTTGCAGGACGACTTGAAATCAGAATCAGAGTCACTTATTTTGCCCAGTATGTTACACATACAAGGAATTTGTTTTGGTGAGTGCACACATGTAACATACTGAACAGACCAGACAAGCACACAGACTATTAACACATGTTTAACTAAGGTACAAATTAAATAAGAATACAATAAATAGAACAGAAAATAAGAAAGGAGAATCAAGAACCAATGTGAAAGGAGCTTAAAGAGATGTGTGGATAACCGTATGCAGATGAAAATGTCTACAAATGCTGGTCTGAGGAGACATAAAATAGAATAGAATAGAATAGAATAACTATTATATACAGAATATTACAGGACGGAATAAACTGAAGGATTTAAAATAAACTGCACCACAATAAACTCGACACAGACCAGTCTTAGATGCTACACCCTACACAAAGCTATGCTAAAAAAAGCACAGAAATGTGTGTGTGTGTAAAATTTACACATGAGAATACAGACAAATCTGAATTTGTTGGAACAATGTACTCTTTGTCAGATGAAACAAAAATAGAATTCTTTGGCAGTAATTTAGTTTGTCCTATTTGGAGAAAGAAGGGTTGCGTATATGATCCTGACACCATTCTCACATCGTGATCTGGGAAATGTGAATGGAGCGAATTACTGGTACATATTAAAAATGAATTTAATCTCATCAGACAATAAAGTGGAGAAGGTGGATGTTTTAAACAAGCATACCGCCAAAATAACTCAAAACTGATTTTCTAATAAAGAAGGTGAAGGTGACGCATGGCCTAGCTAATCTCCTGACTTGAATCCCTTTGAAAATTTATGAAGGATTTTGAAATTGCGAGTCCATCATTGGGACCCTGGTAACCTTTGCCAAGAGAAATGGGTTAAAATTGAACCACAGTACTGCAAAACAGCAAATTACTTCTTACTGTAGAAGTATAAACAAAGATTTGTTTAAAAAATGAAATTGATAGTGAAAAAAGTATTCAGAGACCACAAATTAACATTATTGCAAAGCTATTGTTGGCAGTTGCAGGTTTGAGATGATCAATTTCATTTTTTTAAACCAATCTTTGTTTATAACTAGGAATACTTATTTATGACCATAAAATAAAAAAACTATGTTTGTCAAAAGATTGTGTTTGTAAATTTGGATAAAAGTAGATATATGCATTCAAAGTATACTAAATTATCAGTGTATAAATCTAAAGTGTGTGCACAAATACTTGAAACACTTGCTTTTGCCAAGTTAAATATACAGGTATGGTTTGATATGCTACTTTTGCAAATATTTTAATATTGTGTGTCATTTTACACTTATTCCAAAATATTTTTATACAAATATTTATATACTTATAGTGTGTGGAATTTGGAATGAAACACAATGTATTTGAAATGTATTTCCCATCTGGGAAATGTAGCATACTTTAAATCTTTTTAGATATTCTGGCGCAAATCAAACTTAGATTTTTATCAGGCCTGCAAACTACCAAAAATCAGGCTTTTAGCAGGTGTACTGTGTTCCTCAGCTGCTTGTTCCTACATGCGACCTAAGTCTACCAGGACACCTGTCTCTGAGCCAGGCTGCTCCATTTCTTTGGCCCTTTGTTCTTCTCCATGGCCCATGCCAGTGGTGGAAAGCAAGTGTAAACAAAGACAGCCCTTCTTTTTTCCATCCCAATCCTCAGTTTGTCAGTTTCGTGTTTCATTATGCTGGCCACAGCCTTGCACACGCCATAACAAAGAGAATTAATAGTCTATAATTTTAATCAGGAAGTTGTAGTGCCGCTAACGAACACAGCCCTGGAGTATAACAGCAATTTGAGTTTGTTTTCTTCCTCACATTTATTTAGAGCATTGGACTGAATTTGTCTCCTGCTATTCATGACTTAATATGTTTTTAGATTTTTTTTCCAAGTCAACTGTTTTGTGAATTAATTTATAAATGAATGAAATGTGATTAATTACTTCTGCTCACAAACATTTGCCTTCTTAAAAAGAACGTTGTCCTCTTTGAATTTCTTTTAATGATTGAAAACATTCCTGCAGAAGCTTTATGTCTGTCTATAGCTGGCTGCTCCTGAGAGGCTTCATTATGCTAGGTTGATTAATACTATTGGTGGCGCAGCATTTGCATCATAAGAACTGAACTTATCCCTCATTTGTGGGATCAACATACGCATGTTTTCCTGATTCGTTGTGGGGATTTGTGATTAAGCTCCAGACATCAGATTTGTTTGAATCAACAGCGCTTAAAGAAGAGCAAGACAGGCCTTTGATCAATCAGCTAATTCCTTGTTTGGTATTTTTACATGGTGTTGCTTCATCTTTGCCATATGTCACAAAGCCTTGTTTTCTGTTCGTGCCCAAGGTTAAAGCAGCTGCTCATTTGGAGGAGGGGCTGATGACAGTTTGTGTTTGTCAGGCTGCCGTCAGGCCTTGATTTGAACCACGATACACAAAGTTGACAGTGAGGGTGATGATATGAACAAGTCTCAACAACCTCCAGGAAAAAAATCTCATGTTACAGCTCCTTTCAGACTCATCCCTTCCACTGAGGCAGCTGCTTATGCCCGCTGCAAACAAAAACCTCCCCAGTTACTGTTTTCCCACAGGAAGGCCACGGGGCCACTTAAAAATAGGAACCCTTAAGGCTTGGGACTGTCAGGCCTTGTCTAAGCATCTATAAGCATTGCTTTAATACAGTAAAGACATGGTTGTAAACAGTGCAGTTGTAAACCGAGGTCTTAAGCCATGTAGGAAAGAAGTGGGGCAAGCACTTCTCAGATAATGTAAGTTTTGAAGTGACAAGAGATTACCAGCTTATTTGGATTGTAATCAGTGACTTACTGAGCAACCATTGGTTGGTCAGGTGCTGGCAGGGAGGGTTATGGTGAGCTGTGGAAAAATGTTACCATCTACATACAACTCACACTAACATGATCTTAAATTGTAGGAAGTATGTGTAAATGTTTTCTACAAGCCAAAGCCAAAGTAAAGCTATATGTTTCAAAGGGTGATTCCACAGATCATTTAATAGCTATTTTTATTTAATAGTTATTTTAGTATCCTGATATTTAAATGATATTTTGATAAAGTTGGTAAGAGGTTTGATGTGAAATGGTTCACTGCAGATAAATTTACCAACTTGGATTTCTTTACAGTGGTAGTGACAGTAACCAGGGGTCACCAGTCAAAACAAATATAGGCATTTTATTTTTTATCCAAACCAGTGATTCTACACGTATCTTCTGAGTTTATATATAATGTGGATAATAGTTAAATCATGGTAAATGTGGAAAAAATGCTTTCTTTTTAAACAGAAACCTTTTCGCAGAACTATCGTCAAACAATGCCTTGGGCACCAGACAGCATATTCTGAACCCTTTTATGTTAATGTTTTCTGAGGCGTAGCATTTGGATGAATGTGCTTCAGATGTCTGGTTCTGATCACCACCATTGTGAACAGTTCTGACTCAGTAAGTTTCTCTAGAACTGGGCATTTCACATTGAACTACTCTGTGTGACTTTGTAAGCATCATAATCATTTAATTAAGAAGAAATTTAGAAAAATAAATGGTATTCCCCTTTAAAAGGGCACACTTCATGCTTCTATCTACAACAAAAGCACTGATGTAGACACCACTGACAGAACTGAAACGTTTGTTTTCTGCAACAGTCTGAATCCTCAAATTCACCTTTCTAGCTGCGTGTTGTGCTTCATCTGAATATGGTTCACCCTTGGTGAATAGACTTGCTGTTTATGCGAAAAGGAGGAATAATAAATAGATGGTTTCACATTTTTTGACACTTTGTCTGAATATGCAGATGGCAGAAAGCAAGGAATGGGCTGTGTTGTATGAAAATTGGTTCTTCATAATCAGGCCCTTACAAAGACTGCCAGCGAAATATAACTGTTCTGCAAAAACAAAATAAATATAAACTGAATGCCAGATTGCACACTTTTCACTTCTCTGTGTTTGCACATTCCCTCAGACATGTAACACTGCTTAATAACTCGAAGAGGCATTTAGAAATTAGCAGTAGTAAAAGCAAATTGGTGATTATGAAATGCAATTAACAAAGGAACATGGCTTGGAAACATTTTTGCAGCATTTGAGCAGTAGTGTAAATGTCATGCTTTATGAGTGTGGAAGGCTGCCCTCAGCTGTATTTGCTGATAAAACTGAAAGAGAAAGCAAATACATGTAAATATGTTTGTGCTCATGCCACCTGACATTTGACTGTGGAAAGAAAGGAGTTAATTTAGGCTTTTGCATGTTATCAGTCTAATCCTAGTTCCTGTTTTCATGGGAAATGAGATGGTGAATATTTACACAGGACATGGGTCACATATTTTTGCTGCTGTTTATACTTTCTTTTTTCACTTAAAGCTCCATAGAGCCCCCTGCCATCTGTTGTTGCGTAGCTTGTATAAAAGAGCCCAGTGGCACAGTGACAGGGACACCTGGGCTCTTGTAAAGTGTCCAGCCGCTTCCGGGGCCTAGCTGCTAGCACAGTGCTGCCACTGTCAGCCCCTTTCCTGCTCTGGCATGCAGGCCAAAGTCACCCTTTATCTAGAGGTGACCCCCTCTTGCAGAAGTTATGAATCACCCTCTTAATCTGCCCAGACAGAGAGTCCTTCCACAAATGGAGGGGTGGACTTCTGCGCCATGTCGTCCACTAACAGATGGCATAAATCTTATTCCTAAACGCTGCATTAAGTATTAATCATTGTCGGCCGTGTCGCTGTCACACTAGCCTGCTAAAGCCGCGGGTGTGTAAAGTGTGATTAATGGACTCTGAGCTTTGAGGAGCCACGCACCGTGGCTGTCCGCTCCCCCAGCCCCGTTGTGCCCCGCCATGCCCCGCCACAACCCCTCACTGCTGCACTTCCTTTAGCTCCAAACAGGAAGCTGACCTCAGAAAGGTAGGGAGCTGGATCATTCTGGGTAATTAGCCACAGAAGGCACAAAAACTTTCCCCTTTCACTGGATTTAACCACTTCCACACAGCAGAAACAACAATTTCTAACGGTCCCCTAAAAAAGTTAGACATTGACACTATATTAAAATATATTCTATTTAAATTTTCAAACATACCAACATGCAACGAAACATTATTTTTTGGCAGCTGTCATGAGTAAGGCTTGAAAGAATTGAGGCTCGTTATTATCACTCTGAAGTGTATTGTATAAGAATGGCTGAATTTCATATATGCTACACACATACAGAGCTGTGAAAAAGTATTTGCCCCCACCCGATTCGTTCGGTTTTTGTTAATTTGTCACATTTAAATGTTCTACATCATCCAAGTAATTTTAGTATAAGATATAGACAACATGAGTAAAAAATGCGACTTTTGTATGTAATTGTGTACATGGACCTTAACTGAGGCAAAGAGGCCCACAGTTCTTTAGATGGTCTTTTGTGATCGTGTGCATGAGTCGTCGATGCAGTCTTGGTGAAATTTTGTTAGGCTGGCCTTCTAAGTTTTCTCCATTTGTGGATAATGGCTCTCGCTTTGGTTCACTGGAGTCCCAGAGTCTTAGCAATGGCTTTATAACCCTGTCCAGACTGGTAGATTTCAATGGCTTTATTTTGCATCTGTATTTGAATCTCTTTAGAACATTGCATCATGTGCTGCTTTTTGAGACCTTCTAGCGTGCGTCATATCGACAGATAGGTTCCATTTAAGTGATGTGTAGATTCAACGGGTCTGGGTATAATCATGCCTGGGTGTGGCTAGTGAAATTAAACCCAATAGTCAATTTGGTTAACTGGTTGATTTAGTAGCTAAGACCAATTACTTTTACACATAGGGCCAGGTAAGGCTGAATAGCATTTTTCTTAAAAAGAAATCATTTAAAAACATCATTTTGTGTTTACTGTGTCAAATATTAAAAGTAGTTTGATGATCTGAAAGTTTGAAGTGTGACAACAAGAAAAGGGGGCAAATACTTTTTTATAGCGCTGTATATGGTAATCCATCTTTCATTTTTAACACATTGCTGCAGTATACACATCACTGCTCCATTATGTCCACTGTGAAAAGACCCCCCAGTGGCATCCCTGCTGTTCAGCAGATAATTAACAGTAGTCTGTTTCCTGTGATGGCTGTATACGCTGGCCGTTTTGGCACCACTTATCAGCTCATTGTCAAAGTCCCATTACCCCGAGCCATGGGAGCGCATTTTGAATTCACAAAGGATTTGGTTTGATTAAAACCCCTGAAATAAAATTGTTTTTTTAAAAGTTGGTGAAAACAAAACCTTGAATTTCTCCCTTGCTGAAAATGAAAGCAGTGTTCCCTCTTGCATTGAGCTGCATGATGTGCAGACAGTGCCCCAGTGATTGCGTAATGGTTTTGACTGTTTTATCCCCCCCAAGCTTGCTATTGTATTAAGTGAATATCAATAGAGAAAACTTGTATAACACATTTATTACACACACATTTTTCTGTCATTTCCCTCTGTCTTTGTCAGTTGCACCACTCAGTCATAGTAGAAAGTGCAGCTTATCAATTACCTTTTAGAGCTGGATGGTATTGATTTTTCCATGTATGCAGTGATATGACTGTATCAGATTATATTTAAGTTAGCATTAATAAAGTCAGTGAAGACATGCTTACTGAGTACTGGTACTCAATGTTAAAAGAATAGCTCACAAATACTACATGTGGGGCTGAAAGATGAACCGTTTTCATACTGAAAATTGCTAATTTTCATTTAGCAAGAGCTGCAATTACATTGTCTTAACAAGTTTTATGTGAAGAAATTTAATTTAAAAACATGAAGCTTACAAACTGCCTGTTAGATCCGTCAGAAGCAACCAACACCCATGTGTTGTGTACATGACAACACAGCTACAGCTTGCACACTGAGTTCTGTATTCAAGCCTCAAAAAAAAAAAAAACAAGCCTGGACCTCAGATTGTTTAGCCCTATCAACATTGCTTGTTTTGAGTTGACTGTTTTATTATGTTTTATATTTATAAAGACAGTATAGTTATATGGGCATTTAAATGATACAGAATGTCATTTATTGCAGTAAACTAAGTTTTTGCCACCTATCAATTCCACTACAGCTAAAAATCACTATTGCCACATGAGACCAGTATAGTCATACTATTATAGACAATAAATCAGTGCTTTTTGTAGCTGTGGCCTTGTGCTTCTCCACCCTCAGACCCCTTGTATGGTGAAGTCCCAGGTCCATTTACATAATCAGAGCTGTACTAACTTTACATAAGTGTCTCCTCATCCATGAGATGCCTGGCTAGAAGCTAATATGTGCCCATCTTCCAGCTGCTTCCGCTGCTGCTCCTGCTCAGCGTCACATAATTGCCCGTCTCTCATTACTTCTGCCCTGTCGCTGTGTGAGGACAGCCAAGGAGTTTCCTACGAGGGTCATGATCTTTTGTCTTGTACATGAATCTACTGTATGACACCTGAAAAAGTCCAGAGCTGTGAGTAGTTATACCCTACACTGCACCTTTCTCCAGGTAGATCTTTCCACAAACTGGTTCTTACCCTTTGATAAGTGTGTGTTTGTGTGTATGTGTGTGTGTGTGTGGCTTCAGGCCGTGCCTTTGCTCTGATGTTAATGTGAGATGAAGGGGCAGTGGGGCTCTACCCATCCCCAGCATGCCCCTTCGTCCCCCTCCCTCTGCAGCACTGCCAGCCCCCTGCCTCCTTAGACATGGCCAATGTGATGAAAACCACAAGACATAATTACGTTGTCTGAGTGAATCAGCCGAGAGACGCCTTCATCCCCAGCGAAGCGCCAAGGCTGCGCATTTCCTCCCGAGCACCATTATTGAAATCAAGCCATGCCTTGTCAGATTCACTGTTGACTTCAGCTTGTGATTCGTTAAGCAAGTTTGAACTATTTGTTTCTTTATTTTTGTCTGTTTTAGGCAAGAATTGTTTACACTTTCTTTTTGCCTTGCAAAGGTTTGTGTCCCCAAAAATATAAAAAATAGTTTTAAAAATTGTTTCTCTCACTGTTGCTTAACATTTTCATGAAGTCTTATCAGACCTTCTTCATTTTTAATTAAATTACTTAAAACTACACATGCTCTCGCTTTCATTGATAAGGTTTAGTCTGTTGCTCCACCACTGATGCGTCTTGTCTCTTTTGTAAGTTTAGGGATGGTCTTTTGTGTTGTTTAGGGTTGGTCTCACTTTGTGCTCAGGCAGGTGGAAAGCAGCTTCTTATCTTGGCACTATGATTGCTAATGCAGTGACTGCATTAAGTTTTCCTAATAAATATTCCCTACATTAGCAGGGGCCTTCTTACTCTACAGTGTTTGAAATGCAGTATTCACGTAACTCAGTTACTGTGACAACATACATTTTGGAGAGGAAAAATAAACATGTTGATTCAATACAGTCACATGGTGCTCTTAAAAATCTAGTAGTGAGTGAAAAATTAAAGCAATAGATTAGGCTATTAGACATGAGCTACCTTATTTACAAAGACTTTAAATGAAACAGATGAAATGAATTTGTCTGGTTGAATAACGACAATAAGTAGCCTAAACTGTTAGCTACCTAGCGGCAACAGTACCATCTGTTCAAGTGGTATTGTATTTGTTATGGGCTACTGCATGTCTGTGTTGATGCTTAAGATAGATGCAGGTACTGTTACATTTTAGCTCTAGGTTGAAAAAACATAAACATTCTCACACAAACATAAGCAGCAGTAATACCTAGTATTGGCAAAGCACAACAACATCTACTCCCTTGATCGAGGAATGACAGAATGAGACACTCAGTGAGTTGTTTGTGCTGTGTCACTGTAGTTATTTCATATATGTTTGTTTTTTTCTTTCCTTTATTCCCCACAATATCCATATTCAGGTCACAACAGAATTTTTGCTAGACTTAACTGTAAGTTTTTGTTTTTGAAGAAAGTTTTCACTTAAATTGAGAGGGCTCCTAAGATTTATGTAGGTGTATTTAATGTTTTACTGGGTGGTCTGTTGTCAGTTTGATTATACCAAAGAAATCTTGAGAACTTATATTAGAATATTTGGTGCAGAGGAGAGTTGGAGTAATCAGTCCATTGGGGTAAATCCTGCTAATTGAGTTTTTCAAGTGGTGTTTGTGCAATTTGCACAAATTAGCTGTTCTATCAAGAACTCGATTTAGTTATGCAAAGCATTTCTTATGAAGCACTGCAGACCATGTCCCATGAACTTCTTCTTAACTGTATAGTAACTCTGTTACTACTTTGATCATTTTATCCTCAACTTCTATTACGAAAATTGGAAAATTGGGTTTTCTTTCTTTCTTTTGAAATATATGTATTTTCAAAACATGTACTGAAAATAGCTGATAAATATGTTCTACTTAAAACACAACTAGCAAATTTGTGAAATCATTTGAGAATAAGAATGCGCTGTAATTTTGGACACTGAAATATTTCATCTGAAAATGGTCAAAAGTGGCACTTTAAGTTCTCAATCGAAAAAAAGGTTGAAAATTATGGCTGATCGAAATGATTAAATAGGACTATAGCACAGTGTCAAAATCTAACCCTTAAGAAATTCCCTGGGAGCACAGTAACGCCATCTCTAGCTTCTGCTTTTGAAATAACGAAAAAATCAAACTGGCAGGGCAAAAATAACTAAAAATAATGTAATTCTTCACCTTAGATGACCACTCATTCTTTCAAGGATGTTGGATGTCAGAGGAACATACTGTAGCCTGCATACTGTAATCATTTTTCAAAGTTTATTTTGCGCAACCTGTTTTATTAATTGTCATCTCAGTTTTGTCTTATTGAAATCAGATGTTTACAATAATAAAAGTGTATTTTCTTTATTACTTTTTAGTTTGTATGTTTAGCAAATTTATTCAAAGGCATAAATAAAATGGCAAATAAAAAAAGTGCATTGGTACTTTCTAAAAATGGTATCTCAAATGGATAACACTTAAAAAAATGCTCTGGCTGATTACCACAGCCCTGCCTCATGGTAAATATTGACAGATGTGCTGGGTGGAAATGAGTTTCATATACCATCTCCTTGAATTCAGCCATTATCATGACAACCTCTTAAGTTTCCTCTTCAATTACCATAAGAGAGATTGTTAATTGTCCCTCTAGATAGGTTGAAGTGATTGGGTCGTGAGGCGATGACAATGAAATGGTATAATTTAGACATCCTCTTACTGCTGTTAACTGTTACCAACATTTGTTTCCTAAGATTGTGCTTAATTTAATTACAGAGAACTCAGGGTCACGCCCATCAGTCGAAGGACAAAAATAAACTGCTACCTACATTGACAGTATTTTAAAGGGGAATAAGGGGTGCATGACTGGCCTTAATGCAGTTGGAGAGAAGATTGCTGCTCTTGAGATGAAATGACTTAGTCTGGGCTTTGTGATGGCACTAGGTGTAATACATAGCGACAGTGGTAGGAGCATGGTGTAATAGCCAGGGAAATTCAGATTCCAGATGAGTTCACCTTAGGTATGTGGAATGAGGTTAGAATCCACACTGCGACTCTGTAATTGGATAAAATACATTATAGGAGCTTCTCAAGTCACGTCTGATTAGGGATGTTGATTTAAATTGAATGTCTAGGCCTGACTTTGTGGAGCTTGTAAGTAGCCAGTGAAAGCTGAATCACTGGTTTATTATCATGGATTAGGAAAGTGAAGGGGTTTCTAGATACCAATATGAAAAGTAATATCTGGATATTAAGACTAATTGCTCCCAAAATGTTTTAATAGTTTACCCTTGAATTGAGTTTCCTAGCAGCGCATGTGAATACAGTGTCATCCTACAAGGGCACATTAGCCGTTGTTTTATCAGCAGGCTGCTTGGCCTCAGATGATCGTGCTTCAGTAAAACTCCTACGCCTGCCTACTGGACACTTTTTAAAATCTTCTTTTCCTAAACACATTTTTTGTACTACAAGAACTTAAAATTAAACAGTGTTTATTGTCACTGAAAGCCTCAACCCACCCGTTAAAGGCAGAAGTCCGTTGTAGGAAGGCTTGAATACTAACTGAACATGGATATTATCGTTAACCAGACACCAAATTCTTTATGTTCCTAAAAGCAATATATCAGGCAATGGACCACCACTCAAGTGAAGTTTTACCACAGATTAAGTCACTTAGTGTTAATGTGATATTGGAAGCCATTTGGCTGAACAGATGCCAGAGGGGTGATATTAGTCACAGAGTCAAATGAGTCTACATGCAGGGTCCACTAGAGATCTCTTCATCATGTCCAGCCCATGGGGAATCGAGACTTGAATCTCTTGAGTGTCAAGAGAGTGCTTTATCCAGAAGTCTTAGATACATTGCTGAAAGAGCAGAGTTTACATCACTCTTTCAGGGACCCTCGACCGAGAACTTGCTGTTCTACCAGAAAGACTCCAGAGACGAACGTGAAGGAAGGAAAAGAGTTTAATCTAATAGTATTTAACAATTCCATAGATAACAAAATTTTGTAAGTTAAAGTCCTTGGCGCGGGCCCCGTCATCAGCCCAGGTACTTCGACATGTAGAGCTTTGCAGATCCTGCCGTACAGGGATGGCAGGGGGCGGAGCATACCCCCTGGGTAACCGAGCAGGGACCAACTGGTGGCGGCGGGGAGGAAAGAGGGGAACGACGAAACATCAGAATCTGAAAGCAGCAAAGCAGGTGTGTAAGTCGAGTCATTTTAAAGACAGGTGGAAGCTTGTGATTGGTCAGAGTAATGAGTGACGTAGCATTGGAGTCTCCCTGGCAGAACTTGCGCTAAAGCTTTCATTTCTGACAAATTAGCTGTAGTTACTAAAAGGGAGAAATCATCAATTTAGTAACCATTTTGAAACTGAACTGTGAAACAAATACTGCATGTACCTCAGGGGTTTTCTCCAAAGCCTCGCCCCCAAAACACATGCATACACGGTGCCTGGACTACAACGCCTGAATACTGGTGTTAAATTGGTTGTTTGGTTGTTGTACTTTGTTAGCTTTCAGATATTCTATGCAAAATAATAGAGGTGCACTGTTACTTTTCAAAGCTGATTCTAATGTCTGTCAAATTGGCAAATGGCTAATTTTCTGGCTGGGTTTATTAGGGGTTTTTATTTATATTAGCCATTTAAGAAGTGGCAGTGTGTTTAATATTCGCCAGAGCTACATAAATAACATTATTTGCTCTTTAACAGGTCAAACTACCGTTTTAAATTCTGAACAAAGAAAAAAAAATCAGTTGCTTATTTAAATAACATAAAAGCAAATAAAGTGCTGCATAAAAAAAGGCAACACGTTTTTTAGCACAATGAGTTATGCATAATTAGGCTATGACATTTTGATTAATGTGCATTACCTGACTCAGTATGAATTTAAAACAAAGTCAAATCATCAGCCAAAATCAATATAACAAATTGGCTGATTGATTGTTTAGACTAAACATCAGCTGATTCTAATTTTGGCCAATACAGAATGTTTAGCCCTACAAAATAAAACACTAGAGCAAAAGTCATTCATTATATATAAAAAGCCAGATTAGCATTTACTCTTCTATAGATGGGTCATTTTAATGGATGTAACAATGCAGCTTATTGTATCACAAAGGTATTATATTGTATCATTCTATTTTGACTAGTGTGTTAGCTTCTCACTAATATAATAGCATGTGGTTAGAGCATCAGATCTTGACACTATGAAGGACATCTTTTTTCAAATGTTTCAAATTTCAAATTGAACTTCTATAATGTGAATGGTCTAATAAATCAAAAATGGAAACATAGTGTATTCACATTAAGCATATTTTAGCCACTTATTAGTTTTGCTGTGGAGACCCCTTAGTGATACATTCTTAGACATTTTTTTTCTTAGTTTGTTTGCTAGTGTAAGCTGAAAAAATGCAGCATTGGTGTTATTTTCTTTGCCATTATCTTTAGAAGAAAAAAGTTACAGCTCCTTGCTCTGCACTGTTAAAGCAGAATGTGAGTGACAGACGGGAGATATTCCTCCTGGTCCTGATTGGTTGACAGACAAGTAGGTCCTTCTGCTTGTCCTGATTGGTTGAATGCTGGTGGTTCACAATCTTTGTTTTTTTTCTCCCATTTTAAAGAGCCTGCAGTAGCCACAGAACCCGGATTTGTTGCCCTGCATATACTTTGTTGATGGCTGCGCCCCCCAAACTAACTGTGGTAACATACAGAAAAACAAAGAAGATTCATTGTGCTGCTGTACATTGGAACAAGCCCTGCTGTCTTTTACCTGAGCACAGCTGTCAGACTGTCGGGCATGACTGGAAGCTACGCTTTGCAGGAGCCAGACACAATCAAAAGTTATTGAGTTGAAATTGACTACTGTCTTCTTCAATGGATAATGTATACCACAACTTTTTTTCCCAAACTGCTGATCTGAAAGTTTATTCTTGTGATGAAAATTTCATCAAAGAATTTCTTACACCCGAGAGTCAAGCGCGATCTGGTGCACTCATGATGAATGACTGAGTTTGGCGCTAACTGGGTGATCTGGGTATTTGCGGTATTTCATTACTGCTCCGACTGTAAATAATTCATGTTCAATTAAAAATGGCAACGTAATTAAACTATCTGCCTCACGGCTTCCAATAGGAAGTGACTTTTTCATTATCTCTGTGGCAGGCCATTGCTTTTGTTCGTTCATTTGGCTTGTTTTTTAAAGCCCTGTGTGTGCTCCACTGCAGTCTTGCAGCCATAAACGAGGAGACGAGCAAAGATGAATTATCTGGGGATTGGAGAAGAAAGGAAACATGTAATCTTTTCACCACTTTGTAGCTAATAACACGCGCTGCATCTATCACGGCTTCCTCCTCGTACCTCAGAGGACGGCTGTGGGAGAAAGAGCTGCAGAAAAAGGTCCAGCTTTTTAACAGCCTCAGTAAATCCCTTTGTTCAACACACAAGCAGCCAGACACACTATCCCGCTGTGCAGAAATCCCGATTAACAGCGCGGCAGAGAAAGTTTGGCTTTGGAGAGATGGGAAGTTAAGTGCAGCGTAGGGGTGATTAGCTGCGTCCTTGCTGGAATGTCTTGAGTCTGGCTGAGGGCGTCTGGGACAGCCCCCTGCTAGGCAGGGAAAGTCTAGGTCAGCTTCCTAACTTATTTAGCTGGAAATAAGCTGTGGGACACCAAAGCAGGCTTGTTAACCAAGGCGACATGTCTCAGAATTCAAGAGCAACTGGGTTTAATGTAATTGTAGCCTTTATGTGCTTCATATGCTCCCTGCCAGGTTAGTACCTTGGCCTGAACATCAGGCGAAGGTGGATTAGATGAAAGCATTCTGATTTTATCTGACTAACAACTCCACCATGAGGTAGTTTTGTATGGTACAGATATTTTCCATGTAGGTTAATCTTGCTTTTGTGAATCACTTTCCAATGGCCAATAAATGGCCAATGTATTTTGCCAAACTTCTCCTCTTTGGATGTGAACTGGGCAGTCTTAATCTCGGGCAGTGCTTAGGTAAGCAATATCCTCACTAATCCTCTCTATGCCGAGACAGTTCTCAGATAGGTCTGATCAGCGCTTTTTTAAACCATGTCTTATTATATTTCTGTCTCGTTATTTTTTTTTTATTTAGACTTTGCTGAATGTTTAATATAACACTTAATTTTAGTTTCATGCAAACATTTTTAATATGTTACACTGCGTTCCCTGGGACTTTAAAATTGCATGTTAACCTGACAAAACACATTTAACTCTCTGAAGTACCCAGCAAATTACATACATTGCATTTAATATCTCATAACTAAAATATTGTTATGCGACAACAGTACCAGTAGAGAGGATATATATCAGCCAGCACTACCATAAGGCACCAGCTGCACAGGGCCAAATGCTATCAAGGACTTTGGAGGAAAGCAGACTGTGTGACAGGAACATGAAAACCAGGAATTGGAGTAAGTGCTTAGAGGCTTCTTTCATTTTTCAACTGTCTCCCAGCACCTTTTACCTCCGAATTCCACTTTTATGTTTGCCTTTGGAGATTTTTTTCTTCTTCTTTGTGTTTGAAGGAATCAAAATCCGTGTCAACTGAGACACACTGTCAGTAAATTCAAAGGCATTGACTTCGAGGTAAAAATAAACCAGTAATTGTCTTCCATTAGAACAGCCTTTTCAGTAACAGATGGCAAGGAGCACTGACAGTAAGCGAGTCTGTTCTCTTTCACCTGTTCCCAGTCAAGGTTTAGTAACCGCGCCGCAGCCAGTCACATGGAGCATATGGCCACTCTTCAAACTTTAATTACCCAATAAAGCCTAGAAAATAAAAGCTCCAACGCACCAGGCTCCTGATGCCTGGACCTCTTGTTGTGTTTTATTGGCTTAGCCATGCTGATGTAGAATTTGTTTGCTGCCACATAAACAGCCCCAAGGCTCCTGTGGCTGATGTCTCGGTGGCCCGCTGGCATCTTAGAACCTGACCTTGACTGCTCTGATAGAAGAGAGAGAGGGGCTTAGTAAAGTAAACCACAAGGGAGGGACATGATTTGCCGCCCTGTTTGTCTGCATCAATGGAAAGTTGCCTTTCCAACATGGCTCCTTTGAAGTGGTGAAGTGCATCCTGGAGCGAGCCCGGGCCCTAGGTGTTTCTGCTCTCACCAGAGGCACTTCTAATTAGCTTTCGAACAGCAGGCTGCACTGCATTCACCCTCTGCACTTTGCAGTACGGGCACAACAGACCTCAAACACTGCCCCCTGCTGCCTGCCTGACATTTAGCAGCTGTTGCCACTCTCTCTTCACCTCTCTTTGCTCGTTCACCCCCCTCCACCTCCTTGTCGTTTACTTGAGGGTCTCACTGATTACCTAAATTCAGTCTCTCTCTCTCTCTCTCTCTCTCTCTCCCCAGCACAATTGGCATGTCAAAATGTGTCATCAAGCTGACTTACCTTGATGTGTTGGCAGGGAGGAATGCCTGTGACTTAATCCTGTCAGACGGTTGTGGTGTATTAGTGCCACTTTTGTTCCCCCAGGCTATGCAGATGACTCCCCTCCACTAGTCTAGCTCATTTTGTCACATCCAAAGTATTTCTTATTGGATATTGCAGATGCAAAATATAGATGTGTACCAAAGCTGTTTTTCAAGAGAAATTCCACTATCACTGATGGTTTCACATAAAATGCAGCTGGTAAATTATGGTGCATTTTTATGATGAGCGCTGTTGATGATTAGGAGAAAGCGCTGTTGATGATTAGGAGAAACTCTGCACACCGTGCAGTTATGAGACTTATCCCGAGGGACATAAAACAGAGAAGCCAACAAACTGTATAATTTCTGCACGAACATCCCCACATCACTACTGCATTTTAGGGGAGAATGGGATTGGTTGGCACAGTGTTAACGCCTGGGTCAGTAGGGGGAGCTTTCACAAGCTAAAAATGATTGCTCTCTTGACCATTTTGTCAGGGGATCTGAATGTTACAGTATGTTAAGGTGGGACATGCTTTGACTTTTCTGTGTTAAACAAAAACAAAATGTCTCCCTGAGTAAATACGTTATAGAAATGTTTTGATGATAGCTGAAGCCCAAGCTATTTATGTGAAACTATTTATGTAATATATATTATATTTAAAATACAAAACATAAGGAGCTCTACTTTTGCTCTAAGTAATGCCTGACAAAGATTATCTCTACTTTCAAGTACAGGAGTTGTCTGCTGTGTCCACGACAATGGAAGCCCATGATAAAATAAAAGAAACATACATAATGTTAAATTTGTTCTAAAATGCTATTTGGTTGCCTTTGAATGTTTATATGGTTTGGTTTAAATTCAAACTTCTGAAATTATGGCCTTTTAAAGTTGTGCCAACCATCCCTATAACACGTGCCAGTCAACCCCATGTTGGGACTGGTTGGCACAACATGAGTTTAGTTATGAATGCCCTAATTCCTGGAAGTGTTTTTTGACATTAAATTAACATAGATAATGTATTCATTTCATTTGCATGGTATACTCAGGATATACAACAGAGACTGAAAACTGCACCAAACAACCCCACTCTCCCAAATATAACACATAGCAATATTCTTATGCTCTTAGCTAATGTTTCTTAATGCAAAATTAGAATGCTCTGCTTCTTTAATATAAACTCCTAACAGAGTTGTCAAGAGTTTCTTTTAAAATGAACATTTCTGACAAATAGTGGTTGCAGGTGCCTATCTGTTTGTTTGGATGTAAGGGAACAGGAGAGCTGGAAATGGTACTTCAAAGAGCCGTGAGTGCCTGTATAGCAAATCGCATTAAAAGAGCCTCTTTGATAAGTCTGCTAGCACTCGACTTGACGTGGCTGCCGTAGTCTTCCTCTCTCTTCCGCTGACTCATGGATGGCATTTAACTGTGTTCCCCCCCATCTAGCTCTCATTTAGGGAAGAGTGGCCTTGACTGTGTCAGAATTGCACTGATGAGACTTCTAGAGAATCGCTTCCTGTCCCACACTCCTTTTCAATTAACCTTTATTATACCAGGTAGGTCCAATAAAGTCTCCTTTCCACAGCCAACCTGGCCAAGGGGCAGCCGCTTATTCATTAGGCTGCAGAAACGGCGGTAAATTGAATACCTGCTGTATCAGTGTGTTTAGCTGTCTTGTGTCTAGCTGTGGGTGCACCGAGGGCAGCTGGAGCACGTATTATCCGTGAAAGCTGCGGTTAGAGATTCTTTATTCAGGTCAGCATGTGAAAGATGTCTCTGGTGTAATAGAGCAAAGCAGGTTTGCCGAATGGTAGTAGCTCAGTAAATAGTCCAGGAAATAGAGTGCTGGCATTCTCTAGTACGGTGCCATCCTTCCTGCTATGCTCATCCCTCTCATTCCTGCAGTTTAGCCATCTCATGCTTTTGCCTGGAGCATTCACCTCCAGCTTGGCTCCACTCTTCTCAGCATTAGTCCCCAGACTGCCCGAGACTGGTTCCAGGATACATCTAGCATGGGAGCTAAAGCTAGCAACACAAAGCCTTCTCATAGCAGTGACTCACTAGCACTGGGCCTCTGGCATCCTCGCCCTTTTGCAGTCTTCTTTCCCTTTTTTCATGTTTTCTATCTGTTTCCCCCACCCCCTTCCCCCGTCTCTGTCCTTCCGATGCATTGAATATGGAAATAGATTAATGGGTTGAATTATGTTGTGTTGTTGTGCGAAGAGGGATTCAGAGGTTTTCGGAGATGGAGCAAGTCAAAGTGATGGTAGCATGCTTAGCTGCAGGCTGCTTATTTGGTTGCGCTTTGACTGCTTCTGTGGTGATGCAGCATATGTAAACAGATATGTGTGATTCCAGACTGTCTGTTCCTTTCTCTCCAGCTGCCCATAGCAGGGGGCTCTGTTTATGTATCCAAGGATGCTTTTACTTACCTCTACTTGCTGAGAACCTCTCACCATGCTTGCAAGTGTAAGCATTGCATGTACAGTGCTGTGCAGACGTCAGACCATCCTCTCATTTATTTATTTTCCAATCGAAACAAGTACAAGCAATTCATTTTTTCAGCGTCAGGACAAAGAGCGTAAAACAAAGTTTCATTGTTCTGAGAACACCAGCAGCTTCTTTGTTTGATAAGTATATCTTGGTCTTCTCAGCAGTGTGCTTGGGGTTGTTAACTTCTGTAGAATGAATTTCTTTCTAATAAAATGTTTTCTAGGCGGTGCTGCATGGTGAATTTAAATTTGTTCATACTAATCAACATAATGTCTTCATTCAGAAACAAACCACTGGCTCTAGATGTTATTACCAGATTCACTGATCCTCCACCCTCTTTACTGACTAGTGCAGTTTTTCATTTCTTCAGCAGCTTATGAACCACCTTCTGTCACTCTGTCATCCGTCTGTCATCTCAAACTTAGGCTCCTCAGTCCACAGATCCTTCATACATGTTTTAGATGTCCATGTCCAGTTCCTGGTGCAAATTTTCTTTTTTGTCTTTCCCTTTCTCACTAAGGGCTTATTGACAGCTACACATTCTTTCAGACCCATAGTATTTGTTTGTGCACAGTGGAAGGATGGACAGAAACATCTGGGTTTTTTTACATCTGAAGCAAGAGTGGAGGCTGATTTTATCAATCAAAGATGAAAGCTTTCAGTACTGTTTATTGAAGGACTTGTGAAGGATTTTTTAAAATCTTTAATATTATATATATTGTCTATATGGTAATAAGTAACAAACTATAACCTTGTTAAGTAATTAACAAGGTTAATACCTTGTTTGTTAATTCTCTTCATGATACTTCTTTTCTTGAGTGCCTTGCTGTCTCTTTGCTGCTGTAGCAATGTGAATTTCCCCAGCTGTGGGACTAATAAGGGATTATCTCTTCTTATCTCATGGTGTCGGTTGTGATGGTCTACCAGATCTTGCGCTGTTGTCAGAAGTCCCATATTCACTGTATAGTTTACTGTTTTTTGAGCACCTCATTTGGAAACTCCTGTTTTTCACATATTTTCCTTGACTTTCCCCATGTTTATGCAAGTGAATGATCTCAAATCTAATCTTATTAGAATTATATCCATTTTTGACTTATGAGAAAGAAATTTCCAAGGCAGCTAAGGTGAGTTTGGATAGTTGCTTGTGTGAATGTTGATGTCTCTTTGAAGGGTAATAATGTCAGTGACACATTTGGGAACAGCTTTTGTTGGGAACTGGTTGGTTTTAAAACTGTAAGTGTGGAAAAGGTAAAGTAGCAGAAGGGTACACAACAGTAAAGAGGCAAATTAATAGCTTTTGTGTAATTATCATTTAAACTTATGTTTCTCTTTCGTTAAAAACTTTAACAGAAAATGTACTAAACAAAAGTTGAACTGAATGTGGTCTCTGACTGTTGTACAGTACTGTATGTACCTGCATATATTATGAATTTTCTAAGCCTAACTCTAACATTAGTATTAGTACATTAACATCAGTAACCCACAATAAAAGTTTGAAGCTTTTATAAAAAAAAAGCACTTTACAATGTCAGGATGTCTTTGTTCATCCGGACACTATAGGTTAGCCCCACTTTTGTTGATGGATCACTTACAGAACATTTTTGTCCTGTAAATGCACATAAACCAACACATGCACATGCACCCATACTGATGCATATACACACACAAGTATCTTCTGAAATCTAATCTCAGTTGGCGATTGGCATCGCTCTTTGATGGAATAGCCTTTCTCTTGACTCCTTACATGAAAAGCAGACACCCACCATAGCACATAACTGTGTCAGTGTGCAGCAGTTGTGGGGCATTAGCATTCAGAATGAGTCGTGTTTGTCCCCTGAGCGTCCACACAGAAAAAATAGTGTGGAAAAGCGTGAGTGTGTGCGAATATGCTTGTGTGTGTTTATGTAGGCTGCGTTGCCTGCGGGCTAACCGGCTTCTGTAATTCGGACTCATCAAGTAAATCTGTTTCCATGCTGATAGCGGATTGGCCCTCTACCGCTGGAGCACCACTTAACTGCAGAGCTCGTAGCGGAGGAGAGGGCCTAATTAAAACAGGATCAGTCCGGACACAGTTTAATAATCCTACGGGCAGTCAACCGTCCATGCCAAATATGCCAGTCGTGGGATGCAAAGCAAGGTGGCCTGTCTGAATGAAGACAAGCAGTGTCAGGGCCATTAACACTGAATCCAGATAGAACCTACTATCATTAGTGTCATCCAAAATGTGAAACAAGCAGAAAGAATAAAAAGGGATTCATTATCAGGCCTGTGTTTTGCAGAAAGAACTAAAAGCTCTTTGTCTTAGAAAAGATTTTACACAAAGTCAAATTTAACATGGGAACTAATCATAGTCCAAAGAGGTGGACACAGTGCCATCAAGTGGACAGGATGTTTGAGTCTATAGTTCCTCTGTTCAAGTATAGTTTCTTGCTTGAGAGGGCCTGAAGCAAGAATTTATTTTGGAAGTCCTACAGAGTAGGAGATGGTTACAAATGCAGTAAAATGAATAATATGCAGACATTTTAGCTCAGTAGCCTGGCGTTGCATTAATGGTCTGCATCTCAGGAGTACAATATACACATCATCAAATTTCTGTTTAAAATGTTGGTCAAATTTAGCATTTGCATGTATATACCAATATGATTCAGAAAGCATCATGCCTAACGCTACCTAATACTGCTTTCGTCTCCCACAGTTCAGTGTGTTGGGAACATTCTAACACATTGTTTCAGAAATATTGGGGAAAGGAATTAAAATTGCAGAAACTTCTACAAGTAGCTGTCCCACAAAGAAGATACAAGTATTCTAGCTAGGTCGTAACAAGTGCTTATGCACCTTTGCTAAATCTAGAAATGCACCATGTAAGTGTGCATGGGACATGTATGTTTTGGGACTTTGGGATAGTCTGTTGGTCTAGGATCAATCTGCTGTGACTGGTGCTGTTTTTGAGCTTATTTCTGTCCAATAGAGAACAGACTGTGTCCAACTCCTGCATTTCCCTCAGCTGCAGATACTCATCTTCTGACTCAGTGAAAAGTGGCTTAGTAAAGGAGCTGATGGAGGCTTCATGGTGTGAGCTGATGCTTCAGCGTCTCTACCCCACTGTGACCCGCCTCCTCCACCCTGCCTTTAATTAGCTTCATTTGCAGGCGAGAGATGGTGTTCAGTTAGCTGGTGCTACCAGGCCAAGTGCTGTGCTCCCACTGGCGCGTTGATTGCTATAGTGTTCCACCTCAGGTGCGAACTTGAGTCTCTGTTTGCTAATGGGGACAATGAGA
Source organism: Colossoma macropomum (assembly GCF_904425465.1). Classification (NCBI taxonomy): domain Eukaryota; kingdom Metazoa; phylum Chordata; class Actinopteri; order Characiformes; family Serrasalmidae; genus Colossoma; species Colossoma macropomum. Next base: position 21,401,462 of record NW_023494785.1, read on the forward strand.
TGCACACACACCAACACAGGCATCTACGCACACTTACACACAAGCAGAGTTAAGTACTTATCACATTGTGAAGTTAGCTTTCATATCCTTTCTTCTTTGGTGGGTAGCCAGGTGATTTAGACATGGTAACAAGCAAAATGAAGAAAAGAAAAGATTTACAGCCCTGTTTATTTTTCTGCGTTTTTGTGAATATATATAAATATGGTTATTCATCTGCTCTAATATAACTGTGCTGTGTTTTTGCGAATGTGTATAAATATGGTTATTTGCATGCTCTAATATACTGTTTTTGTGTTTTGTATATATATACACACAATATGCATATTTTTACCAAAACACATCATTATCGTTGGCACCCCTAGAAATTCTCATGAGCAAAATGTAACTGAAGCATGTTCCCATTTATATTTCACTTTTTTAAGCCGGCCTAAGTGTTCAGGAATTCTTAAGCAGTCATCTGTGACTTCTTCTTTCAGTAGGGCAGGGTTGCCCAATTATGGTCCTGAAGATCTCCCACTCTGGAGAGTTTAAAGCAAACACACCTGCCACTAATATTCAGATGCCCCTTCATTACCTGGATCAGGTGTGTTAGATTAGGGTTTGAGCTAAACTGTACAGGGTAGTAGGTCTCCAGGAACAGGATTGGGCACTAGGATGTAAACATGAGGTTCCACAGGGGCCAAATTCCCTCAGTCACTGATCAACATGGGAAAGATTAAAGAATACAATATTGTGTTGACCTTCACAAATCAGGAAATGGCTACATGCCTGAAAATGTCCATATCCACTGTTAGAGCAATATTTAAGAAGTTTAAAATGAACAGAGCTCTAGTGAACTTGTCAGGAAGAGGATATTTATAGCATATAGCACATTTTGTCTCCGTACAAGAGAAAGATGGTTAGAGAGGCAAAAATGTTCTAGTATCACAGATGGATTTGGCAAAAGATAGTAGCATTTTGGGGTCGTAACATCTCCAAAACTACAATTAGATGCAACCTCCATGACAACACACTATTTGCAAGGCATGCCAGTAAAAAGCTTTTTCTTTCATTTCACCACAAACATAAGGACCTCATATTTGCTAGCTATAACTGGAACTTGGACTGGAACCACATTAAGGTGGGTTTGGTGTAAAAAGAACAGAAAAGAAGGAAAGAAGCTCATGCCCGACTGTTAATATGGTGCAGGATCAGTGATGTTTTGGGGCTGTGCTTTTCCTACAAAGCCTTGTAGGGAACCTTGTTAGGATATATGGCATCAAAGAGTCCATGAAGTACTAGGATATTTTAAATGAAAATCTGGCTGCCTCTGCCAAAAAGCTAAAATTGGTCGTGGTTGAATCTTCCAGCAGGATAATGATCCAAAACATACGTCCAAATTCAATGACCACAGAATCAGGTTTTGGCATAACAGTCCCAGTCATCATCATCATCCTAAACCACTTGAATCCGAATAGGATTATGGTGCCGTCCAAGTCCCCTGACCTAAACCTCACTGACAAATTGTGTTCACAAGAAAGGACCTAGAATCCTGGAGGATCTAGAGAGGTTCTGTATTGAGGAGTGGTCTCAGATTAAGCAGTACAGGAGAAGACTCCTTGGGCCTCATTCACAAGTGTCTTCCTTAAAGTTCCGTTCTTTCTTAAATTTGTTCCTGAGAAAGGTTCTAAGAAAAAAAACTTGTTCTTAAACTGCAGAATTGTCTTGAGTGTGTGTAGATTCTGTTCTTGTCTAAGAACAAATCACAAATAAGAAAACACTGGTGAACGTCAGAATCTTTGTGAAAACTGCATAAGTGTGTTTTAAGAAGAAATTTCTTCTTGGGAACAGTTGGTAAATGAGATCCACTGTTAGGAAAGTACCAAATGCAGGGTTACCAGGACTTTTGTTCAGAAAAAAAAAAAATGATAAAGGGTTTTTCTTAGGCTAAACTTATTTTAGTTAAGAATTAAATTTCTCTCATATTTATTGAGTTAATCAAGCACAAAGACATTTTGCCATGGCCTGTTTTACCCAGTTTAACCCAGGAATAATTAATAATTAAGCTGACTGTGTGTGTGTGTTTGTGCATGTGTGTGTGTAGTGTGTGTAAATTTACCATAAATAATAAAAAAAAAGGTATGAAAAAGTGCATACATTTGTCAATTTTGACTCCTGAGGCAGAAAGCTTGATGATCAGTCTTATCTAAGTTGGTTGTGTCATTATGCAGCTCGTGTATGCTCAGAGCTCCATAGGAAGGGTGAGGTCCCTAGACACTGCCATGGGCATTCAGCAGCTGTGTGGACTGCAGCTCCAGCAGCAGGTGTGCCCGATAGCCCGGCCCATTCTGGACTCTAGCTGCTGTGTGCTCAGCCTTACATCCTCCTGCTTAGTATTCCAGCAGCCTGCCTGCCCACTGACTGCTGCTCTCAGAGGACTGTCTGCCAAGCAGCCTTCTCACACAGGCCTGGAAATGCCAGTCATCTCCTGGGCTTCTGGACCTTAGTCCTCACGTTTCAGTTTCCTTCACGTAGGATGAGCAGCGTGAACTCAGAAATCACGGTTCATTTGTAAATGGCTTTGTGATAGCAGTGTTTGTTACTAAACTCACATTTCTTTTGAAAACATGTCAGTTAAAAGCAAAAGCCTGTACAATATGTGAGATGTCAGTCAGTTGGTGTGGATCCTCTTAATTAGGCATATCTTTTTTCGTCTCCACTTCGAACAGAAATTTTCATTTTTTCAAATTGAAAATTGAGTTGGGCACACTGACAGATTCCTTTTTTTAAGTTTTACATTTCTAAAGAGCTTTGTAAGCTAAAGAAGAGTGTTCTGAACTCAGATGTTCCTGACTGTGGTGTTTATAGCAGATGTTCAGTGCATGTCAGTTCTATGATGGGATGCCTTCAACCTATGTGTTCTGTGCTACAGTTTTCTGCCTTCGAGCCATTGTTAAACGCATTATGGAAAAGTGCATGACTGTTCCTGTCTGTAGCCTGTCTGCATGGGCACTGTTCTGTCCACGTGTGTTGGTGCTGTGGCTACCTCATTAATTCTGTGGGAGGAAATGAACTGCATTCATTGTTAGTGCAGAGAGGAAGAGAGAGGGAGGATGGATGGCCTTGCAGTAAGATGCTGGGGAGAACAGTGAGAAGCCCTCAACCTAATGCTAACAGAGCTCGTCTGTGTGTGTTGCTAAGCCTGTGTGCAACAATGCTAATGAGGCTAGTGCTAGAGCTAGGCAGAGCCCCAGCCGCGCCAGCATCTTCCAGCTGCGTGTCTGGCCAATGAGAGAATGTCTGATTGGGCTGTGGGGAGAAGCTTGCGGTGGCGACCGGAGGACTGAAGGAGCTGCAATCAGGTTCACTCAGAGCACTGAGGCCCCTGCTTAACCCCTCTAGACTTCTCCACATTGTGCAATCTTAATCCTGGAGCTGATGGGGTTGTGCCTTTGCCGATTTGATGATATTATCATCACAATGTCAACAGTCGTGATCAACAGTATTATTTTGTGTTGTGTTGAGATCTGTGCTAAGAATCCAATAGATTGAATGGAAAACAGTAAATATAAAGGATTTTTACTCTAGAGATATTTCAATCCGGTGTTTTTGCCCTCCGATCTAATAATGTTGATTGTTGAGTAGCAGTCAATACCAATCCGATCTTTGTGTTTTCATAGATAATAAAACCTCACAATTTGGGTAAGATGCCTAGATGTTAGTATAAGAACTCTTGCTCTCATACTGCTGTATTGCATCTTGTTTCAAGAGAAACCATAGTTTCCACTTTGCTGCTGCCTTTGGAAGTTTCCTTTACCCATAGGTCTCCTGCAGGCACTGTCCAGCATAGTCTGCTGGAGGTGTCTTCTAATGCTAGTGTAACTGATACTATTGGTATTTCCAGCATCGGTGCTTTGGTTGCTTGTAAGTGATACTTCAGACTTTAGTGATAAACAAATTCACAGCACTGCAGTAGCTGGAAATAATTTTGGTTTTATCAAGAGAACCATTGCTGAAATTCATCATTTAAAATCTATATTTGAATGAGAAGAGTCATAGCAACATATAGCGCATGCAGCTGGGCTTTATTATGCGATACTATGGATGATTTGAGGGTCAAACTAGGAAAATGCGTGAACAGTGTTTAAAAATGAAGGCCGTTAATAAATTAGCATGTCAATCTGTCATTAACATGTTAACTCTGATGTTTCTACATATAACCATATTAATGTGTCAAGAATACACTATACTTTCATATTGCTCTGATAAGCACTCTGTAGCCTGCCCCTTTCTTTCAGTTTTGAGTGTGCTCTTACTGCAAACTACAGTTTATGCCACTCACAGTAATTGCCTAAGAGCAAACTCAGAGCATATTAGCCACATGTTCATATTTTACATGTCGGTATTCAGAAGAAACATGGCTATAGAAACACTGGCTTTGCAGATATTACAGGTTTTATTATTATGCTGTAAGATAGTTCTGCAGAGGTTTAGATCTCCTTGTGAACTTCTGAGAATAAACCTCACTGCTGCAGTTTGTAAATTATGCCATTCACGCCACCTCTACGACATACTAGTGGTATGAGTAACCTAAAAGTATCTAAATTGTTTCTGCCTAAAAGCCTACCTGGTTATGACCAGAAAGCATAGTGGCCCACAAGAAATCAAAACTTTTTTGAATAAAATGTTTATTTTTTTTCTTTTATTAAATGCTGTCACTGACCTCAGGACCTGAAAAAGATCAGATTGTCCATTTGAGTTCAATTACAGAAACCTTGTAATGAAACCCTAAAAAATGTAATGATCTTAAAAAATAGAAATGGATGGCACAAAGTTTCAGCAGCTGTTCAGGTCACATTTGGACTGTGATGGAAACAGTTGTCCACTTTAGAACCTGCAGTCCATCGTGTTAGCATTGTCATCCCCACCCCACCTCCTTGATGTTTGTTTCTTTATAACTGGTTTATCAGTTTGAATTTACACAATCAGGTTGCTTTTGTATGGCCAAAAATAAATTTGCCGATCCATGAGTCAAAATCAAACGCTATTCACTATTGATTCATTGCTGCTCGTGCTGCGGGAAAGATCTGAGTGTCTGCCAAGAAACAGATGTTAAAATAGGCAGATTATGTAAAGAGTACAGGGCTGGCGTACTGCTAGAAAAAGAGGAAAGCATACTCTGATGGTGTGGACCAACGTAAAAATGTGTTCCCACCAACAGTGAACTGAACCCGGGTTCACTTGGAAGCAGATTCAGACCCATGGTTTTCGTGGAAGAATGGTTCAGTTGCTTGGTCCAGACCCAAGTACGGGTGTTCATACAAATGGTCAAAACTGAGTGAAAAAAAAAAAATTCGATCCACACTAAACAAGGTAGTTGTGAAAGCTCCCTGAGGGACGTCTCCATCTCTGACTTTGTATTTATACATCTCTTCTAATATTTATATTGTTTATCGATCTTACATATTATTAAGTTAATACTTTTTTCACTTGCCCACTGCAGCCTACTGTCTTCTAGTGAGTTTGGGCCATCCAGACCACTAGAGGGTGCTTCATGGCCCACTTGTAGTCTGCAGCCCAGTGGTTGATAAGTTTGACCATTACTTGGCAGAAAACTATTTTTTTTTTTACATTTTTTTACATGAAGGGGCTTTTTCTGATATGAATGACATTATCATCTCTTGGGATATTTAAAGAAGATCTAATGTGATTTTGAAAAATCTATATAACCTGACCCTAGTTTGGTTAGTTCTAGGGAGGAGGGATGCTCTGCTATGGTTTATTTCCCCAGTGTTTCTCAGGCACTGTAATTCATTTCATACACCATGAATTAGCTGAGCCTGGTTAAAAAAAGAGCCACTCAGGCTGACAGGAGCGGGTTATCTCAGCGAGAGGGCCATTACGGGGAGCTTAATAATGAGAAATCTTTCACACGCTTTTGAACCGCAAAGTGCCTTTTTTTCACGAGCAGTGGCGCTTGTAACCCATGTATGCATATTAAAGTGCAGTAGTGAAAATGCTTTTAAAGGCAATTAATGGGGTGTTGTTGTTTAGTGCACGTGTGCATGTAAGAGTAGAGCAGGGATGGGAAATCCCACTCAGGCTTAGGTGCTGCACTGGGCCTCTCAACTCCAGCTTGTTTGCTCTCAGTGAAGTGTTTATTTGAAGTGGAAAGTTTATAGAAAACCATATCCCTGAACCAGAGAAAGCATACGGAACACTGAATAAAGCCTATGTAAATGTCGGATTACCAGGGATTCACTAACAATGCTGCCCCTAAGTCCCAGAGTGCAATGCAAGCACTCAATTAAATGGCAAGGCAGGAGGCAAGCACACAAGAAGATACCATACAGAGTGGAATCTAATTTGTGGAGCCATGTTGTGTGTGTGTGTGTGTGTTGGGGGGTCACTGTATGGAAGGCAGTGAGGGCCTAAAGAAAAAAAAAAAAGTAAAAATTTCACATTGTAAATAACCCCTGACGTAGAAGAACTAACCTCAGGTTGTTAAACAAATCAGCCCCTTCCATGATACCTTACTAGACACAGATGATTCATCCTTCTGATTTCCTGACAACTTTGTTACTTATCTCGTCCTGCTGCTCACTTTGTATTCTTGCCCTGCTAGCTTTGCCAGCAGATCCCATAGACCCCTGAAGTTTGGTCTTGGTAAAGTTTGCACCTCATTTCCAGCAGTGCCGTAGAGTTGACTTTGCTCTTTAATGTGTATCTTAACATTGTGGGTTGTAGAGGAAGCATGTAGACAAAGCCTTCTGGTCATAGGATGTTATTTTATGTAGCGTAAAAAAAAATACTCTTCCTGTTCCTACTTGAAGGCCACAGATTTTCCCTAATGTATACTGTCAGCCAAGACTTTACTTACAAGACTGAAAAGTGTTTAACCCCTTTTCACAGTAGCCATAAAATGCAGTTTCTGCCTCTTTTGGAGGAGATCCCTCATTTGAACTATGCATCTTTTTTCTTTGGTTACATTAATGTAATATATTTAATAAAAAAAGGGGTTACAAAAGTGGAAGCAAACCAAATTTTCGGCTTTGTGGATGAGCAAGCAAGTTTATTAAAGTGTTTTTATTGTGGCAGCTCCAGGTTTTGTCATATCAAGAAAACTGCAGTTAGACTGTCCATTTTATCTTGGTGCAGCTGTCTTTGTGTAGAGGTTTTTACAACAGGGACCCCCCCCCCACCTCATCATCCCTCATTGCTCGCTGGCAGCTCTACACAGAGTTACAACAATTAGAACACTGAGAGCCAACAGTGTCTTAGTTAATCTGATAGCAGAGTTATGGGGAAAATATTTTCTTTGATTACATTGATTAAAATATCGATTTAGTCCATTTTTTGGCAGAATGACCACTAGGGTGCCTGCAGAAAGAACCTACGATGTCTCTGCTTTATGGTACTTTGGGTAATGACATGCTGTCTTCTGAGCTGGAAGAAAGGGTTGAGATTCATTTACATTTTTCAGTGTGTGGCTTCAGAAACGAGATCAGTTCAGTAGCAAGAGTGCAGAACGCAATTTCCTTAGAGGGCTTAGGCGGACCATTCTTCACCATTTAATTGACTGACAATAAAGGCCCACGTCTTGAAAGGGGTCTTGTCCGCATTAATAAACAAAACAAGCGGACTGGATGAACTAGTGCGCACAAAAGTCTCGGTGCTCTGTATCCAGGGGGCTTTTTAACCTTGGCAGAGGCTCAAAGTTGATGTTTCACCACATGCCATAGCTGCACCAAATTAAAATGTAATTACTTGTTGGAGAGGGTCTTGACTAGACTGACACTGGGGCTGTAAGAGAAGATGAAGTTGAAGATGAAGCGTGGGCTACATGGGCTTTCATCATAATGCCAATGCAATCAATCTTAGCTTTAAAAAAGAAGGAAAAAGCTTTTCTGCAACTTAAGTTTTGCGTTCTTAGACAGGAATAATGTAGCACTCTTTGTGTCGTAGTGTGAAAGCGTCTCCAGCGCTGGGCTATTGACCTCTGACCTCTGAAGTACATCTCTGCTATAACTGCTTAGAGAGAGGCGCAAAATTAACCTATGGGGATGGTTCTCTCTCTGTTGCTCTCTCTAGCTGAATGGACTGCTCACTTTGTAAAGCTTGATTCAGAGCAGGGTTGACACTGAGCTGGCACAAGAGCTGGAGTTTTTCTTACCTCTAGCATTCATGCAGGGTGCAAAAGCCAGTGAACAGAAGTACATAAAGTATAATAAAAAGCTCGCAGTATTCTATTCTTAGTTTAGAGTACTAACCAGTGCTTTGAGTAGCATATATATATATATATATAATATATATAATTATAATTAATGGACTAAAAGAAATTACCCAAAATGACTTGGAAAACATTTTGGTTCCTTTGACTTACATTAAAAGTAAAGTATGTTTTTTCCTTCTCGTGTAAAGTAATCATTTTGGAGAAACAAGGTTTTCTTCCAACAACAACAACAACAACATATATATAATGTCTGAAATTCAGCACGGGCTGGAAGTTAAAGAGAAAGCTGTAGATGTTAAAGAGAAAGCTGTAGGTGCTCGAGGCAACCACTGAAGCTTATTACTTTTTCTGTGATGTGAAGTGAGATTTATATGAAAGTGGGCATCAATTAGAAATGGTTAACAAAAGTGTAGAAGTGAGAAGTATTTTGTTTCTGGTGTGAAATCTGGATTAGAGTGTGTTTTAATGGTTTTCTAATTGCAGATATGCAAAGTACATTTAAAATTAGACCCAAACATTCTTGTAAGAGTACATAGAACTTGACTATCTGTTTAAATGATATATGGTGAAATTGATTTAGAAACCAGGAAACACTCAAACCCCCTAAACTTTTGTTAAATGCAGTGTGACTTGAAGCTGTTTTTTTACAGTGGGAACCCTTGTCTATCAAAAAGCTCTGATCAGACACACTTTTGCTCTGCTGTAAAACAGTGACTTGCCCAGAGGTGGCAATAATGAGGCAGTCATGTGTAGGGGTCACCTTGATGTTATGAGTATTGTGGTGGTCGTTGTTGGAACGGTCCCTCTCTGCCATTTGGAAGATGTGTGCTGGCTCGGGCAAGAGTCATGTGACCCTGGTTCATATGCTCATATGAGATCTGCTTGCTGCCTGCGCTTGCTCGTACACGGCTGGGCTAATGTGCAGTACTGTGCCAGATGCAGCGAGCCGCGGAGGCAGCCGAGTGTAAGGCCTGCACCCCAGGGTCAAATCCATGCAGCCTATTATATGTAATTTGGAACAGAAGTGAGCTTTTGGCCTCGCTCTAGCAGGTCCTGATGTATTGCGATAATAAAGCTGCTCCCATGGGCGCTATAGATCTAAAAGTTTGTTTGTAGTTCTGGCAATAGCATGAGGCCTGGTGACTTGTTTTGCATGAGTGCCTGTCTCATGGAGAAAGAAGATCACCGGACCCAATTTAATAAAATTGAATACCACAACATTTTCCAAATTTTCCACGGTATCAGATGGTGTTTAAGTTAGCATTAATAAAATTCAAGAACCCATGCTTCCTGAGTTCCAGGACTTTGTGCTAAAAGAATGTCTTACAAACCCATAATAGCTTGTTTTCATGAACCTGTCCTCTTCTTTTCTCTAACATTGCACCAAAGGAAACTGTACACAAATGTTAAGCAGACAGAAAGCAGCTTTCCAGAATAGAAGCTTACTTTTGTGTGTCTTTTGAACTGTTTTTTCAGAACAATCTGAAGTTTTGGTTTTCTGTAAACAGGGGTGCCATACGGGGGATGGAGGGGTGTAGAGGACAGGGTCCCACAAAGATTAAACTTTGTTTTTCTTTTTGATCTTTAGGGTTACTGAAAAATTCTTAATAGAAAGTGTGCATTCATTAAATAATAATTAAAGACTAGTTTTAGATAGAGTGCCAACAGCAATGCATCTTGCATTCGGTCACCCCTCCAGTGGGTCCCTCTGTGTAAACATTCAGTGGTTTAGCCTGATCCCAGTCTGTAACAAGAGTGAGATTTTTGTCTTTAATTCAGTGAAGATGAACAAAAACATAGGCTTTCAAATACAGCAAGAAAAAAAGGACAGTATGTCACCCAGTTTTCAGCGAGAAATCTGGGTTATCAAGATATACAGGAGCTATTAACAGACAGGAAACATATGCCATAGTAACTGCAGTCAAATGGAAATGATGTGACAGAGCTGTCCAAACGAAACACCATGTCCTGCTGCAAATCTTTAGCCTTTTCAGGTTTTTACTTCATAAATCAATAGTGCAAAACACACCCTGCTTTTGTATTGAGATGTCATGTGCTCTCGACCACTGAAGTATAAAAGTTTAACTTGAAAGTGAAGCCTCAATACAAAGTGGTCCGTGGTGCATTCTGTGTGCTAAGAACACTCTCTAGCCTTCCCTTCTATCTGTCTTTTGACTTGGGTAAAGTATGAATCAAATCCAGAATATCTCCACTATTCCATGACTGAATTTTATGATCTATAGCTGTATACGTAAGTATATTTGTGGAGATTTTAGTAGACTTTGAATAGTATATCTGTCCTTTACTGTGTTATGAAGTTTACAGAAACAACAAATATTACAATTACAGGTAGTTGCATACAGTTTATTGAAATAGCAGTCAAGTTGCTTATATTTATATTCACAGCTTGCTGCATGCTAGAGACAATGGCATGGAGAAAATACGATTTGGAATTATGGAGCTATGAAAAAATGAAGAGTAGGGTTATGAAAATTTTTGCATGTTTTAATGTTGTGGCTGATTCTGGTAAGGGAAATGGGCTGAGACAAGGAGCCCATGCATGAAATTTTCAGTGGGCCCAGAATTCTTCCTGGCTCCTCTGTTTATCAGAGCCGCTAAAATTAAAAACGTCAGTGTTATAGTTTGCCTCCAGTAATGCTGTACCAGTATAGATGATATGTCAGACAGTACTGAAAGAATATTTCCTGCCTGAAGAAGTTTATGGGTGTGTGTTTGGAGAAGAGGGCAGTCTGAGTCGTGAATAGCTGATATTAATTGGTGTCTGGGTGAAATGGTGTTGAGGGATCTGGATGCGGATGTGCAGCCTGGCACCTTTCCTACTGCAGCGGCAGAAATGAGATCAGAGGGGATAGCATGATGAAATATAGCTCAAAATGAGACACATCGATGCTCAATTAGACTGCTGTCATGGGGTCCTGCTGAGGCTTTCACCTGCAGTAAGACAAATTCCCCAAAGGGCCTATGCACACTCCCTTATGTTGTAATGTGCATTTTATGGTCAACAAATTGTAGGTGAAATGAACCCCAAATGAATTGTTCTGGCCCTGGAGCAGTTTGTCTTGAGCTGATCTCATGAATAAAAAGTGGGATGGCATTAGATAGAAAACACAATAATAGGCCAATGTTTCTATCCTTTTTGAAGATCTTTTTTAATGAGACTGTGGGACCACTTGGATGGAGACTAATGCTCTTTCTCTTACTGTCTCTCTCTCCCCACCTATAGCAGCAGGCTGTACGTTTGATGAGGACTCCGACCCTAGCCTGTGTGAGTTCAGCCAGGGAGAGGAGGATGATTTTGATTGGCAGCTGTTCCGCGCCCACGCCTCGCCTCATGCCACCTCTGATCTCCTGCGTGGTAAGCCTACCCAGCATTCATCTGGGCTGCCTATTCTCATTCCACCAGCCTATTTCACACTGCTCGCAAACTATTTCACACCGCGTGCCTCCATTTTGAGTGGCGGCCGATGTGGGGCCGGCGCCCTGTCAGAGTGGGCTGGGAGCTGATGCCAGAGCCAGCTTTTCTCTGCCCTTGCTTTGCACTGTTTGCAGACTGTTTTTAGACTTCTGGTTGTAGAATATCATGACTAGGGGCTACTGTTGGCTAAAAGTGCAAATCACTCCAACAGCCTTATTTGCAGTCAGTGTGTTTTGTTGGCGTGCATTTGTTTTGTGTTTGTTTTTCCACAAGGTGGGAGATTTCCAAGGCTCCACGGAGAGTGTGCTGTTGAAATGAACAGGACTCCATTGGCATATACAGCTTCACACAAATCAACCTTGAGATGCCAGTTGTGCATAATTCATCAGCCGTAATCAAGCAGTCATCCTTCAGTTACCGCTTACGTCTCCATACTCTGGGGCTACTGCATATGTTCACTAAGCCTGTAAGGCTGGCGAAGTATGAAAGTGTGTTGAAAACTGCATTCACCCTGCGCTCAAACACATAAACTGTAGTAAATGAAATTGACAGCATCTTAAATAAATGCAATACATATATATATATATATATATATGATATGTGTATATGCGTTAGAATTGTTTGAATATTTTAATATTATTCAGCCTATTAATAGACATTTTCTCTTGTTTTAAGGGATCTTATCAAGTGAATTTATCTCACTGCACTGGTAGGTAGTTTTGCTTCCAGCAAGCATTATTTTTCAAAACAAGCACAGTGATCTTTCAGTGATCATTTAGCTCATCATTTCACTTCATAGAATCACTTTAAAAAAGTCAAAATTATGATTCTTGATGACGTATTTATCGCTTTTCGGAAAAGCTGAGCGTTTAGGTGATGTTGGGCATCTGTGCTAAAATTTCTTAATTTGATTCATTTTATTGCATTTGTAACCCTACAGAACCAAGTTTTATATTTCTCTGCAATGCTAATCCAGGTAGATGTAGTCCAAGTTTATACATTTGATAAATGTTTATGTATTGGCATTGGCAGATATGTACATGAAAAATACTGGATAATGCCATCGGTCCACAACTTCCATATCAGCATCCAGCACTGGGAGAGGCCTGAGCTGGAGCAGTAGGGCTGTTGGAGGGCTGCAAGTCTAGAAACAGACAATCTTAAAATATACTCACAGCAGACTTTTGTAAAGTTTTAATATATAACCTGCATTCAAGGTGCTTTCACTTTCCAACTAATTTGTAGAAAGCTATAAACAATGAAGAAATGTTAGATGCATTCAGAATGATGAACGGAGCTGTAATTTCATAATGACCCAGAAAGCTTATAACATTGAGAATGAAGTACTAATAAATTTGACGTCCAGAATGTGTCATATTTTAAGTGGTGATCTTGAGGCAGATAACTTGGCAAGAAATGACTATAAATTAGTAATAAGTCAGAATCTTCCAATATATAAATAGTAATGAAAGTTTCCATTTAAAATCCATTTAATAACTTCTTGATGTTCACAAAAATCTTCTTCTAAATTTCCCTAATGTTTAGCTTACAGTATTTCAGTCTTCACTGTAAAAGCCATTAATAAGCTATGGATGAAATAACAGCAATTAATATGACCAATGGGTCCAAACTTTTGAACTGTAGTGTATTTTTTTGCAGTGCGCACACACTTTCTTTAGGAAAGCTCCATTATTCTACTAATGCTCATCATGGACAGCACTGATTAGTAAACTGGCCTTTCCCTTGACAAATCAATCTATTGATCAGTGAGTTTGGCTTTGAAAGGAATCTTTCCCTGAGGATGTGGTGGTGAATGAGAAAGGGATGTGAAAAGCAAAAGCAACACAAACTGGAGAGTGAGAAATTGCATCGTGTAGTAGGCAGTTGTAAGTTGTTGAGAAGAATGATAGAATAATACAAGAATAGATGTGATTAGAATATGATGCTAATGAGACTATGACAAGCATGGGATAGATTATTAGATGAATAAGCAAGTGCGTAAGCTTTTCAGCAATGAAAAGATTTCAGTCTGGAGAGATATGGAGGCTCACTGAAAAAGCATGTCTCTGGGGAACTGCGAATCAAAACAACATTATTCGAAAGGTCAATTACTACTAAAGGGAATAGCAGGACGTAGCCGGAAAGGCTTAAAGGCTAGCTCTGTTTAAATAAAGCCCAGCGTTTAGGTACATCTGAGACTGGTTACTGTTGTTCAGTTCTCAGAAGAAGACACGCACATGCACACACACTCACACTGCTACACACACATTTTTCTTTTGAACTGTAACAATAGCACAACAAATAAAGGATGAAGACATGTAAGTACCACTGTCAGAATACAAGCAACCCCCCCACACACACAAATCATGATAAGCATGCTGCTCACGCAGATTTCTATCCACCCTGATAGACGCTGTGCAATAATTAATATCTTTCCCTTTGGGTTTAATTAAAGCTGGCTACCCATTGCATTTGCTGTGTTCAGAGGGCATCAGCGGACTCCATATACACAGACGGTTTATCAGGTAGATGAGGGTCAGAATATGATTGCAGGGAACAATGAGGACTGTTGGACAAAGTGGGACTGCAATTAGACGTTTAGATCATCTTCTCTCTTCCTCCCCTTCAGTTCCAGTCATCAGTCATAGCAAGGACTACACTAGCATGCAATAGTCCCCTGTTGTTATTTTCATTGTCTTCAACCCTGTTGCTACAGAACACAGTGGGAGAGGGCTGAGCTGGAGCAGTAGGGGTGTAGGGCTGTTGACCAGAGCTGCCATCAAATATTTTCACTTTCAAATATTGAATTGAATATTCAAAATTTTAGCATACAATAACTACTCATGTATTTAATTTTAAAATGGTTAAAAAATATTAGTAGAATACAAATCATGTACATACTCATGTTTTTGGAGGTAACATCATTACATAGTTCTTATATAACCAATCATTTACATATAGCTGCCTCTTTATTTCCTACAGATGTTTAGCCCCACCTGTTTACACAGAAGTAATAAGGGCTGTATAAGTTGCTTTTTCAATTAGGTGCAGTGCAGTACAGATGTCATTTACATCTGTCAGTCTAAACGGCACAGTAACAGAAACAGCCTGTTTGTATTAAGGGATAAAGAGAGACTGGAAAAGTGGAATTCATAAAGTAAAATAAAATACAAGAAGGGTTTAGAGTATGGGAACTTTAATGACTTATGAAGAATAAAGGCTCACAAATTCAAACCTTTTCCTGTACCATGAACCAAATGTGAGACATTATAGGTCAGCAGGATAATTTCCAAACAGTAGACATCACAATGAATCTTTGTTACTGAATTACTGATGTTCTTTCAAATGTTTTTTGTATTGAAAGTTGTGTTTAGCAAAAAAATGATGTCTAAAAAAACAGATGTGATCTGCTTAAATATGCATACTTTTGTATATTTTTAAAAAAAACAGTGGATGATGTTAGAGTTAAGGTGTTTATGTTACTTTGAAGATATACTCCAGAGAGAGGATTTTGCCAAACAGATTATTGAAAAATTATTGTTGTGTTAGTTCATAAAGAAAACACTATGCACTGTTATTATAAAATGTTTTCAGGTCATTTTAGTATATAATCTAGCTCAAATGCAGCTATTAGCTATTATTACTTGCTATTCGTAAGTTCTTCTGTTCAGAATATGACCAGGAATGAACATGAATTTTCATGAGTGCACATTTTCTCAAAGCTGAGATTTTTGGTTCAGAATATAGAAAAACACCTGAGTTTAGAATAATGAATTGTAGAGTTTTTAAAGTGGGCCTCAGAACTACACTACCTAGTGAGATCTTTGACAACATGCATCATTTCCATCAACATGCATCTTAGTATTAATAATAGCTTAAATGTTGAACTTACACACACGCATGCACACTACACACAAACATACTCCTGGGTCACAGTGGGTGCTGGAACCTGTTCCAGCACCCTGGGTAGAATGTAGCTTTCATTAAAGTTGCTTACTTGTGAATCAACAAAACACACTGAAATAAATGTGTTTGTTGAGTTTTGACACATTTATGATTACAGTTTAAGAGAAGACTATCTTCTAACCTGATTATAATTATCATAGCTCATTAGCTCTAACATCAAAAGCATTGTAGGCACAATAGTTAGCAATTTAACTATCTTGCAGGGATGTGGTTCTAGTAGTCTAACCCCAAGTTTGCCTTGGACTTTATTCTGCCTTTGGCTAAACTGTCCCATAACACTAGTTAGCCTACATACAGGAGGTTGGGATGCTGGCTTATAGAATATTACAGTGGTTTTTACCTTTTCTTTAAAATACATTTATTATCAAAATTATGGATTGTAGTAAACATTTTTTGCCGCTCTGTAGGAAAGAGCTGTGTTTTCTGGCTCTTTCACGCTACATTGCCTCTGTAACAGTTTGTTGCTCCACTATCATCCTAGCAGCGGAACGGTGGCCGATGGTGGATATAACTTGTTTAGCTGATAAGGCTATTTACAGTGGGTCTGTTTTAACTGCCTAGCCTGTGCCCTGTGAAGATAGGCAAACGTTTGAGGTGGTAGCTGGAATCTGTGTCCCTGGAGAGAAATTAAGATTTGCTATCTGAGGCGAGGGAGGGGAGCAAGAGTGGTAGCGGGAGAGGAGGAGAGTTTAATAGGATTCTTGAGCATTAGGCTTCCCCTGTTTACAGTCTTTTCAATTTCCCCTCTGAAATGAGCGTGCTTTCCAGGGCGCGCAGAAATGAGAGCAGGGGCTAAATGGTAAACACACTGCAGAACGCAGATCTGCGGCTCATGGGCTGCTCTCAAGTGTACATTGCAGCATGTCTGGGACAGTTTCAGTAATCTATGTGAGGCAGAGGGGTGGGACAGAGAAAATCAGATGTGCATGCAGCTCTTATCTTTGCCCAGATGCTCCACTGTCCGTGTCTTTGAATACTCGCAGAGCTGTTAACAAAGGTCTGGAGATGTGGAGCCACGGCTGTCGGGAATCTGTTGCAATGCAGGATTCTGCAGCTACCTCGAAGGGTTGCCTGCGGAATTTATTTTGCACCCTTGTTTATTTGTCTACTACTGTCAAATCTCAGTTGTAACACCAAATCGATTTGATATGCTTGTCCAAGGTGATTGCACAACAATTTATCGTGAAGTGAGAACCATGTACGTGCAAAGATTCTGCAATCAAGAAATGTGAGGACTTCATTCTGAAGCAGGAGAAATACAAGACACCATCAAAAAGTGAAGACTTCATTCTAAGGCAGAGAGACACCAGGCTCTACAGTGGTAAAGGCTGGACCTAATTGGATATGCTCTTTAGGAGAAGGCTCCAGGTCAGACCCTGATCACCACGCTAATCTTTTCACATGCGGAAGGAGATACCCCCAGCTATCAGTGCCGAAGCCATTCTGTTCTCTGGGTGTGTTGTCTTATTACTGGTGTGCTCTGTCAGAGGAGCGATGAGGCAAGGAGCTAGTGTGATATCTGCAGGTCTTTATCACCTGGCCCTCTCTAAACAACAGCTTTGTGCCTCAGCTGTACATTAGCTGCCCACTCATTCTCCAACCTCATTCATCTCCAACATGAGAGAGCCCAAGAGCCCTGGACAGAGGGGAGACTGCAGGAGGCACATCTGGTGGAGTTGTAGGGTCATTATTGGACGTGTCCAGCTTCTCCGAATGATCCAATAAAGGGCTCCTGCAGCCTGCTTCTTCTTCTGCCCTCCTCAATCTCCAGTTCTCTCGGCAATCCTCAAGATTTGTCACTCTACGCATTTGTAATACAATTGGCAGTGTGGTGCAATTATTTTGAATCACTTCAGGCATTTCCCTTATGTAGACTGTGATAAAAAGAGAGAGAGAGAGTTAACACCTGCTCTGGTTCAGCCGCTGTAGCGCCGAGGTCGGGAGTCATAGCCTGAAAATGTGATTTTTTTTGTTAACCAGTCAGAGGATTTACCTCCATAATTCTGTAACAAATGGATCTACACAACCCCGGCACAGCCCGGCCAGATAAGCCCTCATTATATGAAGTGATTGTTGTACAGGCTCCATAATTACACATCCTGTTCATTTGTGCCTCACAGAAAAGAAGACAATCCGGGGAAATGAATAAACCCATTCAGACAATGAAAAATCCTCTAGTGATGAATTTAAGGAAGCAGATATTCTCGTGCGGTGGAGCGGCAAATCATTTGATATTCAGCACACGATGCAGAGAGCGCAGAGGTTCAAACAGAGTTCTGGTGGAAACAAGCAATGCAATGTGCAGATTTATGTGGTTTTTGAGCAGGTGAATGAAGTACCAGTGTAAATCAGAGAAAGAAATATCGAGAACTGCAGTGAAAGGTCACTCCCTCAGACCAATGTAAGAGGATTGTTACATGCCTCTGCATTGGCATGTCAGACTTTTGCAAACAATGTTCAGTTGCAAAACTGGCATATCCCAAGTAACAAGACCAGCTCAGCTAAATCTGTTCATTCAAAGTCATAGCTATGGCATTCCACTGCACTTACTCTGAGAATTAATTAATCTCACTCCTCTCACATCCAGCCCTACAGAAATTGAATTAAACAGTGAGCTTTCTCTTCTCTTTGATCTTTTCATCTGATCTGCGATAAACGTGGTTTGTCTTCACTGCCCCTGTCCCTGAAGTCTCAAACTATACATCTCTCCTTCATAATGGAGTCTGCACTTCACAATAGTGCCTCAAAAACCCTTAAGACTGTATTATCTGGATTACAGAGCATGGAGCTCCTTCATCAAAGCATGTAAAAGATCAAAGCCTCCTGACCAGATCTGTAATCAAATACGTGTGTATCCAGCTGAAGATCCAATGCTGGCTTCTTTTGGCCGACTTGGCTGATATTAGAGATGGCTCAATACCTCTTTTCTTTTCTGATACTCGCATTGAAACCTTGAGTATCGGTCGATACCGTTAACGATCTGATATTTCTTCCTTAAAAACTACTAAGCTTTAAAATGAGCTGTTTTAGTCCCCAATAGAATTCTAGGACACTCTTGTGGATTCCTAGAAGCTGAAAGCTGCACACTTAGCCTTTAACTGTCCCCGGCTACAGGCCTCACAGATTTCACAATTACTTTGAAAGAATGTAGCAAGGGATATTAGGAGATAAACAATGTTTACACAAAGGGAAATAGCAAAATACATGTTCAGTTCTTTGGCCGCAGTTTTGTCTGCTGAATGATAATCAGCCGAATGCATCCTCTCTCACTTGTTTGGTCAGTGTGGTTGAGGGACTGATTTGTGGAAAATACAGAGATCTCAAGATAGCTAATCGACTTAGCTGATTCGTAAAGGCCATGGAATGTCCTATAAATCAATACAGTTGGTATCAAACACACTAAAAAAGCATCAACATAAATCAAGAGATTTATGTTCACCCACTGAAGGTGGAGTTCACTCACGGCAAACTTGGCTAAGTGGTCAATAAACCAGGTAAATTACTTAAAAAAAAATAACTAAACAAAGATTTTATAAAATTCACATTTTGATCCCACTTCAGTATCAGCGCTGCTGCCTAGGTCAGTCAAAGTCCTGTCAGACTCCTTTGTTTCCATATCTGAAAAACAGCATCAACTAAACACTCTTTGAAATCTATATGTCTCAGCCATGTTGGGGCATACATAGTATATAAATGAAAATTATTTGTTATAATTGAAAAACTGGAATATTTTCATAAAAAAATATTTAAACGATTTAAATGTTGAATATCCTGCTAATTATTGTGTTTTCTATCAGAATTGGTCTCATTAAATTAGGGCAGTCTGTGACCATTACAGTGAAATGCAGAGTGGCTGGCAGAGGCTGCTGTGAAGTCTAGAGGGTTAAGATGAGCCTCTAAAAATAGGCAAACATGCTGAAACTACTCAAACACTCTACTATCCCAGAAGAAGAAATACATAGCTAACAACATGACATCATACAATGTGAGTGTGTGCTAGATTTGTTAAAGGACTGTTTTTTCCACCCAATATCCGGTCCAGCATTTTGTGCTAAGCCCAGCACACTCTCAGAAAAAAGGTTTAAAACTGTCACTGGGGCAGTACCCCTCTTGTCACTGGGGTGGTACCCTGTACCCTCAAGGGTACATCTCAGTACCTTTAGTCAGAGAACATAATTGTACCATAATCCCTTGAAATTATATTTTCTAAGTTGTATTGACTCCACACACCCCGTCTCATCTACAGGTTTTTCATTGTATTGTTCTGTTTTAAAAGATTAAGTTATGAAAAGATGCGAATATATCCTCCACAGGGAAAAGCTTATTTAAGGTACGCAACTGAATCTTAAAACCACTGTTGTAACTTTGACGGTACATTTACATTGTTTGTAAATGTGAACAGAAAATTTACCTGCACAGAACCTTTATTTCGAACAGTGTACCAAAACGTGGTATTTGATCGATGCCGTCTCTAGCTGTTACGTCTTGTACTGCAAACCCAGAAAGCACAGGAGTAAACATGCTACAGGAGGGCCCTCATTTCAGTCATGTTCTCCACCTTGCCTGGAGCACAGTGTAAACAATGGATGAAAAGTTTGATGATCACTGTTCTCAGGCAGCAGGTTGGAGATTTACCTGGCCATACAGGGTACACATTGTTTTTCCCTGCAAAGGAATGTAATATAAAGCCACCTTGTTTGTCCTGCGAGGGACTTGGGGAGATAAAAACTGATGTGTGTGTAAATTTTTGGGGTGCCGTGGGGATGCAGGGTGAAATGAGGAAATAAATGGCCGTGTAAATCCAGCCAGCCAGAGCAGATCCAAATCTAATGGAAGGCAGCAAGCATAAAGTAACAGGCTAAGGTTGGACAACGGCTCAATTGCAGGAGTTCATATTTATGCAGTGCTGATGCTTCAGATAAATAAGCAGCAAGGTAATATAAGAGTGCACATCTACTGAAAAGCAATAAAGCTCTTTCTGGGAGCAGAACAACAACCTTTTTGGTGATTTTTCTTTTTTATTTGTTTGTAAAGACAATAGCCATACCTGCTCTTAAATAGTTACATAGTGCTAAATGTAATGAGTTTGTGCTTTATTCCCTGCAAATGAGCTCTCATGAACCATAACAGCATTGGCAGATTATGCACTCATTCTAGTGTCATGAACCTTTAGTTGCTTCTTTTTTCTAGTGGCTTAGACACAAATAATTTAAATTATTATAATTGAATAAACTGTTGACCTCCATAACTGTGTTATCAGAATTACTAGGACACTGATGGCTCTCAGCATGTGAAATATTTTGACTTTGTTAAGCTGCTGGCAAGCAATGAGGGGCAATGAGGTGGGTGAGGAATGGGTTTCTCTGAAAACAATTCATATCCACCAAGATGGCCAAAGTAAGACAGCACAATTGCAGCTTTCTGGATATTAAAAAATTGTAGAACTGCCATAAAAAATGTAGCATTTAAGCACAATAAAAAGTTGACTTACTTGGTGATTTATGAAGCCGAAATTCCAGTTTGCTTTGAATAAAGGGAAAAAAAAAATCTGCATAGTTCAAATGAGAAACCTCCAAAACAGGTCAGCACATTCATGCAAGATATATTTGTGTGGTTTGTGGTGGTGGGGTGGGGTGGGTGGACTTAAAACAAGCACATTTTATACAACCTACAATAGTCATTTCCATATCAGTGCTGTCAGAACCCAGAGCTAATTGCAACAATGCTTTGTTTATTTATCACGATGAAGAGCAGCTGACAAAATAAAGACAAATGTTGTTTCAGACAAAGTTCTGTTTTATACAGTGAGAATATGTTACAGGTTTTGTCATTTCAAAAGCTTTGGTAGATCAGTCACAGTGTGACACGGTGGATTTTTACTTTTTGTCTTAAGAGTTTGGTCTTCCTCACATACTACTGTCATTAAAATCTAATTAGCACAAATGAATCATAGTATAAACAAACTGATACTGATTTGTCTTATGATTAGATTATGAAAAGAAAGTTAATACGGCATGAAAATGTATTTCTCCTAATGCTGTTAAGATGCTCTGTTCGTTAAAAGAGGATAGAGTTGAGGTTTGTAAATAAATGTTAAGTCTGATTTTTAGCTTTTAATTTATTATCTTCTCACTTGCAACTCTGTGCTGTCATAATTGGTTGGCGTATGGCTGCCTTTGCTAGCCTGTCTTACAGTTGAATTCTCTGCTTATCTTACTGTAACTGAGCTTTTCTCCTGCCTCTATTTTTCCACTGTTTGAAGTTAAACAGAAAAACACCCAGAGACGTGACATTAAGCCGGGCAGAAAGGGGGGCAGGCAGGCGCTATGTTAATGCCAACCCCCTCTGGCACCCGTTTCCGTGTAATTAACGTCCCTTTGGGCCAGCAACAGGAAGGACCTTTATGAGTGAGGTTGTCTGTTTAACAAGATAATTGCGGACGAAGCGGCGCACTCAGCACTGGCCCTCAAACAGACAGACTGGGTCACCTTGACCGCAGCGAGTCAACATGGCCGGACAGCTTATCTTTGATGGCCCATCTAATGGGAAAAAGTGGAGGAGGGAGGATGCAGGGGGTGAAGAAGATGAAAGTGAAAGAAGTGGAATGTGTGTTTGTGGCTCTGCTTCAGTGCTGAGCTTTATCCGTAGGCAAAATGGCTGCAGCCTGTGTTTGTGTTGTCATGCTAGCTTAACTGCTCCGTGAGGCAGGGGACTCTGGTGGGACACCCCCAGTGTGTTTTTCTCTCTTTCTCTTTCTTTGCCTTCTCTCGCTTTCTCTCTCTTAACTTTCGGCCACTCACAGTGATGCAGAACAGCTCGTAAAGCCCTCACAGATGTGGAATTAGACAAGCAGACAGAGTTATGCGCTGTGTTAAGCTGAGCCTCCAACCCCACAGGCTGACAAAAGCTGGACCTAACAGTGCTGCACGGATTAGCCTACGTCTTCTGGGGCGCGTTCGTGATGTGGAACGCTCAGAAACAACATGAAGTAAAACACAGGACACTGGATGTTATATTTAAAGGAAACATTGCATGCATATAATGTAATCAACTTTGAGACATGTCTCATGCAATGAAACATCACCCGCTGTTATTACCATAGCTATAATCCCTTTTTTCCCTAACCACTACACATCATTTCATAAGCCACATAGGTAGCAGCTGGTGCTGACAGCAGTCATGCACGCTTTTCCCGTAAACACTTGAATCCCAGCAGGACCTTTTAAAACCAGTTTGGATTTATTAAGATTCCGAAACAGGGGAGGTGGACTTTAGTAAATGCTCTGTTTTAGCTGCAGGTGAAACGAGGGCATTCATTCCTAAAGCTGCTGACTGGGCTGCATTTAGGCAGTAGAAATGATGTTGCTTTACAGCTCCGAGGCTGGGTTTTTCATCAAAGGTCGAGCTGCTTGCTCTGGGGGATGCTGTAGCCGCTCACTGTGGGGCCACAGCCCCATCTATTCAGAGCCTGTGCCATCTGCGCTGTGATTCAATGCCCTGCTTCACTGCGCAACTCAGCCATACTGGGCCCTCAGATACCGCATCCAGTCTGTAGGCGGTGAGCCGCTCAGCCTCTAGCACTTGCGTGTGTGAAACACACACACAAAATATCCTACACAGTTTGTGCATGGTGTTATTGAGTTTTTTCCATTTTGTCCTCTAAACTGAAGCTGAACTCAAGTTTTCCAGCTTTTAATCAAACATCTCAACAGTTTTGTTATTGCTTAAGACTGGAAAACAACAACAAACATAAGTCTCTGCAGAGGGATTTGTAATTAAACTGTCTCATTATCTCTGAATCTTTGGCGCAATTGTTTAGACATGCAGCACAAAAAGTGTGCACACACCATAATGAGTCGTGAAGGTAAGAGCAAACGCAGCAGTCCAGTCTCATCCATCAGCCTGACTTGCATTCACTGCCGTACAAGTCTTTAGCATTTGAAGGCTCCTCTCATGTGCTATTCACTGAAGATCACTGAAAAGGAATCATTCAAGTGCTGAGCAGTTAATCCCTTTTCTGTCCTCTTGACCAAATCGAGATAAGAAGAAAGGTTAAATCTAACTGACACAGGCCTGTAGAGTGATGACACTCGTTTTTCAGCCTATAGGAAGAGTGAGGGTGGAACCATTCATTGTGTCTCAATTCAGCCACTATGCAGTATGTTCCTACATTATGAACCATGTGCTCATTTTTTGTCTGGTATTATCATCTCAAATCAAACATTAACATTTCGCACCTCACAACATTGGTGTTGGTCGCCAACGAGGTTAGCAGTTAGCTAACATTAGCAAGTTAAAGCTAACATGAGACGGACCAGTTACCACTTATAAATCCACAGCAATAACTTTGTACAAATACGGTTGTCGAAGGACAAAGACATCCAACCCTCAAACTGCAGCATCCTCTGAGTGCAAACACTGTCCACCATCGGATGTCCCACAATTCATTTTTCATGGTGGTAGTCAAGGGTAGGCAATATGGCAAAAGTGATACTGTTTATTTATTTATTTAATTACATAATATTTATTTCACTACATGTATCACAATAATTAAACAATTTGGAATGAACAAAAATGCACCAGTGAAACCGTAGTGCCGCACTGAAAAAAAAGGCTATGAAAAACTATAAATACATTGATTTTTAAACATTCAATATGTACAACAATACATTGTTTAAGAAGGAACAGGAAAAACATCACCAAGTGAAAATGAATGAATAAAATAAGATAATGCCTTAATGGAATGACATCCTATCAGCTGCTCGTTACAATGCAGTTTATACAGTTTCTTTACAGTGGTTGTTGTTCAAAGGCTCTCTTTAATTGATCTTGATCTGTACACTACAGTAGTGCACTGTATAAGTAGTTATAGTGCACAACTGATTTGAGACACGTTGGTTGTCTTTCCTTTTCTTGGCCTCTTTCACACTTGCTCTCACACTCTCACTCTTCTTCTCAGGTGCAATCTATTTGCAGAGGAATTACCGTAATATTCCATGTCTCACACGACTCGCTGTCATCGTAATTGATATGTGTACATGGCTGCCGGGTGGGTCATTTGCATATAATCGCGTTAACTGATATGATAATGAATGCGGTTGGCCTAATGCAAGCAGAAAGCCTCTCTGCAGACGAATGGCCATTTGAATTAATCACAATAAGCGATACATTATATCTGTTGGGGAGTGTGCTCTTCCGTATCTGCCAGCCGCTGCACTGCTCAGCACACCTGCGGAGATTTACAGGCCACATGGGTACAGTAAACACTGCCCTCCCTGTTTACGCAAGTTTCCTTTTGCTCTTAATTTGTTTGGCCACATTTTCTCGAGGTCCCTTTTCACTGGGCCGTGTCTCTCACGCTCATGGCCACCTGCAGTTTGCTCTACTTCGTATGCAGGTGGCTGACGCTAAATGCCATTTAATATCACGACTACTGAAGGGTAGTTGTGTGAAAATGCGGACGATACACTCATTTTAAAACCTGGAATGTTCAGAAAGGCTTCTGCTGCATTCTAGCGGTAATTAAGGTGCTTAAAAGTATGTCATCATTAATTAGCTGTGCTGTGATGTGCACAGCCTTTGCTGAAGTCACTGAAGCAGCAACAACCTGGCTCCTCCACCACAGTTCAACACTGTTCCAGCTCACTTAGCATGCATGATTGATTGTACCTGTGTAAACAAAACTTTCAGTTAGCTGTTAAAGAGCAATTGAAGAGCACATGAAAGTCAGTTATGCTGTGTTTTCATTCAGGCTTTTTAGTAAGGTAACCTCCGCTTGCACCGTGGCACACGCAGATATTTTGGGAGACGCAGAGTAGCATTTGAAACACCTACACACTCCGCTAGACCTGGCAGAACCTTTATACTGAGGAGCTGAACAGCAGCACAGATAAAATAGCGATAGATCAGAGGGAGGATGAAGGTAAAGACAAACAAAAAGAGCTTGACAACCTGAGTTACTAAATATACTCCATCCATCAAAAATTTGGGGACACCTGCTTCATTTGAAATTAGAATTTCTTTTTTATTTTTATTATTAAATAAGAAAAAAATGACCTGCAAATGCTAGCTATTTGCTAATACTTTGGTCATATTTTCTGACACTTTCCTAAGGGTACACATTATGGACAAAAATACCATCACTACCTTTTGTGATATACCTTGCAATATATTAAGAATACGCTATGAAGTGATGTGACATTGTTAAAGGTTGGCTTGCATTGTTTTGACCAAAATTATTCACTTTTTTGGATCATGTTAAAGTCTTGATTCATCAAAACACCCACAGAAACACTTCAGGATATCTGGGACAACTAAAGTTGATCAGGATGCTCACATCAAACAATGAAGATTTGTTAAATTCATAAAAAAAGGTAGTATTGTGATAATGACTGGCACTGCATCATGTAAGATATCGTGATTTGGGGACCTCTCTGGTGGAAATGTGTAATTTCACGCAAAATGTGGAAGAACATTTGTAACGTCAGTTGTGCTTTGGACCCCTTCCCTGCACTGAAAGAGTATTCAAAGAGAACTCAGTCAAAACTTAGTGAGGGACATACATTTGTCTTATGTGCTTGAATTTGATGCATTTAAAAAAGGAGTGCATTTTGTAATAGCTATATAAGTGGACAAAATGAAGTTCATCAAATGTAATTATTGCTTTCAGCAACAGTATTTTCATCATGTGAATGCAGAATAAGAACCTAAACATGAAAATCATGTGAATGCATGAGGAAATCAGTGGCTGCATGTTCCAATTCCTCTGCAATTTTAAGGCTCTAACTTTCATACCACTGTGGTATGTCTTGTTTTGAGGGGAGCTGTAGATTTCCACTTTTTTTCCACCTTATTTTTGTTAGTTTGGTACTCTTTGATTTATCCATAGTTCTCCTGTGAGCACTTGAACATATTTTGCAGAACATTGCCTGGTACCAGTATACTGGTATTGCCAACAAAAGTCCTGTGGTTTGCTTGCAAATGATACTTCAGACTCAGTGTACTTCAGTGGTAAACAAATTCATGGCATTGCATTAGCTGGATATAACTTTAGTTTTATCAAAAAAGCCACTAATGGGATGTCTTTCCATTTAAAAGCTAAAATTTGAATCCTAGCAACATGCAGGCGGCTGGGCACAAGGGGGGAACTATCGATTATTTGAGGGGAAAAAGGTGCGAAATAGCATCAAAAAGGTAGCGCTGTTAGCACTTAGCATGAAACCTTTGACATTACTAATAATATTAATTTGTAATAAAAACATTTTAAAAAGATTCTCAATCTTTACCACATTTATCTATGCATGATAAAACACATCCTTTAGCTGGTTAAAAAACAGTGAATTGCTATTGCTGTATTGTTACAGTTATATTCCAGTGCTTCCCCTGTGTACTTTTGACAGTACAAAGGAAGCTTGTCATATAGGTGCTAATGGAAGCAAGAAAGGTGGATTTGGGAAGAGAAAGAAAGAGAAAGGGAAGTGAGTGGGAATATCCTTGGAGCGCTCACGAGTGGGGCTCCTGTAATTGGCCTCCTCTCCTCCATGTTCTGACAATCCAACACTTGCTAGTCCCCTTATACCATCTCCTCACCACCTCCCCCCAGTCCATCCTCCACATCCCCTCATCCTGCTGAAACAACAAAGTAAAAGCATCATTGTATGAGTAGGAGAGCCTAGACACATGACTGCCTTTCAGCTATGGAGAGAGAGACTGAGAGAGAAAAGAGAGAGAGAGAGAGAGAGAGAGAGAGAGAGAGAGAAGGCAAAGATTAAGGAAGAGAAAGCGTAAAAGAGATAAAGTGAGAGGGTAAATGAGAGCAATACAAGAGAGAGACGGGTGAAAGAGGGGTGGGGGGGATTATAATAAGGCTTGAGCGAAGATTCGTAGGAGGAAGAGAAGAAGCGGGACAGGGACAGAAGCAGATAGGTGCGTGCCAAAAGACAAAGGAGCCATGAAGAGATGGATATCGCACGCTCACGTTCAGAGAGAGGCAGCTCCGTTTAGCAAAGCGCAGGAGTTGGAGGTATTTTGAAAAGGAAGAGATGGCGACACTTTGCTGGGTAGAAAGCGACATATGGAGCGTGAAACACATGGGAGAAAATCAATATGACCCTTTGCTCTTCTGATTTAAGCATTGCTTTATGCACACGATAAAAAAACACGCACACACAGTTCTTAAAAAAGCTTAAACCATTAATTATGGAGGTTTTATTGATAAATTTGGAATGAGATTACAGCATGTCATTTATGTATTGTCACACAACAGTGAAATGCTTGGAGTGTGATGACACAGTAGACAAAGTCGCCTTTGTTCCAAGCTTATTTCTTTTTTTTTTTTCCACAAAGAAAGTATGACTCGTCTTTTGAGATTTGTTTGTGGATCTGATAGAGCTCTGCAGTAAATAGCCTGGCCCCATCTGAAATCTCTCCAAGGCTTGTAATGGAAAAAAAAGGGAAACTCTTCAGAAAAGTTTTGTTGCCCACAGCTTTAAACTAGCCTCAAACCGCAGCGATCGTGTGTGGTGCCAGCAGTGAGCTTTCGCCTGGTCCGTGCACACTGTTTGAGGCAGAGCTGAAGAGCAGGCCTCTCGGAGGAGGCTAACTCAAACACCCCCAGACTGCTACTCCAAATGACCGCTGGGGATTCTCTAGCAAGATCTGTCTGAAGCCATCTACTCAGGCAGAAGTGCTGCTAATACAAGGGGATGTGAACTGGAGTGTGGAATTGAAATAATGGCATGAACGCAACTGGCAAACTAGCAACAAGGAGAGCGCACACCGAGCCTAATGAGTTGCATAGCTGAAAACATAATTGCAAAGAAAAAAAAAGACTCAACAAACAGGGGAGGGGAGGATTGATATGTTATGAGTAAATGCTTGAAAGATGCTAAATTAACTGCCTGTAAGGTGAGCATTTCATATATTAAGGTTTTAAAAATAATCAAAAACATATACGTACAGAAATTGCCCAATAAATTTGCATATTATCGGGTGTCACTTTGCAGCATAGTTTTAGCAGTGTGCAGCAATCAAACACAATTTAACACATGCTGTACAGGCATCCACTCACACATTCACACACGCACTTGAGCCATACTTTCTGATGTCTCTGAGCAATGTCATTCTGTAGCTGTCATGGAAATGGCATCAATTTTATGACAGTCCTTATGCCTAGCACTGATAAAGCTTCTATTGTGAAGTTAAAGCAGAAGTGCAGAGGGGGCAGCTGCTTCCTCATCAGCTTGCTGGGAGCTGAAGTTAGACTTTGTGTTTGTGGGAGACTGCACTCACATCCCTCCCTTTGGAACAAAGATGATGATGGCTGTGGAACGACACAAAAGTGTACTGATAGAACCAAGAGTCTCTGTCAGGGATGAGCATAAGCAAATGACTATCCATCACCTGTTAGACTGTTGAAAATGAGCAGATTGAATCTGCTTTGCCTGAGATCAAACATAAAAAGAAAATCTCAATACATATCTCACCTGAATCTAGTGCCACAATTATCAGATATTTTCATTTTCTAAATTTCTACATAGCCTTTAATATTTGGATGTTATGTAAAAATAAGAAAAGCTCAAGACATGTTTTGTTTTAATAACTGAATGAGGAAAAAAACACTATTTATTCTTGTTGTGTTTTTATTCTAATAGCTAGCAATCTGGAACAGTTAAGACCAATACTGTTGTCTCAGTTCAGTGTCCAGAGCTGACAGGCTAGTATTTTATTTGACTTGATAAACAAATAGTCACTGTCCAAAAAAGCATTTCCAAAAAGGAGAACTTCATATGAGATGGTGAAACTTTCTTAACTTTTATACAAGTTACATAAACAGAGTGAATTCCAAGTTATTTCTTTTGATTCTATTGATTCTTTTGGCTGATTAATCGTGAAATTTTCACACAGTGTGAAAGACAGTTGCTGTGTTCAAAAGGTAAATAGAAAAATAGAATAGAAAGGTTTTTTAGACAGCGATGAAAGGTTTGTTTCTCTATGCAAGTGTCTGAGTTCATAAATGTAAAGGTTATTCAAGTGGCTTTTCTGTTTTGGAATATTTTATCAGATTTATTGAATATTATTGAATATCTGTTGCAGCCCTACCAGAATCTTAGAGATGCTGTTCCCATAAATGTTCTTTTAACTGTTGCAAAGGATATCTAGCTAGAACAGAATAAAAGAAAAACCCCATTCAACCTAGCCACACCTCCTCTATTGTAACATTGTGATCCTTCACACATGTACTAAATGAATACCATTTGTAATTAATAACACTCTCTAAATGTAGGTATTTCAGAGAAAAACAAGTTTTGTGCTATAGCTGCTCATTACGTAGGCAGTTTGTCCAACCTTGCAAAAGTTGTTAAAAAAGAACACATTTGTGGCAGTGTTGCTACTTACCATTGCTGTTGAACACGAGAGATTTGTTAGGCTGCAGAATGGCTGTGTGTAATTCCAGACTAAGCCAAGTGTGGCGATAGTTTAATCTCAGTGAAAATGAAGAGAGTGTTGTTGGCGAGCTTTGTCAACGAAGTTAATTTACAACATAGCCTAGCTGTGCTTCCATTAATAAATTGGCACTGTGAATGAAATTTCATGCATGCGTCGGACTGTTCGTTTTTCATTTTAGAGTGATTGAGCACTTGTCCTTATTATGTTAGAGCACTTGACCACAAAATTACTGGAAATGCCCATCACTAGTTTCTGTTTTGTCCTGTTTTTGTCTCTTGTATTGCTCTGCGAGAAGTGGGAGCATGTTGGATTCCTGTTCACCGAAGTGTTAAGGAATAAGTGCTGCTGCCAAGAGCTGCTGCATTTGCACATAGCTTCAGTGCTAGAACAAGAGGCCAGTTAGCACATTGTGTCTCAATCCCTCTGGACCTTTTACAGTGGAGACACTCCACTGTCTGTTTTTTCTCTTTTTCTCTGTCCATTTCTCTAGGTAGATGTTGACTTGATATGGCATTGTCTCCTGTTGCTCTGTTTCGGGTCATTAAAGTCCTCCGCTTTGCTAGTCAGAGCTCCGGGACTTTCTCCCTTTGTTGAACTTTGCTCAGCCCAGCTGAGTGTGGATCAGCCCAGCTGAGTGTGGATCATCCCAGCGCACCTCCCCAGGCTCTCTGCACCCCCCTGCCCTGCTCAGGGGTCATTGCCCACCATACCCAGCCAGCCCAAACCCTCATTAGAGCTGCTCCCACGGCCTCAGTGTGACTGCTGCCTGTCACTGCCACAGTTTGCTCTCCGAACAGCCTGCAGAGAGGCCACAGAGCCAAGTCCAAACCGTCACACACCAGTCTTCTCTACCCTTCTCCAGGGACACCATGCACCAGGGGCTACACACTGCATTGTCTCTCGGAGGGGCCACAGAAGACCAATTAAGCTTCAACTTCCCATCACCCTGCTGTTCTAATGAAACAAGCTAGTCTCTTGGCTTTAATTGAATTAGTTGAGGAGCAGCAAAAAGCAGAAATAGGGCCACTTTTCCCCACTTTCATTACCAAACGCCCAGCCCAGTTTTACATTCTGAGGGGTCTGAGCCACTCTGCTATCTTCTGCCATGATTAGAGAGGAAGATAACTGGGATTTATTGGCCAAACATGCCAGACATTTAATTAGAAAGCAAATGCTCTACATCCTGTTTCCACAGGATTTAATCGGGTCTAACACCCCATCCCCTCCAAACACTACACCGCCCTGCAAACGTGAAGACACTGCAGTGAAACACTTCAAAGTGTACTCAAGTGGGCTTAAAAATACTCCCACATATTATGGAGAATTTTTGTGGGAGCTTTGTGAATATGAAGTGGGGGAATAAAGGAAACCTTGATAGGGATTCATACATACATGCATACACACACACAGGCTTGTTTGCAGTCGTGGGATGCAGCTGTGAGAGTGGCTTGTCTGTGTCTGAGGCAGAAGGCTTAACTGGCTCACCAGTTCAAAGGCTTTTCCTCTAATGCTGCTGCTGCCTGCATATATCCCTCTCTCTCTCTCTCTCTCTCTCTCTCTCTCTCTCTCACACACACACAGTACTGAGCAAACTCTCCTTCCACCCTTCATTTATTTAATTGCCAGCGATTACAAAACAGCTATTATGCATTAAGTAGATTATTAATTTTCAGCATCAAGAAAGGAAGCAGGAAACAAAAATTTAAGAGAAAATTACACAGAAACCCTGAAAACTAAATATAATATCATTTTTTGAGCATTTAGTGTGCCCATACTTTGTTTTTATTACAGCTTCCATTCTTTTTGGAAAGGAAATATTTTAGAATTTTTTTATATTATATAATATTTTAGACTTTTTTTTAAATTTATCCCTAAATCTGTAGGGATATTTTTTCACACCTCTCAAGTTCAGTCTTAAACATTTATTGCATTTTCTGCTTCCCACAATCCAAATAATCCCAAACATATTCAGTGATATTGAGGTCTCACTGTGGAAGGATGGAAAGAAACACCTGTGGATTTTTTCAGATCTGAAGCAAGAGTGGAGCTTGACTTTCTCCTCTCTCTCAAAGATGAAAGCTTAAAGTACTGTTTATCAGATGGTGAATGTTGTGGTGGTCCAGCGATGGCCTAATTTTATTTAATTTCTTAATCTTTTTTTAAGTCCAGTTTCGGAGAATGCTGATTTATTTAATTAATTTTCCTTTGATTTTTCCTTCCTTATACAAGTGAATTATCTTATATCTAATCTTTTCAGAAATATGGTCTCTGACTTTTGCACAATACTGTATATACACCCCTAAATCATTGTATGCACACCCCTAAAAAGCCCATTGCTCCCCTGAACAGCATCTGATCTCAGCTTTGTGTAGAACACACACACTCAAGATATGCCGTATTATTTGATTTCATTGTTTGATTATTATTACATCCCTGTCAGAAATGCACTGCTATCTGGATTGTGCTGACTGTGGAGAGGGCTCAGTGTTCAAACACAGCAGAGCAGCACTGCAGATTTCACCTTCCCCTCCTCTTCTTAAATCACATCTGTACTCTCCTGAAACACTCCTCCTTAGAGGCTTCCTGTCTTAGCAAGATGCAAATCCTGATAAGCTGCAAAATTTATTTTGAACACATGTCAGAAATATGAGACTCATACCCACTACAGTCTTTGCTAAGCTAAACATTCTTGGCAATTTGTAAGCTTTTAACTGAGCGTACAGGAAGAGATATTAAGCTTCAGGGATTGTCAGCAAAGCTTCAAGTTGTTAAAACTGACTTTCCACCTAATATTGGTATTCACCACTTCGTGCTCTTGTTAATGCTCCCTTTAGGTTGAATTATTGTGAGAATTTAAGACAGCCATAGAGCGTAGTAGTGGGTGATCATTCGGTTCATTCAGTATACCGGTTGATATTCTTTTTAAGGTATTAGTTTTGTCATTATGCAGATAATGTGACATAAAAACAGTGCAAAACATGCTGATTCCCTCACCTCTTATATAGTGAGTTGCAGCCTGGAGTGACTTAGTCCAGTTTACTGTCAATTGATCTACATCAGATTAGAGCTGGGCGATATGGCCAAAAATGTTATCACAATAAACAAAATTCATATTGTTCGATATCGATACATATCGCGATAAATGTCAAATCATTATTTCTTTCAGGTTTGAAGGCTGATTTTTGCTCCTGGGTGGTTAACTGCTGTTTTAAACTATCCTTTATCATCGGAACACGACAAACACTCACGAAACAGTGGAACATTTCACAGATCTGTCATGGGAGAGTGGGAGAAAGTGTCTGGTGGGCTGTTTTTACCAGCTGGAAATGCATGGCTATTTTGTAATAGTCATAATTTAAGAAAGAAAACATTATTTTTAGCTGGTGATGAGCGCTCGGCTACCCCGCTACAAATGACAGTATCAGAGTGTTCAGACACGAGCTAGCGACGACTGGATTTCTCTATACTATCGTAATAGTTTAAGTGGTGAACCACAAAATATCAACACCAGACAAACAGAGTCCTCTTTTCAGGTACATTTAAACTGAAAGCGGTGCTTTTGTGTCGTGTTTGATCTACAGTATCATCAGTTCTCTGTGTTGTGGAGTGACAGAGCGCTGCTTCAAGTTAGCCAGCTGCTAAAAACAGCTAGCCTGGAAAGATAGCGCTCTCCCGCTCTTCAATGCCTCACAGCTTCCTCACTTTACTGTTGTTTAAATCAGGGCTGTAATTTACATGAACTCACTTCTTTCTTTCACTTTCGTTGCTTGGGAATGCACTCATACTAAATTATGACTGTCCGAGCACTGTAACAGCGCTGTAGCTGTGAGGATTGTGATTTAACGCCGCTAAAGCTGGTTAGGATGTACAGAAAGAGGCGAGTTCACTTCAGGACAGTATAGTGACACCACTGACCTCGTCACTCACACTCGGTCACAGGAGAATAGGTCGCCTGTCGCTCCGCTCAAACAGGGAATGTATAACTCCGCGTTTCAGCCGTTGCTAAAGACTCATCTTACTCGTGGCCCCCTCCCTCTCTACTCATGTCGAAAAACTCGGAAGTGCGCCCTCTCCTGGCGACAGCAGAGTACTGTCGCTTTCCTTGCAGTAGAAAACGCCACCAAGGCTTTCGCTGAACGTGGAAGTGTGAGAATGGTGTATTATATCGAACATTTATCGAACATGTCATATCGCTCTATCGAGGAAAGGTTATATCGCGATAATTATCGTTATCGTTTTATCGCCCAGCCCTACATCAGATTGTAACGAGTTAATGAGTTAAGGGGGCTTAGAGAGTGGAGGGAAAAGCCAGTCTCCTGGGGTTAGTTGTTAGCCCTTAGCGTAGCATGGAGACTAGCTGCTTTCCGTGTGCATCGCCTGTAGTGCTTCTCACTCAACCAGCTGCTTCAGGTGATGCTGTGGTCTCGGCCTACAAGCCGTGAGGCTCCACAGCTTCTCAGCTAAAACTGATACTGTGAACGGCTTGTAATATTTACTGAATTCCAGCAGCGTCTGATGGTTGTAGATTAACACTCGAGTGCAAGAGACGCACATATGAGACGAATGACTTTGAGATGTAAAATAACATTCAGCACCATTTTCAGCACTGTGGGTTTTACATACGCTCGCCTTTATCTTGTTAGGGTTAAAAAGCAATATTGACATCTGTCTGTATATTGTTAATTTCTGTTTTTACTATTTTGCCCAATAAAAATATTTTAGATTTACTTCAGTTGTTAAAAATGGTATAAAAGTGAAGGGACATCCAGAATAATATTCTAATGTTAATCTACAAAAAAGGTTTACCGAAGCATCCAAAGTGGTTTTGAAACAAATATACATAAATACACTTCACCGTGATGTATACTGAAACCGTCAGTAATCTTAATTATACTGACATCAATTTTTGTCACACTGACTGTTACTGTTACAAAGGATTTTATAAAGCCAGAAATGAACCCTATTGATAAATATATGTATAGATGTATATTTAAACTTTAATGTTGCATTTCAGTGCTCATTGGAAGGTTGTGCATGCCAAATGGGTGACTAGTACAACTTCACTCTCTTTGCTTGAAAGAAATGTCCACCACAGGGAGAAGGAAAGTATTCGATCACATTTGGACATCACTGTAAGTGCGAATGGGGTCCAGTGCTTCTCAGAGATGCACTGTGATCTGATCACTAAAACCACCTTAGAAGGTGGTCAGGGACTCATCCTAGCATCAATTACCGCAGTGAAGGAAAGCCTAATCAACTGCATCATCAAAGCATATTACACAGCATATTATTTATGGTACACATGAGAAAGAGTAATAAATAAAAGATAAAATTAAAGTATGAAAAAAATAAGATGAAGACACAGAAGAGCACAAGGTGTCCATTTGAAGGAATTGGCAAATGTTTTGGTTTCTTTCTCCTGATATCACTGGCTTCCTTTATCCTATTGTACTGTGGTGAAGATCTTTGTGGTGGAATGATTCTGGAGGTTGTGTAGGTCAGGTGTGATGGTTACTTTCTTGAAATTGTCCATGCCACCCTCAGACTTGGTTGGTTTAGGAACAACAGGTAGTATGTAGTCAAAAGGTATGTGAAGGTCAGGGATGTTTTTAACAGATCTTTTGGACGCTCTCCTGCAAAGGGAAAGCATGATCATTGGTGTATTCGGCTAAATGTAGCTTTTGTGGTTATTTGTGGATGTCTGGTTGCATGGACAGATTTGCTGTGATTGGATTCAGTGCTGGTACCCAGCATCAGTTTGCACCCGTTTGGATCAATATACCAGAGAAAGTTATTGCATTTCTGTCAGTCATCTTGAACTGAGATTATCAGCACTACTGGACAAAACAAAATTTATGATATTGGTTAATCTTACATTATGGTAATGGGTCTAATAATTCAGCCAACAAGTGCTGAGCCGTGAGACCCATTGCCAACATCTTGTTTACCAAAAATGGCCTCAAATCAGCTGTCAACATATGTGGACACTATGCATAAAGGGTTAATACCAGTATCTAATCAGTCAAGCTAGGTAATCATATTAATGTGTTGTCTCATGTGGCCAAATATCATCAAAATAAATAAATAAATAAAGCTTTCAATTAGAAGTTTAGTATTTGTACTTTCAACAAAATCTCCTCAGCAGTGCATCTGCAGTACATCTCATCCCAATCAGCATGGAACAGTTGAAATTGTTGTCAATGGCATCTGACAGAGGTGAGCTGGGGTTTATGTGAAAGGTTCCAGTGACATTTGGTCGTGGCCGACTTGCTTGTGCGTCATCCCCAGCAGGATGGCTATTGCTCCCCTCACACTGTTAGGCACTCTTCGCTCTCTGTGGAGCAGCAAACACTTCCGCTCTACAGACTATAGTCTCAAACCAGGCAGGTAAATGAGTCCTTCAGTGCAGCCCCTGATTTTATGTGGTCATTCTAAAAGCCTGCTTATTCTGGTCATTTCATGTGCCTACCTAGATATGTCCAGATAAGATTTGGAGATTTGAGTTTATAAGATAATAAGATTTAGAGGATTTTATTTTCACCTGACCATGTAAATGCATCTCTGTTAGACAGATAAAAATCAGACTGCTCTTCCCATATTACATGCAAATCCATGCAAGATAATAAGAAATTATCTTCCAAGATAATGAGAAATTATCTTCCAGAATCTCTTGAGATGCCGAACCAGAAAATTGTAGAAACTGTTCTATGTAGTTACACATTCTGTAAGAACTGAAGAAAACTTTTTAAACTTATTTATTTTATTTTTTTTTTTACTTGTAATGTAGTTTTGTTTGTGAGGACTGTGAGTCAGTGGTTTCCCATCCTAGTCTTGGGGAATGAACACTCTCTGATTCAATTCAATAGTCCATAGAAGTCTAGAGTTTTTTTGGCTTAGTTTTATTATTCAAATGTAATTGCTAGAGCTGTCAAACAATTAAAATGTGATTAACCACATTTGTTTATGTAATTAAATGTGATTAATCACATTTGTTTTACTTGCTGTAATTTGAACCTAAAGACAGGTTAATTTTTTCCATTTAAAAAGCTGTGCATATTGTTATAGCTATGAGTTTCATCAGAATGTATTCATTGCCTTCAATAATTCACTTTGAACATCAAATTACATGAATGCAAAGAAAACATCAAAATACAGTGAATGCAGTTTTTAATTTTCATCACCAGTGTTCAGTGATAGCAACAGTGGCTGCATTTTCAAATCCTCTGCAATTGTAACTGTAACTTGCTTTTGTTAGTTTGCTGCTCATTAATTTATCCACAGTTCTCCTGTGCGTACTGTCCAGCGTAGCCTGCCAAAGGCATGCTCCAGTGCTAATGTTACTGATATTACTGATATTGTCGTATCAGCTATGTGTTGCATGTGAATGATACCTCAGACTTGACATACTTCAGTGATAAACAAACTCACGGCATAGCAGTAGCTGGAAATAACTTTTATCAGGAGAGTCATCTGTGGGGTTTGCCATTTAAAAGCTGTATTTGAATGAGAGAGGTACAGTCATAGTCATAACAACATTACCTGGCTGGCTCTGCCACTCAGGTAAAGGGCTACCGTTTTGTTTGTACATTGCACTATCGGGCATATTTGTGGCTAATACCTTAGAAAGAATTTCAGCTGGTATATCAGCCACTACTATTGCCTCTCCTCAAAAATACAGGTGCTGCAGGTTTTGCAATGAGCAATTTATTTGCTACTGCTTATCTCAAACGTGAACTAACCAAGACTGCCTACATGTTGCTTTAATAAGAATAAAATATGTCCTCTTTTATTATATCATACTTTTGTTATTGCCAGTGATAACTGCAATAACTTCTAAGGGTTAACTAGCTTCTCATGTGCTGGGTCAGGACTGCAGCGCTGAGATTGGGAACCACTGCTATAAGCCAGTGGAGTAGATGTATGGCTTTATGGTGGGACCGGGCAGTAAGCTAGCAGAGATGAGGAATAACATGTTTGGGAGGAGTGTGAGGAGTGTGTACTGTGTTTCGTTTGTTTGTAGGGATGGTGAGTGGGAGCTCCCTTAAGCCCACGGATGCACCATAAATATGTGAGTGTGTGTCTGTGTGTGCTGTATAGTCACAGCAGTACATAAATATCTGTGTGTGTCCACACTAATCACTGTAGACTAAAATGGTGCCAGCAGCAGAGCCACATCCTCACAGGTTTTCGGCTCTGTTCTGATCATGCTTGGTGGCTGACTGTAATATGGAGTGAAACACGAGCAAATTCACTGTCGCTTTGGGTAATATCAAAGACGGGTCCATTTACGTAGACACACTGCTGTGATTGATGCTCCTGCTGTGCCTCATCATCCAGGAGATAGAGAAAAAAATGCCATGGAAAAATGTGAGAAAGATAGAAGGGTGTGTGGTGTGTGAATGTGTGCATTTGCTGGTGTTGAGATTTCTCTGAAATATCAGTTTCCATTTGTATCTATATATAAGTGCTCTAATCTAAATTGTGCAGTTGCTCATGATATGGAGTATAACTTAGTAATCCATTAGATTGCATTCATTAAGAAAATTAGGATGTTCATTTGTCATTAGTCATTAGTTCATTAGTGCATGTGTAATAAAATATTTCTGTGGCAGAAAAAGTATTATTCCTGTCTAAAATGTGCCTTGCCTTTTGCAGACATCAATATAAATGGAAATGGATTCACAGGAAGTGTACTCTCTAATCATTTAAAACATAGGTTTAAATGTAGGTGGTAGGGCCTGAATGATGTGTCATTTCATCAATAAACTGGCTGATATTGAAATTCCAGAAATATATTGGAATCAGAAAAAATCCAGTTAATAAAGCACCAGTATTAATAAGAAGGTTATTTATATTATAACCGTTATTTAGAGAGAACTAAAGAAAAAATTCAAGCTAAGCAAAACTGAGTTCGGAAAGCCCTGGTGCTACAATAATTATATTTAAGACTGTTGGTTTCTGCTGTTTATTTAAGATTAGGAAATTCAAAGCTGATAGTTCTCAAAGCTGAGAACTGTCAGTCATATTCGACATTTCACAGTTGACAATTGACACTCATATCAGTCAGTAAATCACCTTTAAATAAATTTGAGTATTTGTTTGGCTTTATAAAATTACATTTTATCTTGGTTAATATTATCCATTTTTAGTGCTTAGTACTCCTTTAGTACTTTCTCATGATCAGTCAGGCCCTAATAGGTAGATCCCAATGCATCATGTCTCTCACTTAATTTGTCGAAATCTTGAAATCCATCCCATCATCTTTTTCAACTAGCAGCCATGAAGGCTTTCTGAGCTTCTCACCCTGCTTCTCCTGCTACTCCATGGCTGGGACTCAAACTTTAAGCTTTCTTACTGCTAGGCAATGTCTTTTGTCTTTTCTTGGGTATGCTAGGAGCAGGAAGTAGTCTTAGTCTCATTGCATAGATAAGAATGCAATTCAAAGAGCCACTTGTGTAAAGCATATCCTAAAAATGGGCCCACACTTAATTTGAAACTTTCTATGTGCAAGACTGAAAAAAACAGGCTTTGTATTTTTTTCTGTTCTTTCAAACAAGCAGTAAGTCCCTTGGCTCTAGTCAGACTTCTTCCAAAGCACCAAGCTGTAACATCCCATGGAACATCAGAAACATGTAGGAATACAGCAGGTTGTCAGTAATGTAACAAAGGAACAGCAATATAAGATAATGTTAGCAGATTGTAAGTGCTCCAAGGCTTAATTTCAGCACATTGAGTAGGGGATTTTGGTGACCTAATTATTTTACTTTGCTTTGAGCGGAGAAGTAACTCAATATCATGTGCTCATGGGAGAAACTGGGGGAAAAAAATTCTATAAATCAAATTTCAGTACATTTTGCATAAATCCACACTTTTCTAATGGAATATGCATGAGGGTTGGGCTCCGCTCGAAAATGAAACCTGCATCTAATCGCCTGCCCAAGTTATTTCCTGCTCCAGTATTAGCCAGCTCCTTATCTAGAGGAAAGCATGGCATCAGAATCCCCCTGCCTCCAGTTGTTGGCTATAGACAGAGCAGGACTGAGAGGGGGCTGGGGGATGGAGACTGTCTGTGAACTCCTTAAAGCTACCTCTACAAAAGCTCTGAGAGGGAGGGGCTCAGGTTATTAACACAGGTTTTGCTGGAGGGTTTATTATCTGTTCTCTGGAAAAGAAAGATATGTTCAATTTTCTGTTTTCCCTGAGAAGAGTTGACAGGCTATATTGATTACTATGCGAGAAGCATGAAGAAAGTATGATTGTGTCGCCATAATGTGGTTTGGAGGCAAGATGACACTGAGCAGATTTATTGTCCACTCATATTGATAAGTGGAGAACTACTTGCCCAGCGGTTTTGCTGACGACATTAGCTGGAAAATAGTGCAATCCTGTGGTCCTGGAGGCTTTTGCTGAGTGGTTGTACATCTTTTCTTGAGTCGTCATCCAGTTTCTCTGCAAATACCTGAGCTAGGAATAAATGAGAAATAAAACATTTCATATTTCCTGGCTAACCATTTCATCCTCTATTTTGTAGTTACTTTATTTTGACCTTTAAATGATGGCAAAGAGGCTCTGTCCATCCTTTATGCCAGAAGATACATCTGTCCTATATACATGGAAGTAGGTCTGTGTCATAATGGCCTTTGCTTAGACCAAATTGTTCATTGACTGTAATGGGTTACTTTGTCATTGACCTCACTGTGTGAACAATAATGGAGGGTGTGTAGCGGCAAGGTGTCCCACACTCTGTCAGGCTGGTTCTGTCTCTGACATGCTGTCAGAAGGAGCTTCTTCTCAGAGGGAGACTCAGATAGCCTTCTTTTCCTCAGCCTCTTGTAATTAATTCCCATGAGGCAGCACAGCAGTCTCAGGCAGCAGTGATCACAGGGACTAGTGGCTAGCCATGAAGGGAAAAAGAAAGAGAGCTAGTCAGAGTGTGTAAAAGGGAGTGGGTTTATTTGTAGCAGGGGGCAGCACCACCTAAGGTTGTAGCTTGAATACTGTAGTCAGGGCTACAGCTACATGGCTCCATGCTGAACTTCAGCCCATGCGGCTATACACAGCCATACTTCAGCCATGGTGAGAAATAATTCACTGTGTTCATTCTGAGCTGAAGTGGCGATCGATTCAGACGCTGTCTTATCCAGGTTAAGCAAAAACACGAGCTGAAAAGCTCTGTTTCTGCAGACGATCCAAAGAGAAAAAAAGGCAAGGAGAGAAAGCCTCGGTAGCGGAAAAGCACTTCAGAGCCTTTCTGCTTGCTGGAGAGTGCTTCAGCTGAAGATTTTGAACTATTGTTATTTTTCCAGTTTCCTGCTGGAAAAAGTGAAGTAAGATGGAGAACTGAAAAACTAAACACAGGTGAGTGTGCTATTTGGCAGGATTTACATTTTTGGAAAGTATCTTTGCCTTTACAGTATATTTTCACAAAATTCACACAAAGTTCTGCCTTCAGGTAGCCTGATTCTCAGCCCATGTCTGTATTTTACATTTGGAATGCCTAACAATGTTGGTGTTAAAAAGTGAATTGTTACTTGTCACTTCCATCCTCCCATCATATGATGGAAGTTAAAAGTAGCGTATGTGGCTACTTTTGGCTAAAATGACTAAAGCTAAGACCGATGTCTTCATTTTAGCGCCGTCAGAATTTTTTCCTCTCATCACTCAGTGGTTAGTGCATTGTAATGTGTGTATCTGAGTGCTAGAACTCCTCCCTAAGTGTGTGTGGCTAGTCTCCAGGCTGAGCTCAAGGTTGCGGGCGAGGAGCCTGTCAGAATGATGAGTGAGTCTAATTGAGACGGAGCAGCATTGGCCAGGCTGGGGATTGACAGTTAATCACGGCCATGTTAAAGTCTTGAGCAGGGGAAACCGCCGCCTCCTGTTCTGGCATGACTCCCCAACCCCTCCACCCCTCCACTCTCTGCGCCCCGTCACCATCTGAGTGAGATTTATGTCATCTCCATGATGGTATGGCTTGGCATCTATCCATCAGCCTTTTAAAAACCTCTTCAGTTGTGCTTTGGCCATGGATCTGCTTCTTCTACCTGCCCACGTGACATGACAGCTAGCTATAACGCACAGGCCACTGCTGGGTTATCTCAAAATTACCAATCAAGAAGCACGGAAACCATGCCATCAGGGCCAGCTACCCTGGGCAAATCTGTAAATTCCACCCCTAAATGCTTGCCTAAAGCAGAGGAAAATGGATTTTCATCAGCCAATTCATCTGACACCGTCCCAAGACATCACCCCATCATCATCACTTGAAAACCCCGTTTCCGAAAAGTCAGGATGCTGTGCAAAATGTAAAAAAAAATAGCAAAACCAAAAAAAAGGAAAGCATGCAAATGATTTAAACTCTATGTTCTATTAAAAATAATACAGCATCTATTAAATAATAAGACAACATAACAAATGTTGAAACACCTGGTGCAACATCTCGCAACTAATTAGGTTTATTGGCAACAGGTCAGTAACATGATTGAGTATAAAAAGACCATCCCAGAGAGGAAGTCTTTCAGAAGAAAAGATGGGGAGGGGTTCAGCACTCTGAGAAAGACTATGCATGCAAACAATTCAAGTATAACATTTCTTAATGTAAAATAGCAAAGATCCTGGGGATTTCACCACCTACGATACATAATATCATTAAAACATTCAGAGAATCTGGAGAAATCTCTGTTTGCAAGGGACAGGACCAAAAAGCAATATTGGCTGGCCATGATCTTTAGGCCCTCAGGCAGCATTAAAAACAGACACGATTCTCTAGCGTAATTTACAGCATGGGCTCAGTTACACTTCCGAAAACCACTGTCTGTGAACATAGTTCGTCATTCGTCACTGCATCCACAAATGCACGTTAAAACTCGACGAAGAAGAAACCAGGATATATGAAAACAGGATCCAGATCGGGCCTGAGCTCATTTAAGATGGAATGAAGCAAAGTGGAAAAGTGTCCTGTTGTCTGACGAATTAAAATTTGAAATCTTTTTTGGAAACCATGGACGCCGCGTCCTCCGAGCTGAAGAGGAGAGGGACCATCTGACTTGTTTTCAGTGTACAGCTCAAAAGCCAGCATCCGTGATGGTATAGGGGGTGCATTAGTGCACATGGCATGGGTGGCCTGCACATCTGTGAAGGCACCATTAATGCTGAATGATATATATGCAGGTTTGGGAGCAACATATGCTGCCATCCAGATGATGTCTTCTTCAGGGAAGGCCTTGATTATTTCAGCAAGACAATGCCAAACCACATTCTGCACATATTACAACAGCACGACTACATAGTAAAAGAGTCTGGGTGCTAAACTGCCCTGTCTGCAGTCCAGAACTGTCACCCATTGAAAACATTTGGTGCATTATTAAATGAAAAATATGACAAAGGAGAATGTTGAGTAGCTGAAATCCTATATCAAGCAAGAATGGGAAATAATTCACATTCAAAACTACAGCAGTTGGTCTCCTCAGTTCCCAAACACTTACGGAGTGTTGTCCTAGCTTTTTTGGAAATAGTTGTATATCAGATTTTAAATTCTATTAAGTAATTCAAATATAACCTATATACATTATCAGTAACTGTTTCACACAATAACAGCTAGGCCTGTCATGATTATGACAATCATCTGATCATCGTCTGATCACAATTGTTTAAGATGACGGCAGTAATTTAAACTGAGTGTAATTCTTTTCCACAGTTGTTAGTTTTACACGTGATATGTTTGTTGCAACAAACAGAATGTGAAGACAGAGACAGTCTATAGGAAAACAACGCAGTTCTAACTTCTGACTTGACACTGTACCACCCTTAGAGGGCAGAGGTGAGTAATGTTAGTTTATTTGAACTTGAGTTTTATCTGTTGTCAGTTGGGAGATACTTAGTGTCAGCAGCTGAGAAGCAAGATAGCTAACTGGCCAATTTGGGCACTTTAGGCTTTAGTAATTTAAGTAGTAATTTAGTAGTTGCATACTAAAAAACTGCAAAATCAACTAAAATTTCTTAATCGAACAGGCCTAATGCCAGCATTACCTACCATTAGGGAGAAGGTTTGTGTGTGATGTTAGTTGGGAGTTAGTTTTGTTCTTTGGAGGTGGCCTTTTCTTCATATAGATTGTAATTGTTTGGTGATCAGTTGTTGATGTAAAATAATATTTTTTTTCCCAACATGTAACAGTTAAGAAGCACAATGCCTGTTCTGAGCATCACTTTTTCACTTGTTAATTTTTTTCATCCTGTTTTTCATAATGGTCCTTAACATCTTGTTGCATGTTCTGTCCCACCTGGCACCAGTGCCATGGACATACGAGGACAAGCATGGAGTAAGCTAACAAAGTTTACAAAACAACAAGTATACTATGCAAACGTTTACATTTCAGTAGGTGCAGTCTGTCATCATTATTGTTCGAAAGCCTTTATGGTACCAATTTATGATTGTGAGTAATGCTCTGAACATTGGAGAAAGTCAATGGTAAATGCACAGCAACATCAGTGTAGTTGGGTTTATGTCAGGTTTGTGTCTGGCTATAATATAACATTGATGAATTGCTTGAGCTACACAAGTGATGCAGACAATCAGGCTAAATTTTCAAATCATATATGCATACACTTTTCTGTCACTTTCTGTGCCTCGGGTACAGGAGGGAAAGAACGGTGTCCTACGTTTAAGGTTACTTCTTGTTGAATGCTTTATTATGCTGAGTTATCACTATTGATTTTGATTCCAGAGATATTTGCCTCAAGCTGTGTAATTAAAATACTGCAC
Source organism: Colossoma macropomum (assembly GCF_904425465.1). NCBI lineage: Eukaryota > Metazoa > Chordata > Actinopteri > Characiformes > Serrasalmidae > Colossoma > Colossoma macropomum. The sequence continues at coordinate 21,446,282 of NW_023494785.1, forward strand.
TACAGTGCATGGCCAGGGTCCCTTAAACCAGCAAATACCTTTCAGATTTGTAGAGCAAGTGTCTGTTTTTGGCTTTGAATAAATAATGCTTAGTGAGCACTTGAATGCCTGAACTAACAGAAAAAAAATGTGTGAGTTGTTTCATTTTTAAAGTTGTTTTCCTACGAGCTTATCGACTGTTTGAGCTGTCACAGTAGGTCACTGAAGTGCTCAGCTTGAACCAATTAAAAAGTGAGTATGGAAGAAAGACCCTGCAAATGCACCTGCGTTCAGATTACATAACCAAGCCTTTAGATTATATAACTATATTTAAAGCTTACCAGCACATAGGTAGCCCTGCAGAGTCTCAGCAAGATTTAGAAGCTTGTCATCTGTGGAATATATGTGTGCTGCTGAGAGTCCATGTGGAGTTATATATACAGTAGGTTCAGGATTGGTAGCAGAGCTGCTACAGTTAGCCCATGTTTTGGACTCTCTCTGTATCCGTGTCCCGAGGGCTGTGGGAGCACTGCGGTGGGAGTGTTACTGATAGGACAATGAAGTAGCTGATCTACTAACACCTCCTCGCATAAAGAGGGGTCAGCAAAAAGTTCCTACCCATTGAGACACGGATTTGGCGTGTTGACACTCCTGCTGTGAAGTCTTCCCAAGAGGTCTGAGTGAGCTGATGCCCCAGATAGTACTATAGGGTTCAAGGTAATTTAACTGAGGTAGGATTACTTCAGGGAAAATCACTAGTCTTAGAAAAGTACTCGTACTTGCTTATTCAACAGATACAGCCTGTCAATCAACTTTTCAACATGTTTAATAGAAATGAACATGTTGTGTTTGTCAATTGGCAAAGATTTGTAGATGCCTCTTCTGACTGAATTCAGCCACTTTAAGGTGCACTCATTGCTGACGCCAGTGTTCAGTTGTGCACATGCAGCTTGTATAACCTTCATAGAAAAGCACTGTCAATACAATGGGCCACATATAATCCTGAAGTGACTGTATCCAATGGCAAGACATGGTGTATATAAACCATCTCCCCATGCTCGTGTGGTTAAATGCACTCAAATCCTCAAAGCAACATTTAGAGTAAAGCGTTTTCAAAAGAGTAGAGTCTGTTACTGCAACAAAAGGAGGACAAACTCCTTATTAATACCCCTGATTTCAAAAGAAATGTTGGTGGATCAGCTGTCCACAATCATTTGGATATTTTAGGTTGTTTTCCCAGACAGGGATTAAGCCTTGTCCTAGACTACACAGCTATTTGTGTGGAGAGTCTTCACGGACAGTAAAGTGTATTCCATGACTGGGCCTACTGCCTATCTGAGAAATCGAGTCATTATATATTAAAGGCTTGCCAGACTTAATTTAAGGAAAGCAAAATTACATGTGTAAATATTTGTGACAATATTCATAACAGTGCTATCTTGATGTTATTGCTAAACCCTCCACATTTTATGCCTTGGATGGCATTTATTAGCACAGAAACTTTTCAAATGTTTAACCCACCTCAGAGATAAAAGATTTGTGCTTTTAACAGTAGGTTGGAAAAGAAAATGGTCTTAAAACTGTTTTAAGCAGAACCTGCTCTTCATACTGAAAAGGACACTCTGGTGAACATAAAGATGAGATTTGTAAAATGAATCCAAAATATTAGTAAATAGCTGTTTTATGTTACATTGTTTGCAGAAAGACCAAATGGTGGAGATGTAATGTATTGATGTGGAAATGATGTACACATTTGAATCAAGTAAATTCAGTGTTACTTTTTTCAGTGAAGGAAATTTTTGAAAAGAAGGCATCCCTGGACTTTCGAGAGGCAGTGAAGCTTTTTCATATATACAATACTACATTGTCAGCGAAGTCCCTTTGCACATATTAACAGCATATGTTTATATTCCTGGTAGATGAGCTGTGGGCCAGTAATCTCCAAAAGGCCTTACAGGTATGAGGAGCACTTGAGACAGAGCAGTGTACACAGTGCTGTATGTGTACTCTTGCTGCTGCCCTGTTCTCCACAATGCAGAGTGAACCTGGGAGCTAATCCCATGCAGCCAGGAGGACTGGCTGAAAGGTCAGAGCATGTGGGCCTGCGGTTGCGGAGCAGCGTTTCTGTTCGCTGCCTCTGGCTACAGGGAGCGCTCAAGCAGCAGCTTCTGATACAGGCTTATCTGCCTTCAGCTGGAGAGGACACAGCAGCCACATCTTCACTTCTATTCACTCCTTATCGAGGATTTGATTCTGTCAGCAGCCCTCCTCTACCTCCTCTCTTGTTCTTTACCTGATTGCTTTCCTCTTGGCTGTGCTGCAGTGCACTTTCAAAAATAAAGATTCCTAAATGGTTCTTGGCTTGGATGTACGGTTCTTGGACAAAACTCGTCCTTCATGTGGGGCTTCTTTAAAGGGACTATATCATGGAATATCTCCCCAGTACGTTAAAATCCGCAAAAAATATAGAACTTATAGAAAATATAGAAAAAATACATATTTAAGTTTGTTTCCTGTATAGGATGTGTTAGTTTATCTTCACTTAGAAAGTCAAAAACAAACAAACAGAATGTGTCATGTAACAGGGGCTTTTTTAATATACAAGTGTATAAGGAGTTTTTTCAGCCTTTAATTGAGACCTAACACAGGGCCGCCAATCAGAACAGAGTTCATTTATATGCATAAGCTTTAAAGGCACAGTACCAACAAACAGTCTGTTGAATTCTGTTAAGGTATAAAGACCGGTTGAAAAGTGGGCATATAAAAATGAATCATAAAAAGTGACTTCAGGTTAAAAGAAAACACACAAAAAATAAATTTTAAAACCATTTTTCAAACTCCCACATCATTTACAATAATGGAACAATCCATTCTACTACTCTTCAGGAAAAATGGCAAAAAAGAACCATTTTTTGACACATTTAGTTTCAAGAGTGTGGAGGATCTAAACAAACTCTCTCTTTCTCTCTCACTCTCTCTCTCTCTATTTTGTCTCTTGCTCTCTCTCTTTCTCTTCCCCTGAAGAGCGACTCGCTAGGCGGAAGTTGCACTGTCCCCTGAGGCTACAGCAGTTGTGCTCTGCCTGTGTCATTTCTGAGATAAAGCACTAGGACCTGTCAGCAGGATGCTGCCTTGCTTGTGTTTTTACCTAGAGGAGTTGAGGACAGATCAGGGTGTGCAGCAGAAAATGGCAGTAGACAACTTTTTGAGGCATTTCATTTCTTGATCCTGTCCTGGCAGTAGCTTTGCTGTACTTTTAGTTACTATGATGTGTGTCAGTGTGTCCCACATGTGCAAGTCACCCATAATTCATTGTTCCATTGTTGCAGTGTCCTCAGACTCGCAGGCCCTCTGTGGCTGGCGCCAGTGTATTCTGTCTTTAGGAGCAGCAGGAGGACAGCTCTGCTCAGCATGGGCCTCCACTCTCTCTACTCTGTAAGCCCATTACTGACTCTCAGCTTTATGTTCTAATAGACAAGCTCTTCACAGATCCATAGAGAGAGATGACAGAGGGAGGAATACAAAGAAAGAAAAAAAGAAAGAAATACTATATATATATATATATATAGAGAGAGAGAGAGAGAGAGAGAGAGAAAGAGAAAGAGAGAGAAACGATAGCCCATCTGTTGCTGCACAGTTTGTATTGATCATCCTCTAGTCCTTCATCAGTAATCAGTGGTCACAGGACACTGCCCACAGGACAGGACACTGTTGGTTGGATGTTTTTAGTTGGTACAGTGGCAGGTAGCAGTGACAATGAGGTGTTAAAAAAACTCCAGCAGCATTGTTACCAGCTCATAACACACTAACACAGCACCACCATGTCAGTGTCACTGCAGTCCTGAGAATGATCCACCACCCAAATAATACCTGCTCTGTTAGCTACGATAGCCTTTTAGCTCCCTGACAAACTAAAGAAAGAACCTTCAGATACCAACCATACCTAGACCTTCATTTGAAAACATATATTGGACTACATTTGATGCAAGGGGATAATTACAGAGTTTCATTCCAAAATGTTGTATATCCGTTTGTAACAGTTTTGGATTTAAAGAGTTTTGGAAGGATATCAGATGATGTGTAATGGACAGTACATTTTTATTTCTTTAATAAAGGTGGTGTTAATCATGATATATCACTCCATGTATGTGTACCCACTTCCAACAAAGTATATCATCAAAAGAAAATTCTTGACGTTGGTCTCTAGAACCGACCCTTCAACTGTATTCATTTGATTTTTTTGTCATAAGACAGAGGGAATGTTGGAAAAGTGAGAGAGTGATAGACGATGACTAGAGATTAGGTCACACCCTGAGCGATGTGTTAGAAACTGGAGATGACATCTCACACTGGAGATGACTGTTTGAATTTTGCAATGAAGAAGTTACTTTATTCACAACAGGCAGTTTACTGGCTCTCCACTGTGACGATTTGGCACCTATGAAAGAACAACCTTCTTTGACACAAAACTAATATTTAAAGGAACAAAATAGTTCTTTTGGTTACTGATACTAGGATTGGGGTTAGCTGTATGCATAGTCATACACTGTATGTCCAGATGTTTGTGGACACCTGCTCATCCAACGATTTTTGTAAAATCAAGGGTGTTAAAGATGCCATAGAATGGAAAACTGTATTTCAATGGCATATAATAAGGAGAGTCTGGAACATGGATAAATACCGTGAACCTCAAACACTGTTGTCTCCTCCTTCCTGCACTTGTAAAAGAGGGCAGTAAAACGGGCCAATTCCAGAATCCTAAACTGTTACGTAACAATCTTGACTGATTAATATTTACGCCCCCAAAATTTACATACACCAGCCCACGTTCTAGCCCGGCAGGAAAAAACAACAACAGCATAACAGCAATGGAAATGGCAGACTATTTGCGGAAACCGTTCCAGGCTGTGTAGGAGATGTCAGCAAGGAACCGAACTGTCAATGGGCATAGTTGATATTCATTTTCAAATAAGGCTGTAGTTGGCTTCCTATTCGCCAGCCTCGTAATTGAATATTCTGTTCCACCTTAAATGTTACAGCTTGTACAGGCGCCAGAATGTGACTACAGCACCATTTAAAGTGGAACGGAAAATTCGCACAACAAGCTGGTGAAAAGGAAGCCAACTTCTGCTCCCACATCTTTATCAGGATGTTGTTAGTTTGCTCTGCACATCTCATTCTGAACATTTTCTCAAACCTTGGACAATATCAGACCTTCTATGTAGACAGCAGAGAATGATTTAAAATACTGAATATATGCATTCTATGGCACCATTAATAGGGAGTTTATCCCCACCTTGCTACAGTAACAGCCTCTACTCTTCTAAGAAAGCCTTATACTAGATGTTGGAACATTGCTGTGAGGATTTGATTGCATTCAGTCACAAGAAGATTAGTGCAATAGATTATTGCTGGATAACAAACACCACTCCAACTAGAGCTGGGCGATATGGCCAAAAATGTTATCACGATAAACAAAATTTATATTGTTCGATATCGATACATATCGCGATAAATGTCAAATCATTATTTATTTAAAGTTTGAAGGCTGATTTTTGCTCCTGGGTGGTTAACTGCTGTTTTAAACTATCCTTTATGGTCGGAACACGACAAACACTCGCCAAACAGTGGAACATTTCACAGATCTGTCATGGGAGAGTGGGAGAAAGTGTCTGGTGGGCTGTTTTTACCAGCTGGAAAAGCATGGCTATTTTGTAATAGTCATAATTTATGAAAGAAAACAGATTATTTTTAGCTGGTGACGAGCGCTCGGCTACCCCGCTACAAATGACAGTATCAGAGTGTTCAGACACGAGCTAGCGACGACTGGATATTCATTTGTAGTAGTTTAAGTGGTGAACCGCAAAATATCAACACCAGACAAACAGAGTCCTCACGGCTTCCTCAGTTTACTTTTGTTTACATCAGGGCTGTAACTACATGAACCCACTTCTTTATTTCACTTTCGTTGCTTGGGAATGCACTCATACTTAAATATGACTATCCGAGCGCTGTAGTTGTAAGGATTGTGATTTAACGCTGCTAAAGCTGGTTAGGATGTACAGAAAGAGGCGAGTTCACTTCAGGACAGTATAGTGACACCACTGACCTCGTCACTCACACTCGGTCACAGGAGAACAGGTCGCCGGTCGCTCCGCTCAAACAGGGAATGTTTAACTCCGCGTTTCAGCCGTTGCTAAAGACTCATCTTACTCGTGGCCCCCTCCCTCTCTAATTATGTAGAAAAACTCGGAAGTGCGCCCTCTCCTGGCGACAGCAGAGTAGTGTCGCTTTTCTTGCAGTAGAAAACGCCACCAAGGCTTTCGCTGATCGTGGAAGTGTGAGAATGGTGTATTATATCGAACATTTATCGAACATGTCGTATCGCTCTATCGAGGAAAAGTTATATCGCGATAATTATCGTTATCGTTTTATCGCCCAGCCCTAACTCCAACTCATCCTAAAGGTATCAGATGGTGCTGCATCACTCCAGAGAATGCAGTTTCACAGCTCCACAGCTCAATGCTGTGTGGCGTTGTACCCCTCTAGCTGATACTTGGTACCAGACATGTTGACCTTAGGCTCATATGCAGCTGCTTTAGAGTTGACAGTACTTTTCTATGGAGACTATACAAGCTGTTTGTGCAATTGAACACTCGTGTCAGTAATGGGTGCACCTTAAATTAGCTGAATTCGCTAGACTTTGAAAGCATGTCTGGATATGTCTGGACATAATGTGTTTTGGGACAGTAACAAATAGTTTGGCTGAAAAAGCCCAGAGACAATAATAATGCATGTGTGTAGGCTTGTCTGTTTCTGGTGTTAATGTGAATTTCATGTGCTGCCTGAAATAAATAGTATTTGAGACTGTGAAAAAGCTTTAAGCCTTTTGATAGATTTCAGCTACCCAGAGAACATCAGCATCCCTGCTGAATGTCAGTGAGATAGAGCGGCAGTGAATGGACATTGTGAACATTTACAATTCTATGAGAGGTGAGAGTTGGGATTTGAAGAAAAAAAAAACAAAATACTGAGGGTATTCTTAATCCCACAAATGTTAAAACTATGCATGAAACACTTCATTTTATAGATCGCCAGGGATTTCTTTTTTTTTTCTTTTCTTGAAGCAGCATTTAATGAATTTTTTATTTGATGTGTTAAGGTCATTCCGAGTTTTCAAATGAGCAGCTTTCTCACGTTGTCACGCTCAATGTATCACTGCATTAAGACCTGTAATTGCATTTTACGGAATAATAGCAAATTAATGAATGCTAATAATGCTTTCTTCTAATGGAACAATGGCATGTTTGATTGGTTGACTGAAAAATAAAACTAGTGAGAGTGATGAAAGAGAACAAAATGTAATTACTTGTATTATTTGCATCATAATTGCCATTGGCTTTGAATGCACTAGTTGGTATACAAATACCAATTACAAAAGTGGCTCTTGTGCATTTAGTTTGCATTTTGCTTATATTGGCTATTAAAACACTCTACTGCATTACAATGAGACTTAAAATGTATCATACATCAAGTTCTGTACCTGAAAAGTGTAGAGACTGAAGCATAGCTGCTACATTTCGCTGTAGAAATAGATCTTGATGAAATATTCAATTACGTCTCCAAGATTGCCACAGTAGCTCAGACGAGGGAGAAGAAACATCCTCCAATCATGAGCAACGGATGCATCAAAATACTGTGAGATGTTATTATAGATCATTTCAGTTTATCAGACTCTTACATGTGCAGGATATGTGTCACATTACTGAAGGATGAGTGATTTATCGCGCTGAAATGCACCTGTATTCATTGGAAGTGTAGTATATCAGAGAGAGAGAAAGAGAGAGGCAGAGAGAGAGAACGTAATTTATACAGAGAGTTTATTCATATCTCCATAGCAGATATGCATATCTCTGTGTGTTGGGCTGAGAAGTGTGTGTGAAGATTGTTAGAGTGAAAACCGCTGCACCAAGAAAGACAACTCAGATGTGAGAAGGTAAAAAAAGTGTTACTTACAGCACCTAAATCCTAAATCTCCTTCCAAATAATGTATGTGCGCATATCTATGGCTACATTCATGCTGCAGGTAAAAGTGGCCTAAATCTAATCTTTTCTTCATTTGTGATACAGATTTTTTTCTGTTTGTAGTGTGAACCACAAAAAACACATTGGATCTGATGTCTTTAATTCTGATTTGGACCTCTTTCATATGTGGTACTGAAATCTGATATCTAATATGTGGCAATGCGGCCTCTGTCTGAACAATCAGATCGGAATTCATGCGACTTTTACGTCAGTCCACCTCAATGTTCGTCATAGTTTCGCATGCGAGAACAACCTTTATAGCAAAGACATCTGAACACCTGTTACTATGGATACGATTCACATCCTTCGTTTTAGGAGTGGAAGCGCAAGCAGTATAAACAAATAAGCGCAGCACTTTCCAGAGAGACAAATCAAATTAACAGCTATTCAAAATCAACTTTATTTCAGGAATAGTTTGAGAAAAAGAGAGATGCAAAGGCGTCAAAGTAGTTTCACACAGATCAGTGCTATATCCCCGTTTTGGTACTGATTTTGCATCCATTTGCTGTCATTCTTCTTCACGACAGGTAAACGAAAACTGCCTTTCTCTGTTTGATCAGTTGGAAAAGCACAGAAGTTCACAATTTTTAAATTATTTTCTGTGAACTTTGTTTAGCATGGTCTTGTTGGGTGCTGTTTGTCCTACAAGTAGCAGTTCAGACAGCTCATTTTTAAGTTTTTTATCTCAAGGAAATACAGAGTTTTGTGTTTTTTTGCGCATGTGGGTCAGTTCAGGAACAGACTGATGTCAGGTATACAGTGTTGTAAAAAGGTATTTGCCCCCTATCTTCTATTTTTGCATATCTGTCACACATGAATGTTTCAGATCATCAAACTACGGTTAATATTAGACAAAGATAACCCAAGTAAACACTAAAAGATGTTTTTAAATAATGATTTCTTTTATTGAGCGAAAAATGCTGTTTAGCCCTTCCTGGCCCTGTGTGAAAAAGTAATTGCCCCCTTAGCTACTGACTAACAACCAGTTAACCACATTTAATTGACTATAGGGTTCAGTTTCATCGGCCACACCCAGACATGATTACTGCCAGACCTGTTGAATCTAAACATCACTTAAATAGAACCTGTCTGGCAATGTGAAGCAGAAAGAACGTTTCAAAAAGCATTGTAAAGAGATTTAAAAAGAGATGCGAAACAAAGTCATTGAAATCTTCCAGTCTGGAAAGAGTTACAAAGTCCTGACTTGAATCCCATTGAGATGCTGGGACAAGACCTTAAATAGGCAGTTCATGCTTGAAAACCCTCCAATGTAGCCGAATTAAAACAGTTCTGCAAAGAAGAGTGGGCCAAACTCAAACTCGCAGACGTTAGGGTGACACAACCAGTTATTAGGTTTAGAGGGGCAATTACTTTTTTACATGGGTGATATAAGTTTTGAATAAATTGTTATCTTCAGTAAATGGTATGATCATTTAAAAGCTGCATTTTATGTTTACTCATGTTGTCTTTATCTTATGTTAAAATTAGTTGGATGATGTGAAACATTGAAATGTGACAAATTACAAAAATAAAAGAAACCAGGTGAGGGGCAAAGTGCCTTGCCCAAGGACAAAATCAGGAATATACCCAGTCATTCCTGAGATTTAAACCTGTGACCTTCCAGTTGCTGGCCTGCTACTAGGCCACGGGCAATCTCTTTAATTAAACATGTTGCTATTATTACTATTTTTACTTTAAAAAAAAACAAAAAAAAACAACCCCCCACGCCGAACCTGGTTTAACCATTTACTGTGGTTATTTTCTACACAGTTACTCAAAGAAGAGGACTTACTGGTACAGACCTGTGTGTGTGTGTGTGTGTGTGTCAGTCAGTCAGTCACTGTTAGTAACTGCTTGTGCTTTTTCCTCTCTCCCCCATTAAAGTTCCTCCCATCCTGTGATCTTCCATTAGACTGGGGGAAATGCTCACATTTCTCTGCAGGCTCCCGTTTTTTGCTATTTTGCAGTTCAATACGCCTTTATAAAGTGCCAATCAGAATGACTCCAAGACTTCCATTAGACAGGACTTAGGAAATTTAGCAGTAGGACAATAATGGCTTAGTAGCAGAATTAGTGAATTTGAGCTCCAGTGTGCATTAGGAAGTTTGTGGGTTTGTTCTTGCTAAGCTCATGGACATGCTGCACTCCTTGAGCAGATGAGTGTGCAGCCAAGATGTGCTCAACCTTCATGATAAATAAATGGCTTTTTTATGATGTTTAAACATGTCCAGTTCAGGCAGCACTGGAAGAATTTGACAAACACAGTGGCAAGAGGCAGCAAACAACCACTTTCCTAGAGCAATTGTGGAGGTCTCCAAAAACCTTTCCTTCTCCCACCGTGTGTGTTGCTGGAGAGAGAAAGAGGTACTGAGTGAATAGAGAAGTGAGGCTGCTGCAAGTCTTCAGTGACCTTCAGGAAAAGAGTGAGGAGTAGGGCTGGGTGAAATAGTTAAAAATATCTGTATATTTCAGTCTTTTGCTGATAAACAATATATCTCTGATCTTTCAGTCAGAAGAATCATAATTTTGGATGTAATATACAATCCAATTCGTTTTGTTCTTCATGCATTCCTTGTACTGAAAGATTTTTTTTTTACATCTCTTTTTCAGGACAGTTTTCATTTTAGCAAACACTGCTATCCAAAGCAATTTACAGTGTTAAGCAAATGTATCATTGGTTGTCTAGCAGTGGCATTTTAGCCTGAATGGGAAATTTGCTCCTGTTCTTTTGTGCACTGAGTGGTGGTGTTATCCACTATGCTATCCAACACCTTTCCATGCTGTGTTATTGCTTGAGGTTGCTGTTTTGCTGATGGGTCTAAAGTGCTCATACTTGCAAGACATGTAGAGGTTTAGAGTCTGTTAGAACTGTCACAATCTTTAGAAAAGTAAACACACATAAAATGCATTTAGATCACTGTGATGTTCACAATGTTGCAGAATTTGATCTCATTGCCAATTTATTGCAAATATTACATCATCCAGCCAGGAAGAGAATGACCATCAGAAAAAAAAATTGTTAGGATTTGGGGACAAGGAGCTGGCAACCCATGACTAATAGAAACAGCACAGCTCACAGTTTAAAATTGCAGGGGGAAAAGGATCGATTGATCCTGAGGCATTCTGCACACCTCCCCCCTTTCGTTCTCTGGCTATTCTTAAGCGTTCCTCTCAAGCACCTTGATGTCAGAGAGGAACAAAGCCTTGGCGATGGGGTCAAAGAAAATAAAGCCTGAGATGAAGAGGAAGAAAAAGAAAGTCCCTTTGCACATACTGCTTCCCAGTCTTCCTCTTTCTCTTGCTTTTCTCTTCTCATGTTTTCACACTCGTTTGGCCTTTTCCTCATCTGTATCCACTTGTGTCTTTCCCCCTTCTATATCTTTGTTCCCTATTCTTCTCCCAGTCCACTATACCTGACTTCCAGGTCCTCAGTAACTTTTTCTTGTTGTTTTTTTGCCTCTTCTTCCTCCCTTACTTGTACACATCGATTCTCACCCTGTCTCTCTCCCCCTCTCCACAATCCTCCACCCTCTCTTTTCCTTGGTGTCTGTTCTCTGTACTCTGGGTGATAGCATCTCTGCGAGTGGCTGTGCTCCTGCAGAGCTGGGGATGAATGATGATGGGGCTGTGATCGCTCCTAATCTCGTTATGTATGTTTCGGCGCCCTTGGGAGGGTCAGTGAGGGACGTGCCGGACTTTATCAGATTTCACCAGCCTCCAAGGCATAATTTGCCAAAGGTCACTTGACGTTTGATATTTCTGCTTGTGTGAACAGCATGTGTGTGCTGGAGAACGAGGGAGTCTGCTTAATAAGAGGGACCTAGTCAAAGGTTATGCACAGATGATGCCCAGCACAAATATCACAAGGACAGGAGGGACATCTGAACTTATTGACCAGATCAGCACTGTGTTCATGGTGAAGCCTGTCCATGGTTTAAAATGCCATATCATGGAAAACCAAATTTTCTTTGCGTATGTTTGTTATAATGTGCAAACACTGTTGAAGTTTCGCATATCATTCATTTCCCAGTCCATATGGTCCATATATGGAAACTAAGCTGCAAAAACAGATGGTTTTGAATTCGTAGTTCTTGTGATGTCATAACAACAAACATTTATGTATGTCAACATATTTAACCTACATCATTTTAGCCCCACCTTCTTGTGTTATCAGGATTGTTTCAACCCAGACTGCTTTTTGAACAACACACTATAGCAGATCAGAACAGAAGTCATGTACACATATTAATCTTAAAGACACAGCAAACAAAATGAGCCTGTTTTTTTCTAAAGGATAAAGATATACTTGGGGGAAGAAGTCAAACAGAACAAAATAAAATGTAGGATATGGACCCTGTAGGATTTTGGAGCTTAAATGTAGTTCACTGTTCACACTGTAAGTCATCACAGAAGCTAATTTATTCTAACATTATTTTGAAACAAAAAAAAAAAAGCAGGGGAAAAACGTAAGGTTACAGGTTCACTGCATTAATAACAGAGAAGTAGGACACAATTCTTTTTATTTATGATTCTCTCCAAAGTGAAGCTGTCAGGCAGCAGCAGAGATGACTCCATTTCACACAAAACCTTTGCTCACCTTAGAAAAATAATGTTCCACAGTCATGTAATGGGATGAAACAAGGCTTATAATTGAATATGTATGACCGCTAATGCATAAAGTGCTGTGTATTGTCCATGCCTCACTTCAAGTCTTTATTTCTGAACATCACTGAGGTGTCAGGACTTGGAAGTGAAGTACTCTGAGAGAAATTTCGTCTACCACTGTTAAAGATAGAAACACAGGTTGAGGAGCATGTTTCAGTTGCTTGATGGACCATTTTTATTGACAAAGGTAGATCACTGTTGCTTGCTGGCATTTGTAGCGTTTGTTTTGTCTAGTTATTTCCTGATCCACTTACCATAACCTGTCTTTTGACAAGCAGTGAGATACAAGGAATGCTATGTGGCAATATTGCAAAAGTATTGCAACAGAGAGTGAAACAGAAAATCACACTTATTATTTCTAGAATTTCATGGTCATCATTGTTGCTCTGGCTAAGTCATTATAGTCTTGCTGTCAGAAAGCTTGCATGTAAATATAAAAAGAGAAAAAGCAGGAACTAAAAACATGATAGTAACAATACACAGGTGGTTATACTAGTATACCTCCTCTTCTTCCTGTTTGTTCATAATGTTACTTTGACTCTGAATGCTTCACGAATACAAAGGTAGCAGTGCTATTTTGAGCTTTTGATTCTTACTCCTGTGCCTAAATTGAATTCACAGCCTGTCAAACTGGAAGGAACTGTGTCAAAGTGTGTTTCATTCGCTTTCATGACTCTATATCCAGTATCTGACTGTCAGTGCAATAAAAAGACAGCTGAGCAGTCTATACTTCACTGCAAGAGCATTTACTTTAAATTCACTTCTCTACAAGGCTCCTTTCAAGGATGTCTTAATGCGTATGTTGTTTATCTCTATCTCGAGGACCAGGCCATGCAGTGGCTGCTCACATGCCATGACAAGTCTTAAATGCAGGGCAGCTTTGATGAGGCAAATGTATGCAGATCCAACAGTTGAGGATGTCCTGCTCAGCATTGAGGAGAGGAGCCCTCTTGCTTTCTCTGGGCTCTGTCTTACTTGTCTGTGGAACCTGTCCAAGCTGCAAAGCAGCGCGGTCCATCCTCAAGCATCAGGGCTTTTGAGTGCCACTTCACAATCAGTTACACTTGATCTGACAGCCTCAGAATGGCCAGACTTTTACTTTCTGGATCCAATCCTGCAACAAGGTGTGCTTGTCTGTTCTTCAGGGAAGGCAATTTTCTTGCAATTTCATTGCACGCGCACCCAGTCGTGCCATTTGATCGGTTAGGACTTTAAGGATTGGTTGGAATTTTTGGACTGTTTTTTTTTTCTGTTTTTTGGTCATATAGCATTCAACATGGGTGGTAATGGGCACAGTGGTGGAGAGTGACATTTGCCCTGCTGTCTCCAGGAACCCTTCAGGAACCAGATTACAGATTGCAACACCAAAGCCCAGCAGCTGCCTTAACAGACAGAAAGCCTGCTCTCTCTCCTTCCAGAACATCTGTCTTCGATTCATCAAGCCAACATCTCTTCATGTTTCTTCAAAAAGTGTCTCCATCAAAGAGGGCTTCAGTAGTGTCTGATGTTGAAATCATTCCGACTGGAAACCTCTGTGGTGTTCTGGGTATTTCTTATTTATTTATCTTTCATTTTTATCAGGCGGCCCCACTGAGACAAAAGTCTCAGTTTTGATTAAGTCTCAATGTTCTTAATGCCCCACCAAACACTGAGGATCTGCGACTAGATAAAACCAACAGCAACTCTTTTTTAGTTTTATGTTTTTCAAAAAACCTCTTTTTTGTTTTGTCATAACTGCAACATTACCAGAATTAGTCAAGGGCTTTGTGAAGCGTGGTGAACAAGATTAATGTCTACTGTGAAGATTCACGGGTTTGTGTTTTATATTTCACCGAAGAACATTAGTTTTGAACATGCTTCAAAACATGCCTTGAGAGAGCAAGACTACGCAAGAGACATGCATTCTTATGCAGCTCCGGTGCTATGTGGACAGTGAGAGTCCCTGAGCAAAGGCCAAGTCCTACTGTCACGGGAGTCCTGCAGTATCTTTGTAGTTGTATGGAGTAAGCAGCTACCAGCTTTCAGATTTGCAAAATTAAATATCTGATTTATATTGTGTGCAATGTATATTTACTTTAGATATGCTGACTTTGATTTTTACTGATGCTCTTTATTTTTACTATGTGATCACAAACATCGTCCAAATATTAATTCAAAATCAGGGGTTTCCAGTCTTACCTGCAAAGGGCCAGTGAGGCTTTTATTCCAAAGCAAGGGCACATCTGATCCCACTTGTTTAATCAAGTCTCAGCCTTCAAACAACTGATCACAACTGAGCTCCTCTTTTGATAGAATGAAACCCGCAGCCACACCGACCCTTTGCGAATGAGGTTGGAGACCCCTGGTTAAAATCATTAAATGTCTATATCTGACATTGGACACTTCTTTTGGCTCATATGTTCACTGAGCTTACCTGAGCATCAATCTGAAGAAATTATTCAAATTGCTTTACCATATGGCTGATTCTACTTACATCGTTCATCATATTAAATTCATATTAAATTTGGTCACATGGGGCTACATGTCAACAAAACAATAGAAAGCCGGATTTTAATGTGAATAAAAAGATTACAAGCAATCAAAAAAATTTAAATGAGTAATGTTATACATTCTAAAAAATGGTTTGTCAGTTCAGTCTGAAAACAAATAAAACTTTATGTGGTAAGCAATTTATCTGGTCTTATTCAGCTCAAATAAATACTTTAAATGAAATAACAAAGCAACATTTTGGTTAAACTACATTTTTCGGGAGAAAAAAAAAGTGTTTTACATCAAACATTTTGCCCTGTTCTGCTTTTTACATTGTCGATATTTGACGACTTTAATAGACATTGTTTTTAATTAATTATGCTAAATGTACTTTTTGACTAAATGAATAGGTTATCTGATATTTCCCACCATATTACATGCTGTTCAGTTGTCTTTTAGATGTTGGTCCTTGATTGGTCAAACCCATAAAAAGTGTAGATGAACTTTTTACTTCTCATACAAAATGCACAAGGTTAACCAGAAAGGATGATCAGGTTGTCTGAAACTTTCATACAAAGAATACAAGGTCAGTGAGATAAACTGTGTACATCTCTGCATCTCTGTTTTGCGCTTGTCTGTTTTCCTGGTAGATGCACATTGCTGGAGTGTTTTGTGAAATATCCTGTTTCCAGTTCATTCAGTCATTTGGACACGGTTAACCTTTAGTGAAGAAAGTTTTTGCTCTTGCTCTTAACAAGGTTTTGCTGTCCTTCTGACCGTTAATTCTCCATCAGACAAAATAAAGACCCTTCTGGTACCAAGGCAACAAGGACTGTCTGGTCGCTGTCTCATATTTCTCCCATGAATCACCCCAAAGCCCTTGGAGTAAGGAGATGGAAGTCTTCTGCACTGCGTTGGTAAACAAGGTCTCTCAGCAGGCTCGTGTTAATCTTGTTAGCATTTGTGGGTTTGAAGGGTGTTTGGGTCAGTGTGTCCTGATTAGGTAAGGGCAGAGAGACTGAGGCTCTGGGCCGTGTGTGTGTGTGTGTGTGTGTGTGTGTGTGCGCACATGTGTGTGTGTGTGTGCGTGCGTGTGTGTCTGCGTGCGAAGACTTTAGGTCCCTACAATGACAGAAAAATGAAAAAGTCAGTTTGGTTATTTAACTTTGGGCTTAGCAGTGTTTAACTACACTAACAATCAAATACAATAGAAAACTCACTCAGTAATACCAGAACATTCCTCTCCTTGTAGATGGAGCTCCTGACCTCAGTGTCCTACTGTCCCTCCATGTGTAATCACCATGTCGTTCTAAGTAATACCCAGAAACTTGCTGGACCGTCCACTTAAAGTGAATGTACACCTCTCCTTGTCTTTTTGGATGTATTAAGTGCATTTTATCTGGTTGTAGATATGCCAATAGTCTTTAAAAAGCCTGCCATTTTTCTACAAAGTCAAAGGCTTTAACTACTCTTGGATGAAAGACCTGTTCTTGTGCTTCGCTTCTTTCGTTCTCGGTGTTGAGAGAGATGGATAGATGCCAAACGTGTTGTTCCCTTGAACGTATCTAAGGAGAAAAGCACTGCAGAAGCTGAAGAAATAGATAAACAAGGGCTTTGGAAAGTCAGAATGGGAAACAACAGTTTTTTTTTTTTGAATAAGTGAAAACAGCACAAATGTGCCAGAGATGCTCTGCAAAAAAAAAATAATAAATCTCAAATCTACTATTTTTTCCCCTTGCTGTCCCTTTTGTTCTCTGTGAACTAAGTGAAAGCCAAATGCAAGCAGTTTTAATGTTCTGTTTTTTAAGTGAGATCCACTCCAATGTGAAGTGCATATTATTTTAAATGCTTGAACCGATACATTCGTTCAGATGATATGCTTTGTCAGAGCACTTCACTAATAACTAGTCTCATAGCTTTTGATTTGTCGAGGAAAGGAAGTTCTACATTGTTCAGACATCAGTCATCCTGTCCCTGAACCAATTTCTACTCTGTCAGATAAGATTTCTAAATAACTGTGCACATTTGCATAAGTCTCATTAGCTATATGTTGACTAACAGCAGTGATGTTATTTACAGTAATTGTCTCTCACCGTGCTGTGGTCCTCCTGTTCCTGCAGGCTCCTACATGATGGTGAACTCCTCTCAGCACGCTGCAGGCCAGAGAGCACAGCTGCTGCTGCAGACACTCAGTGAGAATGACACACACTGCGTCCAGTTCAGCTACTTCCTGTACAGCCGGGACGGCCACAGCCCTGGGACGCTGCGGGCATTTGTGCGGGTGAATGGTGGCCCCCTGGGCATCCCCGTCTGGAACGTCTCTGGCTCTCAGGGCAAACAGTGGCACCAGGTGGAGCTGGCTGTCAGCACCTTCTGGCCCAATGAGTATCAGGTAAGAGGATGTTACTCAATCTGAGTCAGTGTTTCATTGTGGAAGTCATGACCCAAAAATTGTATTAATGGGGAAAAAACATCTAAGTGGTTTTGAAATTAGTCCTTAAATGTAGATTGGTGGCCTTATTACTCCCCTCGTCATTTTTTTTTCCCAGTTAGGACTCCCCAGTCCCCCCACCCTCCCAAATGGATGCCCATTCCTGCCCATTCCTACCAGGTATAACAGAAAAAACTGCCTGTGTTTTTTCTTCTTCTCTGTTTCTGGCAGCAGTAGGTCAAAATATTGATTTACTATGTTGAAGTAATGACCTAGTATATTGTAATATTGAGTCAGTCTGGCAAGATAAAGACTTATTTTATCAAAATGTTGGCTTACTATGTTGGAATAACGACTTATTTTCTCAAAATAGTTACTTGCTATGCTGAAATAATCACTTAGTATCTCATAATAATTATGTATTATCTGAACATAATTACACACTTTCATGAAATTTAATAACTGATTTTGACAGTGTCAAAAATCTCAAGAACATAAGTCAACATTTTGATAAAGTAAGTAATTATTTCAAGACTTTTGAAAAAAATACTTTTTTTTTGAGATATTACGTCAATATTTCAAGGAAGCTCAAAAGTCAGTATCTGGACAGAAACAGAGGAGGAGGAAAACGGGAGTGGGCTTCCATACCCATCTCCATAGTTTCACTTTAACATCTTAAAAGAGGTTTTCCTGTGAATAGTGTCAAACTAAACTCACCTGACGAAGCCCCACTACAGAATCCCAGCATAGTGAGTAAATTAAGCAAGATACTAAAACTGCAATTAAAAGTAAAAAATAATGTGTAATAATCTGCTCTATTTTAATTTATTAAATAGAGCAATAAACTCCATTGGCTGGTGGGGAAGAGTTAGATTTTAAAATGGTTTGTCTCAACTGCACAGCTAAATTATGCTTTTCCATTAAAAGGGTGAAGTTTTCTTGTCAGTGCTGTTTTGCTGTGTTGAATTTCAGGACTGTGTGTGTCTAACATGGCTGATTACTGCACTGTTTCTGTGTGGTCGCTAATATCATTACATGGTAATAACAGCCACACAGACATAAATTAATTCAGCTTTGCTTTACCATTAGAGGGAGAATAATTTAAATAGAAATGCAGAGTTGTTGTAGAATTAGCCTACCTCTACAACAAAACTTGGACCGCTATTTAAGATTTACAGACTTACTTAGTGTTGTTCCTTTGTTTCTGCGCTTTTCACACTGATTATCGCTTTTCAGAGCAGCGCAAAACAGCTGTTACTGTGCCCTTGATAAAAGTGCTATTGTTATTTTGCAAAAGATGTAGAAGATGGGGTTGGTGGTTTGTGTTTGAAAGAGCACTATGCATAAACAGGAATAATGTTTGTATTTTCATTTTTTATAAAAGTTTGTGTATGATGTTAAATATACATTGAAAAACGAATATTTTTTTCCTTTTCCTGTTTAATCGATCAATAAAAATCATAAGGTGCTTAATAATTGATTATGGAAATAATCATTAGTTGTGGCCCTACTTTCTGTCATTTGTATTACAGTCTGTTAGATAAGAGGCAAACACCATATCACATAAAACACAATATATATTTGATTCATTATTTTATTATCATCAATAAATATTTTGACAGTTTTACACTATTATGGCAGTTTGTAGACAAATTTGAGTTGGAGACAAGTTCTAGGTGACTAACAAACCAAGGAATGTAAGAACTAATTGCAGAACACCCATATTTTTAAGGATTCATAGAGAAAGTAATGATGACTATGGCTTACAGGATTACGATCTGCACTTGCACTGTGAGGTCAGTATAGCTTTAGTAGACAGTTTGATTGGCAGCAGTGCTTGAGACCCACTGATCTAGTTTTGGTGACACGTGGTGATTGTAACACAGTGGTATCCAATTAGAGCACCACTAATGACTAACATCACCTTTGCCCTCAGTCTAAGAATTACACAACATAGTAGAAGGGTGACCCTCTTATTAATCACACCCCCTGCTCTCTTTAATTAGCATTGATCTGGGCCTGCATGTAGGTTAACGCTACAGGGCCTGGACAGGCATCATATGGACACTGAGTGAGCAGAGTTGGTGTAGTCCAGTGGTCACCAATCCTAGTCATGAAGATCTACCTTCCTACAGAGGCTAGTTCCAACCACAACCTGCCCACCTGCTTCAGCTACTTAACTTGTTCTTTTTCGATTGGCTGGATCAGATGCATTACCGCTAAATTTTGATTGGAACTGAAATCTGCATGAAAGTAGATCTCCAGGAACATGTGACCACTGGTTCAGTGGTTCAGTGCAGAGGATAGGATTTTCATGTTCAGAAAGCATTAAGGGGTCATAACACATGGGTTAGGATTATTATGACAGCCACCAACTGAGATTTGTATCTGCAGCCTTTGTTGCCACTTACTGCAGACTGGCTCTCTGTAAAAATGTTACAAACATAGAACAAATAAACAGTCCGAGTGAGATTGTGATAATCTCTATGTGCCACTTGGGAAACTTATTACACCCCCCAAACTTCAACACATTCAACAGCCAAAGGACCTCCCTACTGTCCCATATCACCACACATGCAGCCCAGCACTACTGTTAAAGCAAAACATTATGAAATCTCTAACCATGACAGCTTCTGGCCTGCCTCCATCCCATCCCCTGATTGATTGGTGCCTGTGGTCGGCGCCCTGGCGGCCCTGTAGGCCATCATAGGGTAAAAGCAGGCGACCAGTGTGGGCATCATCCATAAATTCAATTTCTCCTTTCTGCAAACTCTGCGCAGCTGTCAAAAAGCAATTAAGTTGAGTAGTGTGTGTTTTATCGAGAACTGTCAATCCCTCGGACTTAATTAACTTTCCCACGCCGGTGAAAAGATATGACCTTCATGTGTAAATAATAGCCCACTCGCCAAGTCGCATCTGTGAAAGGTGGGGGCAGTAGCGAGAGTATATTAGACGCCAATGATGAGAATTCAGCTTCAGAGTGATTGGGATCACACGTCCATGCGTCACACAAACTGTGATTGACAGCTGAGTCCCAACAGCATAAACACACACAAACAAAGTAAAAACGCAATAAAGCAATATAACCAGAATTTTCCTCCTTTGGTTTTTGCTTATGAAATATGCTAGGTGATTCATTCTGCCAGTCTGTTTGCTGGAGAAGTTTTTCTACCAGTTTCCACCGTTTCCTCATTAAAACTCTGAATAAGTAAGCAGATACACCCGGCAGTGTGGGCGATCTGTGAGAGAGTGTGTGCTACATTATTGTATGTGACAGACAGAGGGTCGACCAGTGCATAAATGATGCCTGTTATAGCAGATGTGATTGGCTTGATGAGTTTAATCTTTGCTTCAGTCACACTGTGGGAAACTGGGTGGGAGTCAGAGCTCACATACTCAGAGTCTGGCTTTGTTCATGCCAGTGTGCTAGGCAGGGAGTGGGTAGTGTAACCTAAACCCAAACTCAAGTAAAAGTGTTATTTTGGTGATATAATGACTCAAGGAAAAGTAAAAGTACCTTTCCAAAAACAACTTTAGAAGTAGCAGGTCTAAAAGCTACTGACTTTCTGAATAACTTCTAGAACTACGATGGAAGTTCTCCAGCATCAGCAAAGGAACCAAGATTTGTTAGGCTCTGTTCTTCTCTTTGGTCTACATAAAAACATACACGCTAAAAGCTGGAAATATGAGGTTTTGTCCCAACAGTGACAAAAAGTAAAAGTATCTTCATCTGATAATACTTGGGAAAGTACAAATCCATCAAAATGTTACTGAAGTACATGTAACTAAATAGATGTACTGCTCATCTCTGGTGCTAGTGTATGGACCACATGACAGACTGCCATTTCAAAAGCACTTTACAAAAGCATTTTAAAATGGATTTCTGATGGGTTTTCGATGAGGCATTTAAGGTGCAGCTATTTAAACAGACATGCCTTATTCTCTGTGAGTGTTGTAAGAGGTCTCTGCATTCTAAAGCTGTGGTTTGAGTTATGAAAGCTGTATCCCTGAATAAGACAAGTTTCCATGCTGCTAACAAACGTTGCCATCAGTTTTAGGTAGTGTCTGGTACAACCATTACTTGGTGTTTCTTCGGTGAAAGGGTTGTATAATGTAACATCAAAGCTCACTGAATGACTCCGGAATGACTCTACATGCAGTGTTCTGCTTCATCCAAATGGTACAACCAGGATCATAATCAGTGGAAAGAGCCTGATCTTGTGTTCGTGCCCACGTGTCTGTGTACATGCACATGTGAGAGGGTATGTGTGCTGTGTGATATTTACCGATGCCCAGCAGCACATGTACGCATGTATGCATGTATGCGTCTGATGCTATATGAAAAGGTTACTTTAGTGCGTAGGTGGGCTCCTGTTTCAGAGTGTTCCTCAGTGTACCACCAAAGATGAAGGGAAGATAATCCCATCCTGCCTGTTCAGAGGGGAGGCTGTGTGTAATGTAGCAGTGGAAAGGCTAGATCTATCTAACACCGCTGTAGGCAGGAAAGTAGGAGGAAAATCTAATTTGGCAAGAAACCTTTAGTTGGCCTTCATCCGCTGAGAGCGGCATGCTCTCCTCAGTGCGTGTGGTTCTTTGGTTGTTCTTTTCTTTTCTTTTTTTTCTTTTCTTTTCTTTCATTCATTCTTTTTTGTTCTGTCCATCTATCTGTGTACCCTTGGTATTGCTCTCTTCCTCCCTCCTGCTCACTGCAGCTGGACTTTGTCTGAAAGCCTCCTAATCATTACAGAGAGAGAGAGAGAGAGAGAGAGAGAGAGAGAGAGAGAGAGAGAGAGAGAGAGGGAGAGAGAGAGAGAAAGAGAGAATGGGGGGGTTCAGTCTGCTTATGCTGGTAATCTCAGCTCAGCCACTTTAAAGCCCACATCGCCCCTGAATACTGACAGATCCTGCCAACACTCCGCAGAGAGAGAGAGAGAAAGAGAGAGAGAGAGAGAGAGAGAGAGAGAGAGAGAGAGAGAGAGGAAGAGAAATAAAGAAAATGAAAGAGAGAGAGAGAGGGAGAAATAGGGAGAAGGAGAAAGGAGAGAGAAAAAGTAAGAACGAGATAGAGAAAAGGCGAGGACAGAAAGAGGGAGAAGATGGTATAGAAAAGGAGAGAGAAAGAAACAAAGAAAGAGACAGTGGGAGAGAGGAAAAAGGGAGTGAGGGAGAAAATGAGAGAGAAGAAGAGATAGAAAGAGATTGAGAGAGAAGAAGAGAGAAAGAAAAAGGGGATAGAGAAAAGGAGAGAGAGAGAGAAATAAAGAGAATAGGAGAGAGAGAGAGAGGTTGGGAGAGAGAGAGAGTGTGAAAGAGAGAGAGAACAAGGGCACAAAGAAGTGAAAACACCGCTTACTTATCAGAAAAGGCGATGCAGAATGAATAAAGAATTAAACATGGTCCCTGAAGGCCATCTACTGCTATCATCCTCCATGTCTCAGCCAACAAATGAATAAAGCATCAATGGAGGAGGTTGAGGAGGCGTTCTCCAGAGGCTCCACAGGTGGCTTCACTGCGCTGGGCTCGATGCTCAGTGCTCGCCAGAGGCTTTTAGTGCTAAAGCGTGTGGCTTTAAATATTTAGCGGAGTTGGTTGCAGCATCCGCACAGGCAGCCAGCACATCCCCCTGTGGATCTACAGCGATAGTCCAGGATAAAGAGGTCTACCACTGTCAGGAGCAAATGAGAAAGCTGTCAGTGGGAGTGTGTAAGTGAGCCTGCAGGTGATCAGCACCTCTCATACACACTTCACCTCAGGCTGTGTTTGTGTGATAAAGTAAGAGGGCTGCACATGCTCTGATATTATATTTATTAAACCATAACTTTCACTAACTTTATTTAATGTTTTCAGCATTAATCAATTAATGTATTCTTTCTTTTCCGTATTTCATATAATGTCTTTAAAAATAGTGTTACTAACTAGGGGTGGGCAATATGATGATACTGATAATTAGCATAATAAATTGCATCACATTACATCACAGTATACTTCTCTGAGCATATCATGGATCTTATCAGTACTTAACCCTTCAGATCCCAAAAGAATTCTTGAATACTTTTGGAGATAACTGACATTTTTGGAGTTTATTGGAGGATTTTGGAGGATTATTGATCACTGTTTTAAACAAATCATAAAACAGGTAAAATTGACAGTTATAAGTTCATTCTTTAATATGAAAACAAAACCAAAGGATAGAAACCAGCATAGCCAACGTCTACCAGATCAGGACTCAAATTGTACTAGGCATTTTAATTTTAGTTTAGGAAACACTAAATATTCAAAATAATGAAAATAATAAAAAATAAGAATTCAGAGAAATAAATATTGAATAATAATACTGAATGAGATTAATGTTTGCCTACCAAAACTGTTTCACTTATGATATGTTTATTAAAATTATATATAATAATCTCATGGTCTTAAATGTAATTCATGTGTCGAAGATTACTGTAATTATTGTGTTTATGTCAGAATTCACCTCAGCAAAATCACACTTTTCAGCCGCTGCAGATAGATGCAGTGCAGCCAGCAGAGGCCATTTTGAGTTCTAGAGGGTTTAAAGACAACTGCATGTTTCATTACAAAGAGAACATAATTAGACCTATATAACTGTGTTTAGTGCAGTGCAGTGTGTGAAACACTGAATGATAATGATTAATGATTAATCTTTTAGCCCTGTTTATCTTTAAAATGCCTTGAAATATTGTAATGTTATATTTGTGCCACATCTCCCACCCCTATTTTTTACTAGTATCAGTGCTATCATCATAAAATCTCATGTCTCTGAAATGGTTACTTCATAGAAGAAGGAAAAGCAAACACTCTTAAAGTGTGTCAGTCAGTCTGTTCACTATGAAATGTTTACACAGTGTTAAGGGCAGAGGTTTTAACAAGACAGTGCTAGTATGCAGTCAGACTTTTCTTTCTGTGCATAGTAAATGAGTATGCATCAGTGGATGGGATCATGCTTCTTGCTGCAGTTTTGAAGTGACTTTGACTCCACGGTGCGTTAGGGGCTTGAATGTGAGAGGGCTTGCTGTCTGCGCTGATAAAGATGGGCTTCTATCCATATTTATGTGACGGGAGATGCCACATTGCTTGCTATCTCTGTGTATGAGAACATCAGGAGGACAGGGTGGGGCAAAGTGAGAAATTGGAGAAGAAGATATACAGAGAGAGAGAGAGAGAGAGAGAAAGAGAGAGAGAGAGAGAGAGAGAGAGAGAGAAAGAAGAGAGAGAGAGAGAGAGAGAGAGATCACCTTGAGCTTGAAATATTTGATTTGAAATCTCGCCTGTCTGCTATGCTCAGCGCTGCATTTCTGCTGTTATTGGTGAAGGTGTGTGAGATAGGAGGAACCTTGTTATCAAATATTAAAGATGTTATCAAGCCCGCCAAGACTACCGAAGAGAGTTGGATTCGTATGTGTTTGCCTTAGTCTTTCTCCTCTCTACCTATATTCACTCTATTCTCTCTCTCTCTCTCTCTCTCTCTCTCTATATATATATATATATATATATATCTCGCTTTCTTTCTCTCTCTCTCTCATACTCCCTCTCTCTCCCAACATCAGTGCTTTCCCACTCTTATAATAGCACTCATATCAACAGTGCTTCACTGCCTTGACTGTTTCCACCACATTATAAACAAAGCCTAAGGAAAACAATGGAGTAATTAAACACAGGCAATTCTGTTAAAACAAAGTGGGCTTGATTGGCGAAACAATAAGAATGTAATAATGGTGGCAATGAATAAGTGTAACACAACATGGAGCAGAATGTAAAAGCAAGGAGATTTATGAGATCCCCTTAATTTGTGCATTAAAATGGAGATGAAAGAAGTACTGGCACGTGAACGTATGGTACGTGAACTAAACCTAGATGAAAAAAGAATGTTTGTTGTTATTGATAAGGAGTCATTCTCCACCACTGTTCTGTATAAAAAAAGGTGCAGTTTTGCTTCTGGGCCTGTAAAGTCTTTGAGAGCAGGAGTGCTGAAGCCTCTTTGTATTAATCTTTCACCAGAACATATTCTAAATAGAAAGCCTGCAAGATATGGGCAGTATTTCAATTTTTCTGCTGCTTTCTGCAAACTTGTACCTTTCATAGCTTTCATTCTTCTGAAAAAGATTCAGAGTTTTTTTCACTGGTTAAATAAAATACATATGGTGTGTGTGTATATATATATATATATATATATATATATATATATATATATATATATACATATATATATATATATATACACACACACCATATATACCATTAAATATATATTAAATAAAAATATAAATAAAAATGATCTCAAAACAGACCTTGATCAGCACTGTTTAAATTGCTTCTCTCTCTCTCCTTCACCGCACTTCGACTGCTGTTCCTCCTGTCTTGTTTGTTGCAGTGGGTGGACGCTATCAGGGCTAGTACTCTCTCTCTTCCTTCTGATAATGCTCCTCTCTCCCCTCTCGCACTATCTCTGTCTGCCTTCAATCGCTGTAATGTGTATATATAGGAGGTGACAGTAAAGGTGGAGATAAAAGTTTATTTTTGTATCCATTCCTCTCCTGCTGTAACCCCCCTCCACCTACCCAACCCCATACTTCTCTTTTTCCTCTTTTCCCATCACTCTCTCTCTCTCTGACTCCTGCTCTCCTCTGTGCTGCAGTAATTCATAAGTCTGGTCTAAACAATCTCTCTCTCTCAAACCTTTTTTAAAGGACCCATGTCTAAATATCTTGTAAACCCTATAAAACCAATTTTTATTGCTTTTTAAAATAAAAATTTGAGGTACTGTATAACCATTGTTAAAATTTAAAATGTGCTGTTTACTGCCCATTACACTAAGAGGAAAGGCCTGCAAAAACAGCCTGTTTAAATTTGATGTCACAAACATCAGCACGTTTAAATATGAAAGCCCATTTAGCCTACAGCAGTTTAGCTGCTCGTTCATGTTGAAGTGGTAAGGAGTGCTGTTACTACAGACGGTCTGTAGCAGAGTTATTGAAGCAGATGTTGAAAGGAATTCCTTTCCTTGCAGCCTGGACTGCTTTTTAAACAATAGGGGTAATTTGCATACAGTACTTATTTATTTATTTATTTATTTATTTTCCCAGCATGTAAAAGGTGTGTTTAATGGGACTCAGATCTGGTGATTGTAGTATATTTGGGATCATTGTCTTGCTGTAGGATGAAAACCCATCCAGTGGGTTTTGAGGCATTCTCATAAATTTGAACTAATTAAGATGTTTCTGTCACCTTAGAATTAATTGTGCTACTGCCATCAGCAATTACATCATCAGTTAAGATGAGTTAGCCAGGACCTGTGACATACATACAGACCCAGGCCATAACACCCACACCACCATGCTTTACAGATGAGGAATTCTTTGGATCTTGGGCAGTTCCCTTTTGCCTCCATGCTTTATTTTTGCCATTGCTCTGCTACAAGTTAATCTTGATCTTATCTGTCCACAAGACCTTTTTTCCAGAACTCTGCAGGCTCTTTTAAGCACTTTTTTAGAACACTGTAAAAACTTGGCCATCCTGTTTTTTCATGGCTAACTAGTGGTTTGCAGTTCACAGTGTAGTTCTGTTCATGAAGTCCTTTGAAGACAGTAGTAGTGCGTTGACAGATCCACATCTGCCTCCTGAAGAGTGTTTCTGATCTGTTGGACAGGTGTATGGGGATTTTTCTTTATTATGGTGAGAATTCTTCTGTCACCAGCTGTGGAGGTCTTCCTTGGCCTACCAGTCCCTTTACGGTACACTCTTAAAAAGATGGGTTTTCAAGGGTTCTTTAGTAAAGAAAATGGTTATACGTAGAAGATCTTTTTAAGTGTAAACTCAGCTAATGAGGTCTCTCTTTCTTCCTGGTAATATTACAAGCGATTAATTTTGGTAAGCCAGCAAAAGCAGACCCCAAAGGTGACCAAAAATCTAGAATCAAATCTAGATTCTGAAAGCTCTCTTAAACTTGTTTAAGCAACTGAATACCCCATAGTAATCACAGACACCTGTGAAGCCATGTGTCTCAAACATTAAGCTGCCTTTTTGTGTAGAAAGTAATTTGTATGGTAAAATTATAATTATGTGGTAAAACTGTAATTATGTATAAAAATACCTTTTATTAAAATCTGAGAATCTGTGCAGTTTAGCCACATGTGAATTGGGTACAAATTTAAAACTGTGGAGTACATAAAAAATAAAAAATAAGCCTTTGTCCCATACATGGAGGGCTTTGTATATCAGTACTAAAGGTACTGTAACAAGCCAGTTTAATTCAACAAGATAGAGGTGGAGAATGGTCATGTAAAATTGAATTATGACCGTTTTGTAGTGAAGCACCAATACCGCTCTGACAGAAGTGGAACCCCATGTGGTCTTTTGCTGTTATAGCCCATCTGCCTCATGGTGTGACACTCTGAGATGCTTTTCTGGTCACCACAATTGTACAGAGTGGTTTTCTGAGTTACTGTAGCTTTTCTGTCAACTCGAACCATTTTGTGTTGATCTCTCTTATTAACAAGACGTTCCATCCACAGAACTGCTGCTCAATGGATGTTTTTTTTTGCTTTATTGCACCATTCTGAGTAAACTGTAGAGACTTTGTGCAGGAGATCAGCAGTTACAGAAATACTCAAACCAGCCCGTCTAGCACAAACAGTTATGCCACAGTCAAAATCACTGATCACATTTTCTGCCCCATTCTGATGGTGTATACATGTAAGCATGCAGCAGCTTCTCTGGTGCATCAAAAATGGTGTTGAGTGTTGTTTCACATCCATATTGCTCAAGTCTTTTGCTTCATATGTGTGTCCTATTTACATGCACTTATATCTCCAAGTGTTAGACTTTGCTGGAGTTTAGTAAGTACTGCAATCATGCACAATAACAGTTGTAGTGGTGGATTTCTTGGCTTTGCAAAAGGCAGCAAAAGGCTGCGAGACCACTGTGCTGCATAATGCAGCTGACTGACGGAGATGCACGGCAGGCAGGGCTAGTGGACACAAAACTGGCTAGCAGGCTTGTATGCTAAAGGCTAATTCAAGGCTATAGGCATTACTCCAAGAGACTGGCGGTTCCTCCCATATGTCTTTCTAAGGTTCACTCCCTTAATAGCAACCTGTACTAACATTAACTCAGACTGTAATTGACTACTGTAATTGATTACTGAAAGAAGCCTGTCTCAGACATTCTGTTAATGTGTTTTATACTGTTTGCATGTTGCATTATCTTGTGTATTTGTGACATACCACTGAAACTAATGACTTAGGAGGAATTCCAACCAGTGTATCACCCACTCCTACTCCACGACATACTGTTCACAGTTTTTGCCATGAGAGTTTTTGCTGCTGCTTGTCAACCCACACCGCAAACATAATTCCATCTACTGGCACGCATGTTCAGTTCACTTCCAGTAGCATGCATGCTTGTCAAAAATTACTTTGCAGCATCGAAAACCCATCCCGTTACTGTGTTTAAGTGCCAGTATCTGCCACAATGGAGCACCGATATGGTATCGGTGATGGTGCAACCATAGTTTTTTGGTACATAAGCCCACACAAAATGTGAACTTATTAGGACAGAGTACAAGGTAGGAAAAATGTAGGACATGGGCCTTTAAATTTCTTGTTTTTACGAGCTTCTTTCTAAGGGTGTGAACATTCTTTGTTGAGAGGCAATGTGCATGAGAGAAAGTGGGTGGGCAAAATCACGGCCCAATTTACATGGGAGCAATTAAAGAAGCCCTCTTGGGACTCTTTCTAATCCCTGGACGTGTAGGCCTCCTGCAGGGCGCTTCATTACCCACACAATCTAAACCTGACTCCCTGGCTCTGGGCAGTGTTCCCTGGCCAGTTGGCTGAGCTGCAGCCCTGCTCTCGTCCACCCTTCCTCCCTCCTTCCCTGCCCAGTCAAGCCTCTCCTCCTTCTCTCTGGACTCTGCAACTCTGGAGTATTTCTCATGCTACGTCTGGGATTGTTCAAGGATCCATTATCTTTCTTTAAATCTCCTTAACAAGCATGGGAGAAGGAGCTCCTAAGCGAAGTTACCAAGAATCAAGAACCAGACTGGGAAAATAAGGAAAAAATATGCTTGAAAATGTTTTCTGTCGGTTTGAATACAACTGTGTGCGTGAAGCATGACTAAATTTTAATATTCACTTACAACTTGCATTTTATTTTTGCTGTTAATCATTATGTGCCAGACATTCGTTTCCTCTGTGTTCTCTGGAAGCAAAGTAATCCCTGCTTAGAATAGAAAACTTTAATTGGAAAAGCAGAGCTTTGCAAAACATCAAATCCATGTTTGTTCTTATAGAGAAAATTCTTTAAATATTCTTCTCTTTAGATACTGATTACATAATTTCAGATGGAATTAAAACTGGCTTAAAATAACAGATCTAGTGCTTCAACTTGACGGACTGAAAGTCAGTATTGATTGTGTACAAGCAAATTTTCTGATTGGCCTTTCAGATTGTATTTCTCAGTGAATGTAGGATGCTGTTTTGTACACTGGCTCATTGTACATTGTAGCAGGGGATTCTGAGATGTCCAGATGTATGTGTAACAACAGGCTGGCTAAAATCAAAACCAGAAAACCACAAGATCAGAGAGGAAACTAGGATCAGATAGGGAACTTGGAAGTTGCCTAGAAAAAAACACAGGAACTAGAGTAAACAGCACACTAGGAAACACTGGAGAAAGGGTTCAATATGAACCACATGTAAAGACCAGAGCACACTGAACATTCTGAAACAAACACCAGTTTTCTAGCTAATGTTTGCAGTTGTCTTTAGAATGTCCAAAAAAATGGCACTGACAAGCCAAGTGAACATTCCATAGACTTTAAACAATCTAAGACAGGTATGGCATGTAAACATTTGTGCTTGGTTGTGTTCTTCGGTGTACTCTGACCTTATGACTTTTCTACTTAAAAACGTAAAATCAAGGATATTTATGCAAACAGGATGAAATAAAACACAGGTGCAAACAGTAACCAAGGAAGCAAGCTACAATGGGAACATAATGGGGGTTAGAGGTAGGGAAGCTTCAGAGCTTATATACTGAATGTCAGTATACTCGAATTGTTTAAAAAAGCGCTGATACATACTGAAGTCATTTCACCACAGGTTCAAATAGGTCATCTTTTTTTATTGAACCTCTCGTGTTTGTTACACCAAAAATCAGCCACAATTTACATAAATATGAAATGATCACTGTAACATCCTGTCTTACCCTGCTTTGTCTTTCCTCGTTTCTGTCTGTCTGTCTTTGTTTATCTTCCCTTATGTTTCTTGTTCCATGTGCTTTTGTTTATGTCTGCCATGTGCTTTTGTTGTTTTGGTCTTTGTCTCCTTCCTGGTCCTGACTTCTTGTTAACTGTCTCACCTGTCTGTTGTCAGTAGTCCCACCCTCTCATTAGTCCCAGGTGTTTCTGGTCTGTCCCATGTGTATTTATTCCCCTGCATGCGTGGTTGCTTTGTGTTTTGTTCTCTCAGACCCTGTTTTGGTTGCCTCTCATTTGTTTTCTAGGTTCTTCATGACCCTCTGTCTTTGTTTTTTTGTTTTGTTCTGTCTTTGTTTTGTCACTTTCATGGATACCTTTGTGTCATGGATTTTTAGTAAAACCAAGGACTTGCATTTGCATCCTGCCCTTTCATCTCTCCTAACGTTAAAATTGCTAATGCTACTGCTGTTAACTGTTTAGAATAGTAGGCTATTTACTTACACTTTCATTTTTTTTATTATTAAACATTGAAACAATATGTTTATCACTGCAGTTTATGCTGTGGTATATTGTTAAAACAGTTAACCATCCCAGCCCTAATTCTCACACAGATGCACACATGCTTACACTGCACAAGCAGCAGTCAGTGATGTGCAGTCTCAAGGTCTGTGGTTTGAAAGTGGAAAGTAATAGATTAAAACACACATGTTCAAGTGCTCCTCCCACAGCAAAGCATTGCATCAGTCTTTAGCTCTGGCTTCAGTGTGCCGAGGGAGCCGAGCGGAGATTAAAGTTGGGTTCTTCAGCCTGCTTCCTCTCTCTCTTTGACTCTCTATCTTCCCTCTCCCCACTTCTTTCATTTTTTGTGTCATTTCCCGAAACTCAGTTGGAATGTTCGCATCCATCTTGGTGTGTGTTGCTCTGGCTGGCTCAAATGAAACTGAGGCTTCTTGCCAGGCCAGAGGGGAATGAATGTGTCTGACCTTCTGCAAAGGGAATCAGCCCACCTATACAAAAAAGGACATGAATGGAAAATATATTACAATATACACACATGTACAAATGTGTGTCCAAAAGTATCCAGATTAGAAGTATCCCTTCCAATGAGTGAATTCAGCTACTTTAAGATGTGCCAACTGCTGACACACTAGTCAGTTGTGCACACACAGCTTTATAGAACAGCATTGTCAATAGAATGGGACACTCTGAAACAGCCACATATGAACCTAAAATCACTATGCCCAATGACATGTCAGCTAGAGGAATATAAAGCCTCCAGCATTGTGCTGTGGAGTAGTTGAACTATATTATGTGGAGTGATGGAGCTCCATCCAATGTCATCTAGTGTAAAGCCTTCACAGAAAAGTGGAGGCTGTTACTGCAGTAAATACAGGGACAAATTTCCTGTTAATATCCTTGATTTCAAAAGAAACATTGGATAAGCAGGTGGACTAATAATGTATTGTCGCTATGTGTAAAAAAACCTTGTAAATCCAGTTTTTACATGATTTGAAAATGTCAGCTGTCCTTTGTGTCATGTGCACATTTCATTAGGAGTGTGAAATAGTAGAAATGCTCCGAATTTACATTTTTCCTTCTTCTTTAAAGTTACCTTTTAGGAAATGCAAGGTTGTTCTATTTGACTTCTGCACTTCACTCATTCAGCCTAATTCATTTCTGTGCTACTGACGATCAACTATGACAGTCTGTATTGTGAATACTGCTGTGTTTTCTCTGCTGAAGACCATTCCGGCTGAATTGAAGGTGTCACAATAGCAGTTAAAATGACCCACACATTTTGCTCAGCTGCCAGACAGTAAACAGCAACAAAAAAAATAGATTTTTTTTTTTCCTCCCTGGCAAGGATTATGAGAAACAATAACTTTGATGGTGACTGTGGACAGCCTCACAGTCTAGTACAGGGAGAGCAAACAACAACCCCCCCGCCACCCTTGCCCATCTGTAATAACATCTCATCATCACTGTCGTATGTGCAAAATCGATTTGATTTCATTGTGCAGCGATGGCCTTCGTGTCTAGCATCTGGATAGCGAGGAGCCTCTCTCTGGTCTCTGGTCCCCGGAGACCCGTGTCCCTTCCACTCACATTATGAGTGAGTGTGTGTTTGTATGTGTGTGGCACGAGCTGAATGAGAACCATGCGTCATACTGCACACTGAGCCCTCCTGATGAAGCCATTATTTCTTTATTTCTTTTAGGCCTTAGGGGCCCTTAAAGAAGTCAGCATCTATTTTTTCTCTCTTGCTCTCGCGCTCTCTCTCTCTCTCTCTCTCTCTGGCTGTCTCACTATGTGAAGGTCAAGGTTTAGAGTTTGCTAGTGTGCAGGAGACAGATGAAGGCTATTTTTTAGCCTTTGCACCAGCTATCTGTTGCCCCCATTTTTCTGGTCATTGCCAATTGTATTTATTCTGTTGCTAATTACCTCAACACTAGACCAAATTTCAGATTATTTGGGCTGGACCAGAAGATTGGCTGTGAAAAAATCATTTTGGTTTAATTAGCAAGTGTACCAGACTGTGTGCCACACCGCCTCTCTTGTATGCATTACTTTATAGCAGATTGGGAAGAAATGCATAAAGATTAAAAAAAGACAGCTAAAATTTGTGCTTCCTCCTTTTTAAATCTTCAGTGCCAAAGCTGAACTTTAACACTGTTCAATTCAACTCACTCTGCAAGTCTCCAATGTGAAATCACTGATGCTGGCAAATTCCATTAAAATGAATGTAATTTCACTCAAAAAAAAATTACTGACATAAAGCTAGTGAGATTGGGCATTAGCTAATTGCATTAAATAACACAGAGGATGAGTAGGGCAGCACGGTGGCGCAGTGGGTAGCCTGGGTTCGATTCCCAGCTGGGCGACCAGGGTCCTTTCTGTGTGGAGTTTGCCTGTTCTCCCCGTGTCTGCGTGGGTTTCCTCCGGGTACTCCGGTTTCCTCCCACAGTCCAAAAACATGCAGTCAGGCTGATTGGACGTGCTAAAATTGCCCCTAGGTGTGAGTGAGTGTGTGATTGTGTATGTCTGTCTGTCTGTCTGCCCTGCGATGGACTGGCGACCTGTCCAGGGTGTATCCTGCCTTCCGCCCAATGACAGCTGGGATAGGCTCCAGCACCCCACCGCGACCCAGAAGGATAAGCGGTTTAGATGATGTATGTATGTATGTAGAGGATGAGTAATAAAATGTTGTTGCCATATTGTAGCAATAAGGAGTGGTCTGGCATGTACTGAATATAAATATTTATCTGAATTTAAATATTATTTAAAATGGTTAAAAAGCACTAAGACACACAGAAATAATTTTACAACAGGTAATGTATATAATGTATAGATTTTCTTTGTATTAAGTTTCTGATTTGTTAATGTCACCAAAATATGCTGCAATTTAAATACATATGAAATTCTCACTAGTACTACTGCTGTTTACTCTGCAGATTATAACTGTGTAAACATGTGTTTTCCTGGCGAGTGCTTTGCAGGGAGTCTGTAGCAGTAGGCTATTTACTAACACTGTGACTTTTTTTTTTAAATGGCATGCATTGATGTGAATTGCTTTAAAATTAATGTCACTTTGTTCAAAGAATTTTGCTGACAGAAAGCTAGTGTGCCATAAGTAATTGCATTAAATAGCATAGATGATGATTTGAGCAGTAAAATATTGTGAGTAATGTCCGGCGCTGGTCAAGGAGGGCTTTCTTCTAGCACAGTTGGGTGATTTTCCTACCCAAACACATCTGATTCAACTCAGCAGTTAGTTACCAGGTTTAGTGGGTGTGTTTGAGCAGGGACATCACTAAACTGTACTGGACCCCAGCCCTCGAGGACTGGAACTGATGACTCCAAGACCCCAGACTTATTCAGTGCCTTTTTTCACATGGATTTGATTTAATAAGTCTTTGATGAGTCTTTGAGTAAATTGTCGTGTGTTTCTTTCCTCTTTTCCTCTTTCCCTGTTCAGGTATTGCTGGAGGCAACTGTAGACCGCTGGGGCTATATTGCTGTGGACGATATCCTGGTGCTGAACTATCCATGCTGTAAGTAGCACAGTGCGGATGGGTGGGCATGAGTATGGGGATGAGTATGATGCTTGGAGTGGATTTTCAGACCACCCTTTTCACTGATGTACTGTTGTAGGCTCACAGAGGCACAGCTAGACCTTGTCTTTGAGATGAAGAGCCATAATCTCCCTCCTTGTTGAATACTCTCGGCAGCAAACCTATTAAAGTCTCTGTAAGCTTCTGTTGGCCTTCAGCCCACCCTAATACATGGTTGTTTGGGAAGAATAAAGGAATGCTGTCTTTGATTTGATGTGATGCTTTTCCAAGAACTGAACTTGAACTGCGTTTTCCCCTCTGGCTTGCACTTTAAACTAGTGTTCTGTGAACTGGTCACTGTTTGTTGTGTAGCATTTGGTACATCTCATGCCATGCAGCCTCTTTGCACAGTTGGCCTGTATAGGCAAGGTATCAGCATTCATATTCTGCTTGGGTTCTAGTTAGTAAGAGCCTGCACCCTGCTGTTTCACAGTGGGAAATGGGCTAAGATAGCGTGCTGGACTTTGGAGATCATACAGCAGAAGATCAGAGCCGTGAGGCAGAGCTATGAGGGAGTGTGTGATGTGTCTTCTTCACAGAAACCATGAAGGCTTTATGTACAGAGTAGAGAGATGCAGCTCGACCATGGGGAAAAAGTCTATTATTCTGGAACTCACCAGAGCATGGTTCCATGGTTGGGAAAAATAGTGTCAGTGTCAGAGGAGAGCTCACATAGTACTTTTTTTATGTTTTATTGATTTATACTTTATTACTGGTATTTAAATGATCAAACAAATCAGGAATGAAAGTAACAAATGTAAAACGCAGTGACAAAATGTATATATTGTTTTGTCAGAAAATTGCTTGCATGATTTTCAGTTTAGCCCCATGTTATTCGTTGGAAAGCAGTTATGGAAATTCAACATCAAAGGAATGTAAATAATTGATAGTGTAATATCTAGTTAGCCTCTTTTTATATTAGTAGCAAGGACTGCTGATTATGTTGGGGAAAACTAGTTTTATTTGGGTACTAGATTTACATCTCTACTCTGTTGTGTGGTCTACTGTAAATTTTACTGGTAAGGCGTGGAGAATTAAAGCACTATTTCAGTTCTTTTTTTAACTTGCCATTGCTCACTTCAACTCACCACTCGGATGTGCCTCTGTGTTACACAAGAGGCCACTCATGGCAGAAGAGGTGAAGAGGACAGTGAGGAGTAGATTATTCAAATAGAACACACTCTCCCTCGGCAGGTTAGCCATGCAAACCTTGCAGTGCAATTATTGAACATAACGTACATGGCATTTGTGAGTAATTGCTTTGTCTAGCTATAAATTTGGTGTGCAGCTGTGGTGTAGTGCCTTTGGTGTTGTTTTTAGCTGTTTAACTAGCGTGCTAACTTCTAACTAAAGAGGGAGCAGGTTGCAACTTAAAGCCCAGAATCTTATAGTACTTTTCTGCTTACGTTTAAAAACAGCTTTGTCTGCCCTTATGTTTGTGTTTAAAAAGGGAAATTCATCAGGTCTCAGTGATTTCTGGGTAAGTTCTGCTGCTGGAGTCAACACTCGTGTTTGCATCTCCCTACCACCCCTTTGCCACCCCTATTAAAGTTTTCTAGATCCACCACTGTCCACTTGAAATGGACAAGTGATTTTTTGGAGTAAACATTAGAATGAGAACTTACACATAAATCATGTAGATTTGATGAGTTTTTAGTTTTGGGTTGGGGGAGGTCTGCTGTCAACAGAGAATTCTGAGGGAGGATTCCTCATCTACTCTAAACACAGCAGCAGTTCATGGTTACCATTTAACCCAACAGAGTATTTAATTATTATTGTGCACCCAAAACTAAGATAAGCAGTGAGGTTGGTTTCATCTGGCAAAAAAGGTTAATATGTGTAAAGTATTATTGTTAGCAACGAAGACAATCTATCTTTAATATAGTTTTTGTTTTGAATTGATGTAGAACTTGATGTAGAAAATGATGGGCAATGCCTTGATTCATCATAGATGTATTTTTTTTAAACATTTGAACTCCTAATATTGGTATGGTTTTTGAAAAAAGTAAAAAAATTGTACTCGCTACTTGTGACTGGTTTCTGAACTTGTCAGTGCAGTTTTCAGGTCTGAGCTAAAAAAGTGCGACCCTTCCAACGTCCAGAAATCCGTTACCGCACTACAGCCCCTGATCAGACAGTGACGCATTTTTGTTGTTGCTCCAGTGCATTAGATTTGAATCTGAAATGAAAAGAGTATGAAGTTGAAGTGCGGAATATCAAATTTAGAAATGACAAACCGTGTAGGATTCACAGACATTTTTTATACATTCACAATTATGATTGATGACTGCCTGAGGTTCGCAACTCATAGACATCCACAGGCACTGTCTTCCCAGTGTCATTTCTATGCTCTGCCTCTAATACAGCAGTTTTCACGCTTGATTTGGGCACTCTCAGTCTTTTCTTCAGTAAATGAAATGTTCAGTGGATTTTAAGTCAGGTGATTGACTGGCTGGTGAAGAATACAGTACACTTAATGTTTTGGTTAGGTTTCTGATTGATTTATTTTGATTTGTCTGCCACACGATGCTTGCTGCTTTACTGGCACTGACACTTTGCCTCTTAAATTCAAATTTAAATTCAAAAACACTATTTATCCCCAAGGGAGCAGCTCATTATAGAACAGACAGTGATGCACATAATAGATTTTTAAAAACAGCGTACAGGAACATGAAAGAGATTTAAGCAGACAAACTTCATGTTCTGTAAATATTATAAATGCAGTAAACAAATGATTATAAATGCAGTAAATAGCGAGGGATTTTATAAATAATGCGGTTTGGCATGAAGTAGTGCTGAGAAGTCTACAGTCCCCAAACTCAGAATTACTGTCCATTTACCTTCATTGTTGAGTACTCTTTTATTTTAAAGCTTTACAGATTATGGAGCAACTTGGAAGGTGTAGGTGGTGGCTGAGAGGAAGCAATTCAAACTGGGTGTGTAGAGGATGTGTGTGATCACCCATAATGCTTTTTGATTATATGCTGGATGTAGATAATAGGATCTGGGAGGTGGGCCAGTTATGTTTGAAGAGGTCTTGACATAGACTAAAAACAGGTTTTGTTCTTGATACTGAGATTGAAACCAGGAAATGAGTGAGAATGACAGAATGGTCTTTGTGAAGGAACCATAAGGAGTGGGGATGATTGTCTTGTTTACTACAGTTGAATATAGTTTCCATATGAAATATAGTTGTTTTTGCGTTTGCCACACACACTTGACCGCTTACTTATGGTGCTCTAAATTGTGGAACTGAGTAGTCAAGGGCTTTGATTACTATGTGGCTTTGCACTTTAACCTCATAGACATTTTCAAACACAATATGCTGGAGCATAGGGTCACAACAACAAAAATGATGTGACTGTTCAGTAACCTACTGAAAATTGCTTCCAAGCCCAGGTCTCCTGGCTGCTCATTGAGAGCTGGTTATGTGGCCCATCAGGGAGGAGTGCAGCTCGTTGGAGTAAACAGGCCTGCTGATGGCCTCCGAGGGACAGCCGAGTACTTTTACAGCTTCATTAAAGACCAGTGATATTTATTCATATTTAAACAGGGCTGACAAACTGCTCTTAGGCAGCGATAAAGTCCAATTCTAAACAAGCGAATCACCAGATGCTGCGGTCAAGGAAGCTCTTGGTGGCGATGCCTCTCACCTCCTACCCTACCACCCACCTCCCCGCCCTCACCACTTCCTGCGGGCAGCAGATGGCATCATTTGAGCCCCACTGTGCCCATTAAATAATTAAGACTCTCATCAGGACCTGGGCACATTGTCAGCATGGCACCAAGCCAGACTGCGGAAATCACCATTTGGCATGAGCAGCCTAAAAAAAAAGGATGGGAAAAAAGTGAGGAATGAAATCAGGCTGTGTGATTCTAGTAAAGGTGCTAAACACAAGTGACATTTCTAATGGACCCTTTTGAGCTTGAATGTTTTTCTCTGCGCCTGTGCTGCAGCTGGATACGATGTTTAATATGCTTACAACACTGTTCACAAATCTGTGAATTAAAACAAATTTTCGGTGTAGCTCAATATTGCAAAAATGTAATAAAATACAGTATTGTGAAAAAGTTAGAAACCACCCTTCATTTATTTAATTTCCAGTAAAAACAGCCAAGTTCAAGTTGTTTATTTTTTAGCATCAGGAAAAAGTAGAATATATAGCATATATAACAGAAAATTACACAGAGGCCTCAACAACATATATATATATATATATACTGTTTTTTAAATAAATCTGCAAGGTCTGCAAGGATATTTTTCCACACCTCCAAAGTTTAGTTTTAGAACTTGGTTGCCTTTTCTGCTTCTGATGATCAAAATAACCCCAAACACATTCAGTGATGCTGAGGTCTAGACTCTGGGGTGGTCAGTCCATTGTTCTGAGAACACCAGCAGATTCTTTGATTTACAAGTTTTCTTCTTTTTTCATCTATTTTCTATTCTCAGTAACTGCTTCTTGACAGCTACACATCCTTTCATACGCATAGCGTACAGTTGTCTTCTCACAGTGGATGGACAGAAACACCTGTTTTTGACACTTGCTTCTGATTTTTTCAAATCCAAAGCAACAGTAAAGCTTGATTTTCTCCTCTCTCAAAGATAAAAGCTTTTAGTACTGCTTATCTGACAGTGAGAGTTTTGGTGGTCCAACAATTCTTGCACATTTGGTAGGATTGGTAGGAGTCCCATTCTCTCTGTACTGTTTAGTGATTTTTTTAAGCCTCAGTTTTGGAACCTCCTGTTTTTTTCACTTGTTTTCCTTGTAAGTTCTTTTTGGAACAGATAAATTGAGCCAGGAAAACTCTTGATGTTAAATTTACAAAATGATATCAAAAACTATGGCTTTCTGTAATTCAGTAGTTTAGTATAAAATCTATTGTGATGCAATTTATCATGATAATGACTGCATATCATCTTATTGCTCACCTTTAAATTAGCCCATCATATTCAGTATATATAGAGGTTGTGGGATATGAGATTTCCCTCCTGTTCTTTACCTAATCCCTACCTAAAACATTGATCCTACTCCAAGATGCTGCATGAATGCAAGTCCTAAAGATGGCTATTGCTTATTTTTCTTCCATTCAGACATTTTTTTTTTTACTTTGTGTGAGCAGATAAAGGCACATGAATTATAAATTAAACATAATAGACCAGCATGTCCACAGGATACAGGGCCACCCGCCGATTACAAATGCTGCAACCATGTTGTCTGCCCGTTTGTGCAAACAAGTTTGACAAATCGTCTTCATACACTGCCAGAAAGCAGCAACCAGTGAACGGCTGTGCATAAACAAGCCGCTCTTTCTTCTAGATCTCCTCTGTATCCCCGGCCAGTTCTCTCCTGCTATGACTGATTGATTTAGCATACTTCCTATGTATGTTCACTAAGACTGACTTCAGTGGCTGCAGTTATTCAATGCATTTGATTGTGTAGGTGGTGAGAATAGCAGTGCGAAGAGTTCAGAGTGTAAAGTCCCACGCAGGGCTACTCAACACTATTCAGCAGCTAGCACGCTCAGTTTTACTGAAAGGGTTAGAAAGTTCTGCTAACACATCATATTCTCCAATAATCTCCTTTACAGCAGAGATTCAGTTAGTTTAAAATGTGACAAACTAGATGTGACAAACAAAACGCTCATGTCTGAAATTAATTTTGGGCTTAAAAAACAAAGCAAATGTAGAATAAACTTTATAAAGATCATTGAGGCTCACAATTGTTTGTATGGGTCACATTGTTCCATATCAATTTAATGTGTTGAGTTTTTTTTTGTTAAAAAGTATTTCTTTTTTTATTATTGTTATTGGTATTAATATCAGGTTGTAAACAATGTAGTTGGTATGAATTATAATTTATTTACAAATGTGCAACTGTGCATTTTTATTTTAAGATTTCTATGTCTCTTTTTTTAATGCAAGAATTAATTAAGTTAAAAAAAAGGCTGATTTCAAAAGCAATATTTCATATTGTCTCTGAGAAAAGAGTAAACATCTCATACTGT
The DNA here is from genome assembly GCF_904425465.1 of Colossoma macropomum. Lineage (NCBI taxonomy): Eukaryota > Metazoa > Chordata > Actinopteri > Characiformes > Serrasalmidae > Colossoma > Colossoma macropomum. Next base: position 21,487,248 of record NW_023494785.1, read on the forward strand.
GGCAATTTTACCTTTTTCTCCTGGGCAATCACATTATATGAAATCAATTTTTTTGCAATTCAAAGCTTCCCAAAATAGGTAGGAAATAGTGTTAGGTTGCATAAGTTGTGTTGCCTGCGTTTAATCAGTATATTTGATCCTATGTGTGGTAGCCCATTGAGTAAATGCCTCTACTGAAATGATTTAATTTCCTGTCTTTCTGGGCTAATGTTAAGAAATGACCATATTGTGGCATATTAATACATATTGTAGTTACAGGATGCCTTGCAATGTGATGAATCATCAATGCGACATGATTTAAGTTTTCCCTGCATTATTTTGACCAAAATAACTTGTTTCTGTTAGGTTACATGAATAGCTTTACTCATAAAACACCAGTGGTGTAACAATTAATTTGTTTTCTTTGTGCATCAGTTAGAATTCCTCCTGTTGCAACTGCATCAGTCATAAAAGAAATAAGAATAACCTACCAGCACTGCATGATAAGTAATTCTTACTTAATTTTAGTGGCTTTACAGTGCATGAGTAGCTCAGGTAGCTTTCATAAGCTAATCATGGACGCAAATGATGGAGGAAATGAGTGAGAGATTTACAAACCACTACTCCAGGAAACATCCCATCTAACACACCTGACTTAAGTTCATTAGCATTCTGAAAGATTTTGCTTTAGAAAACTTGAATAATAAGTTGAATTGACAAATATCTGAATCTGTCAAAAATATTATCTCTTGATTACAAAATGTTTGTGCGAAAGAGTACAGATACAATGCAAATTAAAAAACATGTTGAAATCATAGAAACTGAAGGGATAAGAAGTGTTGAAAACCTACCATGCTCTGGCCATCCAAAGGAGAAATCTGAACAAACGAGCTGATCATCAGTTGTGCAAACTCTCTCAATGCTTAAAAGACTTCAAACTGTCATCCAAAAGAAGGGATATGAAACAAAATACTAAATAGTAATCCACATAAAGGAAAGAGATACTAATGTTTGTACTTTTATTTGCCTTACTTTTCAGTGAATTACTGGGATTCTCTGATGGATACAAAAGAGTAAATGATAACTTTAGCTTTGAAAGTAATACACAAGACCTAAGTAATGTTCAGATACTGTCCTAAGACTACTCTTAAGCACTATAAATTGTCCACTGCTGAACCGCACCAATTAGAGACATTATTCTTCAACTTACATTCCAGTTACTGGCTCTTGTTTAGCCTACATGGCATGATATTGTATTGGTGATGGTGAAGACTATAGCTCTGAACTGAAATAAGCACAATTTCATTACTGTGACAGGTTGGAAAGAAGAATTATTATTGTGTAAATCATTCTCAAAAATGTGGTATCCAAAATATAGACTTTTTTTCTCAGTGAAAACCTGATGAGAAACTGAATCACTGAATTGCTTTTGAATTGAATCGATGAATCATGAATCAAACCAATTAGCTGTTAGCTCAAAAATTCACACCCTTGTTAAACACTCACAGAAACACTGATCTAGAACTGTGATTCCACACGATGCTTACAGCACACATCACATTAGAAAGCTAATTTGCACATTGTGTCCTTCTGTGATTTTCCAAAGAGCAATATCACAGCAACAATTAACAAGCAATATATTGTTCCTAGTATGACTGTTGGACAAATATTTTGGTCTCTTTTCTACTTTAGATAAAGCTCCCCACTTCTCTCGGCTGGGGGATGTGGAGGTCAACGCCGGACAGAATGCCACCTTCCAGTGCGTGGCATCAGGACGGGCATCCGAGGCGGAGAAGTTTTTACTAGAGGTGAGTGCAGCTTTATGTGAGCAGAGATTGATTTCTGTGGCTACTAAAGGTTCACTTGTTCTCCTGTTATATGGAGGTATTTTTGAAGAGAAAATTGAAATAGTGACAGTGTCTTTGCCAATAAAAACTTCACACCAGGAAGCAGAGAGTTGCTGGTTTAATATCGTGTGCCTCATGCTCATCGATTTTTTTTTTTTTCAGAGATGGTTCGAGAGCTTGAAAATGTCCATATTTCTTTTTTATTCCTTTACAGTATTGAATGCTTAAATGCACTTCCTAAGATTAAAATCTGCAGCACTAGCATATGGTCCATAGTCATGGCCTTCAGTAATGTGTCATACCATAATATAATATCCAGTATTATTCATGCCACTGAAGTACAGTGACACAAAACGAGTTGCATGGATAAAAATATGTCTCACAGCTAAAACAGCCTTTGAAGCAGCTTTCAAGTTAGAATTTTGTGCATACTTTTTGTCCATTTTTATAGATAACAATATGTAATACAGTGTCAGAAATGGGGTCGTTCTTATGTTCCACAGGCCCTTTGTTTTGTTATTGAAATATTTAGAAAACAACCCTATATTTCCTAGGCTCTGTGTTTCCTTTTTGTAATTTTTGAGACAGACCTGTCAAGTTCTTCAGGACCGTAACATTCCCAGATATCGCTGTGATCTGACACAACATTCATTTTGTGTATTGTGCTCGATATTTCAGATCTATGACATCTGGTTCGCCACTTTCAAACCAAGGGCTATGACAAACAGAAGGGCAGTGCTCCATACTATTATGTATTATTTAAAGAGCTGAGGGAACATTATATCCTAGTAATATAGGGCCTTGGGAATATGTGTACGCTCCTAATGCTTGGTGGCTCAGTGAGGTGAGGAGTTAAATGAAAAGTACAACTGTGTAACATTCAGGGACAAGGATATATGGCTGTGATCCCATGATGCCTGGAACTGTAAACATGCCCAAGGTCACTGAATTTGCCCATTCGCTGCCCCCCTCCAGGCTGTGGGAAATACGTGGCTCCATATTATCATTATAATTTTATATCGCTACATAGTCGGGTACCAGCTGCAACCTAGTTTGTGCTTCTGCTTTGATCATGAAAACGATGCTGACAAATGGATCGTTCTGTTGTGTGTGCTGTAATTAGTCCAAACAGATTGTGTGCGATCCATCCACAGCTTGTGCACACTGTCTACCCAGCCTCATGGCTGCTAATTCGCTGATTGTCATGATTGCAGGGTAAAACAAAAAAAGCCAATAGTGAGCTCACAAAGCCCGGTGATTGGCGTCGGTTTGTTTTATGTGAGCCGGGGTTTGGCAGTTGCCGTGACCGTAAACAGCACCTTGGTGTGTTTTTGTTTGTGAGGGCTTGGGGCTGGTTTGTGTGGTCTGCCGGCAGAGTGAGAGCTTAAAAACCCAACCCTACAATAAACAAACAGACGCAGACGCTCAGCACCCACAGGCGTCTTCCCTAAGGACCAGTTGTCCAGCGTTGTGCGTGTGCTCAGGGCTGCCTGTTTGTGTGTACTCGTTTATAGAGGGGAAAAGTGCAATGTGTTGATGATGTGGAAGGCTGCTATTCATGCTCAGACCACAGTTTAATTATCTGAATCAAAGTGAAAGGACAGGCAGCTTTTGTTGTGTCTGTTTATTTATTTTTTTATAAGGGATGTTTGTTGCCTCATGAAGCTCCACGTAACCATTCCGCCGCTTTGACCAAGTCTGGCAAGCTTCTTTCATTGGGTTTCTCTCCTCGCTTCACTCCCTCTCCTTTCGGCCTCCATTAAACACACACTTGCAAATAGGACATTGCTCTTCTGAGTTATTTTCTGGGCCCTATTCACTCCTTACTCTAAGGTGTCTTTTTCTAAGTATGTCTCTGAAGATATGAGTTATTATTCTTCCACATGAGCAAACACCCAATCGAATAAAGAGTAAAACAGTTTCCATGCATGGAACGTGAAATGGTTTTTCTGCCAGATATTAAGTTGAGTAAGGCTTGAGTGAATCTAAAACTAATGCCATTGCCCGCTTTGCTTTTATAATGGTTACTCAGGTCAAGCCTGACTGTAATAATATTATTCCCCCATAATTGCTATTGTCATTCCGTGCATTAACTTTTCCTCTCAGGTAATATGCATGGCAATTTATTGGGTCACTTAAACTTTGTTGGTGAACTGTTTAAATTAAGCTTTTTTTTCTTTATGTTTGGCCAGTCATGTTATGCTGTGTCCTAAGCTAGCCTGGCTGTAGGAATGATATGCCTCTTAGCTGACTGGAGTTTCTGTTCAAGGGCATTTTGTCTGTACAGTGTTCATAAAATTTTTTAGAAGATAAAGTCAGAATGAGTTTGTTGCATTTGGATTCTACATTATTTACCTCTACCTCTGTCCACTCTAGCGGCACAACGGTGAGGTGTCCTCAGGTGGCTCGGTCAAGCACCTGGGCCGCAATCGTTTTGCTGTGTCCTTCCAACTAGAGGATGTCCAGAAGCCAGAGCAGGACCTCTACCGCTGTGTAACCCAATCCACAAGAGGCTCCGGGGTGTCCAACTTTGCTGAGCTCATTGTCAAAGGTAATGAGCTGTCTTTAATGTAGAACTGTGGAATATTTAAAGCTTTTCACATGAAATTAATTACATAGACTAAAGACACAGTTGCATTCTTGTGGATAAAGTGCAACATTACACATTAGAAAAGCAAGTATAATAGTATGCGTGTTTGTTGATGACGCAGTGAGTGTGATCTAAAAGAAGGGGACTGATTATCAGTTTAGTAAATTATTGTTATTATTGTTATTAATGGGTTTTGAAAAATTAGTGTTATTTGAAACTGAATATTTGCTGATTGTAATTTATTGACGTATTGCTGAAGTGTGTAATTAGGCAGTGTTTTTCTTAAAATCTTTCATTATATTCATTATATTATTGATTCCATTATGTGCATCACTGTTATTATCTTAACTGATAGCTAATTAGTGCTTGTGCGGTTATTTCTTATTGATGGATATTTACAATGGATGCATGTTGATGCATAATAAAAAGTCCACTGTGTTACAATCTGGTGGGCTATATGTACTTGTTTGGTCTGTTTCAAGGGCCTTAATGCAAAAGATTGATACTTTTTAAAAGATTTTGATAACAAATATATTTCAGATTTATTTTTAAACTATAATTAAACTATATTTATGTATTTTCTCCGAATCAAGTTCTTCAACTGGTGCTGCTTGAGTACTGGTATCCTGTATAAATTAACCTTGAAACAGTTGATGCTGGATTAAAATTTCAGACACAATCACAGCCTCTGCATAACTCTGCAGAACTTTGTTCTGTGTTTGATTAATTGCTTTTGCCACCATACAAAACAAGTTAATGTTCTCCCAGTAAACCTTCTCTAATCCGGGGTCCCTGTGTTAAGGGGCCAGTGTATTTTAAAAGCGATATCAGGAGCTTAGCTAACTCAATATTTTGCCAAAGCGCAGAGTTGCTAAGCCGTGTCATCATGGTGATTCAGTCTGCCCTCACCACTTATCATGCACGGCAGAAGCCAAACCTCTCATAACGCCGTCTAACCTCAGCGCCTGACACCAGGCTGTCAGGCCAGGAAGACAGCGCTCAGTGAGCAGTCACTTCTGATCCCCAGCCACCCTCTGATCCCTAAACCGAGGAAAAAGACAAGAGTGAAGTAAGGACAGGGAGGAAGAGAGCTCCTCTCGCTCCTCCACACTGCTCCTGCATCTCTGCAAACACTCAGAGAGTTTGTGAGGCGGCCTAATCCCATTGATACATGTAGCAGCAAGGATTATGCCGAGTTTAGCGAAGGGGCTGTTTGGTGCACGACAAAGTGGCCTGGAAACGGAGCTTTACTAAACCCGCGGGCTGTTTGCCATAAATGTAGCATTAAAATCCCCCTAAATGGAAGGCCATGAAATCTAGTAATGTGCTAAAGCAAGGGAGCAAAGTGCATATCTGACCTCTCTTCATTGCACCATCATTATTGCTGTATTATAGGCCTTTATTGTAATAAATTTTACAGCTATCACAAGAAATCTCCTTCACTTGATATTGCTTGGCTTACGCTAGTAGCTATAGAGCGTGCTCTTAGAGCTAGTTGCTATAGAGCATCTGCACACTTTTTAAATTTCATTATTATCTGCTCATCAAAAGTCATCTCATTTTGAAAAATTTCAAGTGGTGATCTGCTATTACTTTCCACTTTAGGGGAAATTCCACTAGTTTTTCAAACACTGCATAATTAAACGGTTAAGATGTAAAGCTATTCAAGGTGGTTTGATGTGAAATCCTCCGTTCTAAAGAAACTTACCTACTTAGAATTGTTACGTTTGAACCAAACATCTGTAAAGTTTGATGTATCTAAAAGCTCTCTCACAAGGTTATTGCATGAAATGGTTACAAATATGCTGCCTAATGTCTGAGACATTTTTGTTTTATGATAGTTTGGGAAGTAATTTAACTTAACTTCTCTCTCGAATGGAGCATTTTGCATCAAACCACTCTGAATGACTTTATTTACACTGAATGATTGCATTACAGATTTTTTAAAAGCTGTGGAATTCCCCTTTAAGGACAAAGAACATAAGCAAAGGTTTTGCTAACATAAACAGGTATTGATTTATACTTTTTGGGGTATATTTTGCAACACTCAGCTTTGTGTTCATCATGGAGTCTTCCTTGGTATGGAGAGCAGTTGTTTCCTAAATGTTGATTTTTTTTCCCCAAACTGCTGCTAAAAGATGTCTCCAAACCTTAGGCAGTGTATGAACCACAAACTATGCTGGAAACTTTTTGAATCTGTTATTAAAATTTCTTTGTTATATTTCTATTACAAAAAAAACTTTCAGCCCTCCATCTAATACTAGTATCAGTGATAAGAAGATAACTTAAAATCCCACTCATTGCTGGCATTTGTGCTGTGTAAGGTGTTTTACGATATGGCTGCTTTCCCTCAGCAGCAGGTTATTGGCCCTGGTGTCTGATGGGGCCTATTTGGACAGGAGGTCCCATTTAAAATGCATCACTGCACCTCAATTAAACACAGCAGTGGGACAGGTCCAGAAAGCTGTGACTACACACTCACAAGCCAGCCTGGCTCTTTTTTGCAGGCTTGTACAGCAATACTCTTATTTTCACCTTAAAATTGCGATACTCTGAAGCCCTCTGCATGCCTTTCACAAACTCCCGCCCCCTCTCGGCCCTGCTAACGAGGGCCTAATCATCCCTTTAATTAGCTTGATCAACTCATTTCACAATTCACTGTTCCTCAATGGAGACATAGATTATGCACCAATAGGGCTAATGCACAGTGGCTAGAGCCCTGATGAGAATTGTGTTCAGTCAGCCCAGCCCGTGGATATAAGTAAAAAAATATATCATTGTGCGCCCTATAACATAGCGCTGTGGAGTGAGTCTCCATGGATTAGATTCTCCCAGAATGAAACCGAAATCCCTCCCCCAGTGAGAGCGCATCCCATGCAAACAAACTGTGGATAGGAAGATCCTGGAACCTGTCTTTTCTTTCAGCCCTGATATAAGCATGACTTGAGAGGAATTGAGTTAATATTATTTTCTGAGCCAGTCTGCCTGGCCATATGAGCTGTGCTTTATTGCGCCTCTGCCTGGAGGAGCTCTACATGTATCCTGGGGGTCTTTGAATGTATGGATGGTGATATATAATGGAGAATAGTACTGTGGACAGTCAGCATCCCAAACACAAACCCAGTCAAAGGATTAGTCACAGGACAGCATAGTAGTGGCATTATGGCAAAAATATGACACTACATATATATATATATATATATATATATATATATATATATATATATATATATATATATATATATATATATATATATATATATGATTCTATAGATGAATAGGACACTATAGCTGTACTGTAGTTAGTACTTTAAATAGTGCTTATCAAACAGGGCTCTATGTCTTGCAGCAAGCAGGGAATCTTTTTTGATATAGTTCTGTTTTAAGGGGTTCTTTATAGAACCCCTAGAAGATAGATCAGATGCTTCAGCAGAGTATTTGCAGAGTTTACAGCACTTCTTGCACTGCACTGGCCACATTCACATTCAGTCAGCCGATGCGTTAACCATATTATGGAAAGTAATCACATTACTGTAATGCGTTAATTTTTAATCGTGTAACACTGGATGGTATCTTTCTATATATAAACATTGCCTTTACTAGAGGAACCTCTTTTTCAAAAATGGAAGCAGTAATGTAGCTTCATGATACACAGTACATATCAGGATGTGTCATTTTAATGGGGTTTAACAAGCCCACTTGACAGCTTCAGTACAGATGTCTCCGTCTTCCTTCTTCTTGCACCAGAGGGTGGTTTGTCTGTTTGTTTGTTTGTTTGCTTGTTTGCTTCTTTCTTTCTTTCTTTCTTTTTTTCTTTCTTTCTTTCTTTCTTTCTTTCTTTCTTTCTTTCTCCTTTTCTTGTTGTCCATATATGTCCCTTAAATTTCTTTCATGGCTTAATCAGATGGCAGCCTTTAAATATAAACCAAGATTCTCACTCTTAACTTTGTACAAAGATACAGTAGAATTGTTCCTCCTGTTTGCTGTGCTGTTACTCTGGGGAGCTGATGTGTGCATCTCTCTGTGTGTGCCCTGTGCTTGTATTTAAAGAAATCACACTCTCAGCCACGTACATCTGTTGTTTCGCATCTGGTTCTTTCAGAACGCACAAAGAATCCTAATGCTAGGTCAATGTGCATGGCTAATGTAGTATTTGAACCCATAGCCTCAAGGGCAAACCTTCTATACTTCACAAGGTGTGCCTCCTGAATTCTGGCTGAGGTTCGAGAATAGCTCCTTGTGTAAAATATTTGTAGCGAGTTGTGATGTGTGTGTTGTAAACGTCTTACAACACAGATTCAAAGGAAAAACATATACAGACCAAAGTACTAAAACAACAATTACAACATCAGACCATATAAGCATGAGTCAATACGCAAATAAATAGCATGACTAGATAAGTGATTAACATAAATAAATAAATAAATAACATAATTAGTCCCCAAAAGGTTGGGGGGAGCGGTTGGGAGATTGGCGTTATAGTGCATTCAAGAGGGGGAATTACCCAGGTCCTCTGCAGGAAGCTGCGGAACGGACCTGAAAAAGGTGATGAAAGGTGACCAGCATCTATAAAAGCTATCCACAGAACCCCTCAAACTAAACTTGATCTTCTCGAGGTGCAAAAAGAAAACATCATCTCTCAGCCAAAGGGAATGAGAGGGAGGAGAGCGAGACTTTCAGCCGATGAGAATTCTACGCCTTGCTAGTAACAGAGCAAAGGAGAATTCAACTGGGTAGTGCCGATGTAAATACTAAAAATAGCTAGTAAAGGGCAGAGACTCAGATGTTTATTAAAGACAGTAGAAAGAGTAGAGTATACAAAGTCCCAAAATCTCCACAGTTTGCGGCAAGACCAAAACATATGAAAGAGGGTCGCCGGATCTTCGTCACAGCAAGGGCAGGCTGGCTTAACCTCGGGATAGATTTGTGCTAGTTTAGCATTGCACAGATGAGCTCTATGGACAGCCTTCAGCTGCATTATGTTTAGTCTTGCGCAAGAGGATGAAGAGTTAACTCTAGCTAAAGCTTCAGTCCACCATCTCTCCTCCAACCTAAGACCCAGCTCCGCCTCCCATTTAACCCTGGCCTCAGAAATCTTTGCCTTATTAAAAGACAAAATCTTATTATAAAAAATTGAAATAAGCCTTCCCTCGGTTTGCACAGTAAAAAAGTCCTCCCGAGGAAGAGTTGGGGGGCATTCCGGAAACATGGGAAAAAGGGATTCTGCACAATGTCGAACTTGAAAAAATCGGAAAAGGTCTGTTCTAGGGAGATTAAATTTGGAAACTAGTGAGGAAAAGCAGCTAAATGTATCATCAAAGAAATCCCTAAAGGTGGTAATACCTCTCCCCTCCCAACTTGTAAATCTGGAGTCCAGGGTTTCAGGCTTAAATAAATGATTTTTACATATTGGACTCAAGGCAGACGCCTCAGTAAAGTGAAACATTCTACGAAAACTGGGTCCAGATCTTTAGAGTAGACACTACTAATGGATTGGAGGAGAAATGAGAAGGGAATATGGGGAGAGAAGAATAGACCAAGGCACGAGTAGAGGATGAGTGACAGGAGAGGGATTCCGTGATACACCATACAGCCTCTGGGTATTTAAACCAAAAGGCCATTTTTTAAATGTTGGCTGCGAAATAGTAATACATAAAATTAGGGAGGGCCAGTTGTGATGGTTTTTAACAAATTTATTATTTGGTTAGGAGACTTATGTTGATATCAGGACCCTAAGTTAAATTTTCTGTTTAGATACTTAAAAAGTAAACATGTATTTACAATAGTGTTGATAAAAATCACTTTATATGACATCATGTAATGAATACTGACCTAAAAGCTTTTCTAAGACAAATACAAATTTAGAAGTAGACTTGTATATGAATATATTCCCAAAACAAGTAAAAAAAAATAGTATACCTAAAAAAAGGCATATATATTTTAAATGCCACACCAAATAGTTTTCATTCAGAACTCCTGTAAAATGTAATGTTTGGAAATATTAAACCATAACCGTTATCCTAATTACTGTGAGCCTTGTTCAAGGTTAATTTGTGGAATGTCTGTCGTTGTTAATGTGTTTAAAGATATCAGTTGTGAGATGTGGTGGGTCTAAATTGTCTTCTGTTTGGTAGAAGGCCAGTAGTTCTAATTGTGTTATATTCACAATGTGTAATTTCAGTTTTCAGTCATTAGTGACATATTAAAATGTGGAAAATACTAAAAAAGGAAACCCTTCTATGAGTAAGTGTGTCCAAACTTTTAACTGGTTTTGTTAAAACTGTGTATGTGGTCTTCACAGTGCCCCCCTCCCCCATCGCTCCACCTCAGCTGCTGAGAGCAGGCTCCACCTACCTTATCATCCAGCTCAACACCAACTCCATCCTGGGTGATGGCCCCATCATCCGCCGAGAAATTGAGTACAGAGCCAGCCATGCGCCCTGGTCCGAAATCAATGGAGTCAACATGGTCACCTACAAGCTCTGGCACCTGGACCCAGACACAGAGTACCACATCAGTGTGCTGCTCACCCGGCCTGGAGAGGGTGGTACGGGACCCCCTGGACCCCCACTAATCAGCAGAACTAAGTGTGCTGGTGAGTGTCTGGAGCATTTTCTTTATCTTTCTTGTCTATGTGCACACACTATATAGTTATATAAAGAGCTAATTAGTGCCCTCCCACAGCTGTTTGTGAATAGCTGAAGTAAGTGCTTTTACTTTCCAGTCAAGTGCTTGTCAAAGTAGATGTGATGTTAACAATGATTTACCTGCCCACAAAATATCCTCTTTGATCTCCCTTTCTGTCATCAGAATGGTGTGATTAAGTACAAAAGCTTTTGTTTCCAACTGGTGCCACACTATATGTCCAAAAGTATCCAGACACCCTTTATAATTACTCAATTCAGCAACTGTAGCCTCTTTCTGTAGGGTCCCAGTGGCCATTCTGCCGGCAAAATGGAAATTAGCTAAAATATTATTAATGAAAAAAATATTTTTCCCTGTAACTATTATCAAGGACAAGGGTTCTGATTCAATTGTTAAATTGGTTCTAAGAAAAAAATCTACATCAGATTCATGAACAGAATTGTTCTTCCCTTCGTGCTCTTGAGTGTGCATAGATTCTGTTCTTACCTCAGAATAAATCCCAACTAAGTTGCAAGTGGGTTTTATGAAGAATTTTCTTTTTAAGAACGGTTTGTGAATGAGGCCTATTATTGACTCTCTATGTGTGAAATGTTGTAACTTAGTGTTGAGCTGCTAGCGAGCAATGAGGCATGAAAGGAGAGGAGAAACCCTGACTGTAAAAACAGTTTACATCTCTCCACAAAGATAGCCGTGCCTGTAGCTTTCTGCAGCTGCAGCTTTCTTCACATCAAAAACTTGTGAAAAAAAATGTGTACAAAAAAATAGCATTTAACCCTTGTGTGGTGTTCATGTTTTTGTTATTCAGTGGCCTGGTAGACCCACTGCATTATTGTTTTTTTAAATAATAACCATAACAGTTTATGTAAAAATACCAGATGTTTAAAATATTGCAAGTGGTCAGCGTAGGGTTCTCCTTTAGCAGCTGTAGCCAGTCAGCAGCCTGTCCATGTTGTCCACCCTCACACACATGCACGCATATGCAAACACATACGCACAGAGACACACACTAACAGCAGGCCATGTAGGAGGAGAACGGAGTAAAGGGACACAGCACCTCCACACTTTTATTCCCCATGGGTTCACCCCAACACCATATTTGTAATAGAAATATGTAGGGGGTTTACAGTGTGAAGTCACTGAAAATGTGTTTTTTTTATACGTTCTTCACAGAAAATGATCAACGGCCAAGCAATAATAATAAATCGCATTCTTAATTTTGGTAAACATTGAAAATGAGTCCCATAGACCCGAACACCATACGAGGGTTAAATACATCAAAACTTAAAAATATTGCTTGCTCACGTGCGAAGATGAAAATCTAGTTCGCTTCCAGTTCTGTAAATCATACACTCTCTCATCATCACCTGAGCCACTTATCCTCTTGAAGCCTATCCCATTGCTCATTGGGCAGATAGCAGGAACATCCAGGACAGGTCGCCAGTCCATCACAGGGAAGACACACAGACATACACATATACACACAGACTCACACTTATAAATCATGCACACTTCCAACTAAATATCTTCAATAATATTATTCAATTCAAATACAGTCAATTATGTATATTCAAGCATTAATGAATCAAAGGATATATATATATATATATATATATATATATATATATATATATATATATATACACAAGTGTGTATGTGTGATGTGTGTGTGTGTGTGTGTGTGTGTGTATATATATATATATATATATATATATATATATTATAGGGGTACAACTGACTGACCTCCAGAGCTCATGGTAACTTCAGTAAAAAGGCATTAAGGTGGACCTGCTGAGACAGTGTCCAGTTGTGCACATGCAGCTTGTATAATCTCCGAAGAGCAGCATTTTCAATAGAATGGGACACACTGAAGCCACACATAGAGCCATAGGTCACCATGCTCAATGCCAGGTGTCGCCTGGAGGGGCATAAATTTGGACTGTGGAGCAGTGGAATTGTGTTCTCTGTAGTTGGAGTGACCTTTGTGATCCATAACTAACATCAGTATCTGACCTCACTAATGCTTTTGTGTTGTGCCTGAATTCATTCAAGTCCTCACAGCAGTGTCCAACATCAAGTGTAAAGTCTTCCCAGACGAGTAGAGGATGTTACCGCAGTAAAAGTGGGTGCAAACTCACAAGTAATACCTTAGACTTCAGAGGAAACATTGGATAAGCAGGTGTCTACTCAACTAATGTGATTTTGAAATGCAGCTCGGGTCTTCTGTCTGCGGCATGCTGGCAGCTGGCCGGGTTGTAACAGTGCCCATGACCTTTGCCACTTTCTCCACATGGCACTGCCCCCTGCTTTATCCCCCACCCACATTTTCACACATTTTACCTCTTCCTCACATCTGATAACATATTGCACTCCCCCCAAGCCTGCTCCAGTGCCCAGACATCACCCATTCATCACTGCGAGCGGAGGGAAGAGCGGAAAGGGCTGGGTAGTGAGGAAGGGTGTGGAAATTGAAGGTTTCAAAGTGACATGGCAGAGGAAGGGAGGAAAATACCAAAAAAAAAAGGGAAATGTTGAGAGAAAGAGAAAGAGAGCGAGCGAGATGTATTTTCAGTAGTTCTTCCATTTTTGCTTTTTACATTAAGCTGTGATTGAAACTCTTTTTAAAATGGCATATTTGTGTGACATCCCTAGTGGTGCCTGGTTGCACATGAATATTGCTGCTGTTAAAGCGGCTGTCATATTTGCTCAACTGTTGAAGATATAATTTAGATTCAATATAGGCACATCAGTGGAGCTGCTAGTGAAATTAAGCTTTCCATACTCTGTTTGTGCTCTCAGGCCCACTGCCATTCCGCAGTTTGTGGAATGCGTATGGAGGGCGTAATTGACTGCAGGACTGAAGGGTGCAATTGGGAGCACTGCACAGTGTCAGAGGACACAAGGCTTTGATTTGTTTGACAGGTCTAAAGCACACAAATGCATGCACGCACACAAACACAGACAGATTATTGATTAATAATGGTATCCTTCAGAGGCAGTCTAGAATCAGGCAGCTCAATATCCAGATTAGCCTCAAAATGAAAGTGGACTCAAGAGATCTTCAGTCCAAACAGGAACGGTATGAGCTTTTAGCTGCTGATAATAAGCCTATAACAAATGCTGAAAGGCAGGCAGGGTAAACAATCAGAGGCCCATTTTGTCAGTTCTCCTGACGTGATGAATATTTTTTTTACTCATCATAAAAACACATCCACTGCATTTAATCATTTGGTTATACCACGCTTTTGTTAAGCTTGATTTGTCCTGCGCTGCACATGGTGTGAATATCTCCATTCGCCAGTGCCTTGCTGCTCAAAGGGGGGGATGTCTGTCTTCAACATGTGCTACAAACAAATGTGACAATCATGTAATCATAGATTTCAAATGAATCCTCTTCTTATTCAAATAAGCTATTACCTTTTTTGTAAAGTACTGAGTGAATATGAAGACTTTTGTGTAGTTATGTGTGTATATATATATATATATATATATATATATATATATATATATATATATATATATATATATATATACACACCAATAAAAACAGAGACTTTTTCACTAGGAAGTCCAAGATGGTCATTTTGACCGTTTTGAAATTTTGAGACAGGATCATTTTGACAAAATAAAACCCTGACTTTCCCTGACTTTTACTAAATTAGTGGTGAAGTTTTAAATATTTCTATCTTGTAAGGCCTTTAGTGATCATTTTGACCGTATACCTTAGATTCATCTTTATGAGTCACTCTTTTTACCCTCTGCTCCAGCGAGTCAGAAGCTATTTTTACAGTGGTTGTTCAGTAGCCTACTCATCTTATCTCATTTACCTCAAAAAATCTTATAGAGAATTGGCAAATGGTTTAAAAAACACAATCCAGAATAGAATAAAATAGCAGCAATACAACACTTTAACACAATTAACGCTTTTTTTACTGGAATGGCAGCCTCGTCAAATGTCCACTGCATTCACATTTTTATGTAGTCTAGCTTTTAGCTGTGTTTCAGCCCTCACAATGTACAGTTTGCCACAGAAAAATCTGTTGTTAATTAATTGCATTTTTACTATACTAAAAATATTCCCTTATACTAAGATAAGTGAATGATGTATATTTGTTGGTTTTATAAGTGCACATAAGTTAATTTCAATCAGTTTTTATGAACATTTCATCTAATTTCCTGTTGCAGTCAGTTTGATCGTTTAGGCATTTAACAAGGTTTTCGCATTAAAGCTGCCACCATGTAACAGAAACATTACATTTATGTTTTATTGTTCTTTGTGTTCATATGTAAATGTAATTTATTTGAAATCTAATGCTTTTCTTACAGAAAAATGTAATGCAAATTATTTGCCTAGTCCATGTTGTCTTATACTGGGGCTTTAGTATTAATCTGTAAATGATTTGCAAAAATCAAAGTTTAAATTAGTCATCCAGACATTTATCATGTTTATCATGACTTATCCCAGCAATACAAAAGTATTTATTTTTTACAATTATTCTTTGCTCTTGTATAATTAATCCTTCGAAATTCAAACTGATCTCAAAATGACCTCTATGGGCCTTCTAGTAGTTATGGAATACGGCCTTTCTAGTGTTACGTGCTAAATAAGCTATACCATTTAACAGGGAAGGAAGAGGCCTGGGGCTAGGGCTGTGAAATAATCGCAATTATTTGACATGATTTCTAACTTGGTGTTCTAACATGTTTGGAGGGCAGCAGTGAGTAATGTTGTTGTGTTTGTTAGCTATGTAGCTAATTTTACATTGTTGGCATGTAGGCTAGCTAGTTTTTTTTTTGGTTGGTATTTTACTTTTACTTTGCTTGACTGATTTTATGTAACTGTAGACATTTGTCTGAGTATTTGGATGCACGCAACAGTGCATTGTGTCATTTTGACAGTACAACCAGTATTAGCCACTAATCAAACATAGCTAGGAAGCAGGATGGCTAATCAGCCACTTTAGGCTTGTACTTTAATATTTGCATTTAATTAACAATAAATGATAATTAAACTGTTAATTGCAATTATTTATATGACAATTGTCAGCAAAGCTGTGGCAGTAATTCTTCTTGTATTTATTGCAGACAGCACTACATAGATCTACCCTCATTGCATACTGACAGTATGGACAATGTAAAGCGGCGTTTGCCCGATTGATCAGCATCAAGTACCTGTCACTTGCTATCCAATAATACATTATGTATTTTTTCTGCGCTCCCTGCTGAAAATGAGTAACAGTGACATTTTAGATAATGGGTGCAGTGGACATGTAGCATTAAATCGAAAAAGTGATATTTTAAATGTATATTTACGTTTAAATATATAGATTATTTTCACATCAATAAAATGTAACGTCAATAATTTTATCTTTCTGTTCACTTTATTTTTGGCAGTAATTATGTGATGTAATATATTTATTCACATTGTAATTCTGCAGATGTTTGGATCAAGTAAAATAATTGCATTCTTTTTTTCAGTGTAAGGCCAGGTCAAGTTTGATGATAGCATGGGATTATCAAATGATTTAAGGCAGGTTTTTTTTTATCAAAATGTGCTTATTTGGTCAAATATATAGATTCATCATATTTGGATATTTTTTCAGTCTGGAGTGAAATTTCTAAAGGCAGTTTATACTGTAACTGAAACAGAGTTACCTATTCAGTATGAGAAAGGTACTCTATCATATCCTAAATTTATCTTGGAGCCAGGCAGGTGAAGCTTTACCCTTTTGTCTTTGTGGGCTGTCTGTGGTCACAGTCCTCCCGAATGTTTTTTATAGAGAGAGCTCAGAGCTACATCATCCCTCTTTATAAACTCAGTGAGTCTTGGCTTCTGTGGCACACTGGGAAACTGTAATCACCTTCCCCTTCTCCTCACGAGCCCCTCAAAATGGCCTTCTCCACCGTATCTGCACAGGGATACTATTAGCTCCTGTGCTCAGCCTCACCGCTGACAGTTGTGTCATTGGAATTGTGTGAAATGTTCCTTGCCTGCACCCAAAGACAGCTTATTAGTTTGTTTCATTGTGTGGCCGGGAATATGTACATCCAGCTCAGATGGTCTATCTTCTCCAAGCGCCTCGTTATCGTTTTTACTGCCAGCACTGCGGATGCTTCTGGGACCCTGAAGTGATTCCTCCCCCCCAAAAAAGAAGGAGGAAAAGTGAAATAAGTGTGGCATGACTGGCTTGTTTCTGGCTTGCCTCCTTCCCTTCCCTGGCGGAAAGCTCCCAGCAGTGACCTACATAGCGCGTAAACCCGACGTGTTCCTGTGGGTGTAGTTGAAGAAGCGCAGAACATGTAGCAGAACATGGGCGGCTGGGGCCAGGTGTGCTTGATGAGCCATCACTGGGATGAAGAGCAGGGAGCATTAACCCTCCTAGATCCCCTATGGTGCATACTCAATAAAATATCTCTTCTTACATTTTATTTAATTATTTCTCACTTGTAGCCAACAGAAACAAGCAGAGCATTTTTGTCAAAAGTACAGATTCTAAACTTTCTTTTATTACTGAATTTATGTTTTTATCTTTTTTATTTTCACATCAGAAGAAATGGAGAAAAGGCAGAAGTGCAGACTGAAATCTGTTGATACAAAATGTAAATTGAATGTAAATGGATTTGTAATAATATAAGTATGATTATAATCTAATTAAGCACTATTGTTATGCATACAGTCTTGGTTTGTGGATGTTTTTCCATTTTTTGACGTGGAAATTTCAAGAGCAAAGACTGAAGATTGAATGTGAATCAATCTATAATTCAAACAATTTGTCAATTTGTAATACTCTGTAACATATATGTAATAAGCAACATACTGAGGTATTAATTATGCAGTTACATATAATTATAGTAATTCTGATGTATAGCAAAATTACAGTAATAACCATAGACTTCTAAGGATTAAAGCAGCAATGGAGAGGTTCCCTTTCCAGTTGGTAGTGCTGCTGCTGTAGACCACTACAGGACATCTCAGCCTCCTGAGATCAAATGTTTCAGCTCCGTTCCACACCAGAGCATTCCTCTGTCAACACAATGAGGAAAAACTCAGGGAGGTCTTTCATCATGCCAGTGCCTTTTTACAATGTATCTACTCCTAACTATGAACAAATGTCTCTGTGTCCTCTGCATTTGTTTCCTTTAAATTCAGTGTAATCCTCTGCTTAGCAAGGGTAGAGTGATGTTTGGCTTGTTTCTTGTTTGAGTAATCTGGCAAATGGGTAGTAAGCTGTTCTTAGTCTGTTCTTCATCCATGAGTGATAACTTGACTAGAGTTCTCTCTGACCTCAGTGAATCTGTATCTTAAAGTCACAACAGTTTCCCCCCCAGGCCTTTATTCCAGGCTGTGTTGGCCAAATCCTCACCAGCACCCTACGGTCCACCATCTGAGCAGGAGTCCAGAAAGCTTCCCCATGCATCAACATTACCTGGAGTAATAAGGCGGAAATTGGCCCATTTGGACTCCCAGCTGTCCCGGGGCGATCAGTACGCTGCTCTAGGCCTTTGGCTACCCTTACTGTGTTCTGTCCCATTTCAGAGTGATGCCAAGGAGTGGGTGCCCACGGTGCAGGCTGGCAGGCTGACAAAGCCTCTGAACGGGGTTAAGGGAAGTGGAGTGGCACAATAGCCCACTTTGAGACCCTCAATGAACACTGTGTAGACGCTTGGGCTGTGTTTTCAGGAGAACACGAGCCAAGAGCACCCGATGTGTTTGCTTTTAACTAACAATCAATAGCTTCATTAAGACAATCAACACTCTATTTGCTTGTGTTTCCTGCTGAGCGATACCTCTGCTAGCCAAAGCACTTAGGTACATGGCTTCTTAGTAAATATCTACGAAGAGGCTTTGTTTGGTTATATCTGATTTACGGGACATTCACTAAAGTTGGAGTAAATGTAGTGCATAGTATGGCGTGCATAGCACTATTTTACTGTGAAACGAGTTAGATTTCTGAGAATTCTATTGTAGTAATTTACGGTGTGAACTATAATGATTTAATGGCATATATTAGATGTTGTTACGTTTCCCTTTCAGAAGCCTTTGCACAACTTCCTCTATGTCGTGCTGGGCATTAGACTTTAAATGTCTTAAGGAACTGTGTTTCTTAAGTGAAATGCCTGCAGTGCAGTAAGATGTCCTTTAAGAGGAGGCTCCTGGAGAGAAAATAAAGACCTTGGGCAGTAACCTTATACTTTCTCCTCTGTCACTGCCTCTTTCTCAGGGCCATTAGTCACAGCCCCCCTTCCATTAAAAGAACAAAGGAATACAATACATTATGAGGAATATTGTTTGACAAAAATGCATTGATTTTGTTAATAATGGAGCATGACAAATGCATTCATTGATGGTGTGCAATAGTGTCCTTTACTCACCCGCCTCGTTGCCTGCGCCTGTCTCTGAAACACAGGGGTGGCTGTGCTCTCGAGGACAGTGGCTCTCTCTGTCTCCTCAGCCGATATTGCATGGGCTTAGCAGGCCAAAAGAGGTGGCTGTTCCTTTTGCACCAGCCAAATGAAGGCAGCATTAACCCAGCAGTAGCCATGCATAAGCAGTGGCATTCTAAAAATAAGCGGTCGGATACAATGACCCAGCAGTAACAATAACTGGCAGAATTGGACGTCCTTGGTTGGGGCTTGTATTTTTGTCGCCGCATGGCCCCTAGGCAAAGAGCAGGCAGGCACTTCATTTGCTCAGTGACATGTAGGCGGGAAATGGTGGAAGAGAGAGAGGGTAACAAACAGCCTGTCCTATTAATTAACTTAATTGGCATGAGTTTCACACTTGGTAGCAGGGGGCCTGTTTTGGACATGGTGGTGCCCCCTACAGGTGGCTAACAAGCTACAAAGTGGTCTTCTCATGAACAGTAGATGCACATGGACTATGGAGAAGATTCCATGGGCCTGTATTGTTAAAACATCATCATAAATAAAACAGGAATCCTAGACCAGCATTCATACTCTGACAGACTGTGTGAATATGAGCCTAGATCTGAAACAGTCATAACAGGGGGAAAAACATGAAATACAGTACAGAAATGATAATCATTTTTCTTAGTGATGAGTGGCATCAGTTCACTGAAAAACAGTTAGTGAGGATTTGCTTTTTTAAGAATTAGATACTGAATTTATGTTAGATGTGAATGTAATCCACATTAAAAAGCAACCCACAAGAACTACATTCCATTTCATTGTGCTTTCAACATGCCAAAATGAAATGCTAAGTGCATCATTGAATTTTGGTCATATGACCCCCATTGTCCTCCCTGCATGTCCATCAAGACTTAATGGAGATCGTGCAACATACATACACACATCATCTAAACCGCTTATACTTCTGGGTCGTGGTGGGGTGCTGGAGCCTATCCCAGCTGTCATTGGGCGGAAGGCAGGATACACCCTGGACAGGTCGCCAGTCCATCGCAGTTTGTCATGTTTTCCACATGTCACAAATGAAAAATTGTGTCATTTGTGCATTGCATTTCATGTTTTTTTTCACTATTATGATTGCCTTAAAAGAGACATCTACTGATTTTTTAAGATTTCTGCAAAATTAAGGCCAGGGCCTGCTGACAGGCCCAAAGATTTATTACACGCTCCTGTAATTTAAGAATGGCTCAACCAGTTGAAGTCCCTGTAGTTATTAAATAAGAAGCTTTAGTATGTAACAAACTTGGGATTGTAAGGGGTTAAACCATTATGATGTAACTATGTGAAGTCATTCAGAGTGATTTGATTTGATATGAAATACTCAATTTTAGAGAAACTTTTTAGTGATGCTGGCAGGAATCAGATATCCAAAGCATTGAATGCTTCTAAAAGCTTTTTCACAGAAAATAATTGCCAGTAATAGTTACAATTACACTACCTGAGACAGTTCTACAATAGTTTTGAGATAAGACTTAAATGCATGTCCTAAATGGCCTAAAATGCATAAAAAAAAAAAAAAAATTGATGACAGAGAGATACATGCAGAGCATTGTAAGGCAAAATAGTCTTCAAACACAACTTATATTTTCTGATTTACCACAATTTTAACATTATCAACATTAGCTTATAAGAAGACACATGTAGGGTCACTGATTTTGGATAGTAAAAAAAGCTGATGTTTGTGTTGTAAATATTGTGATCCATGGCTGCTGTCACCATCATTGTAAAGAAGAAAGAGTCAATATGTTTCTCTACAGTTCAGCATTTCACATTAAACCACGCTAATGAATTTGTTTACATCTCAACAACTGAATTATGCCCATATTTTGAAAAAACAATGATGGCATTCACTTTTAAGAAAAGGGGTAGCACAGAATACTCTTCATAAAGGACAGATTTCCTCCATATTTATGATAATGTGAAATGACAAAGGCAACGAATAACAGTTATGTTATAACCCTTTCTCTCTCTGTCTCTCTCTCAGAGCCTATGAGGGCGCTGCGTGGTCTGAGAGCAGTAGATGTCCAGGCTCGTCAACTTACCCTTCAGTGGGAGCCGTTGGCCTTTAACCTGACACGCTGCCACACCTACTCTGTCTCACTGTGCTACCGCTATGCCACAGCGGGGGGCGGTGGCGGACACAACACCACGGTTAGAGAGTGCCTAGCTGTGGAGCGCAACACCTCACGCTTCACCCTCCGAGATCTGCCACCCTATCACACCATCCACGTCCGCCTGGCCCTCGCCAACACCGAGGGCAAGAAAGAGGGCAAAGAGGTCACCTTCCAGATGGAGGAAGATGGTGAGGAATGCTATCATTAGTAGCAGTTAAATTATTGGGGGTTTGATTTATCACACACAAATGTACTGTAACTAAAACAGACTCCATAAAACTTTGCTGTGGTTTGGCAACCTCTTCTTCAGCGCTGAGCGGAAGAAGGGAAGGCTTGGCAGTCTCAACTTGTCTTCATTCATCTCCTGATGCATGTCTAGGGAAAAGTACGAGTAAAAACAATTCTCTCTGATCCAGTCAGCATCAGCATAATAAAGACGCATACCCTGTTCTATGGATGTGGATGAAAAATTAATTATTCTCACAAAGGCTCGCAGAGGAGCTGGAAGGGGGAGATTTTGTGCTTATTTCTGCATTATATCTGGCCGTAACAGCATTAAGATTCCTGGATGAAGGACAAATCATTTTTTCCGTTGGGAAAATATAAGACAAAACACAAGCTTTTTGGTGTGTGTGCATAGCATTGTATTTGCGCGTGTGTCTGTGTGTGAGAGAGAGAGAAAAGCCTCCATTATCAACACTTTTCAAAAGCTTCAATCAGCAACTCTTCCTTGTAGGCTGTCACAGCAGAAAGTGATAGATTCAGTGCATCTGAATGTTTTCTCTCTCCAGCATATCCTGCACACACACACATGCATGGGTGCAGGAAAAGAGGTTGCTAAGGGGGCTGCAGCACCCCCAGATTTTAAGATCATGCAAAAGTGCACTTTTAAATTCAGCGTAGTGAAGACCTGTGTGTTTTTTATTGTTTTATTTATATATTTTCAAAGCCTACAGTAGTCGTGCACTGTTTAAGTTAAAGCTACAATTTTATTACAGCCAGTCAGATCTCATCCCTCACCAACTGTTCACTGCTTTGTGGTTGTGTCATTAAAAAGGAAGCAATACAAACAGCCTAATTCATCTAACATTATAATGCCCCATGGTTTTAGGCACCTAAGAAAGTTATTTATTTGGGCAGTAAGTAATTATGTGCTGTAACACTAACATTAGAATAAAGACAAAAGCATTAATACAGTGAGTAATGATTTTAAGAAAAGTCACTGTGTTTTTTAACCCTTTCCATACCTCTCCTTGTGGCAGTCTAGGATTCCTTGTGATTATTGTTCAATACCAAGTTTAATCAGTGCTTCGTTATGTTAAATCAAGTATGCTGTTGATGGAATTTATCAAATCCAGTGTGGTGGCTGAAGCCATGCAGGAGACATCTTGACTTTGATTTTTTTCTGCAGAGTAACATACTTGTGTTTTCACCAATTAAATGCCACACTGAGTCTTCATTCTGGTATTGAATATCAGCATGAAGCTTGACTATAGAAATGACACTATTGGTCTACTAATACTGTGCCTCATACCAACAATATGATTGGCTGTCCAGCTCCATGGAAAATCAGCACCACTTGTCCCACTCCCACGCACAACCTAAACTCTTTGTCCCGCTCCCATGTGCAGCCTAAACACTTTGTGAAGCTCCTGCCCGCAGACCTGTAGAACTGGTCTACATCTGCATTAGTCATGGTTGAAAAGGACTGCCACATAATAGACTTCCTTTTAGTTGCCTTTATTTTTGTGCATTTGCCTTTACCAAGAGCGTTTTCCACAGCTTCGGTCTCTGATTGTCAGACTGTCACTCTGCTCTGCTGTTTCTGTAGCCCATCAAGAAAGCAATTCACATGATTCACACGATTGTTCCTGTGATTACTTCTATTTAGAACTAGTTTATTACTTTCTGTTGCTGTTAAATATTATTTGTATATGTCAATTATTAAGTGATTATTATCATTTTATTTAGGCTGTTCATTAGTTTGTGGGGGCGTCATCCCACCCACCCAGAGAAAGCGAGGCCAATTGCACTCTCTTGGACTCCTGGCCACGAATGGCTGTAGCATCACCAGAGATCAAACTTGCGATCTCCTAATGATAGGGACAACACTTAGATGGCTGCAGCATTTGGGAGCCTGGGCCTGTTTTTATTTGAACCACTTTCTTTTACTGTGGCTGTGGAAAAAGGTTTGAAAACGAGAACAAATTCTCTTATAATTGTAAATTGATCCCAGTGTTGAATAGCTGGCAACCCAAGGGGACACATTCTCATAGAGTAGGAGGAACAGCAGAAGAGGCAGAAATGAGTGCTTTGAGTTTGTATGTAACATTTTTCAGATGTAGTGATTATTTTATTAAATATGCTGTAGTTTTTACACACGTTTCCCATTCACATACAGCGTTTGAGCTTCAGCAAAAACCATTTACAGATGTCCTTTTACCAAACAGATAAACAGTTAAATCAGCCTCTTTGCTCAATAAAATAAAATTCATAAAGCAGGGTACTGTCTCAGCTCTGACCAATTAATGTGAGTGCTTTTCATTTTGATGCCCATGTTATCTATTATTATAATAGCTTATGATAACAAAAATGAATTTCCATGTCTTTTCCCCAAAATTAAATGTCTGTAGTTGAATTAGGTATTATCCTAATGTTTATCATTAAAAACCCTTTTTGAATGTTTACCTTCTATATTTAAATATTTAACCTAAGTTGGTGCCCATGCACATGCCATATTTATGTTGCCTAAAATTTCAGCTTTCTCTGTTCTTGCATACACATTAGGTCTGATGTGTAAAGGTCTTTTTTGAAGACTAAACTAGAAAAAAGTAATGATGCTTTGCTGCACTAGTTTGTCATCTCTCTAGTCTCTGTTTCTCCTTTCTTTTTCTAGTCTGTCTTACTCTCTGACTCCAACTCTTTCCCTTCTCAGTGTTAATAACTCTATGCTAATGCTGTGGGGCTAAATAAGGAGCCCTCTTATCAACTTCAGCATTGCATAGCGAGTCACTCACTGTAGCTTTATGTTGCCATTTGTGAAAGCTCTGTAGACATGAGTGCCACATTGCCTTCTCTCTAAAGCATAATTGCTTCTCTTCTGTGTAAACTAGCCTTGCCCACTGTTGAGTATTGCTTTTTCTGTCTCTGTCATTTAGCTAAGCTTACAGGCTCTGTGTCTGTGTCTCAATCACTTCTTTTATGCTGTTAAAAATAGCCTATCAGTTTTAATTTGCTGTGCCTCAATGATGTGTAGAAGTCATTGTTAATCTATCAGCTTTGTAATGAGAGAATTCACCCCACGTGGGATTAGAGGTCCTCTTATTGCTCTTCCTTTAATGGCTGTCAGATGCTCTTCATGGTCATTCATTGTTTTGCATTATGCTCTCTATGTTCTTTGTTTTGTGTTCAACCTCAGTCTCCATCTAAAGCTGAACAGCTTTCATTCCTACGGCTGTTTGACAATCATACAGTGTAATATTTGAACATGTTGCTGTGGTGCTTAGCTATGAGCCCAGAGATGAATGTTGACTTGTAGCAAAACACTTATCCTGGAACACTGACAGTATGCTACAGAATAAAACCACCTATGAAATAACACCCACATAATTCACAGTTTAAATAGACACAAACACTGTAAGCATTGGATATCTTACTGTGTATTTGCTGCTAATTATTATCAGGATGTCACAATATTTAACACATTTTTTTCACAGTAAAATACTGTATTCATCATTTCATTGTGAGGTCAACTCATCTTTATATATTTTCTGTAATAACACAACAAATTACTGTGCAGTTGATGTTCATCTATCATCGGATCTGAAAGCAGCTGAGAGTTAACAAAATGTTAACATTTGAATAAAAGTATTTTGAGTGTTTTTATTCTGACAGTTCAGGTTTTGGTGTTTTTAAAAACTGTTAATATTTAAAATATTTACAGGTGTGGTATAATGAGAAGTTTTTTTGCAAATGTAAATTTACATTAAATTACTGGCTACTGATTTGCATTACTTTTACTGTTGTAAAAATACTGGAGATTACGGTATTTCAATTACAGCTTATTTCTGTAAGTGTAAAGTAGAATACAGCTACATCACAGTAATCTTGTAGTCCAGATGACTGTGAAGTCACAGTATAAGGTTGCTCTAGTACTATTATTTACTGTTAATGTGGTTCAGTAAATAACTGTGAACAACTAGTAACCAATAACTTACTGTAAATTTACAGTAAAATGTTTTACAGTGTTAATATGATCAAGCCCCAATCCCTTGACACACACATCTTAAACTAATCTCTCACAGTTCCTGGAGGAATTGCCCCAGAGTCCCTGACCTTCACCCCTCTGGATGACATGATCTTCCTCAAATGGGAGGAACCAGTGGAACCCAATGGTCTCATCACTCAGTATGAGGTAAGTGCTTCATTAATGTCACTTGCTCTCATAGTCTAGTGTCTAGTCGTTCATTTTAAAAAAGGTGGTTCACTGATACATTCACAGAAATTTCTCCTTACCCAAGATGTGTTCAGCCAGCTAAGCTCTTGACTGATCAAATACGTTTGGAGAAAGGAGAAAATTTCACAAACTTGATTCTTCTGTGAAGTGTTCCTTTAACTGTACAAATCAAATAAACATGCCTTACTCTGTTATGCACGATTTCAAATGATGTAGCACAAAAAATCATTTTAAAAAATCAATGCAAAGGAGCCCTGAATTTGTCAACATTAACTTGGGGTGTTTAGCTGCAGGGCATTGCTCTCAGGATAGAGTTACCGACCAGAGTTCAAGTGTTTACTCGGATAATTATCACTTAGGCCACCATTGTAGCAATTATTCTGACAACCTCCCTCATTCCTCCTCTTCTCCTCATTAGTGGAGAAAAGAAAGAAGCACAAACTGAAAGTTTGTGTATGTCTGTCTTCTGGTAGGGGTTGTGTGGGTGGTCTGGTCTCACACCCTCACCACAGATTCCAAGCCACAAAGCCATAACATTCCCTTTGCCATTACTCATGATGGTCAGTGAATACCTGAGTTCAAAGGCTGCAGAGTCTCTTGTGTTCCAGTGTATTTGCGGAAAATTAGTAAAAGGGCCCACATCGTGGAAAAAACAAATGTTCTTTGCTTTTTGAAATAAGCAAATTTGAAGTAGTGTTTAAACAGACCACTCACCTTCTGGTCTACGCAGTCCATATGTGGAAATTAAGGTGTTTAAACATTTTAATGCATTTTAATGAGTCTTTTAAACTGGTCTCCTTTTTGAATGAGACACAGTAGAGGGTGGCCAATCAGAACAGGGGTCATTTACATATATCAGCCTGTCAGTCATGTAAGATCCTGTTTAATTATAAGGAAAAAGAAAATTGGAAAGAATGGTCTTGTAAGAATGAAATGTGACATTTTTCATACATAAACACAAATAAACATTGCAAGTGTTAGAAAAGTAAAATACAAGAAAAACAATACATGAAAAATATAGGATAGAGGAGTGAGTTAACAGCAAGTACTGAAGGAATACTTGCACTGGGAAGAATCTCATAGACATAAATGTGTGACTATTAGAATGATGCAGTATGAACTTGCTGCATTTGCCTGACAGGTTGGTGAGTTATTTTAATGAATGGCGTCTGCCACAAATGCTCCCGTGTGAGTTTGTATACACTTGGCTTATTAAGTGGCCTATCTCAGGTAGCTGTAAGTGCTGAGTTGTTATAGTCTGTTTACTGCTGGGTGCAGGCCCGTCGAGGTTCATCAGCATGTTCAAATCAGTGATTGGGACCTGGCCATGCATTCTGCCTGCGGCTTCAGAGCCGTAAGAGCAGCCCTTCTCTAATTGGTCCCTCCTGTACCAACTAAGTTGTCTGTAAGTGACAGAATAATGTTTAACCCAAAAGTCTTCATTACAGGGATATATAAATATAAACTAACATAAATGCTAAAATGTTTAGGATTCCATATTACTAGCTAATAGCCTGCAAGTGTTCATAAAAGTGCTACTGGTTGTTAGGACAGATGTGATAAAAAAAGAGGGTCAGGAATGGTAACATATTTCCCAGATGAGGCTTGAACTGTCTTGTAGTCTTTCAGTGTAGTTCCTAGTTTATCAGCTACAGTCATGAGCTTGGTGAATGTCCAGCAGGTCTTCCACAGTCAGCATCTGCCTCTCTGCTCCACTGTTCTTTTGTGTCTTTCTTCACTCTGCTCACAGCTGCTTGACCATCACCCTCTCCCACAGCCATGCTCCTCTCAGTCTGTCGCCAAAATAGCTCTGCCTCTGTCAGGTATTAAACTGTCTCACCTTTAGAGTGAAGGTCCCTTTTGTTTATGGCCCAGATGAAGTCAACGGAGTTGTCTGATCACCTCTTCTTGTTGAATGTCACCTCTTCCGTCGGGCATCCGTCCGCCACCCGTGAAGTTTTCACCTATCACGTCGCTCGGATTTACCTCTCCTCGCTAGCTGTGCCCCCTCTGTCCCCGAGCCTACTAGGCCCTGCATCTTTCAATGTCGTCTCAAGGATGTTATTAAATGGGATTTGTGGCTTGACATATAAAGTGGAGGCTGGGGTGGAGTTTTGTGTGTGGCAGAATCATCCAGATCTCTTCAGGCAAAGAGAAGGAGAGAAAGAGAGAGAGAGTAAGAGAGAAAGAGAGAGGGCAGAGCTTTATATGGCACCGGGTGAAATCCTCTCTTATTGCTCTCAGATTACGGCATTGACTGCTTTTCTCTGAGCCCCATCGAGCGGGACAGTGGATCCTGGGGCGGGGGGGGCTGGCAGGTCCTTCTGGTTCCCTCCCACCGCTATCATCCATACCTTCTATATGGAGAGCACAATAGAGGCTGTGTGCAGAGGCATCGAGTGCTTCCAAATCCTCTCCACACACTTATCAGGGGCACATGGGTATTATAAGGCTCTCTGTGCTAATCTCCACCAGCTTTTGGTCTCTATCAAAAAGGTGATGAATAAAGTGAAGCAGGATCCATCAGCACTGGCTTTCATCTGTAACACTCGATCTCCTAGTGCATCACATTGTTCTTTACAGATTCACTGCATATGCACATGGTAACATGGATGCTAGTCTTAGCACAAACAGTTGTGAAAGGTGTAAATAATGCTGAATGTGTTGTTTGGTGAAAAACGCAGATTTACACATTTTTCCTTTTACTCCAAATATAGTCTGTCAACCAAGACGTGTGTGGCTTCTAGGGATGCCACCCGTCCCTTATACTACAGGATTGTGCTATATTGAAGAATAAAATGCTTTACTGCATTACTGAATTACTGAATCGATAAGGGACACAGTTCATTTAAAAAATACACAAGGTCTTCAAAGTGTTGCCAACAGTGTAATAATGAATAAAACCAAACACAGTTTTACAGTAAACCAAAAACCAAACGTAATAAAACCAAACACAATTTTTACAAGGAATTTGGGAGCAGTGCAAATTCAGTGGTAAAGGTCAGATAATGACAGGCAAGCTCTGTGTGAGAGGACATGTCACAGTCACCAGGGGTGTCCCTTATAAAGCACGCTGCCACTGGACTCTGGAGCAGTGAAAATGTGTTCTGTGGAGTGATGAAACCTGCTTCCCTATCTGGCAGTCTGATGGACAAGTCTTGGTTTTGTGAATGCCAGGAACACCTTACCTGCCTGACTGCGTTGTGCCAACTTTAACGTTTGGTGGAAGAGGGATAATGCTATGGGGTTGTTTTTCAAGGGTTGGGCTAGACCACTTAGTTCCAGTGAAAGAAAATCTTAATGCATCAGCGTACTGAGATATTTTGTACAATGGTATGCTTCCAATTTTGTGGTAACAGTTTGGGGAAGAACCTTTTCTGTTCCAGCATGACTGTGCCCCAGTGCAAAGGTCCATAAGGTCCATAAAGACATGACTGGGTGAGTTTGGTGTGGAAAAACTTGACTGGCCCACACAGAGCCCTGACCTCAACCCCAACAAACAACTTTGGGATGAAATAGAACAGAGATTGCGAGCCAGACCCTCTCATCCAACATTAGTGTCTGACTTCACAAATGCTCTTCTGGATGAATGGGCAAAAATTCCCAGACACACTCCAACATCTTGTAGAAAGCTTCCCAGAAGAGGGGAAGTTGTTATATCTGCAAAAGGGGGACCAACTCCATATTATTGCATGGGGATTAATAGTTTGAAATTTTTCTCTTTTTTTTAATTATTTGTTTTCTTTTGCTCTATCATTTCCTTTGGATGAATTTTAACAACGTTAGTTTAACAGCAGAATGTGCTCAGGTTGATTGCAGGCTTGTTCAGCCTTCAGGGTATTCAGCTTTAAGGTTAGAAAAATCCACTTCTAGACTGTTCTTCATGCACTGAAAACATCAAAATCAATTTGTCCCCCTCTGTAATACTATTTAGTTTTAGTTCATGGTTCAGTGGACATTTTCATGGCTAGTTTTCATTTTTATAATAGTTTTTTTGAGTTATTAAGCAATGTCAAATAGACTTGCTTATGTAGTTTCTCTTATACTGGTATCTGTAAAAATGGACAAACTTTTGCCACATAGCCACATCTCAATATTAGCAGCCATCTTCAAGCCTGAATTTGATACTTTTGTCGATTTTCATAGATAATGGACACCAAAGATATCTTGGCTGATGAGCTACATCTGGACTTACAAAATTATGTAAATGTTATTTTTTTTTGCCTA
Organism: Colossoma macropomum; assembly: GCF_904425465.1. Lineage (NCBI taxonomy): Eukaryota > Metazoa > Chordata > Actinopteri > Characiformes > Serrasalmidae > Colossoma > Colossoma macropomum. Next base: position 21,517,530 of record NW_023494785.1, read on the forward strand.
ATTATTCAATTATTAAATTTAAACAAATCTTTACATGATGAAGTGCTTTTAAAAGCTAAATTTGAGATAAAGCCCTCTGTACATTTTTGAACCATGAGACATGACAGCACCATGATCACCATACCAGAAAATAAAATCACAGTACTGTAGACGTTACTCTATATTGGGATGCCAAATATAAATTACTGTGTGTGTCATTTAATTAGGCTTAATGTGTCTAATTCCAGATTAGTTACCAGAGCATTGAGTCGTCTGACCCTGGCATTAATGTGCCGGGCCCGCGGCGCACTGTCTCCAAGCTGAGAAATGAAACATACCACATGTTCTCCAACCTGCACCCCGGCACCACCTACCTCATCTCTGTTCGAGCCCGAACGGCCAAGGGTTTCGGCCAGACTGCCCTAACTGAAATCACCACCAACATCTCGGGTAAGGAGCATGTCTGCGTATGTGTGAGAGAGAGAGGAGTGAGTGTGTATGACTGATGTTTGTGCAGTCCTGTGTGTTCCTGTCTAGTTTACTGAATGTGTAGAGAATAATAAGCGTTCCGGTAAAACTGGATTCTGCACTTTAAATTAATTAAACAGTGTTTAAATTTAGCTCTAAACTGAAATCTGTGGCATTTAGAAGGTTTTTTGAAGTTTTGGCTGAGAACCTCGGGAAGCATTTGAGGGGCTACAACGGGAACATTACACTTTTAAAATGCTATGAATAAGCCATAAGAGAGCAAGTCAGAAAGAACCTGTCTGTGTGTGTGTGCGTGTGTGTGTGTGTGTGTGTGTGTGTGTGTGTGTGGGTGTGCCTTAAGATATAGCAAGTAAGGTCGGTAAGCCCTGCATTATGATTCAGGAGCTGCAGTCAAATAGAATTCAACCACTCCTCTGAAACTTGGCAGCCATTAAATTCCCAAAGAAAGAGAAACTCTTTTCTTAACTCTGTCTTTTTAAAGGACTGCAACTTTTAGAAGTGGCAGGAGTCAATAACAAAAGCATGTTGAAAATTTATATTAAATGTTTTCACTCATAGCTATTTGGAACAAGGAGAAATTTTGTTGAAAGCGTGGTTTCTAAACTTTCAGCTGAAACTATTTGTGTTTAAAAATTGTGTTATGATTGGAATTTGATGAAAAGTTACTGTTGTGCGTAAAATATTGTTTTGAGTAAGGAAAAAAGTTGTAGTCTTGTAAAGAAAAATAAAGTTGTATTTTTTTTACACTGAAATGAAAGTCAGAAAGACATTCTCAAACCTGTCGATACAGAGTGTAAATCGAATATAAATGTTTTTGGGATAATGCAGTAAAAAGTAGCGTGTTTACAGTCTCATCACTTTTTCCTGTAACACATTAATGTAACTCATAACAGTTTAAATTCTTGTAATCACATTACAGTTAATAAGAATTTATAAGACAATAATAATTCCTTTATTTGCATTACTTGTATGCCTCTAACAGAGCAATATCAATGATATACATTTAAAACATACATTTCCTCTATGTAGATTATCTGTGCCTGTCTTTTTTTGGGTAATTTGCATATGCATTTTCTGGGTAATGTGCTCCCTGCGACAGCCTCCTGCATGACACTGTATGGTGAATATGACCAGGGCAGCGTGAGCACGGGTAGTGCTGTAAACTCTGCAAACACTCTGTCGAAGCATGTAATTGTGCTAACATGATGGATAAATACCACTGTGCTGAAGCAAAGAGAACTCCAAAATCACCTAACCAGGCCAGACTCTGTTTTCATACAGGAACAGCTCTGCAAGCTTTACATTCATAGAAAATTTTACTTACGATACAGCTATTCAGGGTTCTAATGGCTACTTTCTAGGTTTTTAGTTACACTAGCTATTCATAATTTAAAGCACAACTGACCGTGTTTTTCACCCAGACAGAGCTTTTAAGTGATGTTTACTGTGCTTGGCTATTTTTTTCTGAATAATTACTTAAAGGGGACCTATTATGCATTTCTGGTTTTTCCCTTCCCTTTATTGTGTTATAGCTTTTTGTGCATTTAAACACTCTGCAAAGTTACAAAGCCTATAGTACATGCCAGTGAGAGTAACTCTCTCCCACAGAAATCACATTTCTCAGCTGCCCAAAATGTGCTGGAATTCCAGCCCTTTGTTACAAGATTACATAATCTAGTAACACAATCCTTATTGCCCACCTACCTGCAGAGTGAATGAGCTGACCAATCAGAGCACACTGGGCTCATCTAGTAGACCCAAAATTAAAATCGTGGACATTTCAAGTGAGCATGATAGGTCCCCTTTAAAAGAAATACTGTGTTTTTCAATTGAGCTTTCCAGCTGGTACAGATTTGCGTATGTTTTAGTGATGAGTATTAAGACACTTTATCCAGTGAGTAATTAGTATTATAATCCCATTGCAATTTAAGAGAAGTAATTAGTTATTTTTAATGGGCTATTTTTTGTAACCTCATCAACACTGGTAACTATGTGCTTAATCATGCACAAATTAATAATTACATTTATGTATCTGTAATTCTGAGGTTTAATTTAAAGGACAATATGAAACTGTACAGATGTATGTCCATCTTCCACTGATGATATCCATCAGCCTCATCTGCAGTGGTATATTTTTCTGAAGTATCTGTGTTTTTCTGAAGTATCTGAGTGTGTTTGCACATGCTGATGTTTGGTAGTTGAGTATGTGTTTGTGTGTGTGCGCATGATGCTCATAAGTCATTATCTGTATGTGCAAAAGCGTGTGTGTGTGTCGGAGTCATTATGCAGTGGTGTGTGGGTGTGTTTGCCTGAGCAGTATTTCTGCAGCTGCTCCAAAACTGAGAGCAGCTCCTTCAAAAAAAAAAAAAAAGAAAAGAAAAAACATCATTACAGTATTTCCTCTGTTCTCAAAGACACTGACGCCACTGTCATCTCCCCAATGCCTGTGAGCCGAGCACACTAAACAACACCATATGCTCCAATCAGCCAGGCAATCACCATTTTTCCACCGTGGCCTACAGCAGCAAGCCTGAGCTTCAGTACCGTAGTCTCTGTCACCACCATGCCTGAGAGACCTTTACTAATGATGGGCACCATCCTGAGATTCACTTCTTTTTTGTGTATTTTTGCTATGAAAAGAGATATAAAATATCACGTGGGAACACTGTTTGTGTGTGAGGAGTGTAAGGCTCTTTAATAATGAATTTAGAGCCTAGCAGTTGGTACAGAAAAAGCAGTTGGCCAGTAAAAGGAGAGCTGCGTTTGATATTGCTACACACTTTAACCCTCAGAGAGGGCGTAACTTTGGGTTGAACATTGCAAGGGTTAAAAAGGACCTTCTGCACTGATCTGAGGGCATAAGCTTCTAAAAAAAAGAGATTGTTCTAAATGTCATATTCATAAAAAAAATTTATACATACATATGTGGACACTGCAAAGGGTGAAGGATGCAATTAATGAAAAAGCATATTAAACATCTTTGCCCCACTTCTTCCCTACAGCTGTATTCTCACCTCATGTCTGTCAGCATCTGCCTCGCACGTCTTTTTTTATGCCGACTACAAGAACAAAAGTTTCAACTTAAATATAGACCTGACATCAACCTGCTCCTCAAGAAAGCAGCATCAAAACTGAAAGCAGGAAACAGTATGGAAGTGTATGATGTTACCTCCTGGGAACTGGACCATAGGAGAAATGTTATATTGTTACGTTGCTAAAATAGTAATGTCAAGAAGACAGTTAAGTACTAAATACTTACCATGCCTTGTAAATAAAACCTAACGTCTTGCCACACACGCCTGTTTTTTTGTTTCCTCAATGAACTAAGAAAAAATCTGAGCCAGTCAGGCCAGGAAGATTTAAAGGTATTTTGTATTGAACATTGGTCTTTCTAAGACAGTAGCAAAATCTGTGCTAAACACATCAAGAGACATGTCATTACTAGCAGAAGGTCTTTAGCTTAACATGACATGCTTGACGAGGGAACTTCAGTGTGAGGCAATGAAACTGTTTTTGTTGTAGTTGTTGTTTTTTTTTTTTATTACTTTTTTTTTTTGGTAGAATACTTTTTGTAATGAAAATGTATTATACCAGTATTAGTAATACTGATACATTAATTATATTTTACATGGCCAAGTTAAAATTGTTGAGTGAGTTAAGTTCTCATCCCTCCCTTGAAAATTACACTTACGCTCAGAGAGCCACCAAACAGATCAGTGAATATATAGAAACTTCTTTCTTTTTTTGGTCTGTTGCATACTGTCTAGACCAGTGTATGTGCAACTTCTGAACTTTTATATTGTACTCATATGTCTTGTGAGACTTGACATATTGACGTGTGTGTGTGTGGGAGTGAGTCCTCAGTGTGCTCTGTATTTTCCTCACCGGTGTGTGTATAAGCGCTCGTCGCAGTAATTTTCTGACTGAATGGACGTTGATGTGTTGAATGTGTCAATGCCATTAGATGCCTCACTTTAATTGAAGCCTGCTTTCACCACTGCAGTTTTTCCAAAACGCCTTCTAATGCCATAATCATTGATTTCTCCATAATTGTTTGCCTTTCCTCCCCATCGCCCATTGACTGGCATTATTAAAGAAAGCTGTTCATGTTCTGGCCAGACTTCTCCGGGGAAGGATTCTCGTATTCACCTTCACTCCATGCCTTTTAATTGCACTCTGTATCCTAGACAACCAGCAGGTCCATGGTTGGATAGGAGAGTCAGGGTGGCAGGGGAGAGAATAAGGTGTTGTTTATAGCCTACAACTAGTAAGCATGGATTCAGGTGGGATGAGTAGGAAGTAGGTTATTGCAAGTGTTTATTTGCTTGAGGCGGAGGTTGATCATTAATATTATCTCAGTCTGCTACAGGCTACACCACTTTTTTTTTTAATGAGACAGGCAGACACTTGATGAGTTGCAAGAATCTCATAGCTGTGAAGTAGTTCAGCTCTTGCTTTTCTCATGACTTACCAGTATGACACATGATGTGTCAGTTAAAATAAAAAGCTGTAGTTGACAAATTAACTGTGACTCGTTCTCTCCTTTTTATGTTTTTTTTCCTCAATCTCCTTCCTTCTCTCTCTCTTTGTGTGAAGCACCAACCTTCGACTATGGAGACATGCCGTCTCCGCTGAGCGAGACAGAAGGCACCATCACAGTGCTGCTCCGTCCCGCCCAGGGCCGAGGCGCTCCAGTCAGGTGAGAATGACATCATGATGACTTCATGACTGCACTGTTTACACCTATAGCTAGTTAAATTCATGCTTTGGATCAGTGTTATTAAATTATAATTTCTTGGTAATACCAACATTGCACATGCTGGGTGTTCAATTTGTATTTCTGCAGATTACGTGATTAAGACTTTGATAAGTGAAATAATCTTGAGTATTACAGAGTCTCAGTGATATAATCTGATTACCTGCTTTGTGTTTTTTTGTTGTTTTTTTAAGTAATTGGTATGGTGATCCTCATAAAACAAATATTCTTTCTACTACTTTCGCATTCTGTGTTTAAGGTGTGTTGACATAGTATGGCTACCGGGGACTGGCATTTAAACCATTTTGTTATTCAAATGTCCACATTTTTAAACAAATAGTATCCAGAAGAGAAAATATTTTCATGTTGTTATTAATAATACATATGAAAATATAGAGAGTATAACATTATTGTATGCAGCTAGCCTAAGAAATGATTGTACCTGATTGTTTGGGTTGATTAAGTGATTTAGCTTTATGTTTTAGGTGGATGTGATTTAATATGCTACCGTTTCATCTACAGAACAGTAACTCAGGTTTAAACTGTAAAATTGTAATCCTTATGTTTGGAATATGTCCATGTTTGGCTTTGCTTAATATATTTCACCTTACATGACATGCAGTATCAGCTGTTTGGCATTCTCTGCCGTTCTGCATTGCACGCTCTGTCACAAACACTTTTAAAAATAAAGATAATACAATTTTTTCATTGCTTTTTGTTCCACATTATACATGACATATTTGAATAGCCAGGTACCAAATACTAGGATGAGATTGCATATCCATATATTTAAATAACCCCAGCTGTCCCTAAAGGCTGCATGGCTGATGGCACTCTCTGCTCTGTGTGCAGTACATACCAGGTGGTGGTGGAGGAGGAGAGTGTGAGGAAAGTGAAGAGGGAGTTGGGGATGCAGGATTGTTTCCCTGTGCCCATTTCACACGGAGAGGCACAGGCTCGGGGCACTCCACACTACTACACAGCTGAACTGCCCCCAAGCAGCCTGCCTGAGGCCACACCCTTCACTGTGGGCGACAACCACACCTACAATGGCTACTGGAACAGCCCACTGGACCCCAGGAAGAACTACCTCATCTACTTTCAGGCCATGAGCAACTTCCGAGGGGTGAGTGTCACCTGTCTCGCATGACATGTTGAATTCAAGCTTTTTAGGAAATGATGCCTAATAATGGCACTTAGTTTTAGCATTATTACCATCATTTTCAGCTGTATCTCTGTTACCTGTAGTGATTTTACAGTGCTGTTTGTTCAGCAATCCATATCTTGTTTGAAGATTTGTATGGTTAAAACCAACGTTGTACACAAAATCAATGTAAATGTTTAGCTTGTTAACCGTTAACCAACAAACAATTGCTTGACTGATGTCATTGGTTAAAAACATTAACACTGATTTATTTCATTTCCAATAAATAACAGTTCCTGTTTATTCCTGGGTTCATTCATGTTAAGGAAAATTAATGAACTGTACACATGAGGACGCGATTCCGCTAGATGAGAGTACTAAAAATGAAGCACACAGGTAAAAATACTGGTGTTTAGGACCACCTATCAAAAGCCGTGGAGCCAGAGCTCACTCTGGTCATGGCATTTATATTTTTACATTTACATTTTTAACTTGGGCTAGTAATAAGTTGTAAATATTACTTTAAAACATACAGAACAACTAGTAGCTCATCATTTTATATTCCAGTTTATGTTTCAGTTTTATCAACGTTTTTAATTCTGGTCATATTTTCTGGATTGTCATTACTATTTTTGTATTCTTTTTTTTCTATTTTTAATTTTTTATTAATTAATATACAGTAACTCTGCATTAACATTTTCATTAACATTTTTTTTAAATAGTTTACTGACTTATTCTTTTTACTTTAGAAATCAACAGAAAACAACTTTTTTTAAAAAATAGAATTCAGTTGATATGTTGATATGAGTACATCAGGTATTTTACAGCAGCTATGAAAATGGCTCAAATAAATACATTTCAGAACTGGAGCTACCTGTTTTATAATTGCTGTTTTGGTCAACTGCTTATTAGAGATGGTCCTTTATCATTCTGAAGAATTTGTCAGAATTTCATCTTTAGTGCTCAACCAACATGGTACACTGTAAGGATACTATGAAAGGATTTTACAAAAGTGTATTGGTGGATTTCTAGAACTTCTTAAGCTTTCTAAAGCTTAAAAAGTGCATGTTGTCTGTATTGTTATTTTCACATAGACATGAAAAAAACAAATCCTGATCTTAGATCAGCTTTCTCACTCTGAGAACTTTGATTCATACCACCCCTTGCTTATAAGAGAAGAGGTTATAGCACAGTTTGGAACCCAGAATAAGATTTACTGCAGGCAGTAAATCTGTGATAAGCTGAGAATTACAAAGGCATTACCTCACAGCCATCTTATCCTCTCAAACTCCTCTCCTCCCTTTAACTCTCCACATCCATGCAAGTCAAGAGTGATTAAAAGCTGTGCGGGCTCACAGCCAGAGCAGGTTATGAACACGAGAACAAGAGAAGCTCTGTCATGCTTTGTGCCAAGCTCAGTATTTTCAGGCCATATTCAAACAAAGCACAACAGCCTCCACACTCCCCGTGGACATTCGGCATCTTCAGAACGCCATGGTTCACAAGCGTGAACCATTTCTCTGGCGTAATTGGGCACAGGTGCAGCTGATCAGAAATAGATAATTGGCAGTTTATGTTATTAGTCAGGCCCACATTGGCATGGGGAATGCAGTTTATTGTGTAAGCGGTTCATTGCTAAAATTAGGCCTGGACAGATGGGCTTCTCCGGCTGCTTAAGAATCCTTCCAGACAACTTTCAGAGAAGTTTGTAGAGTGATGACTGCGGGTCACCAGGCTCTGAATGTGATGAAATGAAAACTCAGGTCCCACGCGCTGGTGGAGCTCACTGCTCAGCCCACACATTTGGATTAATATAATAGATTACATTAGATTAGCGCCTCACTGGCAGGTGGGATTACTGTTTGTTGTGACTGGCGGCAGGCCATCACGGCCTGTGGCCCACAAGGACAGTAGCACCAGACTGGATCAGCTTGACTTCTAGCCTCCACCCACCTGCCATCCTGCCAGCTCAGTGAGGCTCTGCTGGTGCCAGCTTGCCCTCATGAGTTTGTGTGCCCCCTGTGAGACCCTAGTCTCAATCTGCAGATCTCACGCACTCACACAACATGCTGCCTCCCTCACATTTGTCTAATCCTCTAATTACCCTCAGAGCGGAGCACAGCCATGCAGCATAGCGCTTCACAGTCCTCGCAGCCATCACTCTCTCAGCTCTGACAGGAAGCTGCTCTTCCGTGGCTCCAAATAGTAACTTCAATAACACTTTATTTTGATAGTCCACTGCAGTCAGAGTGGCTAAAGTGAGACTTTTAGATGCCTGAAATGAGAATGGAGTGAGACTTTGAGTTTTGCATGCACTAAACACTAATTAACTCCAGGTAATTGTCATAAGGATGTAGGTTTGAAGCCAGTTTTAAACCAGGAACGATGCACCATTAAAAGCAAGCTCAGCAGCTCCTAGACATCATGTAAGGCAGGATTTACCACTCCAGCAACTGATTGTATAACTTAAGAAAACTCAAATTACTGACTATATGTTTCTTAATATTTACCATTTTTACACAGTAAAAGGTTCTGAAAATATAGTCTGCAGTCATTGGCTGGGCACTTCATGGTCAGGGCATGGTGGGGTCAAAGTTCAATAAATGTAAATTTTTGCCACTGCCCCCTGTGCTTTGCTCGTCCAAGGTGAAAGGGCAAGACACACTCTGAGACCGCACTAGTGACATACAAAAGACAGAGCTGCAGGAGATATAGCTAATGTCTTATCAGTAGGCTACAATATGGCCCAATTGGATGTTATAATGCAAAAAAGAACAAAAAAAGCCACGTGCAAGTTTGTTTTGAACACATAGGCTCTTTGCAGAGAGTGAGAGCTTGAGAAAAGACGCAAAACTGTGAGCCTCATGCGAAAACCATGAGAGCTGTCAACCCTGCTGTTTGTAGATGTTGACCTCATCATTAACTGATATTTAGCTAAATGTATGTTAAATTTAACTTAACATAAACTCTAAACCTACACGGGGTAGATATACATACATGAGAAGGCAGAGCACAAAATGTGACTTGACATGCAGTCTCAGTGTGTCTGAATTAACCTTCAGTTTTCTAGGGCTGTTGGTCATTACACAACCTACAGAGGTATAGTCTACTTGATACATAGGTATACATGGTATGCCCACTAAGACACCACTTGGATTTGCATATTCTCGCTTAACAATGCACAAAAAACATGCTGTACCTGCTTAGTAGTCTGCAGATAGTTAAGTTTTAAGTATTGGTTAAATATTGGTATCAGAACAGAAAAGTGTATTCTAAGTGAAAAGCGTTCAAAATTATCTTTGGAGTAAAAATACACCATAGTAATGCATAACTTTTTAATGGGTGATAGATATTTACGTAGCATATTTGTATAGCTACTTAAGTGCACTAGATAGGCTTGTCTTGCTAACAGCCACTCACAGTATACCTGCTACTTTAGAACAGAAGCAGACCACTAACTGCACTGTGCTTGTGAGGTTTTAACATACGCAGTGACAGGCTTGGGACAAAAAGAGAAAATGCAAGTTCAGTGATGAAGAGATAATGAAGAGAAAGAATAGAATTTGGGAAGTCAAACAAGGGAAAAATTCAAAAATTATTATTCTGTTGGCAAATATTCCCACTTATGTGACAAAACCTCAAAAATACTAAGTTTACAGAATGAAAAACGTTCTTAACTTTAAATAGAAGTTAATGGAATAAGTTTTTTTTTCCAGGTAATGTTGGGGCATTGATATTGGTCCATTCATCATAAAATTTAACCATAGTATAAAGGGCAGCAGACATTTTTAAATTCAGTAAATAAAGAAATAAATAAATAAATAATGACAAAAATGGAGATACAAAGTTTTTTCCGACAGTGACAACATTGTTTCAGCACATGTTCAAGGCTTGTGCATTCGTCTAGCTGCTCTTTTTTTGTTATTTTATTATTATTATTATTATTATTATTATTATATTTTTAAGCAGCACAAAGGCTCAGTACATCTGGCCGTGAGTCTAACTCTAAATTTAACCCCAATCTGAAATCTTAATCTGCCTCTTATCTTAGTCCAAACTCTCAGATTTAATAAGATAATCAGCTGAGATTGATAACATTTCGACACAAGCCATAGGAGACCTTCAGTATAAAATGTGACTCTGACGTCTTTCTGTTGTTAGCGTCACACTGTTTACTCACCTGGCTCTTGTATGAATATGCCAATACACATTTGAGTGTTATAGAGAAATGGCAGTGAGGAGGCTTTTTTAATGCTTCATTTGGTTTCAGCGCCAGTCAGCGAGCGTTCGTCCTCAAAGAGATGCATCTGACATTTAGCAGAAGGTTATCACTCGGGCTCAGCACCTGGAAGCCTGGCTCGGATAGCTAAGCTCATTCACTGCTTTTGGACAGCAGTTCAGACATGCAGAGATGGACTGAGTTTAGTAATATTAAACAGTAGACTCTTGGCCACCTTCACCGCTGACCCCACTGTTGAGTCCCCCGGGGTCCTCCGCTGCTGCCTGATTGAAAATGCATGTGACAACTCAACTATAATAGCACCCACCATCACTTTGCAGCTCAGCCACTTTGGAGGTGAACTACGCTGCTCCACTTCCACTCAGCTCCAGTGATTTACACCCCTGACCTTTACCTAAATATTCATTTTCATTCTCTGCTATTTTATGCTACAGTAATCGCTGGAAAGGCCGGCACCTCCAGCTAAAGAGGAAGGAGTTCAGCAGAGTAAGCTAGTGTTTAACATTACCACTCTGCTGTAAGTGAGCTATTAGAGGAAGTTTATTTTAAGTTTCTTTCTTTTTTCTTGGTTCATTTCTTTCAACAATATTACATTCAGAAGTGGCTTTCAAAATGTTTGTCAGGAGCATAAGATTAAAAGGAATGCGGGGTGAAAATTTAGTCAGACAAGTTGGTGGGGAGGGACCAAAGTCAGGAAGCTAAAGCCTATATGCATCAATTCAAAGGTAAAACTAGGTGAAAATGCAGTTCTCTCATTTTGCCAATATATGTAATGGCTTGTAAGTCAAACCTGCGATGTTATTAACATGTTTTTTTCTAATGCATATTCAGTATTCAGTTTATATCAGTTTCTTGCCTTTTACAGTGCCAGGTTTTGTTACAGAAATACAGTAAGTATTTTTTTCTGTTCTGCATGATCAGAAAAATATTTTAGAAAAATACTGAGAATCATAAATGTGACAAGAGGGGAAGAAATAGACTATAAATTTATGTAATGGCAATCAATGATTATAGTACAGTAAATAGTAAGTTAATTTATGAAGGCAAGGCAGGTCAGTGCTTTATCACATATGAAAAACATTTAGCACAAATTTGATTAACTACTCAATTCATTCAAGCTAAAGTAAATACTGAAACAGTAGCAAGTTTTCAGTGAGAAATTTTACAGAAAAGTCGCTATCAAAAATGTCAGTATCAATAAAATAGGCCAAGAGTATTCAGATAAAACTTGTGGAGGTCCAATTACATCACATTTGTTGCTTACAAAGGTCCAGATAAACAAACTAACATGAGTGAATGGTAACAATGGTTATCGTTCAATGCCATTATTAATTTGCCCAGGCATCAATACAATAACATCAGACATATATATCAAACATATTTTGATGAAATGTTTTATTTTGATCATACTTTTAGAATCTAATGAGTGTTTTAAATTTGTATGGCCATTGGCTATTGTTTGCCAGGAAAAAATGTAGTCAAAAATCATTTTGAAAGAAAAACTCTTTAAAACCTTAATCTTTAAAAAGATTCATCCACAGGAGAAAAGAATCCTGCCTTTTCAGGACACACACACACACACACACACACATTATCTAAGCTGCTTATCCTCCTGGGTCTCAGGGGGTCCTGGAGCCTATCCCAGCGCTCACCGGGCAGAAGGCAGGAAACACCCTGTTAAGGCTGCCAGTCCATCACAGGGCAGAGCTTTTGCATATGATAAAATAAATTTGAATAAAAGGGTTATATATGAAATATATGATAAATAAAATAATAAAGACTATTCTTAATGAGCATTTCATGTTCTTGTGCTGTCAGGAATGGATAAGGACTCTAGTGGACCTTTTATGTTGAGCTTAAGTTTATTTTTATTCCTCAGAACTGAATTTTGTGACTGGTTTCGTATTGTACTTTCGCAGTAGTACTGGTTAATGTTCCCACTTTTCATGCCACTGAACAGATGAGACACATCAATTTTAAACTTGAAACTGAGAGAAAAACTCACAGTTCTCTGTTCATTTATTTTTAACTCCTTACATGGCCAGGGCCGGTCAGCAGGCCCAAAGTCTTATTATACACTTCTATGACCTAAGAACAGCTCAACCAGTTTGCACTGAAGTCCCTGTAGTTAATGAATAATCTATTTTCACTACTCAGATCAGAAACAGTAAATGAAATCTGTGAAAATATGTCAATGTATTTGCTTTCTGACCTGAGATCTAGCCCCGTAGTCTCTGTTCCAGTGAACTGTCTTTGCTTTTGTTGTTTACCTTAATGTATGTGATTGGATAAACTGTAACAAGACTGCCACAGAAGCCACACTTGTTCATGTTCATGTATGTAGCTGAAATACGATCATTTTATACATACATTGTACAGCTTTGCTGTATTTTGATGCTCGTTTTGATCCACTGAAATACTTTGCTGGGTCCACGTCCGGACTGCGGTTCACCAGCTGATGACGGCTGACTTTCAAAAATTCCCCAATATTTTGTACCAGCTGAAGGTATCTGTGCCGTATTTGCCTGTTATTCTTGACAGTTAGCTGATTCTGTTCATGCTGTTATTGTCACACCACTCAGCTGATTTGACTGAAAGATCTTAAGAGATACTTTAAAGATGAATCCAGACTCATCAAATTACAGAGTGGCTGTTTCTGTCTGTTTTATCTCTTCTTTTCCCTTTATCCTTTCACTGAGTCCCTGAACACCCCTCAACAATGAAATCAGGACTGTCCCTCAAGCACACGCATAAACACACACACACACACACACTAAAATTTGTAGTTTAGAGTATTAAGAAGACCTTTGGGGCCCCAGGCCTAGTGTATGTGTTTGTGTGTGTGTGTGTGTGTGTGTGTTCACTGATCTCCCAGTGAGTACCTTCTGTCCCTGAATCTCTCACTCACTAATTACTTCCTCTCATTTTCACTCTGCAGTCTCTGCCATGTCAAGATGAATGGCCTGAGCTGAAATCTATCATCTCTTTCTCTCTCTCTCTCTCTCTCTCTCTCTCTTTCTCTCTCTCTCTGTCTCTCTCTCTTTCTCTAACCCTTTCTCTCACCCCTTCTTCACTAAACCAAGTGTGTGCTTTCTAATAAGTTCTTTTCCTTCCCCAGACTGGTTAAATATAGTGCTCATAATTCATTTACTTAGGCTGAGTTTGCTGACAGATCCGCTTTTGCAGTGGCTGGCATGACCGTTCCTGTGAATTTGATTAAGTGAGGGAAGTGGGCTTAAGCTTTGTGACTGCGCCCGTGTGATCAAAGCTCGCCCGCTCTCTCCCGTCTGTCGCTCAAACCCCTTCTTTTATTGACTGCTTCTGATGGCGGGGCTGTGCTCTGTAAGTTATATATCTGGGCTGTGACTACGAGGATTGACTCTGTGCTGGGTCAGCGTGGGCCTGCTGGTCGTGTTTGGAGTGTGAACTGCTATCAGCTTTCTCTCCCTTTGATTTCGCTCTTACAGGCGAGTGTGTAATAGGGAAGCTATGGCACACTTGCATGTCAATGATGGCTGCTGGTGGAGATAAAGATGATGTGGTCAGAAAGCCTGGGCTGGCCTAAATGTCATTGCACCGTGCATTTATGTATGCCTGTGCTTTTCTTTGAATGTTTGTGAGACTGTGTTTATATCTCTGAATAAATATCACGTTCTCTCTCTCTCTCTCTCTCTCTCTCTCCCTCTCTCTCTCTCTCTCTCTCTCTCTCTCTCTTTCTCATTTCTCTCATCTCTTGACCATATTTAGATACAGGCCCACCAGAACACTATTGACATGATTAGGCCTGTCACTATTATTGCGTTATCACCTGATCATGATTTTTGAGCTTATCATAATTATTTAGGCTGATCGCAATTGTTTGCATAGTTGCCAGCTTTCACAATCATATGTTTATGTCACAAGAAACATGATTTTAAATTGGGTGTAATTTCATCTGTTGGGTTTAGTCAAATAAAAGACAAAAATAAATAAATAAAGCAGGACTTGTGTTTGATATGCTGTTAGTCTAATTAAAACAAAAAAAGTTCTGACTTCTAAGTGGTGCAGTAACTCCTTAAGAGGGCACAGTGAGTAATGGTTCTTTATTTGAGCTTGAGCTGTGTTTGTGATTTGTTGGCTGCTACTAAGCATCAACAGTGAAGAAGATAGAAAGCTAATCAGGCAGTTTGGCCACTTTAGGCCTGTACTTTAATAATTGCATTTAATGAACAAAAAAGACAATTAAATTGTTAATAACAAAGAAACAACAAGAACAGGCATTCAAAAATGAATTCTCAGGTTTAAATTGTTAACTGTCATCTGTTTTTCTTTGTCTCAATATCTCTTTCGCACACTAACTCTCGCTCTTTCTGGCTCTGTGTTCTTACTTCATCTCGCTTTCTCTATCTTTTTTTTCTTTCTCTTTCATTTACTTTCTGCATTTCTCTTTGTCATTCAGTCCCTCTCTATCATTCACTGTTTATCCCTCAATCTTTTTTCTCACACTCACTTTTTCTCTGTTTCTTGCTCTCTCTTTCTCTATTTCTCTCTCTCAATATCTCTCTCTCTTTCTCCACACTTTTTTTTGCTCTCTTTCTGTATCTCTCTCTCTCTCTCTCTCTCTCTCTCTCTCTCTCTCTCTCTCATTTGCCCGCTCTCTCTCTCCCCAGTGAAGGGTTAAGGAGAGGCTTTAGGAACGAGACAGCTTGAAATGGATTTTCAATTAAAAAGAAAAAAAGCAATTGAACCGCAGTTTGAGAAGGGGCTTCTCACTCCTTTCCGCATGGGGAGATTTGCATAATTGTCCTATAATGCCTGAATTAGCATCTGTAAATCTTAATTTGATAATGCATCTCCTTGTCGAGGTGGCAGGCCGGAATTGGATTACGGGCTTGGATCTCATTAGTGTTATTTGACGAAGGTCCTTTTCATAACACCCCAATGTCATCAGCCCAGATTTCAGGCAAATTAATTCCTTTTTGTATTTGTTTGCTGGTGGGAAGCTATTTTCTCCCTTCATCTCCTTTTCTTTACATTACAGTCTTTTATATTTCCACCACACACACACACTTGGGTTCAGTGAGAACGAGCAGCACTGCTGGTCTTAAATGTGTTTTATCTCTTGTTTCCTGCTTGCTGTTGTTGATTTGGCTGAAATCAGTATGAGCTCATTTAACGTCCCATCAGATATCAGACAGTAATGCTGCTCCACTGCTTGTTTTATGCAGCATTTCAGCCTCTAAATTCTCTCTACGTTTCTTCTCTCTCTCTCTTTGTTCAGGAAACCAGGATAAACTGCATCCGTATCGCCCGTAAAGGTGAGTTTTTGTCCTGTTTTTTTTTTTCTCCTAATCCTCTGTTAGACCTCATCCACTGTTGTAGGCCACTACTTTTGCTGGCAGATCCCAGCTCAAGCATAGACAAGAACAGTACTCTGCCATATGTCACTAGCCAATCTCACAGGCCAGCTTATTCCCTCAGTGCTTGGTTCTCTGGCCCACAGAGCAACAACCAGTAAATTTCCCAGGAGGTATGGTGTAATGTGTAACTAAGGAGAGGAATGTCTGTTTCTTTAGTCTGAAACCTCACTTAGACTCTTCTTGCAGTTTCTGTCTTTCTGTCTATATGTCTGATTTCAACTGAATACATGGAAACTTCATTGGCATGGCCATATTATGTTACAGTGTTACTAAAGTATTCTGTATATTATACATCAGTCTATTTATCAAGCAATACACACATACACACAAACACACACATTTAATCCTACATGTTGATTTCTTAATAAAACTCTCATATCTCATTGGTAAATTTAGAGGAGAAGGTAAAGCATTGTTAAAGTTAATGTATGTTGTAAGGAGCAACTAGAGTTTAACATCATTGCTGTCCAAAGTAAAACAAGTATTTCCAAAATGGTAACTATACAGGAGAGGGTGAAAATGTTCTTTACCTTTAATGTAAGTCAATGTGAAGATATTTTATTACAAGAAATTTTAGAGCATTGCTATTGGTCCATTCACCATGACATTTCCACACAATGTGAAGTACAGTCATTGTATTCAGATTATGCAGAAAACTAAAAATCAACAAAAATTGGAGATACATCGTTTTCTTTGGACAGCGACAGTATGTTATTTGTCATATTATGCAGTATTGCACCTCAGCCTCATCTGTTTGATAGAATTCACAATTTTTATATCATTTTCATCTTTTCATTTATCAATGTCCTCTCATTACAATACTCAGCATGCATCACAAAAATATATCATGCAACCATTGGGAATCCCTGTGGCATCATCCAATCCTGACTGCTAGCCACTGATCTATAGGCTAAGCTGACAGTAGTGTTACGTCGGTTGTGAAATAAAATTGTAAAGAAAACTACGATTCTGTCTTTATTCAGTACAAAATGGACACGCTAGAGAGGTTTTCTATTTTACCCTTTCGGCCAGAGAAATTGAGTCATTTTGAGGTTGTGTATCCAGACATGGTAGAAACTAGTGCCACTAACAGTCCTATATTTTTGACGTATGTACCCACTTTCCCTCAGGGTGTGACATGTATATATCTGCCATCTAAAGGAAACTCTCTGTCTGTTTCTCTCTCATAGTCTATCTCTCCCAGTCCCCCCCCAACACACACACACACACACACACACACACCAGACAAAAGGGCAGAAAACAGCAGAAGAGCACAGGTCAGCCTTTCATCATGTTTGTTTTGGGTGCTGGCGGTGGGGGATCAGGCTGTATCAAAGGATACTGCCTGCTGGTGGCCAGTCCCAAGCAGGCACACAGCCAAGAGGCCAGTGAGATGAGCACTCAGGAGCTTGTCCGCTCACGAGAGAGCCCTCCACATCAAACAGCGCTAATACACACACCTGTACCCATCAATATGATGAGGCCCAGGCCTGTCATAGTCCCCTCACAAACATGAAAAAGATCAGGAGGCGTGAACACCCATCCAGATGACAACAAAGGCCTCCTCTGGCCCCTATTGAGTGCTGTCAGAGTGCAGCACTGGGGCGACCATATTTATAGCTCTCAGCGCTCACTTAGGGTGTACTGAGCCTTGGGGCTAAATTGACTTTGAAGGGGTAGGATGTGTTGGGAGTGGATGTGTGTGGGGGGGCTTGTTTCTTTGACTAGGTAATGAAGGTGGAAAGGAGCCTTCAGAGCATAAAGCCAAGAGGCAAGAGCAGCCATTTTGGAACTGTCTCATCCTCCATCTGCTACATACACACACACACACACACTCAGAGTACAGATGGACTATGATTAATCACACCTCAACATATTGATGAGCAAAATGCCTTTCCTCATCTCCTCTCACCCAGAGCATTAAACAGACAAACCATTGAACAAATGAGAGTTGTAACGAACAGATTAAGCCAATTATTTTAAACACGATAGAGAAAACTAGAGGAGTGATGTGGAATACCATTGCACGCATATTTATATCCACATAAGATTCTAATTGCCATTCAAAAGAAAAAAACCTTTTGGCCAAATATAGGGTTAAACAGTCATCGACAAACAAACAAGAGATTATTGATCAGAGCCTTGATGGTTTGTTACATTTTTTTACATGTGCCCAGCATTTGTTCTTCCGTTTGATACAGACGTTGATACAGTAAATCATTTTGCTATATTTATGGCACACAGACACACAGGCTAGAGCTGATGTCTTCGCTATGCTCTGCACTCATATACTGACAGAATTACAATATATGCTTGCTGGAGCACCTAAATCTGAATTTCTTCCCCACTGTCCTGTGTTGGTCATATATTTGGTTAACAGCTCTTTTACATTGTCTGCTGGCTGAGGTAACAGAACAGGCAGTTGGCGATCTTCTCCAAGCATGTTGAGCTGTCCAGTGACGCTATGTTAGCCGCAGTTTGAAAATATGCAGTGGTGCTTCACAGGTCTCGGAGGATGCACATGCTACCTCTCACCCTCCCAGCTTGGTAGCATTGTGTGCTAAGGGGAGACCTAACTATCGGGTGAGAACTGGACACAACTAAATTAGGAAAAAATCCATAAAAAAAAAACAACTCATTTACTTCTATGTCTTGATACTTAACCAGTCATTTAGTCCCAAATTTTTCTCAGCCTCATAAACAGTGAACCATGTGAAAAACTGAGGTAGCATACTGAAATAATGATGCATGTAACCTGTACTGGGTCATCGCGAGCAGCAAATGTGAGCCACTGTGTTATCCCACCAGTCACAGTTGTGAGAATTATATAAATGTGGCAGTACAGTCTTAACATATATAATATATAATATATATATATATATATATATATATATATATATATATAATAATTTAACAAATATATAGTATATATAAACAAATATATAATAAATTTAAACAACAATATAAATATAAACAGATAAATATATAAACAGTAGACTCTTTAAAAAGTATATGTACCAAATATAGTGGTTACATGTGTACTCTAACATGTTTTACTGACTTGTAGAATTTCAATTCATCATCTTTCTCAGGGGCATACATTTACATTCGTACCACACAAAAAAAACGTAACGCAAGTTGTAGTTCAACGTATTACCATTCAGTACCATTCAAATACATTAACGGCTCTTTTAGAGCTCTACATGCTTAAAAGTTTCAGTAATAATTATGATTGATGGGATTAAATGGGTCAAGCACAAACATTATAGCTAAATGACAAATAGTGTAGTTTGCATAAGCACAACTGTGCCTTGCCTAACTAGCTACATATATATAGAAGCATAAACTTACAAAATAAGAATATAACACAATAAAATAAAATAAATCGATTTCATGTAACTATAATGACGTGAAGTGTGTGAGTGACTATGTGACCATAGTATAAACTATGAGATAAACTGACACTTTCAATTCAATTCACATCAAATTCAGTCAGACGTTTTATAGTTCAAGTTAAATGATGAATGTACACATGCACCTAGAATTAAAAATCCAGACTCTGAAATAATGTTACACTTACCCCAAAAACTATTGTATTTTATCATGTTGCATTGCAACACATTGCAGTGTAATGTTTAGATGCACTACTGTAAATGAACACAGGTTAAAAAAAAATCTACTCACTGGGTCATTTTGTTCCATCTGTCATAGAAATCTGCCTGAGCAGAGTGTAGGGAGGAACAATGTCTGTGTCGCCCCCGTAATGTGCTCAAAGCATTGTAAAATTGCACAGGCTTACACAACCAAGCAGCCACGGCCTCCATTTCAACTTGCAGGTGACAGTTTAATTAACAGTCCCTTGGCAGTCTTCACACAACAATAGACTCTCATTTCTTCTCTAAGTGCCAATTTCCATTTTGGGGGCACTCAGCAGGTGCTCGCATTAATCTTGAAACAAATTTCATGCTTGTGTTTGGCTTAATTGATATTCAAAAAGGAAATGTGGCACGACGACGAAAATCTGATCAGACCTGCAGCAAACTTTAATGGATGTTTCCCCATCTATATTTCATGCACAGTGCATGCTTTTATTCGTCGTTAAGATATGATGATTTGGGTTTGTTATGATATAGAATCCTACTGTGAGACCCACAGATGGGTTGAAATGCGGAAAGAAGAATTGAGAACGTTGACGCGCTTCCTGAACTGCTGAACTGTACAACTCCTGTTCAGAGTTTACGAACAAAGCCTGCATAATTTAGTCAATCTTGGGAATCCTGGGGTAAATCATTTTTTATTGCAATCTTCAAACACATTTAAATGAACACTGCTCTCTGTGTCCAGGTGTGATGCAGTTTTGTTAATGCTTGCAAAAGAAGATAAAAAGTGATCAGAGTTAGCAAGAGCTTAGGCCTAGATCTTTCAACATTTCTCAACACAAGCACTCCCTCAGGTACTAAGCTTTCTCCACCAGGTTTCAGGCAAAAAGAGGATGCATTCTGCCCAAAAAAGAATGCATACTAGGTGTACATGGGCAGTTTATGGGCCATGTGTTTAAAAAAACTCTCCCTCATGTATTTAAGAGAGGATCATGCTTTCCTCTGCAAACTTTCCTTTGTTATTATTTCCCAAATTACATTTTTTAAACCAGAATGCTTCACTAGCTTCATTGCTAACACCTCTATCTCTTTGTTACTAAAACAGCATTTTCTCTGAGTGTTTGCTGTCACAGGAGAAAGGGAAAGAAAGAAAGTTGTGGAAAGGCCTTGGGTGTGGAGATGGAGGGGAGCTATGTTTTATTCCTTTCTCTCCTGCCCCAGATCCCTCTATCCACACACTTGTATTTTTAGCCTTGGCCTTGTACAGAGAGCTCTGAAGCAGACCTCTTTCCGCAGGCCCAAGCTGACTTTCTCTCCCTCTGCCCACAAGCTTTCAGGCCACCAGGGCCTTCAGGAAACGCTAAGAGCAGCCGGGGAAACTAGATCACTAGCCTCATGACAAAGGAGCTGTTTGCATAAGTGCAGACCACTGGAGAGAGTGAGTAAATGAACCAGCTGTTAGTGTAGTAAGGTTTTCAGCACGCTGGTAAAGACTAAAGGGTACTTGAAATTTCACCTCCTGTATAATCTCTGTCTAAGTTCCAAAGGAAGAGATGAATAGATGTGTTTTCTTTGATTTGTCAGTTTAGTTTGATGAGTCATGGCAGTTGAATGTCTAAAACCTGCGTGGAAGTGGCAGTAAAAGAGAAGGTTTATCAGCTTGCAATAAAATATTGTCTTTTAACATGTTTCATGCATGCATGGATGATCAGCATTTTTATTGTCTCATTAATATATTTTCATAGTAGTCTGAATTGCACAAACAGCAACAGAATCTAGTGCATTTTTCTTTTCTGTGAATTTGAACAGGATCTTAACAGGAGTAGACTGCACTTCATGTTCTCTGAGAACACTGTCCTTTAATCCACTGCCTTGCCTTATATTTGTCAAATTGAGATGGTTGTAAGGATAGTATAATATTATTCAGTTCGTTTCTAGATTTGTTTACTTGTAAGTCATGTCCATAAATTATCTTATTCTATTGGCAGATTCAAAAATGAATGCTTTAAAAAGCAGAATGGTCTGCCAAAGCAATAAGAAATTGTCCTTAGATCAAATTACTTAAAACAACATAAAAAGAGCTTAAAATATTCTTACAATAATCTCAAAAGTGTGAGAAATGACAGGCCCATATTTCAAAGGAAGAAACAAACGTCTATATGAAATGACCCTAGAACACTTTTAAACGCAGGTACTGATTTGAGTATAGAGGTCAATAGTGTGCAGGTGATCCAATCACTTGGACATGTAGGCTGAAAAGATTTTGATTGGCACATCCACCTGCCTCGTCTGGAAAACATGCTTTTGAGTGACTTGGAACGCTGTGTTCTCAGAATGGATCTCTAAACTTTCACTCCAAACATCTGTGAAAAGAGGAAAACAGAATGTATTGCTTTTTTTATTTAAAGGCATAAGAGCTGCCACTTTCAGTACCTTAGCCACCCACTTTTCAGCAATAAAAACACATGCACGTACACACTCACACACACTCTGCTATTCAGCTGACAGCAGGCGTCTGAAGTGTGGTCAGGTTAATTTGCTCCAGGCTTCATTGCACGCAGGCGCACGCTCTTTGCTTACTCTTCGATCACGCAGCCTCATTGTCCTGTGTGAATGAGAGTTAGGCTCTCCTGTGGAGATTCACGGTGTGAAGTGACCCATACCGCTGCGCTGTCAGTGCAGACAGGCGTGGGGGATAAATAGTCATTTGGGTGTAGCTGATGTGTTCCTGCTAGAGGAAATGTGCTCCTGCCGTGCTAGTAAAACTTGTGCTGCAAGAGATTGACAGAGACAAAAAGCTTTGTTTCTTTTTCTATCCGATTTTCTATCAGACTAATAACATGGCTTGATTAATTACAGTCTTTCTTAAAAGCTGCACTACGTAAGATTTCTTGTTACAGTTGGAAGAATTAGCAATACTGAGTCAGGGGAAAAAGATAAAACACATTAAAGCATGGTGTCCATGTGCTGCTATGAGTCACCTTGTAAAGCCCAAAATAATAATTTAAAGGGAGAGTTTTTCAGACCATGTCATATATCTTCACGTATTAACGACCCTTAAAAAGAAAGTCCAGCTTAATGTTTAGATCTTAATTGCAAAATAAACCTATACTGATAAAGATATGATGACAATTGTAGGTAACTCACTTTCATCCTAGGAAAAGTTTTGACTGAATTCTCGTTCAGTATTTGACTGAATACTCATTCAACATGTTTGTAATAATCAGATTAATTCACTCAGAGAAGGGATCAGAAACACGAAATATTCTTTCACATGTTTGCAATTACGCATTTTCACCAGAGAGGTCTCCAAATCCCCTAAACTTACATATTGTAGCTTTAAGTAAAATACACCAAATATGAATCAGTGGGCCACACTCCTTGTCATGGTTGCACATTACTCCATTTACATGAAGTAAGTTCTGATAAGATGCACACCAGTACAGTGAAGGTAGAGGAGCAATGACATTTCTGTCAGCACTAACTTCAGTAATAACTTTCTAGGTATGCAGTACCAGAGAAATGTAAATGTTAGCTCCAGCCTCATGTCGACACCCCCCACCCACACACACACAGACTTCTGAAACCAAACTCAAACTTGGCTCACACTTTTGAGTTTAGTATTTTTAGTATGTAGACTATTTTTCAGGCTCTCCTCTTTCTGTTTCTCTTTGTACATGAGTATGTGTTTTAATAAGTGAGTATTTGTATGCAGGTGTTTTTGTTCAGGTTTTTAAATGTTTGTGTGCTTGCGTATATGTCTGTGTTCTCCAGCTGCTTGTAAGGACCACCGACGCGCTCTGGAAGTGTCCCAGCACTCAGAGGAGATGGGCCTGATTCTGGGTGTTTGTGCAGGGGGTCTGGTGGTGCTCATTCTGCTGCTGGGAGCCATCATCATCATCATCAAAAAAGGGTAAGGATCACATTGAACAGCCTCTAGCCCAAATTAGACCTGTGACATGGCATGTTGTGCTTTACCATGAATTACCATGAACCATGAATGGCTTCACTGTGTATGCAGCTTGTAAGCAACACAGAGTTCGCATTTGTCTTGTGTTTATTAGATACAGATAACTCTATATCTAAACACTTAGATATAGAGGAGAGAAGAGAAACTCTTTTCCCAATCCCAGATGCTCTGTTCTGAATTTCAGATGCAGATTGGGTCGCTCATAGATGACTAAAGCTAACAGTCGCTCACGTTTGCTGTCTCCAGTCTCCCACAGTGTGGCAGGGCGGCTGCAGAGAGCTTTCATCTTCTGAGATTATCTGGGTGTGAAATATTTAATTAAGGAGAGGTGCAATTCAATTACTCACTTAATTAGGCCTGGCCTGGCATCAGCCTGACCCAGAAACGAGCTGATAATTGGGTGGGAAAAGGTGTGCTTTTGAAGATAATTAGCATGCTTCTCCAAAGGTCCAGGTGCTGATAAGAGAAACAGCCCATGATCCACTGCATCTATCTCAGAGTTTAATCTCCACCAGCAATCTGAGAAAAGCCGCTTGCTATTTCTCACTCAAACACATTTCACAACTTGGCGTTGGGGCAGTTCCTGAAAAGAACCTATGACATAATGTGAAATATTTGTCTTAGTTTAGGGGAGTAACTTAGGCTAGAGAAGTAGCTTGTGCTAGGTATTTACATTCTGCTTATGATGGATTGCCGTCAGATAGAGTTAAACTGTTTTAAAAAGTAGAAACAATTCAATTATTGATGCTATCCTAACCAATATTGGCAGAAACACATTTATAGACTTTGATAAAGTCCCCTTGAATTCGTTAAAATGTATTGCCAGATTAGTTGGACTGCATGCATGTCTACATTGGGCATAATAAAATGAATCAGTATGTTAAAGTGTAGCATGCTACCATGTCCTCTGTCACTACATAAAAGAAGCATGATGCTGTCTTAATTGCTAGAGCTAGAGAAAACATTCGAAATGAAATTCTAATCACAATAAAAGCCGACTGAAGTGTAAAGTGTATAGTTATATAACTGTTTGTTCATATTCATAGTAATATATTATTATTATTCAGCATATAATGAATTATAAAGCTCATTATTCAGTTTGATACAATGTAGTGGTGTAGTGGATTCAATACATTTCTCAACACTGCAAAAAAAAAGGGCCTGAAAATCTATTAATATGTTAATGCTGCTATTTTCAGTTTATTACAGCATTCTTCCTTATGAAAGTACAATATTTTATAAAAATGCCCTAGCCACAACTAATATACTCTTACAAGTCATTTTTAGAGTAAAGAGATAGCAATATTTTCAGAGCAGTGGTGGGCTTGCTTGTTTTATTTTTGTCATACTTCATGCATTACAGAGTACTTATCAGAGTATTTTATTTACTACTGTCTGTTGAATATATTGTGCCCAATCCTGTATGTATTGAATCAAGAGGCTCGTATTGAACAATACAGTACAAATCATAGAAGTATAGATTCATATATAAGTATACATTCAGTTGTTTGCCCGCTCGAAAACTGTAGTTTTCAGTGCAAGCAAAAAAAAAAACAACTGAATTTGTAGCTTTTTAGGTTATGTACTTTATATATCAAAGCAAATGCAACAACAACATTAAGGAATCACATTATTAAAGCAGAAGAGTAGATGAAAAGGTAGATATAGATGGTTTTTTTTTGCCTCTGCATTAACCCTTTAAATGGCTACACACTTCTACAACCAAACAAGTCCATGTAGTTACTGAATAATAATAGTATGTGTAGTATGTACATGTATGTATATGTGTAAAAGCATGCATAGTATGTAATAAGCCTGGGACTTTAAGGGGTTAAAAAGGTTATATGTATATATGTCTATGCATAATAGTATGTATAGTTTATTATAAGCTTGGGACCTTAAGGGATGAAAAAGGTTAAACACAATGTTCCCCAAAATGAAAACAAAAAATGGTAATGAGATAATAATTCTTTGTTATTCTGTTCAAAGTGGAAATGTACAAAAAGTACTTTAAGTGCTTTATTGAATATTTCAGTGTTTCCGAGTCTCAAACAGTGGGACTGATTATGCTGCTAAGCCACCATGAAGTTGCTTCTGTGGCTGGTGATAGCGAAATTCTCTCTGGCAACAAAGCATTTAGTTGATTCATTAAAAGCTAACAAGGCAACATATTTGATTAGGCCATATCTGCTTTGGCTGTTGTATTGTCTGTCACTGCCTAGGTTCTGCATGTGTCACATTGCTGGTGTGGCCAAAGCAAGCCTCTGAGAGCCTGCCATTTTTCACACTAATCAGAACACTGGCAATGCTTGCATCTCATGTCCCCTCTCCCTTATTCTCTTTCTCTCTTTTTCTCTCTCTCTTTCTCTCTTTTTCTCTCTCCTCTCTTCTCTCCTCTCCAGAAGGGACTACTACTCTTACTCTTACTATCCGTAAGTGGCTTTTCCTCCATTGCACACCATCATTTCCCATTGCTTTAGCTTAGTGCTGATCAGAGAGCACATCAGTGAAGTAACAGTCTTACTCTCTCCCTCTCTCTCTCTCTCTCTCTCTCACTCTATCTATCTCTCTGTATTTCTCTATTGTTCTTTTTCTTTCTCATTCTCCCTCTTTCCCTCTTCATCTCCTTCTTTCTCCTTCTCTCTCACATTCTCTCTGTCTCTGTGTTATCAGTAGGAAGCCAGTGAACATGAATAAGACTCCCATTACCTACAGGCAGGAGAAGAGTAATATGATGGGCTCAATGGAGCGCAGCTTCGCTGACCAGAGCACACTGCAGGAGGACGAGAGAATGGCTCTGTCCTTCATGGATGCCCACACCTGCAGCACCCGCAGTAAGAGACATCCACCTACACACAGACACCCACTTCATGCAAGAAGGGCACATGAGCTTAGCAGGAAGCATGCTGAATATTATTAGGTATCACATTAAATAATTCACTTTTATCTTATAGGTTAGGATTTAAGAAATGTTAGGGGTCACGATGGTTGTTAAAACGGTATAAAGCTGAGTTGCAAAAGAGTCGAATACTAGTTATTACATAGGTGTTGATTACAGTTTGAAACTCAAATTAAACCCAAAATAGACAGTGAGTAACGTCAGAAAGAAAGAACACTAGCCTGCCCTGGAATCATTTTCAATGATTTGTGTCCTTTACTATACTGTACTTTACTGATTGTTTGGTGTGGCCTGTGGCATTTTACCAATTTCTTCTAAAATGTTTATAGCAACCTGCAGATACTTGCATTTTAGTTTTTTTTTTTTCAGACCCATCCTACAACACAGAAGATTCTTTGCAGACTGCATGCTCTTGTGCATCTATCACTTGTTTTCTTACCTAGCCTGATCTCTGTCCTGCTAACCGGACTTGAACTTTAGTAATCTACAAATTAATCCCATAGTTTTGTATTGACGCCAAATGAAAAGAGGCAGAATATCTCAGCAGACAAAAAACAGTGAGTGACATGCCCACTTCCAGTGCAAATCCTAATACGTATACCAACATTCAATATTTTGAACACTAAACACCGCTAAAGGTGCATGTTTTACTCCTTTTTTCAAATTGAATATGGTTGAATATAGTTCAGCAGAGCAAAGTATAGAGAAACTGTATATGTTCGACTTGTCTACACTGATGTCTAGCTTGTCTGCGTTAAAAGTCTACATACAGTTGAAAAATCATGAACATTTGCCGTTGATGCATGTCATTGCACAGCAATGTTTAATGCAGAAATCTTGTGATTCACTGTGAAATTAGCTGTTGTTTATACATTTGCCCCACAAACATAATGCTAATTTCTGTTAACTTCATATTTGCCTGTTACATTAGAATCAAGCTAGTGGTAGGAAGCGTTGACATTTCATAGCAGCTCTCTAAATTAATTAAAACATATGATGTAGATACAATGACAAGTTTATGTGACCCATTTACTAGGTCTCCTCGAATACACATTCCCAGTATTAACAGTCATGCAACAATCTTACAGCTTTCGTACTCGTACTGCAAACTATTCCACGCTTGCTGATATTTTTCATACACTTTATTGCCAAGAAATCAAAATGTGTAAAAAAAAGTCATGCCCCTTACCACTCAGGTATACCTTACAAGTCATTTAGTGCCGAGCTCCAGATCACCCTCACTCACACATGAATGAATACCAGTGCTCTTGCAGTTTAGGTCATTTTCACCCTGTTCAGCCTTTCTGGAAATCCACAGCACACTTAAATTAATGACTCAGTTCACCTACATCACCCTCTCTGTTCTATAGCATTTGTGTTGCTGCGTGCAGCTGAACCACTGTAAGGCTACAGGGCTAAATCATGACACTTCCTATGGCCCACTAAGCACCATTAACACATATATCAGAAAGAATGTAGAAAAGAATCTGTATGCAGAAAATGCTTGTGTTTACATTTCCACATATAGTACATACATCTCTCTATATATGTAGTTTACAGACACCTGCTCATCCAATGTTTCTTCTGAAATTAAGGGATTAATAGAGAGTCTGTCCCCCACCCCCCCTTTTCTGCAGGAAAAGTCTCTAAAGTCTCTACTCTACTCTACACTAGATGTTGGAACTCTGCTGTGAGGATTTTATTGAATTCAACATTTGGAGACATAATGTTATAGTGGTGGTATGTTGGTGGGTGTTGTGCTCCTAGTGCATAAGACACAGCAGTGCTGCTGGAGTTTTTCAACCACGTGTCCAATCACTGTCTACTCTATTAGACACACTTACCCTGTTGGTCCACCGTATAAATGTAAAAGTTTGAGACAAAGCTTATCCTCTAGTCCCTTATCAGTGTTCTGTTTCGGACACTGTTGGCTGGATATTTTTGGTTGGTGGACAATTCTCAGGCCAGCAGCGACACTGAGGTGTTTAAAAGCTCCAGCAACACTGCTGTGTCTCATCTGTGCAGTGCAACACACACTAACATGCCACCACGACATTATTGTTTCTACAGCCTCCTTATTAGGTCTGCTGATCACGTAGTCGAACACTTTACATTCATCAGTGGTGGTCAGTGGACCTAATAAGGAGGCCAGTGAATGTGTGCACATATATATATATATATATAAATATATATACATATGTGTGTGTGTGTGTGTGTGAGAGAGAGAGAGAGAAAGGGAGTATATGCATTCTGATTCAAAGCTTCCTTTTCTTGTGGAAATTGGGGCAAAAATACAAAATAATTTATTTGGCTCAAAACTGATTCAACGAACGATTAATAGTTGATGTTTGAAGGAGGAGTTCTCTTGATCAAAATGAAGCTTTAATGGCTCATCTCAAAGCTGTCTCGTCCACTCTCTCGAGTCTGCAGCATGTTCTGCTGCATACATGCTGGCTGCATCTTACATTCCTCACTTCTGACTGCTAATTTACTTTCATGCACAGCTGAAGTCATGAATTTATAATGTTCTCCACAATCACGTTTATGAATTTATAATTACACTGAGCTGAAAGCGACAATACCCATGGTAGTCATTTCTGTTTTTGTGTCTAGACAATTTCCTTCTTAAATGCTTTAGAGTAGTTGAACACGTGTGTGTGTGTGTGTGTGTGTGTCGATTCATGAATGTTTCTCCTCAGGTGATCCACGCAGCTCCATGAATGAGTCCAGCAGTCTGCTTGGTGGCTCGCCCCGGAGACAGTGTGGGCGTAAGGGCTCTCCCTACCACACAGGACAGCTTCATCCAGCCGTCCGCGTTGCTGACCTGCTGCAGCACATCAACCAGATGAAGACTGCAGAAGGCTATGGTTTCAAACAGGAGTATGAGGTGGGATTTGAATCAAAAAGCAAAATGACTGCACTGACAGTTCCTTTCAGACTCTCCTGTCTCTGACAGCAAGGCTAGAGAGAGAGGGGCAGCCTTTCTAGTGATTTATTCCAGCATTTATAAATGTCCCACAGCTGTCCCCACAGATTGCTTCCATTAATTGAAATACACTTGTGCTTAGTCTAGTGTCACCAAATATGCTGAGGGATATTAATAAATAGACACTGTTAGAGTGGATGACAGCATTCATAGGAGCAGATGTCATGCTGCGAGAGCTGCAGTCTCCAGGGGTCTCACAATGTGTCTTATCTGTTCTATAGCAAGGGTGATTTGTCAGACAAACCATTGTGCAGACCTCTCCTCATTCCACCCCACCATATACTTACATACAGTTATATACCCCATACGGAAGAAAAACATATGTACATAATATATATGTTGTACGTATGTCAAAAGTATGTCATTGTTGTGATGTGATTTCTTAGCACTGAAATGTCAAATATGCCATATGTAAGAAAAATACATGCAAATATTTTGTCATTCAGTATATACAGTGTATGCCCAAAAGTATGTCAACATCCGCTCTAATTTCTGCTATTTTAGCCTCACCAATCGCTAAAAGGTGAATAAAATCATGCATACCTCCATTCAGTCTATAAATATAAACATTGGCAGTAGAATTGCAGTATAATTACAACACTTGCACTGAAGACGTCCATGATTATAGGATTCCATCTTTCCCATAAGTCAGTTCATCTCTGAAACTGCCCTGGTCAACAACAGGTGATGTTATTGTGAGGTGTAATGATCTAGGAGCATTAACAGCTTAGCCATGAGATGTATAACCCACAGAATGGTACCACTGAGCTCTGAAGCTCAGAAAAATTGTCTGTCTTCAGTGACAGTGATGTAAAGCACCATCGGACAGTCTGACAGACAAATGGTTTGAAGGATGCTGGGAGAACGCTACCTGCCCTAATGCATTGTACCCGTTCTAAGGTTTGGTGGAGGAGGAATAATGGTCTGGGACTGTTTTTCATGGGCTGGATTCCTTAGTTCCATGACTCCTACAGCATTCAGTGACATTCCAGAGAACTGTGTGCCTCAAACTTTGTCACAACAGTTTGGGGAAGGCTGTTTCTGCTTTCAGTATGACAAAGGCCTAAAGCAAAAAACGAGATCCATAAAGAAATGGTTTGCTGAGTTTGATGTGGAAAACCTGACTGGCCTACACAGAGCCCTGACCTCAACCCTATTGAATTCCTTTGAGATGAACTGGAGCATCATCTGTGAGTGAGGACTTATCGCCCAGCGTCACATCTCGATCTCAGTAATGCTTAGGGGCTGAATGAAAGCATATCCCTGTAGCCTTGAAAAAAGGGATGAGAAAAGTCAAAGTCTCATATTTAGTAACTAGTTTTGGTAACTCCTTTATTGGTCACAACTTTACAGTTAGGAAGTGTTTTGGCTCATTCTTCCATACAGAAATATGTACCTGTAATGTGTCACCAAAAATCAGATGCTTGCGGATTGAAAACAAAAGCCCGGGCTTAAAAACTAAACTATCTGAGTCATATGACCTAAACACAGCTGAAACGTATTAGTATTCAGGTGAACGTGAACGCTGATAGGAGCATGAGGATGGGTCAGGAGTCATGTGACTTCGCTGGGAAGTCTGGGTATTGGAGTCCGAGTGAGACTGCGGGTTTGAGGGAAGTAGCTCCGCCACGTGATCCCCCAGAGGATTCTGGGAGATGTAGTCTTTGTCCATCTGAGGACTGGCTAAATGCGTGACAGTACCTATGTATACATATTTTTGACATATCTTGCTTGAATGGCCTGCTTCAGATCACACCACAGAATTCAAGAGGATTGAGGTCAGGGTGGTTTCCTACATGGCATTATCCTCTGAACGGCACTCTTGTTCAGTGCTTTTCTTATGGAGTACTCATGGACACAGACATTATCTAGTACAAGAGATGTCTGTAAATCATAAAAAATTTATTTCTGCACAAGGGGTTACGGGTTTGACATTTTCATTGCTGTGTGCTTGTGTAACTCCAGTCTTATGAGTTTCAGCTTTCTGTTTGGGGCTCTCTGAAATTTGATTATACCATATTGTACTTGGGGGGAATTATGTTGTGTTTTGTTTGTTTGTTTTGCTTATTTGTTTGTTTTATGACAGGCCAGGTGAAATTCATACCTTGGATGAATGCTGACTCCAGTTATCAGTATAACTGATCAATGAGCTTGATTGTTCTTTAAAGAAGATTGTAAATTGTTGTATGTGTTGTTAAATTAGACAATCTTTCATTTTTAATTAGTAATCTTAATGTAATCATTACGTTTAGAGGGGAATGAGTAAACATGAGTTCATGAAGAAGTAGAGTAAAGCTTAGAGTAAAGTCAGTAATTAGAGATTTGTACTTAGACCTACATGCGTTGCACTCAGTTCTCTGTTTTCTTCAAGCTCTGGTTTATTTACCACTTGAACTTCTCTTCTCAGTGGTGAGCTTGTGTACTGTGGACTCTTCTGCCCCTGTTGTCAGTTTCTCCACAAGCAAAGCTATGAGACAAAACATCTCTCTGTCCAATCAATGTGCCGGTACAAGCCAGCCCCTCTGGAGCTCTGCTTGTAGACTCATTAAACTCCCCCTCCCCTCAGGTGGAACAGACTTGGCCCAAAATCAATATACACACTTTTTGTGTGTCTAAGTGTGTTTGTGTGTGCACATACTGTATCTGTGTGTTGTGTGTTTGTGTAAGAACTGAGTTTTTTCACTGGACCTCATAATGGGAAGAGATGAAACAGAGGGGAAAAGTTTGAGCCTAACCCCAAACACCAACTCATAAACCTTATTTCCCAGTGGAAGAAGAACACTGGTCATTGATCTAGACCATGATGGAAGGATGAAGAAGGCATTGGCAGAGATAAGGAGAGAGACAGAGTGATAGAGAGATTGAGCTCCCTGTACCTGAGCCCCCAGTGATTTTTCCTCTAGGTCAAGGTTAAAAGGTATGAAGAGTTTATTGATTGCTATGGAGTTGAATAGAAAAGGGCAACATATGTGCCTTTTGCTGCTGTTTCTATAGGGTATGCTGAATTGCTACTATACTGAGTGTGGTAAGAGCCAAACTAGTCTGCTTAATTTCTTAATTTTTCAATTATACTAGTCTGTTTATTTATTTTTTTATTTGATAAATTATGATTGTATGCCATTAATAACTGAATTCTTTAAAATAGTATGCTTGCTTAACCATAGTTTGCCAGACCATTTTTTTGGTTAGTGTAACTTTGCCAACTGGCTCACAGTAGGCATAGGAGGTGAAGCCCTGGCAAGTGAGTATTTTAGTATTTTAGATAACCCAGTAACCACCTTCAACAGATAATCAACTAATTATTACAAGAATATTGGTTCTTCTGTAGAAAAATAGGTGCATTGTGGTTCACATATATTTATAAAATTTGGGAGGATATCTCAGCCCTTGGCATTAATTGGGGCAATGATGGTCTGATTCATTGCAGATGGAGAGTGGAGAGTGCAGATGACGAGCATTGCCCATGAGACCTAACTAAACTCGCTACTAACAAGAGCTTATGAGCCACTTCAGCTCCTCAGTGGGCCGTCATTGCCTATAATGGACAATAATTACTGTTGTTTGCTCTGTGGTTAAGTGCTCTGTGTGAGCCCCCTCACCTGCGTTTTGTTCAGCCATCTAGTTCTGCTAAACAATACTCTTGGGGCGTGCTTGTGTGCTTGGCAGCCCTGAGGAGTGGAGTAGAGCCTCTAACTGTAAAGAGAAGGTGGCAGTGTGTAATCCTAGACTGTTTCTTGGCAGGGTGGTTTTGTGACTTGTTGGGGGATATAAAGTCTATGATGCCCCCCCCCCTCTCTCTCTCTGTCTCTCTGTCTCTCTTTTGCACTGAATGACATGGTGGTGATTTTTCAGTGTTCAGATTATCAGCTTTTCCTTTGTTTTTTTTTTTTACCGACCACCAAAAGGGACTGATATTGCCAGGCCTCTCACAGGGGGACTACGGCTAATGAGTGTTTATTCTAGTGTGTTGCCATAGCAACAAAGGAAACATGGACAGGCATGAAGAAAATTTTTGATTTTTTGTGACATTAGAAATTGGGTTCTCTTATCTTTCTTGCTATGGCCTGTCAAAGGCAGCAGTTTTACTTCATCAGAGAAAGATTTGAGTTTGTAGATGCACTAGCTTTGCCCAGCATTGCAGATGTTAGTTGGCCAGAGAAATGTTGATGTTTACAAGAATTTTCAAAAATGTCATTATATTTACCCAAAACCATCAGAGGCTTAAAAAGGACCTCATCTTTGCTGAGGACGTTAGTAGTTTGATATTGAACATTTGTATATAGGAATTTGACACATGCACCTGATCTCTTTTCTAGAGCTTCTTTGAAGGCTGGGATGTCACAAAGAAGAAGGATAAAAATAAGGGAAGACATGATACGCTAATGGGTTGTGAGTTATCTTTTTATCTTATATTAAAGACAACAGTGGAAAAACCCAAATACATGTATATTACATTGCTGCTTTATAGAGCTACATCTACAGATTCCTTATTACTGATGTACTGTTTTGCATTACCAAGCCATGTTTCAAGTTACCAAACTGTCAAGATTGTTACCCTGTTTACATCTGGCCACTTCATGAGTATCGAAATCACACACAGAGAGGGATTATTCACACAACAACAGAGGTGTAAATGCAAAACTCACTTAAAACAGATCTAAATCTGATTGCCCAAATGACTTCAGTAAGTGGATTTATGTAAGCCAGACATACAATTGCAACTACATTTGTCTCTCCAAGCCTTATTTAACAACCAAAATATCACCCAATATATTATGTCATAAAAGATTGACTGCTGTAGGAAAAGAAATGATAAATGCTAAAAACATTTGAGGCAGCCACTAAACTTCTGCATAGAATATGAAAAAACAGAAATGAGGAACAACCTTTGTTTTTCGTTTTATGAGCTACTTTACATATTGCACACTTAATGGCAATCAAATATCAAATTTTAGTCTCACTAACCAGAGATGCATTGACTACCATGTGTAAATGCATACATTCAAATCTTATCAGGTTGCAATTCAGATACAAGTCACATAAAATGACCATGTGTAAACTTTATTAGACATTTCCAGATTTCCAACTAACATTTTTACGTCTGTGTGTCTGTGTTTTTGGGCGCGTTTCAGATGATCGCCATCGAGTGAAGTTGCACCCTCTGCTTGGAGACCCAAACTCCGACTACATCAATGCCAATTACATCGATGTGAGTCCTCAGTCCTACCTCTCTTCACAAAACAACCACAGTGTTTTCTGTTTTTACCCACCTCCCCCCTCGTGTCAATCCCATGTCTGTATCGGCTGTCCCTCTTTCTCTGACCCCTGCAATGACCTGAAAGATTGCATCGTTGTCCATTGGAGCTTTGAACTCACAATTGCGTTTCCCTGCAGAGGTAGTTTGGGGGTTTACTCCATAGATGCTTTGCTGTATTGATCGTGGTCCTGGCAAATCTGCTTTGAGATTATTGTCAAATATGCTGTTTAGGCTGTCTAGTAGCACTGGTAGAGTGCTTAAGAGCTGTAGAGTTGTCTTGTGTCTGCATGCCTCTTTGAAGAAGCCTATCTGTGTAGGCCCATCACAGTATTAATTTAGTTTTTTTCTTCCTGGAAAACATTTTTCTTCTAATGACAACCCATCAATACCTCCAATTATATGCCGCCACCCCACCCGCGCTCCATTTTCTTTATTAACATATACAAAGCATCTAATGCCATATATATAAAGCCTCTTTTCACATAGGCTGCTAAATCCGTGGGGAATTAAAACAGAGTGCTCTGCTTCAGACACTGCTCAACTTGACTGTCTGTACGTCTAGACTTGTTTACTTATGTCATCCATTCAGAGGCTACCTCCTCTCTACAGTGCGCCAGAGATATGTAAGGGAAAGTTAGACTGTATTGCTGCTTCATGGCTTGAAACGAAAAATAAAATAAAGTCATTTAAAGTCCAAATGCAAACAGCCACATGCATATGTTTTATGAAGCCATATTACTTCCCTCAGATTTACTGTGATCAATAATTTAATGTAATCTCAGATGGGCTTTGCCCTTTTCACATGCATTTCTTAATTAAAGATTGGATTAGTTAGTCTTTGCTATAAATAATTATAAAGCATAAACAGTCAAACACCTATTAAAGCAAAAAGTTGCACTAATTAGTTAATTTTTAATTACAGATTTGAAGTCTGGTTCTGTGACATTGACCATTAGCAGCGAGGTTTTTGTATTAAACAAAAATGACATTGTCATCAAAAAAACCTGGACCATATGAACCAGTGACCATTTATTCTTGGTCATTATCCAGCCTCTAAATGCTGAGGATCATTAAGGGAAGGGCAAAGAAAGTGCTGCAGCTGAAAGGATAAAGGATGTGGTGGTCGTGTTCTTGTTGTTCTCGTTCTTGTTGATGTTTTGCTTAAATGGGCAGTAAGAAGAGGCTTTTAAGGAGTGCGTTAAGGTAAGTTCAGGTCCTTTATTTAGACTCCCATCATGATGATGGTGGCCATTAAGGCGTGGGGCTTGTGGATCCAGGCTTTGTTAGATGTACTCACACAGCCTGAGGGCTTTTGCCAGTGTTTTCGAAATAAGGTTCGTACAAAAACACCTGAATTGTAAGAGTAGTGTTTAGTTAGATGGCAGTTGGCCACAACTCTCAGATTATTAACTCTCACCCTCAAATGATTTCTCTCCTCTTGGGCTATTGGGTTTTTCTTTATTAGTTTGTTGGCTTAAGAGAGGATGCTTTTAGTGTGTGGCAGAATGTTAAATTGTCATTTAAGCATGTGTGAATACACATAAAACAAGCACACACAGTGCTGTGAAAAAGTCAGAGACCACCCCTCATTTATTGAATTTCCTGTCAAAACAGCCATCAAGTACAAGTTATTCCTTTTTAGCATGAGGAAAAAAGCAAAAAACACAGATTTACCAGAAAATTACACACAGCCTGAACAACTAAATATGATATCAGTATGATATGTTTTAGTGTTTAGTGTTTACTGCTTCTAATTTGCTGCTTTTCAGGTGGCTTGCTTTGAAAGTTGGTTACATTTTCTGCTTCTCAGGATCCAGATAATCCCAAACATTGCCAGCGTCACGCTAGGGTCTCGACTCTGGTGTGGTCAGTGCATTGGTCTGAGAACACCAGCTTCTGATTTTCAAAATTTCTTCTTTCTTGTCTAGTTTCTTTTCTAAGTAAGGGCTTTTAAAAGCTACACACCCTTTCAGACTCATAGTGTTGAGTTGTCTTCTCACAGTGGAAGATGGACAGAAACACCTGTGGATTTTTCAGAGCTTGATTTTCTCCTCTCTCTCAAAGATTAAAGCTTTAAATACTGTTTATCTGATGGT
The DNA here is from genome assembly GCF_904425465.1 of Colossoma macropomum. NCBI lineage: Eukaryota > Metazoa > Chordata > Actinopteri > Characiformes > Serrasalmidae > Colossoma > Colossoma macropomum. The sequence goes on from NW_023494785.1 coordinate 21,554,344, forward strand.
GACGGTTTTGGTCTTACACGGTTGTTTGGAGTTCCATTTCTTCTATATCTTTTAATCATTTTTTTAAGACTAGTTTTGGGAACTGTTACTTTTCTTTGGCTTTCCCCTTCTTCATGCAACTTGATTACCTTATATCTAATATCCTCAGAAAAATGAGTATGTCATACTTAATGGTTGTTTTGGCTGGAAAGTAAATAAATTAAGGCTGGTCTCTGACATTTGCGCAGTACTGAACATACTCTGAACATACACACCTGCCCATATCCCCATTTACACACTCATACAAGTATGTACATCCATTTCTAATGTCGTATGCTAACACTTCCTCCCTCTCTCTCTGTTTCTCTCTTTCTCCCCATTTCTGTCTCTATTCAGCTTTCTTTGTGTAATCTGTCAATCCTCCTGCTCCCACAGCTCTTTCAGCTTCTCATTAACTAGCCTCTGTCTTCTCTTTTTCTACCCCCCTCCCCACCTCTACGACTTTGGACCCTGTAGATTCGGATAAACAGGGAAGTAAGTACTTCGCTGCTCTTTCTTCTCTCTTTCTTCTCTCCTCCATTTCCCCCTATCTCTTCCTCTCAACCCCACAGCACTCTATTTGTGTGAGGTGACGCTAGTAAATAATGTGAAACATTGCTCACACTGTGCTCACACTGTGCTTTCCTTGTTGTCTTTCCACTCCTGTGTCCACCTCCCGAGGAGCACAAGCTCCTGGACTCCATCTGTTCTGCACCCAAGCTTTATCATGTGCAATCTAGCCTTTACAGTGTGAACAACTGACAGACAGATCACGCAGCTGTCCTCAAATGTCTCTTCCTAACATACTCTCCTTGCAGAATTTCTGAAGGTGGATAAATAAAACAGAAGATAACCTTTGTATATTGACTTAGTTCCATAAACCTCATAATCTCAGTTTGCAATGCACAAATTCTTTGAAAAAAAAAGGATTTCTGCCATAGAAAGTCAAAATGAAATGCTTGAGTCATATAGCCATAAGGCACACACAGGAGCAGAAGGTTTTTGTTTTCTTTTACAAATTTAAATAATGATGTTTTCTGTATTTGTTTCATATGTACATTAACTATATATAGATATAGAAACATGTTTAATGAGCTGCCAAATGAATGTTCTTCAGATAAAGATTCAAAACGACAGTACAAATCATCTATTTAGACATTTTTCTTATTTTTACTGTTTTCCATGTTTTAGACTAGGTGGTGTCAAGCTGGAATATTTCTGGCTCTTCCACAGCTCTGCGTAGATAAAGATTTCCCTCTTCTAACACTCCAAGTTCTCATTAAGGCTGTGCTAATTAGCTGAAGAGTTAAATCAGGTGTGATTAACGAGGCAGAACACTAAACTAATGGAGCTGTGACCTGGAAGGAACTCAGTTTAACACCCCTCTGTTTTAGTTACCCTTGTGATAGTGATGACACCCTAAATTTAAAATAAAATATGGAATTACCAGAAAGTGTTAAATAAGTCACAACTAGCGTGTGGTGGTCTGCAGAAACCCTTCACATGGCAAAATTTTGACATTTTAGACTCTCACAAGAGTCGCGTTTAAAACGTGAGACATTTAAAAGAAAAAAAGCCAAAACTGAGAAAATCACATTAAAGGTATGTGACTTTGGCTGGGACAAAAAATACCCAGATGCGGTTTTACATGCCTAAGTGGTATAAGAATTATTTACTGAGCTCTGCTCTGATTTACTGATTTACAGTGAGTCACCACAATGGCTCACACAAAAGCAACATGTCGAAATGAACACAGGCAGGAAACTAAAATGAAACTCAGTGTAAATAAGCTAGATCGTTATACTATATAGTTAACTGTACTAGTTACTTGGAGCTTGCTAGTAGCTAGTGTTACCTATACTAGCTACTTGCTTTTGATCTCGACAACAATGCAAGGTAAATTAAAGTTGTTAGTTCACTATGAATGTTTCAGTTTAAGATGATCTAGCTTTAACTGTCAAAAAAGTGGAAAAACTCACAGCATGGCTGCTACTTACAGGTTGTTGTTAGGGTTGTGAAGCTAATAAAGTTGGAACTGCCTCTCTCTTCAATGTAAAATGCTGAGCAAAACCTGCTCCATACTGTCCAAGGTTCAAGAAACTGTCTGGAGTATCCGACAGATTTCTGCAGACCACCACGTATGTCTTAGATTCTTTGAAGTATCCCTCTTATGTCTTGATGCACCTTTACACACTTTTGGTAATCTCCTAAGAAGCTTCAGGAGCCACCTGAGATGCTTCTTGAAAAGGCTGGAAGATCCTGAGCACTTGTTGGCTCCATAAAAGTACATTTTGCATTCATACCTAATTCAAGCAATTCAGTATAATTCAACAAAATTCAAGCATTTAAGCATAAGCCTTGAAAAGCATACAATACAGTCTAGTGAGTCCAAACTTTTGACCGGTGGTGTTCATAATACGAAGCAGTTTTATGTAAAGTTTAATCCATTTATTAAGCACATTCACAGGAGACAGGACTTTGTTTGGTAAAGCACTGTGTCTAATAGTGTGTCAAAAACTTAGAACTTTTCTAAGAGGACCATTGTGTCTTTTCACTTTGAATCCTGTTAAGCTTCTGTGTGCTGCTGGGCATTATTCAGTCGGAATCTGGGGAATGGCGCTTTCCTCCTAGCTATTCCGGCTTTGCCGCTTAACAGCAGTTATTAGGATTGAAAGGTGGTAGTCAAGGAGAAATCTAGTGCTGTTAAATCTCTGAACACTGGAGCTCTTGTTTTTAGCTTTACTGACATAGAATGAGGTAAATTCAGCATGAGAGTCAGGACAGTTCGAACCTCAAATCGGTGTCAAAGCGTCTTCTATGGTTTTCGGTTTGTTCTTGCAGTGTGTCAGCTTCCACATAAAGTCCACGAGAGCTGGCGGCTTCTACATCAGGACCACTTTGTTTGCACTAACATCAACCAGAAAATAAGAGCCTCATAGTCCCACTCCACTTAGTGCGCATTTCAAAGCGAGACAAAAAGCCCGCTGCTCAGTCAGACATAATCTCAAAGTTGCTGCACGTAGCTGCTCTGCTACCTCCGAGCTCCTCAAACTTGATCTGATGGTTTGTTTTGCCAAGGGAAAAACTTTGGGATCTCCCTGCAAGAATCTCACTTTCTTTGTACCGTTGCCTCTGTTTCGTGTCTGTTTGAGTATGTGTATGAAAAATGGTTTGACTTTGAGATGATCTATAAAGGAGGCATTTTCAGTGTTCCTAAATGCAGCAGCAACAACGAAAGTCATGTCTCCATTATTTTCGCTATTGTCTGTTTAATGAAAACAGATCCAATTTGCCGCAGCATCTCCAGATAGCTCGATGACAAAAGGCTGTCTTTGATGAATGAATTGCATGCTTTGCAACACACAGCACGCCTCAAGTGACTCTCCCTCTCCACCAGTGCCAAACATAGCACTGTGCTGCATAAGTGAGTGTAGATATTCCTGATCTAGACATGTTAAGATATTTTGGAGGCTTGTGCTTGTTTGGAGAGAAGTGTTTGACAGTAGTGCAGGGCCTGGATTTATTTGTCAGGAGAACAAGTAAAAGGATTTTGCAGAACGCTAAGGTCACAGTGACTTTAGGGTGCATCATGCATTGGCCTAGTCAAAAATAGTGTGGTCACCATCAAAACAAAGGGATGCACTAATATGGAATTTCTAGGCCAACAAAGATAATTGATAATTACCACCTTGTAGTTGATATCAATTACTGTTACCAATTAGTTACATTGCAATCCATATAGGAAGTGCAATAGTGCGGTCAGTATAGGGTTAAAATCTGATGTTAGATAGTCTGTTAATTTTGCATAACCTGACACAGCTAAATTACAGCTAAATGACAGTTAACATGCTTATCCACCTACAATGGTCTGTGAATGTAACATTAGGTGGCTAGCCCAAGGACTCTTTTAGGTACAGCATTCCTGCAGGGACAAGGAACCATTAGTCTTCCAGTGTGAAGCTGTGTTGTTATTCAATGCAACTAGTAAATAATAAAGGAATATTTATAAAGATGGAAATGCACATCACTAGTGACTATATGGGCATCAGTGCATGGGCAAGGAAATATGGAACACCAAGTTATTGGTTGTAACTATCAGCTGTAATTCCAATATCGGTTCAGTGGTAATAATGACTTTTTCCAGTAATTGTCAAAAAATATATTGGCCTCCATGTAGAACAGAGGGTGTAACAATACACATATTTTCAGGTTTGAAGCAATTTTCAATAGCAAAACTTTTTCAGTGCCTGCCATACGACCCTCTTAACAAAACAAGCCACAAAAATCACAACGCTTACAGTTTATAAGTGGCTTCAAAAAAAGTCATTTGAGCACACATGCAGAGTATAAACCTCTCCCCCCTCCTCTCCCACTTTACTCTGACAGGACATACCCAGATTTCCACAAAAGATGGTAAAGGGGAGAACCTCAAAAGAGGCCACAAAGTGCATCAACACTACAGTTCAAAATTTTGAACAGTTTGATTTTGAACTGTATTGTTGATTTTGAACTGTATTGTTGATTTCATTTTTGATATTTTAAACATTTTTTTCCATTTTTTCAATACTTTATTGAAATGGTTACACTATAACTGTTGAAATATTTAGCAAATCTAGATGTTCATTAGAGAGGACAGATCCCTCTAGTCCTCTACAGGCATGTAATGATTAGCAGTTAAATGAGGTTTAGAGAGAGAGAGTTTGAGAAATGAAGAAGGAAAGCAGAGTGAAAGAGAGAGCACTGGTGGGAAGGAAGTAGAGAGTGGAAGTGACAGAGCGAAGGCGGGGAGAGAGAGAGAGATGCTCATCTGGCTGTGCCCAAGGCACAGATGGCTTACTCAGCATGTCCTCTCTTGCCTGTCTTTCAGGGCTACCATCGATCCAACCACTTCATCGCCACACAGGGTGAGTATCTCTGCATGCCCCTCGCTGGAGTGCCACAGTCTGTGTGTGTGTGTGTTTGTGTGTGTCCAGCAAGATGAGAACCCATGGGGTCAGAGTAAGTCTTCCTCAAACACCTCATTAGAGTGTTTGTGTGTGTGTATATGTGTGTGTGTGTGTGTGAGAGAGAGAGAGAGAGAGAGAGAGAGAGAGAGAAATGAACGAGGTATGGAGGACACACATTCTGACTGAAGCTAATGGTTTGTGAGCAGTGATAATTTTAGCTGTAAACAGTTTGTAGGGCAGTGTGAAGAGTAGTAGTCCTGCAGAGCGAAGGATTACTGCCTGCTGTCTTCATACCTGACCTCCCAACATTTCACCCACCCCACCACAACACCTGTGAGCCCTCTGAACAATGAACAAGACCCTAGGTGTGTGTGTGTGACTGTGTGCGTGTGTGTGTGTGGGCTAACCTTCAACGTCAGAACCAGCAAAATAGTAACACGCTTTTAACAAAAGCTATATATTTCATTTATTAAAACCACAAAGGCAGAAAGATTTGGTATGAAAGGTAATTTATGTAACTTATTGTATTGTGTCGTTTGTAAGTGATAAAACATGAGCAGGAAGGCGCCATCGCGAGTAACATTATGGCTGTGATTCAGTAAATATACACTGATTATATCACAATAACACATAACCTTAAAAGTTCTATTGTTTTTTTCTCAACAGTTTTGCAAAAGCAAGGAAAAAGTGAAACAAAAAGGCCCTGGATATTCTGTCAAATGTGCTTCTGTATTAGCAATTCCCTCCCCTAAAAGAATGAGAGACCTTTCATTACAGATAGAGCCTTAAAACAGTATCAGGTTCAGCTCAGCTTTTTCAGTACATGCAAGATTAGCCTGAATGTTGTTTTGTTCCAGCTAGTCTATAAAGCATTGCATCTTATTTGCTGAATTTTATTCTAGTTTTCTTCCTGGCAAATTCCAGTTTGTTTAGTTGTCCTGCCACTACAGCTGCCAACTGAAGAGCTTGCGTAGGTCAAGGACAGGTTTGAAATATGATGTCCTGCTGTCATACTCTTCTTCCAGATCTGACCATATAGACTACAGGTCAAATTATATCTTGAATAATCGAATATATCTATCTATCTAATATATGTTTTCCATTTTAAATGTGCTAAAGTGGAGACATAGTATTGGTTAACTGTAGAATAAAGTCAGTCATTAGTTAGAAACTGGTGCTTGACGGAATGATCGTTATTATGGCAAAACACAGGGTGTTATCACAAATAACTGCATGGGTAGAATGCTTCACAACCAATTATTGTATTACAACAAATTATACATTTTTCAACTGTTACACTTATTTTTACACTTACACTTATTTTTTTTCTAAGTAGAAACAAGTTAATACATCCTCTACAAGGGACAAGTTTTTCTGCAAATTTTAGAGTTGGAAATATAAATTAAATTTAAATAAAAAAATAAAAATTGTGCCCTAACTTTTGCACAGGCCACATTTTATGTTATGTTTTATGTTTCCCCAATGTGTTAAATTGAGGAAAGATACAGTAAAAATGCATTAAAATGTGCAGAAAAGTATTTTTCACCTACAAAACCTGTAATCTGACCGGGGGTGCCAAAACTTTTGCATTCAACTGTGTACTGTATACAATACTTACAGTACATGTGCATGATGCCGTGACCTGACAAGATATAAAACACAAATGTCTGCAGTGTTTTTGTATGTGTTGGTGTGGGTAAGAGAGAGAGAGAGAGAAAGAGAGAGAGAGACTTACTCCAGCCCCCCTCAAGTGTCTCAGGTCTCTCAGCCATTTGATCAAAGTCATTCAAGGTCCCCCTCCCTTTCCTCTCCTTATATTTCAGAATTCCCTTAAATAAATCATTGTCTGTGGGTGGCGTATGTGTGTCTTCCCCCTATTGAATTTCAAAGCTCACTCACTTGGTGGGGGGAAATTTTGCTTTCTCTCGTAGCAGGCCACATCCAAACCGTTCTCCAGTCAGCAGAAGCAGCTGCTATTGAGTTACTCTCTCTGAAGCTCTGAATTACAGAATTGCCTCATAACACACAATGACACTGTAGAAACGAAACCTGCTGTCTGTGACTGATTGACACTGAATTACTCCCATTTATATGTGTGTGTGTTCTGTGTGTGTGTGCAGGGCCTAAGCAGGAGACAGTGTATGATTTCTGGAGGATGGTGTGGCAGGAGAACTGCTTCAGCATCGTTATGATCACCAAGCTTGTGGAGGTTGGCAGGGTACAGTCCATCTAATGTTTCTAAACTCTAACTGTCCACTGTTGTACTGTGTGTATGTCCTGTGGGTGTTTGCCTTTGTTTGTCTGTGTTTAGTTGATGAGATAAAATGATGAGATTGATTGGTGCCATAATGATGTTTTGTTTACCAAACAATAGCTATTACATCTTCAATTCCAACAGCATCTCCTGTGTGTTCATGGCCAGCCTCATACAATGCATTTGACATTATTATTTATTTATTATGTCTCAGTGTTTCTCGCTCACAATGCTCTTCCATTACCTCCAGCACAAACAGATCAGTCAGCTAGGGGTGGGATCTGCTGCTGGCATCACACTCTTAAACACTAGTCCAGAGTTATTATGAAATTGTCGTTCTATTATGCTGAATGCATTTCGCTGGGTAGCTGTGAAAGCTGTGAAAGCTGTGAAAGCCAGTGCTAAATGGGTGATGCCTGAAGCCTAATGCAAGATGTGACACTTATTGTAGTTGTTATGGCCGCAAGAAAAAAATGGTTGAGTTTGTTACGTAATGCTATACATATGTCTTTGACTGGAAGGCCATAATGACCATGCAGTCCAGTGGTTTAAAATAAAAGTTAAATTTAGATATTATTTGGACTGCCCCAATATATTATCTATAGATGTCTGTTGAAAATCAGTTGATTCCCAACAGTGTTAGGGATATACTTAGTACCAGGTTTAGGCTGTTATGCCTAGAAGAGAGAATTCCATACAGTGTGCAGAGGACTCACAGTTATAGCTGGTGATGACAATGCTGTTTCATGTGAATTTTTTCTCGTTTGTAGCCCAGACAAGCAGAGAAATTGTGTTGAATTACTGAATTGTAAATTAATTTAGATTTGATTTCATAAGTATAAGAGGAGATAAAAAGAAGAGGCTAAAAGGATTTGAATTTTATGAAAAGGTATTGTTGTGCATTGTTTTTTTGTGCCGATATAAAATATTGTGCCATGCTTTTGTCTTTTGTTGGCATTGAAACAACCAAAATAAGGTAAAAGTGCAGATTCAAACCTGCCAATACAGAATGTCAATTGATTGTAAATGTAACTCATTACCTAACTAGGTAATTAATTTAGTAATAACATTTAATAAGAACAGGACATCCAATGTATCTTGACTTCTAAGGGTTAAGCTAAAGTTAAACTTGTCTAGGTCTCCATTTTCCTCTAGGTGCAGTGTCCACTCTTAATTACTGGATGTGTCTGTGCTGGCAGCATTGGAGCCCGTCTGATGTATTTGTGCTGTGTGTATGTGCAGGTGAAGTGCTGTAAGTACTGGCCTGATGACACAGAGATGTACGGAGACATCAAGATCAGCCTGCTGAAGACAGAAACGCTGGCAGAATACACAGTGCGCACCTTCTCCTTAGAGAGGGTAAGAAACTGTAGCATTGCTCTTACACTGAGTCTCATGGGGTCACTGTTGCAGCCACAGTCCTTTGACATCTTCACTTTGAAACTCGCTAATGATGCAGCCTCTGTATAGCATCCGAGTGTGTATGAGAAAAAACTGCTTCACCCTTGACAACCTTCCACTCTCAGAGGATAACACCACATAGATCTGTGAGACCATTAGTGAGTCAGGGAAATGGAATAGGATTAAAAATGTATAATATCATGGAAACAGTCCATAGTATATAGATATGTTAACTAACACTGTAAGGAGCAAGTAGGAACAGTTTCCAGTGGGAAATGCCCTGTCCCTGCTTGCACTTGTGCTCTCCTAGTTACAGTCTCCTTTATCTCCTAATCTCTCTTTAACTTTTTGACACTGGTTGTCTTGAGGTATTGAATAAACTACTGTTGTTCTTTAAAATATATATGCCGAAATATATATACAGTACAACATCTATATTATAGATAGATAGATAGATAGATAGATGGATAGATAGATGGATAGAAAGAAAGTAGGTAAGTTTGTTTATTTTATTAATCCAGAAGAACATTGCAGGGATACAGTAGCAACAAAAATGAATATGCATAATATGCAGATTATAGAAATTTACAGAATTTACAAGAATTATTGTAGACTTAAACAATACTGTTGAAGTGCAGACTGGAGCCCAGCTGCTCACACACTGTATGTTACGACAGAATCCATGATTGTAGCCCTCTTCTTCAAATACAGCATTCTGAATGGCTTTTAAAGCAGTACTTTCAGCATCTTGTGTAGACTACAGTAGACAGTGCCCGTGGGAGACCTATGGATAATTCAACAACTGACAAAAGCAGTAGCAAAGTAAAGATCTACAGCTCCCACTGAAAGCCTGTTCTGTAACAAAGATCCACAAGCTGTATGGATAAGAACAATAGTGAGAGACTACAGTCACTGAGTAGGGAAACCATAGACTGTATGTGTATTTTTATTGACTATCATTGGTTGAAACATGCAGCCACTGCTGCTCTCATTGGATGTCTGTGATGAGAATTGGAAAATCTATGGACTCACATACTTTTATGTTCAGTTAGATGGGTGATCACAGGATGAGAATAATGTTAATGAATTATTGACATTATGAAATTTTGATATTAATGAATACATTCAGATTAATCTTATTTGGTCCACTCATATAGCTATAACAAAATTAGCTCCTTTTTACATGGAAAATACTTTCCTTTGGCACAAATTTGAGCAAATGGGACGGAAGTGATTAATCATAATTAACTGTAGAAATATTGTGATTAATCATGATTCATTTGTTTAATTGTTCGACTACCCTAAGATATTTACATGTGATATAAATGAAGTAGTCTTTAATGTCATTTTAAAAATAATATGAATATTGTATGTATATGTATTGCTCCAGCTACAATAATAGCAGAATAAATACATTTTTGTAACTAAAGAAGTACTAAAGTAACTGCAGCCTTCTATTAGTTATAGTTCAGAAGCATTGAATGTGCAGGAGGTCAGTAAACATTGAATTTTTATTAAATATTACTAAATCTTTATGGTCTTTATATTGTAATTTTCCTTTTGGCAACAGCACAGCTATCCCAAGACCCCAGCAGAGACACATATAAACATAAAAACATATACTATTTAAAACTTATACTACTTGTACCGCCGAGGCTGCTAACCCAAGCCTCCTCCGTAGTGTGCTGTATCTGTCTAAAGTGTGGCTAAAGCAGGACACGTGGACTGGATAGGAGTGAATACAGAGGAATTAACTGGCTTTAGCCTTCGTCTATCTTTCTCTCTCCCTCTCTGTCTCTTCTCACTGCTGCTGCTTCTGTGTACGGCACTCACGGAGGGCTTTGATGTGTGCTTTAGCAGCGCGGTGGGTCCGTCTGTCAGTCAAAGCCAGGGACAGAGGGGGTGTGGGTGTGTGTATGTGTGTGTGTGACAGCAGCACAAACAGGGCATTACTGCATCACTGTCAGACACACTCACTGCAGGAGCACTCCTGTGCTTATTCAAATAGGCGGGCAGTGGCAACCGCTGCTGACAGTAGTGACTCACACACACACACACACACAGACACCCACACACACACACACACACACACACACACACACACACATACAGAGAGAAACAAGCTTCTCCTGAGCTGAACCGCCCAGTAAATCTCCGAACCATCTCTGTCACATTACTGCTTGTGCTAATGCATCAGGTTTACAGCAGAAATAGAAAATGGTTATCAGCTCTCGCCTTCTTCTTCTGTACTTTTTCTCTGTGTTTGTATCTCTTTTCCCAAAACATAACCAAATGACCTTGACCTTCTTTCTTCTCTGAACACTGAACAATGCACGGTGAAGCCTATGTTTATCATCATCATGATTAGAACTGGTCTGAATAAGTTGAATACTTGAGTGCACATTTGTTATGTTGGTCTTTATTTCTCTATTTAGTATTCAGAAGTGTAGTCTTTTTAAAATAGAACAATAGTTAATATATGGAAAATTTTAAAGGGCCCAATTCTACATTTTTGTTGTATTTTACTCCTTTCCATGAGGTCAATTTATGCACAATAATGTTTGTTTTGTTATATGCACCCAAACCAGTTATGATTAATATTTACATGACCATTTTCCAGCCTCTCTTTATCCATTAGGATTAAGCATGCTGTTTTTGTCACTGTGCCGTTAAGACACATGTAAAGGTATATGTAATTATATCAGAGCTGACTGGCTACCCTGTATTGTGCCTTATTCAAAACGCAGTCTAGACTGAAACACTCCTTGTAACTTCAGTGTAAATAGGCGAGGATAAACTGTTGGAGGCTAAAAAGGTGGATGTATGACATCACAAAAACAATAAACTCAAAAGAAGCTGTTTTTGAAACAGTTTCCACATGTGTGCTGGGGAGTGAATGGTACATTGTGAAACTTTAACAGTGCTTACATATTACATTAAACTTGATGCCAGGCATGCATGTCACCTCGCCTCAGAGCACAATAAACCATTGCTTTCCATGTGGTCACTGGAGGTAAAAGAGCAAAGAAATCATTGTAAATTATCAGACAATTAGAAAAACGCTTGGTAAATATTTGTGATAAGAAGTTGGTATACCATGAAGGCACAGCAAGTTTGAGCATCTCAAATATGTAAGTATAGCGATGCCGATGAGATACCACAGCTGATTTCAGGTCAGTTGATTCTCTGGTAATTGAGACAATGTTGGGAGACTCTAGTGTCCTCTAAGCTTGGTACTTCTCGGTGCACCAGCTGAGCAGTTTACCTGCAAAGCCGCTTCCAGGGTGATCCTCTTCACATCAGCTTCAACAACTCCTCATTCCTCCCCTTCACTCTCTTCTTATGGCTGAGCTCAACTCAGCCTGTATGTTGCCCTCACTGCTGGAAAATGGCAGTGGTAAATGGTATACCAAATAGAAAATCTTGATAAAATAAATAAAATAATGAATGAAACGAAAAAAAACCTAAAGCTAACTAAACCTAAAACTAAACTATTAAAAGTAAAACAGTTATTCTAATGTGTTAAACCCTTAACACCTATATTCATGAAATGCTCAGAAATGCTATGCAAATGATAGAAATGACTCATAAATGCTGGATTTGAATGAGAGGGCTACAATCACACTCTATCACAGCAACAAACTGCGCCTGAACAGCTGGGCATCAGCTGACTTAGCTTAGTACTGCAATAATTAACATACTTAAAATTACAGTAAATTATGAAATATAAATATTATTGTTTTAAGGCTGATTTTGAGAACAAGTATTTGAAGCCTGTAAAATGCTATCCGGGTCAGCCCTAATCGCGATAACCCAGTTAAAACAGGCTACTATCTTGTGAAAATGAGTGTTGCTTTATAGAGCTGTGGTACATAGGAAAACTCTTGCTGTAGAGCTTGACACAAACTGTCCCCTTCAAATTGAGTTTGAGCTGTTAAATTCTGGACAGCGCTTTAGGACACCCATAACTACCCATAAAAAAATCTCTTCAATAGATCTTTTATTCCCACTACATTAGCATGGAGAAGTTAGGCCTGGAGAAGAATTCCAACCAGGCTGTTTTTCTTTCAGTGGTGTTAGTGAGCTTGTGTTTGTTGATGGAAACATGAGCTCAGAAGTGTACAAAGGTATTTTGGCTGTGAACTTGCAGACGTCTGCTGAGGAACTGCTCAAACAATAACAATCTGAAACATACCTGCTGCCTTATAAAAGAACAATTTACTGAATAGAAAATTACAGTCTTGTTTAAAATATATGCAGCTTGATTTAAGATTTTTTTTCTCACACAATTAACTCTAAACATTTTTAAGTATGGCACTAGTGTCCAAATAGTTATTGGCACTGTGTTTTGGTTTCATTACACAGGTCTGTACTTGCTGCACATCTGGTCAGAGTTACATTATATAGACAAAGGTATTGGGACACACCTCCTGATTACTGAGTTCAGGTGTTTTAGCACTGTCATGGGATACCACCTCTGCCAAAAGTCAGTTTGTGAAATTTCTGTCCTGCTAGATCTGCCCCTGTCAACTGCTATTGTTGTGAAATGGAGGCACCTTGGAGCAACAACAGCTTAGCCACGAAGCAGTAGACCACGTAAACTCACAGAGCAGGGCCACCGAGTGGTGAAGCGCAAAGTGCCCATCCTCTGCTGAATCACTCACTAAAAAGTTCCAGATTACCCCTGGAAGCAACATCAGCAGAAGAACTGCCCATTAGGAGCTTCACAAAATGGGTTTCCATGGCCGAGCAGCTACACACAAGCCTAGGATCAAAATGCACAATGCCAAAGGCGGGGAGGGGAGTCGTATAAAGCACGCCACCGATGTATTCTGTGGAGTGACGAATCATACTTCTCTATCTGCCAGTCTGCTGGACAAGTCTTGGTTTGGTGAATGCCAGGAGAACATTACCTTACTTCCAACTTTGTGGGAATAGTTTGGGGAAGAACCTTTTCTGTTCCAACATGACTGAGCCCCAGTGCACAAAGCAAGCTCCATAAGGGCATGGCGGTGTGAGGAAGAACTTGACTGGCCCGCACAGATCCCTGACCTCAACCCCATCGAACACCTTTGGGATGAACTGGAAAAGAGATTTCGAGCCAGGCCCTGTCGTCCAACATGAGTGTCTGACCTCACAAATGCTCTTCTGTATGAATGGGCAAAAATTCCCACAGATACACTTCAAAATCTTAGAGAAATCGTAGAAGGCTTCGCAGAAGAGGGGAAGCTGTTATAGCTGAAAATGGGGGACCAACTGCATATTAATGCCTATGGATTTAGAACAGGATGTCATAAAAGCTCCTGTAGGTGTAATGTGTAGGTGTCCCAATACTTTTGTCCATATAGTGGACTTTAATGATAATGTATTCCACACTGTCATTGCAATGTCCAACAGCTTTATCACACATCACATTTTTTGTCAGGCAGCCTTACTGCTTGTTCTCAAAAAATAATGACAACAAAAGGTGGTAAATACTAGAATATAAGGTAGAGTTTAATAAAATATGATCTAATATTAGGTTATAAACATTGCTTATCAGATTGAGTGTTTTTTTGTTAGGTCTCTTTTTTGTACACACCTTCCTAATTTCATCACATACACGTACTAGAGCCTAAAAGATTTATTATGTATCAGTAAATCTAATAAATCTTGGGAGCAGAAGTTAGCGTTCTAGTTGTATAACCTAATTAAAGATTATGAATGATGCACTGCCTACTGTATATCTCCAGCAGTGTTTTAATGTGTGTTTTGCAGAGGGGTTACTCAGCTAAGCATGAGGTGCGGCAGTTCCATTTTACATCGTGGCCTGAGCATGGAGTGCCGTACCACGCCACAGGTCTGCTGGCCTTCATCCGCCGGGTAAAAACCTCCACACCAGCCGATGCTGGACCTGTGGTGGTCCACTGCAGGTACACAACCCATTTGAAAAACATTGTTCTTCGTTGTAGTGATGGTGTTAGCCATTGTTTTAACCCTAAAAAGTGTTTTGAACATGGTTCATGTTTCTAATGATGTATTTCCAGTGAAGTTTAGTTTTGCTGTACATGAGTGTTTTCAGTGGGGCTCGAGCTATGAACATTCAGCATCCATATTTCTAAAAAAAATCAACATCTAATTTATTCCACTGCAAAAGTTTGGAGATTAAACTATGGATGGAACATTGGCCTGAGAGTTGCAGTACACTGCTGTCGCTGCTGGCATTGACAGGATTGTCCGTCACAATTCCATTCAAATACATGGAATATCTGGTTTGCAATTGTTCCACTACCGTCACACTGTATTATCATGTATTACCATGCATCAGTGCTTTATGATGCAGCAATCTACAGGTGGCAATTCAACTGCATCGAAATTGAAATGTTAGAACCGATCATCCCACAAGGTTCAGTTTTAGGGCCTTTGCTTTTCTCTTTATACATGTTACCTCTAGATGATATCGTTAAGAATTATTATATGAATTTTTTATAGCTATCCTGACACGTAAATATACATTTCAGTTTCCTCTGAAAATCAAGACTCTGTGGACAAACTTACCAGCTTTGTGTCAGATATTTCTTAGAACTAAATCAAGAAAAAAATATTGAAATACTGAAATGCTGATACTTGGTACTAAAATTCAGAGAAATATTCTATGAGGGATAGAAAATATGCAGAAGCCTCTTTCTGTTATTGTACGTCTAAACTGTGGAATGCAACTTCATCTTTTATTAGACACTTTTAAGAAACATCTGAAATTGTATCTCTTTAATTTAGCTTTTACATTTAAATTTATCCATCTGTTTTTGTATTTATCTTTTTTACGTATATCATTGCCTTGTATGATTTTAAATGAATTCTCCTAACTTACATGTATTGCCCCCCCCATTGCGATTACCGAACAGTAACTATAATAGAAGAAAATCAAACTCAGCTTTAATTTCTTCTTTTACTGTTAAACTGTATCACCTGTCTGTTAAGCATTTTGAATAATTTCTTAAAACATCACAATCACACTGAATCGGTGTGAGGTCAGAGAATAAACACCTGTGTGTGTGTTCGTGGCCTGTGTGTGCTGCAGTATGGGGGCTGGCAGGACTGGCTGCTACATTGTGCTGGACGTTATGTTGGACATGGCAGAGTGTGAGGGAGTGGTGGACATCTACAATTGCGTGAAGACTCTCTGCTCACGCCGTATCAACATGATCCAGACTGAGGTGGGAAATTTACAGTTCAGGGCAGAGAAAAAGCAAAGAGAGGGAAAAAAAGTTCCCTTTGTTTACATAGTCATATATTTGGTGGGAGAGATATGAATATTCAGAGTTTTAAGCCTGGGAGTGTGTTTTAAAGATAACTGTGTGCACAAGCCCACTGATAAAGATCTTCACCATCTCTCTGCTTTGTGTAGGCGTGTGCCTCTCTTTAGATCTCCCTCTATTTGCATATCCAAACTTTATTATGTAAATCCGACATTCATTTGGCTGTTTATTACATTTGTAATTGTTTACTAGATGCTTTAATTAAATCTATCCTGCAAGTATTTGTTTGTTTAGAGCTAGTTATGTTCACACGCTGTGCACTTTGAAATGCTGTGCGTTATAGCAAATGTTTAATTTAGATCAGGGCAGGTTAGACCAATTCTGTCCCCCAGCCTTTATTACATTTAATCACACAATAACTTGCATGCAGTTTTCTCTCCCCTCTCTCTCTCTCTCTCTCTCTCTCTCTTTAATCCCCCCTGTTTTCTCTTCCGCTGCAGGAGCAGTACATATTCATTCATGATGCCATCCTGGAAGCGTGCCTGTGCGGGGAGACAGCTATACCAGTGAACGAGTTTGCTCTCACCTATAAGGATATGCTGAGAGTTGATTCTCAGAGCAATTCCTCGCAGCTCCGAGAAGAGTTTCAGGTCAGCCTCTTGCCTTACACACAGTCACTCTTGACCTGTACTGTATATATCAGTGTGAGTCTGATCTTAGTATCAGCCTTAGATGCTCTGCCTAGAGAGATACATGGACTGTCTGATATTTATCATACACTAAGATGGCCACAATTATCAGTATTGTTCCAGTTACACTTCTATTGACACTTCTATCTTGAAAAAACACAGTTATCTGCCAACGGAATGGCAGTGTGACTGTCAAAATTACTTAAAACAAGTAAAAAACATTTAGAAGTAAGTTAAACATCTTAAAATATTTTACAACAATTTCAAAATGAGAAATATTAGATATTGACTAGATTTAAAATGATTTGGCTTGCCAAGATATCATGTTACAGTATTGTTTATCAAACTAAATGCTAGCTTGTCACCAGTAGTAAGCACTTGCCTGCTCTACACAATATGACAACAATGAGCATTCCAGAGCATGATGTAGCTGCTGCATTAAAAAAAGTGATGCCATTTGTTTGAAACACTTACCTGCCTTGACACATTAAGCTAAAATAAAGGTCTGTGGTTAGTAGTTTTGCATGGCAGTTATACGGCCTGCTCAAGTCAAAGTAGGCGATTTTGGCCATGTTGAGTGATAAAACCACAAGACTCTTGGAGGATACTCAGAAGTCTGGCTTGCAAGAATAGAATCTGGTTTTACTTTACCTAGAGGGAAACTGGCCATTGTACAGCACCATGTCTGTTCTTTCAGTGTTTTGACGAATCATGACATCCGGTGTCAGACTTCAGTTAAACAGAGTGAAGCTGAATGCAGGATTAAAAAAACGTTTATTGGCAAAATACATGTTCAAAAACATGAATCAAAAGAGTAAAAAAAGGAAACAAGGTCAAAACAGGAGGCAAGCAGACCAACCATACATACTGAGATAATAATGTGAGCCAAAAAAGGAAAACCAGGTCACTAAATAAAGTTCATATGCCTAGTAAGAACAGAGGTCATACAAGTGACTCAGCAACACACAGGAAAACACATACAAGACTTTGCAGAGACTGAGTGAAGGGAAAATGAGAGTAACCATTCAGTAATCAGGCTTTTCTGGCTGGGGATTGTGCAAAATGTAGTTTTTCAGAGGACTGAGCGGTCATGACATTCACATGATCTAGCAAACATAAATAATCGTGGTCAATGTAATGCAGACCGATCTTTTAACCATGTCACATCAAGGGTATACCAGTCTATTTTGTATTTGTATATCAATCTATAGTTACACACATCTTCAGGCAAATACCCTGCATGATGGTCTTTATCAAAAGCAATCAAAGTGGGATTTGTCGATCATGTGTAGACTGCTCCTCAGAGCCTTAATGCTTGCATTGGTTAGTAAATGTCACCTGAGCTTAGCATCGCAAGGACATGGAGAAAATACAGGATTATCATATTCACACACTCGCTTATTGCCGTTTAAGGTTAAAACCACTCCCATTAAAATGCATCAGTGAAGACATTCCCTGGAGGTGCTTTGAGCATTTTAAATAGGAGTAGCTTTCATACAGCAGTCTTATTCGTACATTTCACATGCTAATTAAGGGAAACATTATTCAATTATAATTTGCATGATCCAGTTCATATATTTGGTCAGTAGATAACTATAGACAGTGACTATACATTCATGGTCCTGTGGCACACAGTGGAGGATGGTTTTCTTTTTGAGTTCTCAAAGTTTCTTCCACATACATTTCTTCCACATTTTTCTTGCCACTTTTGGCCTCAGTTTGCTCATTCGAGATTGAAATGAATTGAATAATTGCACTTCACCAAAAATGTGGTCTGTACAGAGGACATTTGTAACTACATTGGGGGACTACTAGCTTATTTATGTACTTATTTAATAATATCTTTATATATTTATAATGCATGTTGTTTTGGGATGTATATTGTGAGCTTGATTCCCATATCCCCAAAATTAATGCCTTTTGTGTCAGTTCTTCAGACCATCACACATTAATGCTTAAGCCAGTAACATTTGAGCACACCATGTATCTTGTACTGAACCTTTCGAATCTACATGACAATGCTGTCATAACCATATTAGAACAAGACATGATATGCTTTACTATATCTACACTACATTGAATCTATTTGCTGGCTGTTCACTAACGCCACTGTGTTAGTGGCACACTGGGATAGTTAACAAAGGCTTCAGGGTCACCATAAACAGTGCTCATATGAAGTGGAGAGAGAGAGAGTTCTTTCCAGACCAGGATTATTCATATCTCATAGGCGAAATCATACAGAGTAATCACACAGATGCATACATCAATCAGTGAAATGATTCATGAAAGAAATAAATGAATCATAATTTAGGACTTAAAAATCTTCAAAAAGTCTTCCTCATTAGACCGTCACAGGCTCTCGTACAGAGTAGCTATTTTGCTACCAGGAGAAGATCCAAAACAGCTGTGATCATATATTCACTGAATCATAATGATTAAGATGTATTACATTTGCTTTGCCATAAAATCTGATCAAGGCACACAAACACACACATACAGTTCAGTCCATATGTCACTGAATTTTTATTTTTTTTGTTATTTTGGTTCTTTACTCTAGCACACTGGAGTTGAAACGATACCGTGACTATGAGGCTAAAGTGCAGAATGTCAGCTTTAATTCAAGGATATTTACATTTATATTGGATGAACCATATAGCCCTTTTTAGACACAGTGGCCCATTTCTCTCCATTTCAGAGGGCCATATTCTGGTCAAATCTTTGTGTAAGGTATCTGGTGACGTGTAGAAGCCTCACTTTAGAGTATAAAGCTAGCACTTAAAGGTTATCTTATCCAAGGCAGAATTCCAGGCTGCCCGTTAAGAGCCCCAATATCGATTGGAAAGGCTCGCATATCAAAGAAATGCGGCACTAAATCAGCGCCCCTCTCCCTTCTCTCCATTTAACTCTTACAGTGCGACTCACTTTAAAATATGCACCATATGAATTATAGAGCATTTATCACTGGTGTCTTGCTCAGGCGGAGAAATAAGGCAGGGGAATGTCTTTGGATTACAGAGGGCAGATTGCTGTTTGACAGCGGGATGTTTTTGCACGCTTTGATCCACCAAAGCCATCTCTGTGGCATTCACGCCGGCATCTTTTTTGTCACTCTAAGTCGCTGTGTGTGCTTTTTGCTGTGCAGGGAGGAAAACACATTACTACAGTCAATAGCTTTTCTATTACCATTTCTCTTATGTATTTACACTATTCATTTGAGACCAGTGTGTTGCCTTCCCGGCATCAACAGCAGGCAGAAATTTGCACACACAACCCGTCAGAGAAAAGACTGTAGGTATGCCACATTCCTGTTTTAATGGCACTTTTTTGATGGGATCATAACATGCCTATTCATTATGTATGAGGCTGGCCTGATTTCTAGTTTTTGTTCAGTAATTTCAGAAGCAGCGTGCACAAGTGATATGAAATGCTTTTTAAAGTCCAATCCAAAAGCTGCAGTCAGCACACGGCACGGCCCCATCCGCAGTTGCCAGATGCACAATGCTGCTTGTGTAAAGTGTAAATCATCATAATCCCCTCATTTTCATCTCACTCCTCTGTTTCTTCTCTTTGTTTGTGCTACCTACCTGTGTCTGTTTCACTACATCTCAACCTTTCCTCTACCTTAATCTCTCTTGCTTCCTTTTCTGTCCTCTCACCTCTGCCTTTTCCTTCTTTTTCCATTTTATTTTAGACTTGTATTTCACCCAGAAAGAAGCCCTTGGTATTATTAAAGCAATACACCAAGCTGTCATTCACAGATAAGTTGAGTCTATGAACTAATAATGAAGAGAATTCATGCATAATCCAATAAAGCAATAAGTCATGAGAAGCCCTGCATTACATTGATTTTATCATGGTTAAGGGGTATTGTTAGGGCACCGCTGTGTTGTTCTGTCAATATACAATACGATATAATACACCAGTGCTCAATAAATAATTAAACGTAATAATAATCTAATATAATTTCAGTAAAAAAAAAAACTGTGACGCAATATAGACTGTTAACAATTGAATGCGGTTGCCAAGTCCAAGATTGTTCCATGAACAGAATCATAGTTTTAAAAACTCGCCTTATCCATAAAGAATTTAACTGTGTGCAGTGATATGTTTGCATATGAAGTATTTGCAGTGTTTTTCATTGATGTTTGGTCTCTGTTATAATATGCAGAAGTAGTTGAAGTGAACACTGCCTGTTTCTTGTGCAGACTCTGAACTCAGTGACCCCTCACCTGGACGTGGAGGAGTGCAGCATCGCCCTGTTGCCACGGAACCGTGAGAAGAACCGCAGTATGGATGTTCTGCCTCCAGACCGTGCCCTAGCCTTCCTGGTCACAACAGAAGGAGAGAGCAACAACTACATCAACGCAGCACTGACCGACAGCTTCCGTCGGCCAGCAGCCTTCATAGTGACCCCACACCCTCTGCCGGGCACCACCGCAGACTTCTGGAGACTGGTGTTTGATTACGGCTGCACCTCCATAGTCATGCTCAACCAGCTGAACCAGTCCAACTCAGCCTGGGTGAGTTCGGTCCTTATGGCCATAGCGTGTGTACAGAGTATAGGACCCGTGCGCACAGTCTTTTAAGACTTTCTGTCCTTGTCTCACTCTAAAATGCTGCAGGGTTTTTTACTACCCCTCTAGATGGAGGTTTTCTTTGTTTCTCCAGTCTGTAGTCTCAGCAGACTCTCTAATCCATTGTCTTCTTCCCTTCATGTCTTGGTGTGTGCTCACACAGAGCCATTTGCTCAGTGTCATTCTGTCTTCCTTTCTCTTCATGTTATACTCGAGTGGATTAAGGCTTATTTCCTCCCTCTCTCTCTCTGTCCCTCTCTGTCTCTCATGCACTCTCTCTCTCCCTGCCTCTATCTCTCAGTCTTCCGCTCTTTTGCTCCTTCATCTTTGTCTCACTCTCTCTTTTTCCCTCTTCTCTCTCTCTCCCTTTCTGCAGTCCAAGTGTATTAATATTTATCTCCTTGCTTGTGTCGCAGCGTTAATACTGCTCACTCTGTGAAGACAGCAGTCTCCGAGTATTATCGCTCTTTCTTCCCTGTTGTCTCATTAAGGCCCATCTACTTCTATCTCTCTTTCTCTCTCCCTCTCTCACTCCCTCATTCACTGCATTTCTCATTACTGTCTGTTACTGAATGCTGCTGGCATTTAAACACTGTCCTCTTTTTTGCCACTCAGCTGCCTATTACACTATATACTGCCCTGCTACTGCTTTACTGTGACTTGCATTGTTTTGTTATTTCTTTGTTCTTCTCTAAACCTGGAGCGATGACTCGAACACATTCTGCCTGAGAGGCGCTTGACCTTCACGAAACAGTCTCCCTCTAGAAACAGCTCAGATGCTTGTCAAGGCTTGAATATATGTTTTCTTAACCATCCTTTATCCCTCTTTGTTCTTTCTCTCTTGGTCTATCTCTCTCTCTCTCTTTCTGTATCTAGCCATGTGTGCAGTACTGGCCAGAGCCTGGACTCCAGCAGTATGGCCCCATGCAGGTGGAATTCCTCTCCATGTCTGCTGATGAGGATATCGTCACTCGACTGTTCCGTGTCAAAAATGTCACAAGGGTGAGTCTCATTTGATATACGTTGTACACTGTAGACCATCTTTTTAAATAATATTTGCTGTGGCTCTTAAAGTGATAGAATTCAGGGTTCAAAGTGGCTGCTGCTACTGTTTTTAGTTATACTACATGCTTTTGCCCTTTATTTATCTATAATAATGTCATACAGTGTTAGAAACAACATACGCAAGTCTATTGGTTTGAGGAAAGTGTGTGATGATTTAGGTGTACACAGTTTACACAATGCTAATTTGCGGAGTATAAGCTTCCATTACTTGCTAGCTTTATTAGCCTTCAGTGCCAAACTAAAGAAACAAAATTTTGGATGCCAAACATGTCTTGGCTGGTCAGCTACATTTAGGGTAAGACAGAAAAGTGTGTAAATGTGTGACAGACTGTCGCTTTAAGGGGTTGTGCAAGGCTGGAAGCAAATATTTTAACATGAAAAACAAAACTTTGTACTTTGAGTAGTGTTTTATATGTACCAGAACACTGTGGGCTCATGTCCTTTCTCATTCTTTCATGTTTCACCAAAGTATATAAGATTAAATGTTACACATCCTCAGCATTACTGCTACATTCTTAGCATACTTGAAATACATGTTTTAAGTTGTGCTGTTATATAAGCATAAAAAAGTCTTTAGTACTCATTGAAAGTTTTTAACCAAAGCTTTTTAAAGGAAATCCACACCAGAAATAGTTCAAGGTGTGAAACTCTGAAATATTTCTTGCTGCAGCCTTTTCTTTACTATAATAAATTACATATCTTCGCTCTGATCTCTAAACCTCATCATTTTGCTTTCCACTTTAGAAAATTACTCGCACAGTGATTAAGTGCAATGATCTAATTGCATAAAATTTGCCTTTTTAGTTTTCTTGAAAATGGTAATTTAGCTCACAGTAATTTCCTTCAGCCTTTACCTCATTTGTGCCTAGATACAAATTCATAAGATGAGCTGTACTCCTCTTCTGAACTGTATTACAGTTTTCCTTTTTTTGTTTTTTAATACTTGCCATTAAAGTTCGTAACTTGAGGTGCATTTGGAATTGTCGTTTATAATGTTGATCATCTGTGTACTATTTTTCCTCTTTTTGTGGTTGGTAGCGCATGTCATCATAATTCTAATACATGCGTGCACTTATTATGATCACATTGTGTGTCCCAAGAAGAACCTTTGGAAGCAACAGTTTATCCCAGATTTCAATTGATTAGGCAAAAATTCAACCCTAATAGTAATCGATAGCCAAGAAATGTTTGGTGTCTGAGGCTTGCTTCTTTAGTTTTACACTGCAGTTATAACGCTAATGTATCTAAAAAGTAATGAGAGCTTATACTCCACCAGTTAACACTGTGTACAGTGCATGTCTAAATCATCACACATTCGTCTCAAACTGCATCATAATCTCAAATAGACTCAAATAGGCTCACATGCACATACAATAAGTAACAGGAAGACACGTCACTACACATGGGGTAAGAGGAAATTTTTTGTTTTTGTTTTTTTGCCAAACCATCTTAATTTTCCAGATCCACAAAAATAGGCAGAAACTAAGGAGGTGGCACCTGGATGTCTCCTTTAAGTCGCACCAAAAACAAGCCTCTCCTAACACATCATGCAACAAATGCAGTGGTTAGGATGAGTTTCCATAAGCCTGCAGATATGAAATACACATTAATGAGCATGCCACGAAAGGTCAAGCTTGTGATTTTCAATTTGCCCCAGCTCATTATTGGAAAAGACTCTGTCTTCTTCTGTTCTCCTTTGGGTGCATCATAGTGCTCTCCTTGCAGGTGAAGCCTGGCCAGCATACTGCTTTACTCTAATGGAGGCTGTGACATACATACATAGGCAGTGCTGCGTATAAAAGCAGAAAAAATGACATGACTGTCATCAGACAAAATAAAAAGGCTGTCACACTGGCTTTTTCCTCGCTTTTGTGAGCAAGCTTGTGTGTGTCTCTATCGTAGGCTACATAACTGTCGGTATATGGTTGTTTGTTGGTGGGGGTGGAGAGAGCTCTGGGGTTGTTTGTGTTTCTGTGTTGTTGGGATGAGAGGATGGTTGGTCAGTCATTGTCCACATCTGGAAATGTCCTGCTGTCTCTCTGTGTGACAAGTGGTAGCTCGGAAGCAGACCTTGTCATGTGATACAGTATCTCTAGCTGCCTGTCATCTTACCCTGCACCTCCCCTCACCTTACACTGTCATACCAGCTTAGAAACAGACCACTGCTCATCCGACTCACACAAGAGTTGGCCGATAAAATCAGCTGAGATGGATCTGCAAAAATTGCAGCTATGTTGCTTTCATGTAACTCATTCTACATCATTATAAAACAAAATAAGGAAGGCGGGAGCTCATGAGGGGCTCAGTGCACCTCCTAAGCATTGGCTCTGTCGTCAGGAGATCAAATCTTCAATCCCAGCAATGTGCCATCCATGGCTGGGAGTCCAAGAGAGCATAATTGACTGCTCGCTCTGGGTGTATGATGCTAGCCAACATGGGCATCTGTTAGCTCACGTAGCATTCTCCTCCAAGCACTTTGAGCTGTCCAATAACGTTGCATTAGCTGTAGCTTGTAGGTAGCATGTTTGATTGTTCACCAACTGGGTCAAAAATCTTCTTCTGGAAGCTTCTGGATGCAATGATACTGATTCTAAATGATACTAATTCTTATTTCCGTGTGTAAAAGACAAAGAATTGCAGAAAACAGCAGCCTGCACACCCATAATATACATATTACTTGAAATATATAAATGAAGGAACAGTCTAAGCTTCTGCGTATCAAATCAGAACATTTGTTTTATTTTGCTTGAATGATCCGAACGATTTGGTATGACCATCTGAGGAACATACACATCTCTTATGTAAAAAATGTTATTAATTTTTGAGGATGTGAATGGTGTCATACTCTCATGCCACACTTTATAGAGCCTACCAGATTGACAGCCACCAGCTACTAGGGCAGTGTATTGGCAAGAACTTGGTGATGCGATATGTATCACGATAAAGGGATTATGATTCAATATGTTGTGATATATTGCATTACCATAACGCAGTATATCACAACATGTGATTTATTTTGATTTTTTTAAATGTAATTTTAAGAAAACTGTCAGAACAAAAGAAAACACGACCATATGCATACAATCTGAGTAAAAGAAAAAGTTTACTTTTTATACAATCAGAACAGTGGGATCTGCATTTGCATTTGTCATAGTCCCTGTAACATCCAACGTCATAACACTGCTTTTTGTGCAATCTGAACAAAAATTAATATTTGCCTATATCAGTAAAAAATAAAAGTTTGTTCTTACCTCCTTGTACAGCTTAGCCACAGTGATATCAGTGATGTGTTGTCGGGAGGGTATGGTGTAATGAGGCTCCATTGTATTCATCATATTACGAAAGACTTGTTCTGACACATTGTGCGAAATGTCCTACAGTAGGGCATAAATATAGGTGGCTCGCTACATAAAACTGTAGGTAGGACATTTTGATAGCCTAAATCACAAAAAGCTGAAGTCACCTTCCTATTCGCCAGCTTCTTGTTCGAATTTTCCCATTTCACCTTAAATGGTGCAGCAGTTATTATTACAATGCCTTAGGTGCCAGAATGTAACTATGAATGTAACACCATGTAAGGTAGAACGGGAAAATTTAAACAAGAAGCTGGCCAATGGAAGCAGACTTTAGCCTCATCTAAATTGCCTTATCAGAAAATGTTACCAACATTTAAAGCATAAGCAGGATATTTTGATAGCCTGTCTTATCAGGGGGTAAGTAGTAACATTAAGCTGGACAGTGCAATAGACTGTGTAACAGACTTGAAGTAAGGCTGAATTAACATTAAAATCACAAGTTACTAGCTATGCTATAGTAATGACATAGGTATGCTCGTATGATGGGTAGGACCAATTGTTAGAACACTGGTCTAGGTCTTTCGGATTCAGCTGTTGGTGGTAGCGTTACTACTTCAGCTAGGTTTGGTAATGCTAACGTTAGTGATGCACTCTTACAAGTAGCACCCTACTTGTTTGCGTTAAAGTGGAAGAGTCTAATGGCTGAATGAGTGCCATCCAGTGGTCAGGGTTTAAACATAACATAAATGAACCATGGTCTGCCACGAGTCTTTGCATGTAAACTATTAATTTAAAATTGATACTATGTTTTTGAGAATCGATACAGTATCACAAAATATAATATAATGATACTCAAGTGTATCGATCTTTTTTTACGACCCCACCAGTTACTCACCACTATTACAGAATGGGTGACCTTCATGGTTAAAATAACACGGAATACTGTATGGAAGAACTGATGATAAATAAGAGCTAGTTATCAGAAACCCACAAAACCACTAAGAATGTTACAGGGCTCTGCCCCAGTACTGTAATACGTATAGCATTTAAAACTTTGTTTCAGCTTTAAAATGAATTCAAGAAACGTGACTGTTGAGACCTGACAGT
The DNA here is from genome assembly GCF_904425465.1 of Colossoma macropomum. Taxonomy (NCBI): domain Eukaryota; kingdom Metazoa; phylum Chordata; class Actinopteri; order Characiformes; family Serrasalmidae; genus Colossoma; species Colossoma macropomum. The sequence continues at coordinate 21,580,932 of NW_023494785.1, forward strand.
CATATTTAAAAGCTCCTTAAAACAGGTCTAGGTATTGATGGCAAAATCATATTGGTCACTTTGTATTGAGGTAGTAAGATGTTTCACTTTAGTAAAGTCTTCAAGAAGTGTTGGTTTTATGCCTTTTCTTGAGCGACTCGCCTGAAAAACCCCTGCCTAGAGTTGCTGAAGCTGCTCTTTCCATCGGTGCATTTAGCACTGGTCATTGTGCCCATGTTGATATGCAAGGTGCCCAAGGATAGTCTCTGGGGTGTGCCTCAGGGCCGGATATTAATGCAGTTTGTGTTTAGGGCCAGAGGAGTGAGTACATCAGGGCCGGTGTGTGTCTCTCCAGTGTTACTCTTCCCCACAGACTCATTCATCATGACCCAGACCCTGCTGAGTCTGCACTACAGAGAGCTCAACATGGGCAAAAACTCCATGCTGCTGCATACGGTCATAAACACGCTCAAAATTTATTGCAGATGATTCATTATTCGCCCATTTTTCTTGTCCATGGCTAGCTCCAGGAGGGTCAGCTTGTGGTGTGCCAGTTCCAGTTCCTGCGCTGGTCAGCGTATCGTGATGTTCCAGACTCCAAGAAGGCCTTCCTCAACCTTCTAGCCCACGTGCAGAAGTGGCAAAGAGAATGTGGTGAGGGCCGCACAGTGGTCCACTGCCTGTGAGTAGCATGCACACTGTCTGCAGTTTTTATTTAATCCTGAAATTTTGATCCAAATATGAAAACAGCCCAAGAATATTCTGCTCAAGTCCACGTTTAGAATCCAAACCTGACTACATTCAAAAAAAATTCTGTCTGCCTGACTTGGCAAGCTTTGGCCCATTATCAGCATTATGTCACTGTGACATACACTGAGCTACAAAGTCTGTGCCATTTCACTCCAAACATGTCATGACAACCTAATGTGAGAAACAGATCTGTGTCACCTAACACAGATGTTATGTCAACTTGACACGAGATGCAAATGCAACCGTTATGACAAATAAGGCCTTTTGGAATGAGTGTTTAGAAATGTTATGTAGGTCTGTGCCTGTTTGTGAGCGTACAAACCCAATTCCAAAAAAGATAGGATAGGTAAAATGCAAATAAAATCTGAAAGCATTCATTTATAAATCTATGATGACCTGTATTTGAACAAAGATAATACAAAAACAAGACATCTATCTATCTATCTATCTATCTATCTATCTATCTATCTATCTATCTATCTATCTATCTATCTATCTGTCTGTCTATCTATCTGTTTTAAACATGCATTCATTCTGAAACTGATGCCTGCAACACATTCCAAAAAAGTTGAGACAGAGGCAGTTTAAGACTTGGAATGTTGTGAAATATCCAGAAAACATCTTCAAAATGTGATGCAATCATGCCTGGGTATAAAAGGAGCCTTTATGAGCAAGAATGCATCAGCAAATCCAGCAGTTTAAGAATATTGGGCCTCATTCATCAATATCTTCCTAAGGTTTTCTTAAATTTGTTCTTGAGAAATGTCCTAAAAAAAGTCTCAAGATTCATGACGTGTTCTTAAACTGCAGAATTGTTCGCACCTTTGTGCTCTTGAGTGTGTGTAGATTCTGTTCTTACCTAAGAACAAATCTCAAATAAGAAAACACTGGTGAATGGCAGACTCTTTGCGAAAACTGCATAAGTGAGTTTTAAGAAGAAATTTCTTCTTAAGAACAGTTGGTGAATGAGGTCCAATGTTTTTCACCAAATGATTGGAAGGATCTTAGGTATTTCACCCTTTATAGTACATAATAACAAACCATTGTCAATAAACACCATTCATTGCTGCAGCCACAAATGCAAGTGTAGCCTGCCATATGTCAACTGTTGACCAAAAACTGTTGACTTTTCTGGGCTCATGCTCATCTGAAATGGAAATGGATTGTAGCCTAATGAGCACTGCCCCGCTGTAGAGTGTTACTGAAAATGTAATGGACTAATTATGAGCTATCCCAAATTATGTAAATTCTGACATAAATGACCTATTTCCAGCTCTAGTTTTCATCTAAAGTCTTTGCCAGTAAACAGATTAGGTCTTCCGTCTGAGAGAGAGCAGTAGAAATAGCTAGGCAAGAGATCCATTCTGTCCTGAATGAAAATTAGTTGCTAATACACACAAACAAACACACAGGCATGGTCACAAAGCTTCTCAGCATCAAACGGAAATTCTACCCACTTAGATACCTGCAGTCACAGTACACACATCCACACAAACAAACGTGTCTGGAGGGGGAGAGTTATGCGGAATGCTCCTTATTTGTGCCTGCAAGCATGTGCAGCCTCTCTACTGAAAAGCACATCACTCAGAGCTGTCACACAGCGTTATTCCCCCGCAAGCAGAGGGAAAGAGATTATGGAGATGAAATCAATTATGCTCTAATACTGAATACAGTAGCCTCTCTCAGCTCTGCATCCGGAGCTGCCAAGACTCTGACTGCGATTGATTATCCCACTATGACCTTATCTTTCTACAGCCGCCGCTCCACTCTCCTCCAATAGCCCACTGAATGCTGTTTGCTCAGGTTGTTTGAATATAAATGCCAAATGCCAAATAAAAAGTGGATATTACTGGCCACCGGCTTAAACCATGTCTCAGTGCATATGTGTTACTGTACTCTCTACTCTCTTGCAGAATCATACACTGTGTGTACGACTATATAATTGCTAATTTTTTTTAATTGTTTTTGGCTTGTTAAGGAACGGCGGAGGCCGTAGCGGCATGTTCTCTGCGTGTACTATTCTGATGGAGATGATTCAGTACCAGAATGTGGTTGATGTTTTCTACGCTGTCAAGACCCTGCGCAATGCCAAACCTAACATGGTGGAGACACTGGTAGGTCCAGCACTGTGTAAACTCCCAAAAGCAAATGAGCCCAGCTGTGAGAAGTGGAAACACTTCTTCCTTATTCACTATCAACCTTTTACCTGGTAGAATGTGCGCAGATGTAGCAAACGAGAAAACAACATGAAATATTCACTTTCTTCTGCCAGAAATGTCAGTGCCAGATTTGTTATGATTCATTATTAGGGCTGTCACATGATTAAAGTAATTATTCACGATTAATCACATTAATTTGTTAAGTCAGTCACGTTTGCCTTATTGACCCTAAAGACCTGTATGAGTGGACAAGCTTCATCAGGACATATTTATTATCTTCAATAATTCAATAACATTATGTTTGCATAAACTGAAAATCATGAAAATCACATGAACGCAGAATGAATATGAAAATAGTTTGAGCACAGTTTTTAATTTTCATCAACAATGTGAGAGCAAAAGTGGCTGCATGTTCTAACTTCTCTGCGGTTGTAGCCCTCCTTGCTGTCATGCACTGTAAAAAGCTTTTAAACTTAAAAAGCAAGTAACCAGGTTAGCTTAAAATTTTGAGTTCATTGAACTTGTAATATTCCTATACGAATAATTGGTGTTTTACACTTGTTTAATTATTATTTGAAGTTCAGTGGACTCAACATTTCAAGTTAACCTGGTTATTTTTCAAGTTTAAAAGCTCCATAATTTTTTGCAATGTACCTTTATGATATGCTTTGTTTCAAGAGGAACCTCTTATTGCCAAAATTATGTTTGGTTGTTGTTCAAAATAACCACATCATGAAATGTGATGCTTTCTTATAGAGATTAACAGTGATTTATTGGTGAGATTTCTAGCTCTGTGTTGGTGCATCACAGGTCAGAGTTAAGGGGAGATCTCCACAGGTGGTCAGTTCTGCAGCAGATGGGACGCTTAAGAGCAATGAATCTCATAAAACCCAAGCCAACCACCAAGCTCTGTTGCTGGGCCTCATCTTGCTGAAAAGGATGTTGAAGAATAGTACAGGCAATATAAAATGCAGTTATTATACACACTAACCAAGAGAGTACCTAAAGGCAAATGGGCCGGGGCTCAACCTCCCCTTGGGTCTATCTGTAGATGCACCTATAAAAGCTATATTTGAATAAGAGGAGTACAGTCGCTGAGTCAGTCATAGCAACATACAGCACTAGAACAGCTGCGCTTCAGATTGGAACTATGAATGGTTTAAAGGGTCAAACTAGGGAAATGCATTAACAGTATTTAAAAATTAGTGGCGTTAATCATTTATAATGTTAATGTGTTATTAACTTTGACACCACTATTTATTATTTATTATTTCTCAGGATGCTGATTTTCTTTTTCTTTCTACATATGTTCTGCAGGAGCAGTATCGCTTCTGTTATGACCTGGTGCTGGAGTATTTGGAGTGCATGGAGGTCAGATAACAACATATCCCCTCACTGGCTTCACTGTGAAGAGCAGGACTGCTGGCAGATTCATTTTCTCTCTTTCTCTCTCTATCTATATAGCTTTCTCTCTCTTCTTTTTTTCTGTGACCTCCTTCCATATCTCTTTCTTTCCCTTTTGTCATCTCATTTGAAATGGGACAAAAAAAATACGGAAAATTAACATATGAGCAGGGGCCCCCGCCTTTTTCGCCCTGGAATGTGAAGTTCTGGTTGGTTGTTTGTGGTTTGGTATTGGTTTTTCCGAATTTTTTCAGCATCTCCCGCATCCCCCCCGGGCTCTGAGTGATCCTCCAGAAATAACGCAAAGCCTGGGGTCTGATACAAAGCACGCGTGTGACTTGACTTCATTTCCTGAGACAGTGCACTGTGTATTCTGTGCTGAGCTGTACTGGCGCTGTGTAACACCTGTGTGTCCCTAGTTGGCTGGACTGAGGAAACGAAACAGACGTTTGCTTGGGTGTGTTCTCTTCATGTGCAGTTCACTAGAGCCGCACATCTGAGCCCTGATCTGCCTCAGCCTTCATGAGCAGCCAGGAGGAGGTCCAACCATACACGCACTGCAAACTAAAAACTGGATCAGCAGCCAGCTCTTCATCAACTGCCTATTCACATGATGGTGCACCTTCAGTGCATCTCTACAGCCAGCTAGAGGTTTTCACTTAACAGCTTTGGACATTTCTTTTCTAACTAGGTCTCTGGAGTTCACGATAAAAGTTGTTGTGCTTGTGACTCTTAACTGTGTCATGGACCTGCCATGCGTGGACCACTGAGAAAACATCAGTACTGGTCTCAGAGGCGGAGTCTATTACTTCAGACATGGTGCCATACACATTATCCCTCTGCCTGAAAGGGGAGCTTTCATAAATTTGATAGCGCTGCTGAGGCTTCACTATCTTGTCTGTTTTTCTCTTTATTTTTCCTCGCTTGTATATAGACTCAAGGTCTGCAGATCTTCTCTTTTAAGTCTTAAGTCTGAAGAGCTAATCCATCTTGTGTGTGCAAAGAGGAGTGCATTAGCCGGGTGCGGGCGGTCAGTGTCGTGAAGGAAGAGGTGGATTACAGGCTGACCCCCATGCCCTTCCTCAATAGCTGCACGAGAGTAGTGCTAATGGAGTTTTACAAGCTCGTTCAAAGACTGTAACAAAGGTGAAATTGTACTCCTAGTGCAAAGACAGGAATGGAATGGAGCATGGGGAGTCCGCCACTGTCAATTTGTAACTATTTATCTTCAGACTGACTTGTGTTTGTTGAGTGGTTTCTGTTTAACACTTTGTGGACCTTTGGCTTTAGGTGACTGTTTCCCTGAAGCAGTGTTCTGATAAGGGTGAAGATATATCCTTCAGTTTGGAATTCCAGCAGTGTGAGTCTGTTAAGCTGTCAGTTTTCCATTTCACTGTGGGAGTACTTTCACTGGTGTTCCTCAACCATACAGAAGACATGAGGACGGAGCACACATACGCAATTAAATCAGAGACATTGGTCTATTTCTACCGAGTGAAACCCACATACCCCCCACTCAGTGACCATTTTGATCCCCAAATGTGCTTTAACATTATGCACACACCTCTCAAATAATGATCCTGAACTGTAGAATGGTTGAAAATGTCATATCAGAGATCCATCACATTTACTGTCATAGAGAGCCACACATGCTCTCAGTACAGCTGGTGTGCAGAATTTACAGCTGTGCATATGTCACCCCAGATGTCAGGCAGGCTTCTGAGGTAACAGTGAGTGACAGTTTCTGCAGCTAATGGCATCCAGCACGGCCCACGCTGCCAAGTCAAAGAGTCGGTTTAGCGAGTCGAGGGAATCCACTGAATGGTCAGACAGATGGAGCAGTTTGTAATAGGGAGGTGATATTGGAATGAGTGCTGTTACAGAAAGAACAGCAGTGTTTGACGGATTTCAATTAACTGTCTTTTCTTTTACAACCTTGGACTTTGTCAGAAAGTGCCTGGACACTCACATTGGAAGTGGAGAGTATGTGTACATATAGATGTATATTTGTTATGTGAATAGTATGTGAATAAACCGCTACATGTTTGGACAGATTTAACAACTTATAAAGTAACCACAAAAAAAGTTGAATGTACTGTACTGTAAATGACCTTTTGATTCATAACTATACCGCCAAATGATGTGATGCATCTTCAGCCAGCTGTGGATGTCACACAAAAGCCATTCCAAAGCCCCCTCCATGATGCCCGCTTGTAGCCATCCCAGCCCATGTAACTCCAAGTTTTTTGACTTTCAGCCTGTCATTCCCGCCTGACTCATTGCAGAGTCATTCCCCATCTCATCTGTTCTTCTGTACAGTATGTTGTGTAATGGTCCAGTGTATTTTAAGATTGCTGAAACAAGGTGGAAGAACAGAGGACTTTTGTCATGCATTCTGATCTTCCTGTCTGGAAACAACCTTTGGGCTGATTCCTCCATTTTTATTTTCATTGTTGCTTTTTTTGGTTTTATAAGTGTTTGTGTACGGTACTGAATGGACTGAAAAGACTACTGTGTTTTTGACCCTGTGTTTGTGGACAGGAAGGGGAACATGAAGGCAGACATGTCACAGGGCTTTGAGGGTTAGAGGGGTTTTTGTTCTTAACAGAAGATAAATAAAGGTTCTTTGACTGGGGATGCACATCTTATGGTATGTTTCTTTCAAACGTGTTCATAATTTTCTCACATTTCTGTTTTAAACAGATTAAATACTGTAAATCTGATATATATATGGTCCAAATGAATTATAGAGGCTTTTTTGTTCATATACCGATTGAATAGGCTGTCAGCTGGTAATTTGGAATGAGTTTCTGTGTTTGTTGTATTTATTGCAGTTATGAGTTTGAATGATGGAATTACGCCTATAAAAATGTATACGTTGAGTTGCTAGTTTATTAGACACTTCTATCTTGTAACTGCACTCACTGTCCTTTTTGTAGCTACCATTTGTGGATTCAGAATTACTGATTGTAGCCCATCTTTGACAGCAATACTGCTGTGCCTGGTGCATTATCATTCAAAAGTGTGGAATCACTTCCTGTTAACTTATTTTATGTACAATGATTGCTTGTGGATTTAAATATGAAACTATTCATCCATTTTTACATGTGTTGTTCAATATTTCAAGAATTCAGTGAACATGATGTTCTTAAATGATATAGAATGTACTGCAATCATCTGTTTACATCATTTTTGTCAAGTTATCCTCTTTGAGATCTCCACTTCTGAAATATGATGAATCTTGGAAATTTATTTTAATATAGCTTAATTCTCTATGCTTTTCTTTGTCATTTTATAATCTTCTACAGAATCATTCACATCTATGGACACATCTAACATGTAGTTATGGTTATTTACATATTCTTATGTAAAGCTTATGTCTTTTATATATCGTTGAATAGAACTATAAGGAACCGATGAGACTTGACCCAGTGTTCTTACTGTAAGATTTAATTTGATGGACGTGGTAGAGGTTGCCTGACAAATTGTGCAGCAACAGATGGGCTACAATCAGTGCTCCTACATGGTAGATGTACCTGATGAAATGGCCAATGAGTGCAAGTGCTCTGTATATTATGCTGTGCAAAATCCAGCTCTGAAGGACGTGTGTGATACATGTCCTGCAGGGAATTAAACAGCAGGACAGTGCTTGAACTATCAATATGCCTGTGACCTAGAATGACTCCTGTAGCTATATTCATAGCTGCTGCATTGGGACTCTCTCTCTCTTTCTCCCTCTCTCGCTCTCTCTCTCTCTCTCTCTCTCTCTCTCTCTCTCTCTCTCTCCTCCTCTCCTGCTGTGGCCTCTCTCGGCATACAGTGGCTGGTAGACATTGCGTGTGTGAATAATTCAGTAGGTCTGCAAAGTGATCCAGTGTTTAAGCAGAAAGACTTGCCAGATTAATTAGAGGACAAGACCTCCCTCTGTCAGCTTCCACTAACTGAAGCAGAGCAGCAGAAGTTTCTCCTTTTTTCCTGTGTTCATATCCAGTGAAGCACTTCAAGATATTATTTGCCCAAAGTGATAAAGGACGATAAGACAGAGCCTTTGATCCAGCTCTCTGGATGTGAATCTTTTTTTCCCCAGCCTTGAAGTACAAAGCCAATATCAATCCTGTGTCATTGTAGTTTGTTTATCCACATCTGAACTGATGTGGGAAATAGTGACACTTTGATATTAAAATGTGTGTGACTGCCACCAAGGGATGAACAGGAAGAGCATATTAGTATTCCATCTTGCGCAGTGTTTCATTTGCTGATGAGTTTACAGATGCAGTTTCACGCATGCATCTGAAAATGGATGATTGCAAAAACAGTGTTATGAATAAAATAACCAAGACTGACATCCAGACTGTGTAAATATTTTTTGCGAGAAAAGTGTTAGATTTCTGTCTAATTAGAAGTCTGATTGCTGTCCTTTCCTGTGATTGATTTTGCTTAAGATTTTCTTGGTGGCACCGAAGATCAACAGGCATCCTCCTTCTTCTACTTTTCTACTCCTCTGGATGCTGCACTAATCATCATTTGCAGATACTAATCTCTCCTCTGTCCTTGGAGAGGTCACATCTTTTGCTTTCCAACCTTTATCCTGTCTCTGATTTTATGCTGTAATTCTTAAAGGAATACTTCAGTGTTTTTAACCTAGTCTCAGTGTACCATGTCTGTAGCATTAACAATAATTTTGGCCTTTTTCTCTGTATGTAGTAAACGAGCAGAAAGCCTGTTGACTCAAGAAACACTTATAACAGAAGTCAGTGGGCAGAAATGCACTTAACAAACAAACAATTAGCTCACATTGTTTCATAACGGACTGGTTTCAAAGTGTTGTGATCGTCATCACAGGTATCCTATGAAAGGCAATACAACCTTACCATGTTTATATTTAGCTTAACATGCTGCTTTTATTCTGTCTGAAACCATCTCCCCAATTGTTGATTGCCTATTTTTGGCTGTTCGTGTGTTCTGTCATATGTGTTTTTTTTTTTCAAGTTAATGGCTTTTTGATTTTTTCTTAATACAGAGAAATAGTTGTCTATGGTAAACCACCGTATGCTACAGTTGCAGGAGATAGAGATAAGCTAATCTTGCAGGGTCAGAAGGGATCTTGTAATGAGAATATACTTATGAACACATGTCTGGGGACAGCTTGTTAAACTTTTGGTGTCAGATTGCTGGGAATCCGCCACACACAAGGGTGTGCTCACTCTAAAACCTGCCCCAAATTTCTCTGATTTGTACTTATTTGACATACAGAGCACAATCGATAACACAAGCAAAAACTATCTAGTTAAACACTATTGTTAGCTAACAGTAATGATTTTCTCACAAGAGGTTTATTGCTACTACATGTGTTCTCCTCGCACACAACACACATCTGCATGCTTAATTGGAGTTATAATACGGAATAATTCTACCATGCTAACTTACATTACATCCATGGGCTAACGACAGCCTTGTTGTCCATTCGCAGTGTTGCAAGCTCACCATCGCCATTGTCGGATTGGTTTATTCTCAGCTTGTTCCCACCCTAAAATGTCTACGTTTCCACTGACTTTTAGCCCAGAAGTTCACATGGTTGTCCACAGATGTTCTTGTAACAAAATTAGTTCCGGCCCTGGAGTATTCTTTTAAACACAAGAAAAACATGAGCTGTTGCTGCTATTCTGAAGTGTAAATTTATCTATGCGGGAAAACTCATGATATGAATACAATGTATGTCTCTGCCTATTGTTCAAACATGCATATACAAACACGTGCACTGAGCACACCCTGTGGTGCTGAGCAGTTATCTGTAGCCGGTGGTGGATGGAGCAGGTGGAAGGCTTTTTGGTGTTGCGGTTCGGTGCGCAGTAAAGCAGGCGCGAGAGGGCCCGGCCAGATGGTGCTGGATGTTCCTGTTCGGAATGACAGCTCCCATAGCTGGCCAAACACACGTCTTATCTGGGTCTGTGCGCGTGCGTCGGCCGTGGAACCGCTCGGGTGGGCCGCCGTTCCAGCCTGGGGCAGAGCAGACGAGGCTTAACTGCAGATAGGGCCATGCAGTGGACGCATGGATGAATTCCATCCCTCCCTTTTTGCCTCTTCTTTATCAGTTTTCCTCCCAACCTGTTACAGAGAAACGGTTCACTGTGTGAGCTTCAGGTCCAAACCATCTGTTTCAGCTTGCTTTATCTGCACAAGATATGATGGGCCTTTTATCATCTCAGGCTTTCACCGCAAAGATATAAAGCTGCCAGTTTCACTGAAAAGAGTATGCTATAGAGGTTTAGCCTTCACCTACAAATGTGCTTTTTCCAGATTCTTTAGATTGTCATTGGAGCAGCAGTTTAGGTGTTTTGAGGAAGACGTGCTAAATAAATGTCAAGCTATAAACCTGTCATAGTTCTACACATAGTTCATTCTGAGTTTCTGCAAGAAGTCATGACTACTTAGAGCATGTGCTGACTGTCTAGAGAAAAGAGCTTGGCACAACTCCTTCTTTATTTTTGTTTTAATATTATTCAAACATTTATCATATCACATGCAAGATGAATATGAAGTTGTCTTGACAGAATTAGGTGATGTAATACATAAATCCAACTGATTTATATTAATGAGCTTAAGCTCTAAAACAATGACCTGACATTTTGACATTTATATAAATAATAAATAATAAATATTACTGATACATAATCAAGCTCATGTCTGGATACATATTTGATCCAGTCATGAGCTTAAATATAAGATTTATATTTTGCCTCTGGGGTGCTCTAAAGGATTCATGTGCAGATTTACACAAACCACATTTTGGAAGCTTTTTAATCCAGTACTGTGATACAGCTGAAGCGGGGAGTCTTGAGAATACCTGATCTTCCTCACACATTGGGTCCACGTGCTCAGTTAGGAGTGCTGTTTGATACAGCTAGTCATGTATCCTAGTATTTGGACTTGATACAGAATGAGGATTAGTATGTGTTAGAAATATGTGTGCTGTGAAATGCACTCAGTGTACAACCAGCTTGATGACTCACATTGAATCCTTAAGATTTTGATGTCTCATGACAGATAGAGCATGTTTAAATATGGTTTAACATTTTCCATGCTTTGTTAAGCAGTACTACTTTGCCATATTTGCCATACTTTGGCCTGACATGTTTGTTTATATGTCCATGTTGAATGCTGGGATTGCACTACATCTGGAGACTGATAGCCTTTCAAGATCATTTATACTTGCTGTGAAGTGCAGAGATTGACAACAGAGATAGTGAAGCCTTTAAACAAAAGTGAATCGGTTCTGTCACCTAATTAAACATTTATGACGGTTTTCTATAGAGCATATAGAGTACTGTGCAATAGTCAGAGACCACCCTTTTTTTATTTAATTTCCTGTCAAAACAGCCATTAAGAAGGTACTCATTTTCAGGGGATATTTCTGCACTGTAAAAAAAAACCTTCATCAGTTCAACCTAAAAAATGTATTTCATATAATAAGAAGCAAATTAGCTAATTTTGTTAAACTAAAAAAAGAAATAAAAAAGCAAAACTGAAGTTAAAAAAAAGAGAACAAATGGGACTCCTAACAAGCATGCAACATCTGGTAGACCACCAACACTATCCGTATTAGATAAACAGTACTTTCTGAGACAGGACAAATCAACCTCTACTCTTGATTTAGATCTGACAAAATCCATAAGTGTTTCTGTCTATCCTTCTGCTGAAGAAAGACAACTCAACATTATGGGTCTGAAAGGGTGTCCTTTCTTTAAAAAACTGCAAGCAAGTTTCTTGAAAAGAACAGAAGCTATAATAAAGTCAAAGTGTGAACACAATAAATACTGACTGTTCTGACTGGAAATTGAACAAATAAACAGTGGTCTCTGACTTTTGCACAATACGGTATGCTAATTTTGAATGTGCACTTGAGGAAACATAGTGTGTTACTATACAACACCTTTAATCAATTTTCTTAAACAAACATTATCTTTCTAACAGTAAACCAGCCCTGCCTCAAAAGGGGAAACACTCTCAAGAGCTGTGTAAACCTCAACCATTAAGTACTGGCTTCTACTTATGTTACATACTTTGATTGAAGTTGAAACCCACTTGTCATGTAGGCTGATCCAAGGTCTGGCTGATTTCCCAACTGAATGCAGATGAGCATGATTGAATGCAGATGAGCATGGCTGTTGAAAAGTTACTGATTTGTTTCTCCTGCTCATACATAAACCTCACTCGCTAATTGATCAAGGCTTCAAGATAAGCATTTTTCTTGGAAAAACTTTGGGTGATGAATATAAAATAAAATTAGATTGGTCAGAGTAGCTGCTGAAATCATGAAAAGGTCATGATTGTTGTTTGTGCTGCTAGCTGTGCTTACAGATCTCATGGGGCGGTCTGTGCACTGCAGTGCCAGTCAAAAGTTGGTTGCTAATTAAGAAAGTTCTGAACATGAGCAAAGAAACAACCATCCATCATGACCTTTCTCTGTCAGTTCAGCAACCAATCCCATTGAGGCACAAAGATCAGTACGCAGTTCAGAGTATCAAAGGTAGAGCTGATATTTTCTGTGCTCTTATAGTGTTTGTCTGGGGCCTAGCAGAAACTGATGATCATATAATGATAGTAGATGTTTTAAAAGAGCAAATATAGTTAGAGCTATTTTTTACTTTTCAATGTGTAGGTTTTAAGTTATTTTTGAACCTTGCATGAAAAAGCCTGTTAAATAGGTGCTGCCATTAATATGTAGTTATTGAGGATACAGTACATGCTTCTTTGCACAGTTCTTACCTTAAATTGGAGCTCCATTACCTGTACAAGCATCAGATGTTCATGACTAACATTTATTAAATCGATAATGTTGCTTAATCACTTGCTTAATAATTGTTTTGTCTCATGAACATTATTGCCACCAAGTCTCTCAGTTACTGTTTCATTTGCTTTCTGAACTGCAGCAAATCACCCAGACTAAGTACACAACTAAACATGTAAACATTAAGTTCCACAACGTACTTGGTCTTTTTTATATAATGTACAGTTCTGTGTGAAGGTCCAGAGACCACTATTCATTTATTTAATTTCCAGTCAAAACAGCCATTAAGTACAAGTTATATGATTTTCAGCATCAGGAAGAAAGCACAAAACATTTATTTAATAGACAATTACACACTTAACAAATAATATTTTTTTTTTTCAGCATTTACCATTTCCTGCTTTTATTTCAAATTCCATTCTTTTCAGGAGACTTGCTTTCAGTTTTTTTATGGAATCCACAGGGATATTTTCCCATACCTCCGAAGTTCAGTTTTAGAAGCTGGTTGCATTTTCTGCTTCTGATACAAGTAATACCACATTCAGTGATGTCATGGTCTGGACTCTGGGGTGGTCAGTCTGTTCTGAGAACACAAGCAGCTTCTTTAATTGATTTGTAATTTTTTTGTTTGTTTTTTTGTCTATTTTCTCAGCTCGGGCTTAGTGGCAGCTGCACATCCTTTCAGACTCATAGGTTTGAGTTGTCATCTTACAGTGGAAGGATGGACAAAAACAACCTGTGGGTTTTTCAGATCTGAAGCAACGGTTGAGCTTGATTTTCTCCTTTCTCTCAAAGATAAAAACTTCAAGTGCTGTTTATCTGATGGTGACAGCTTTGGTGGGCTACCAAGTCTTGCACAATTGTTAGGGGTCCAATTTTCTCAATATCTCTTAATAGTAATTCATTCCAGTGTTTTTTTAACTTAATTTCCACTGACTTTCTATTTCCTTATGTAAGTGGATTGCACTTGCAATATTACATTTACATTATTACTGCAATTATATGCTATATATTATAGCAGTTATATAATGTATCATAATAATTATTTATAATAGCAATAAGGACCACTTGAGTTGAGTATCTTATATCTAATCTCCTCAGAAATATCTTCTGAAAAATGAATAACTGTTTTTGATGGCCATTTTAATTGGACATTAAATAAATGAAGGGTAGTCTCTGACTTTTGCACAGTACTATGTATCTCATCTATTGCATATTTAAGGTGTGATGTTGATGTGTGCTGCAACAGCAAGTGTTTGGCAGCAGATCATTAGAAATATGTTTATGCTTATCCTTCTGTACTTGCGTTAAAATGAAGGTGATCATATTGCTTTCCTCAAAATACAACACACCATTCATAAGACGGGACATGAATAGAAGGCAGTGGGCAGTATGTGCGCAGAGTTAGATCTCTGACTGCAGTTTCTGTTGTGTTAAGATCACATAAGTTCTTTTTTGATCTCTGGATTATTGAATAAGGAGTGGAATGAAGAACACTACCATATCTGGTTACAGCTATGAACTTGTTTTGAACTACACTCTTTGAAAAGATTGTTCTTTTTTTTAGTAAAGATAATGGTTCTATTATCAGTATATGATTTCAATCCAAAACACTTTTTTGTCAAATTTAGCGATTATCTCCTCATGGTCCACTAACTGTCCATTCTGTGTACGGGAAAAAGTCAATTTTTCATATACAGCCATGTCTCTGTAAAAGGGACAAGGAGGTGTTTCGGGACAAGCCATACAACACTGTTCCAGTCGATTAGCAACAGGGGGTGTTTGTGCTCATGCACAGGATGGGAGAACGGGCGGGGCTACATGCTGAACTTCGCACACCGTCAAGAAGTAGAGAAGGCCGAGAAACAGCCAAATAGGAGAAAATCTGCCGAACAAAGATTGAGAAACAAATTCTTAGGTCAGGCAAGTGTGTTTTAACAGTGGAGAGACCTCTGAAAGCTGATGAGGCTGAAGTTGGCTTCCTATTTGCATTTTTCAGTTCCACCTTAAATTGTGCCGGAGTCCCATTCTGATTTAAACAAGAATCTGAGGCACCTGAATGTAACTGCTGGGACAATGGGAATGGGACAATTCAGCTTCATCAAGATTTGAACTTGAGCATGAAAAGGGATGATGAGGTTGTGAGGATGTCCTGTTTCTGCTTGACAGGTGGGCAACATTAAATTATTTTTGCTCTTTCACAGAAGTTGTAGGTCAATATTGTTTGTCCCATTTGCTAATGTTTGTGATAGCAACTGGTTAGCTTCACAGCAGCAATTATAGCGACAGTTTGCTAACCTACAACCTAGCTAACGTTAGGTACATTGCTTGCTGTGTAGTTGTTCACTCTAAAACATCTATATAATGTTTGCAAAGGGTTTTATGGCCATGAAGATAAAAAAAAAATCTAATTTGCTAGCCCTGGGTCTTCCCCTTGGCAATAGGCCATTTTCACACTCTGATGCCGTTAAGAGGAAATAGCGACAAAGCAGGTAAAAACACATCTGGTTAACCTGCCGGTTGTTTCAAAACATGGAAGTAATGCACTTCACAAACTGTCTTGAGGACCTTCCTCATATCTCAGGCAGTGATGTAGACTGATTATAAAAGAATATACAAACATGGCACACACCAAGAAGAATAAAGGCTATACCCTGTTTTCCAAAAATATATTTTTGATTTTCAAGTGACTTTAACATAGCCAGCTAACTTGACTAACCTGACTGGAAATTGTTGGCTTGTTTTAATATTTATAAGTATTTAATATATTGAAGTTTTATATGTACATGTAGTTTCATATTTTGTGAATGAGGAGGTGATAGTGAGGGCCAGATCGTACAGATCAAAGAGGATAAATAACAAACCTCACAAAGAAGAGGTTTGACAGTTACAGCTAGGAATGAAAAGAGAGCTGCGGTTGCAGCGTTATTGTACTGAATAGGTGAATCAAAGATATAAACTATTAACACTAACTAATAAATGAGTTTAAATCTGCAGCTGTGGTGCTTTATTAGGTCAGGCTTCTTTTGCATATCAGTAAACTGCTAGACTTTAAGCTTCTAATGAACTTAAAGTCGCTGCTTATTCAAATATTCTGTTCCACCTTAAATGGTGCTGCAGTTACGTTCTGGCACCTGCACTCCATTTAAGGTGACTACTACATATATCATTTAAGGTGGAAAGGAAATTTGAATGGGAAGCCAACTTCATTCTTCTCCCTATCCTGGCTGTTAAAATCTGTTGCAAGCCATGTGGATGCTCTTGAATAAACAGATTTTCTAATCTTGGGCTTCTGAAAGTTATTCCAAAGGAAATGGCAGAGTACAGCTCTACCTCTGGGCGTGAATCGTCCTATAAACATTGCTATTGGCAAAGTGATGGCTGCAGACATGAACGCTGGCATTTACTCTAAAATTAGGACCCTCTACCCTTTAGATTGACTAGATCCATTTTGATGTTAACGTGTGCTTGGTCAGAAATATATGAAATCCCAGGTATGGAACACAGCAAAATGCATTAAAGCTGGTCCGCGCTATTTGTTTTGGTCAAACCGGAAATAAAATTACCTGCTAACAGAAACTGACAGAAATGAGAACCCAGAAATGTGAATAATTTCCAACATCCAATAATTTGGGGGGCAGAGCTTCTGAAGGGGCAGTGAAGGGAGGGTGTATTTGTTTTGCTGTTAAGTTCAAATATCAACAGTCATTTTCCAGAATTGTATACTGCGCCTTTAAATTTCTTTGCATGGTGAAATGTATGTTGTATATGATTCTATATAGAATGATGTCAAGCTTGTAACAATAGAAGAACCCTTTTTGGTGCTATATAGAACCATATACAACCCATTATCCATCTGAAGAGCCATTTTAGCATGTAAAGAACCATTTAAGCCTGTAGAGAACCCTTAAAGAAGTGTATGTGTGTGTGTGTGTGTATGTGTGTGTGTGTGCGTGTGTGTGGGTGTGTGTGTGTGTGTCAGCACACATGGGAGAGAAATTTTCACTCAATGCAGCTTATGTTTCTATTGTGCGGCAAAAACATGAAGTGGAGCATCTGAAACATAGAGACCTTTTTATGAAACAAAATAATTATTGGAAAGAGAACAAACAGTAAGTTAAACAGACACAAAATTCACACACTGTCCATGTATTGATCAAAACATTGAATACAACAGAATAGTCTGGAGTCTGAACTATTGCCCATTATTTGAAATGAAGAACTATTGTTTTCACAATCTATAAATTAAATTATGAGGGAGAAATGCAAAGTACTGTTTTGCTGGGCTTTAAGACACACAACAAAAAAGTCATAATGGACCTTACATGAACTATGTAGAATATCAATATGAAATAACTGTTTTGCTCTGTGGTTTTATCAGCTTTCTTTTATGGAGCCTTTCTTTTACTGTTATTTGAAGATATTTACTTTTTATATTTAAAGAATGGACAGTGATTCGTTTTACAACTTGATTGAGTGACTATCCACTTTACAGTATGTGCTATATACTATGTCCTTTTTGTGCACAGGAAGGAAAAAAATAAGATAGGCAGGAAATAATGCTACCAGAAATAATCAGATCTCTTATAACAGCAATACATTTTCTCTTAGTCCACATGCCTAAAACTCTCAAGTTGGAGTTTATCAAAACTTTGATTAAGACATATCTGACCTCTATCACCCTGAATTGTACAACTTTAGGTCAATTTCAAACCTTCACCCATCTCTGCAAGCCCACACAACTTTAGTAACTTCAGCTAAGCCTATACCTCCAGGATTTAAGCATTTTCATGATACAGAACTATTTGGGTTTTGCACTACTTCCCTAAACAAGCTGCAGTTAGTCCAGTATGTACCCTAGTCTGATTGTTATTGCCAGATCTATCAAATTCTCACACAGTTCTAGTGCATGTGGAGAGGTCTTAATGAATGTAGGTGGTTGTTTAGCCATCACTCTTCATTAAAAATGCTGGTATAAGACAGCAGTAATAAGAATGTCACAGCCTCTGAAATAACTAAATGAAGACCTGTATCGCTTTAAACTTTCGGTCCTTTTCCATCTCTACATTATGGTATATAATCCAGACATATGCAGACAATGTCTTGATTATCTATCATATATTCTGAGATCCATCCACCAAGATTTCTCCAGCCTGGAGCTGAATTCTTCAGACAGAAATGAGCATATCTCTGCCCTCAGGCAGGCGTATGGTGGCTGATCTGTTCTCTTTACATCCAGCACCATTCCGCCTGTCTCTACACGCCATGTTCAGTGTTGTTCTGCTTCCACTGGCTGTCAGTGTGACTGACTTCTGGCAAATTGTCTTGTGCTGAGGGGCGAGTGCGACACCAGTAAGGGTGTGTTTGAGCATCTCTTACTGACCTTCAGTGTCACTTTCACTTTCAATTAGAAACCCAAATACTGTTCCCCACATCTGCTTTTATACTGCCTCATGAGACCCACCTGAACCATCAAAGGGCTGATAGGAGTTTTTATCTCTGTGTGAGTGTTTGTGAGTGTGTGTGTGTGTGTGTGTGTGTGTGTGTGTGTGTGTGTGACTGTAAGAGCCATATTGACCTGGGCACTATAAGCTTTGCCCTCCTAAATGTGAACTCTTTAATATTTGATTCCTCAGATTTCTCTCAATACTTGTCTGTATGAAAGAGGAGCTTTGTAAGATGCCTTTAGAGATGCTTGTCAGGCAGTATGTGAAAGAAATAATTCATATATATATATATATATATATATATATATATATATATATATATATGTGTGTGTGTGTGTGTGTGTGTGTGTGTGTGTGTGTGTGAGTGTGTGTGTGTGTGTGTGTGTGTGTGTGTGTGTCAGCTGCATTTTTTGCTTTTTCATTTTTTTTCATGTAAAATACTTCAGTGATATATATCAGACCAAGCAAGTTAACTAGGTAAGATGGAGACGATAACGGCAGAATTTGCCCCCTTGCTAACATTAGCTTGCATGCATGCAATTACTCGCATAACAAGTAAGAAAATTGTAATACTCATAATAGGTACAAAAGATGTTTCTCCAGACGTTTTATAATGCAGTGCTGTGTATCCATGTAGTTTTCCAATCAATGTGTCATTCTTTATTTCTTTGTTTTACTTATGCTAGTTCTTTTTTTCAATGATTGATCATTTTAGGGGCACTTAAAACATAAAAAATATATTCTTTGCTTCTTGGCTTTTATGCCATTGCTGATGAGTGCAGAGCACTTATGACATGCTCTCTGCTTCAGTACCACTTCCAACATGTCCTCACCAAATTGTACTCATTATTTTTCTTTGGCAGAATCCCTAGCACCATCTTAAGGGCAGTCCGATTACTGTATTAGCTCCAGTAAAGTTAGTTTGATGAACCTGCAGAGGGACACTGTGGTCTAAACCTGAAGCTTACACCAGACAAAACGATGATTCACAAAGTTTATGTACATTACACTTATACTTGTCAAAAAACTGAAAAATTCACTGCTTTTGAGCAAGGCACCTAACCCCCCAACTGCTCCCCAGGTGCTGAGGATAGGGCTGCCCACCTCTCCGGACAAGTGTGCTCACTGCCCCTAGTGTGTGTGCATTCACAACGGGCAAATTTCACCTCCGCATTTAAACCATCCGTGCAGTGAACTAGGTGTATGTGGTGTTTCACTGCACAGAGGGGTTAAATGCGAAGGTGGAACTTCCCCATTGTGGGACTAATAAGGGTCACTTAATCTTGTTATCCCTTCCTTTCTTTGTGCTGTGAGTGGCTGTTTATTTGTGATTTATAAAATTGGCTTAATTTTTTATGTTTATTTTGATAAGATGGTGACATTCAAAATACATGCTTCCGACTTTGCAAATATTATGAACAGGCGCTAATGCTAATGACTTTCACTACACTATCTCCATAGTTCTAACATGAGTCTGGTAATTCTGCCTTTGTTCTTTATTGTGCCACAAGGCAGAATGGGTACTCCACTAACACATGTTCTAGATATTAGAACACTTCTTCCAAGAATAACAAGATAATCCTGATATGGTGAGGACTTCTGTGTTTCTGGTAAGGACCAGGTGACAGATTAGTTGTTTTAGATCACTAAGCTCAAATGGGCCTTGCATAAAGCCTGGAAGATGTTTGCAGGGGAAGGCCTGCTTCAGTCCCCAGTCTATCATTTGGAGAGCATGTTGTCCAGTCTTTGAGAGGCACAAAAGACCAGTTTATTCATCGGCAGCAATGCTAAAGCTATGGCATTAGACTAAGACCAGAGAAGATGAGGGAAAGGCATGGAACGCCAGAGCACATACTAAAAGGAGTTGAACAAAAGAGGAAGGGAGGATTTGCAGATTGGAGTCAATTAAGCAGTCCGTCATGTGGAACTGGGAATGTGGCAAAGACATGCCATGAAATCCACAAGACAGTTTAGCAACCATCTGTGTCCCTGGGCTGTCTCCATTTTTTGCGCCCTCTCGTTTCATAGAAAGTTACACTGAAAAGCTTGATGATTACTGTTAGGCTACCAGTTGCCAGCATTTGTTGTAGAAAATGAGACTGAATTGCGAGAGAGCTACTTCATTTGAATCTGTAAAGTATTTTTTCAGCATATAATGTTAGCTAAACTGCCATCATCACCACTCTCATGGGATATTAATGATATAATCATGCAGGGACGGATTTAACCAAAGCCTTAAAGTTTATATCTGGACTTGAGATGACCCCATGAGGAGGACAAAAAAATGAAACAAGTAATTTCCTCACAACAGTCACACAGCAGTTCCTACCTTTAGTCCAACCTAGTCTACCTTGGCATGACTGAGACTGCCTGTGTCCTCTGCAGCCCTGGGTTTGATGTTAATGTGGCTAAATGAGCAGGGCTGAAATGGATACGATAAAGAGAATGTTGCTGTGTACCTCACCTGACACATGTCTTTTTTAGTTGGACTATAGAAGATAATTGGTGCAAAAAAAGCCCAAACATGCATATGAATAACACGCATATGTACCAAGTGCACGTGGCTGATACAGCCGGTTGGTCACTGAGGACAACAAGGTAAAGGACAGAGGAAATGTGCATGTACAATGTTATCCACTCAGTAATAATGCACTAAACGTAATATTGAGTTTGATTTATGAAACTAATTTCACCGATATTCTCATAATATCTTGAATTAAGAAAAGTTGTGACTGTATCCATGTCGTTGCACAGTCTCCTTTATTAGAAAACATTTGTTGTTTTGACTTAGATATATATTAGATAAATAACCTAGCTATGTTCTATAGTGCAGCATTGCATCCTTTGTCCTCATCAGTTTGATAGAATGCAGTTTTTTGTATCCTTTTGTGTTTTTTTTCAATGTTCTCTCACTACAATACCCAGTGTGCATTATGCATATATATTATACAGCCATTAAGATTCCCCATCCACAGTGCTAAAGAAATCATGACTGCTAACATAACCACTGGGGCTAACAACTAAGATATCTGTCATTCTAATAATACTATTAGCTTTATTTTGCTTCCTTCTGTATTAGTCAACTAGAACTTGAAACAGCTTGTCCACAAGTATCCATCCCAAAGTTTGTAGTTCTTCAAAAATTCCTTCCTCCTTCAAGAGGGTCATCATCACAGAGGAGTCTTCCTAGTTTCCAAATCAAACATTTTACTCTAGGGACTGCTGTGGCCCTGTTATATGCAAATAGGCTTGTTTACAACAAATATAACAATGGTTACATTTTTCTTTTTTGCTAGTGTCTGTAACAGAACAATGAATGATCTGTGTGTCAGCTTGCTATTTGAAGTTCAGTAAAATCTCAATTTTAAGCCAGGTTAACATTAAGCTTTTTTTTTGTTTTTTGCAGTATGCTAAGAGGGAGCTCAGACAACGGCTTTTAAAATGTGAAGGGTACCGCGTCTCATGCTTAAAAAGCAGCATGATGTGCTTCTTAGAAGGCTGGTTACACATTTGATTGACAAGTATAAGATCTTGAGAAAGGGTCCACTGGGGTCCTGACCACTGAAGAACAGGGTAAAAGGCGGCTAACAAAGTATGCAGAGGAACAGATAAACTGCAGTCTGTAATTGTAGAACTACAAAGTGCACCTATATTGTAGATGGAGCTGATAAAATGGACAGTGAGCGTAGAAACAAGGATGCCTGATCAGTATATATATATATATATGATCAAGTAGCAAAACTGGAAAAATTGATAAAGCTAGAATTTGTCATGCTGGTTATATTTGGCAAAAGTGTTAATTGGAAAAGCCTCCTTTACCAGCATGACTATCTTTAATGAGTGGAGACAAACGTCCACCCACATCTTATTCCTTTTCGTCCTCTATCACACCTCCTCTCACTCCCCTCCCAATGTGCCCTGGGTAATTACAGGCTCTGTGCCTCTTTGTCATCACATCAGCAGGCCTCCACTATGGAAATCATTCCAAAAATACACTGCGATTTCACACAGGGTAAGATAAATTGCTGAGGATGCAGTAGAAGTGGACTAGAGCAAGCTCCATGATGTGAAATGGGAAATAGCAAGCTCTCACTGGTGAGCACTTCAGACCAGACTTGCTCTTAGTTGCGGTTTATTTATTTTAGTAACTTTTACTCTTCTATTTTCTGCCCAGCTCACTCTCTCTTTCTCTCTCTCTGAGCTCTGAACTCTCAGTGCACATTTGAGCCCAAGAGGCTCCACTGCTGTTTGGTGTTCTGGCTGTGAGAGATTGGGCTGCTTTTAGGTGCTTCCTGCTCTGCTCACTGGGAATGGAAAAGCAATTCCACAGTGAGGCTGTGCTGAATCCGTCTCTGTCAGTTCCGCCGCCGGACACCCTCCAATCAGCCCAGCCCGGCTGCTTCCCCGGCCTGTGATGACCTGACTCGGAGGCAAAAGGAGTTACCATTAAATGCTCTCTTTCACCACACTGATCCCTCCCCTCCCCATCTCTCTGTCTCTCTCTGTCCCCCTGCACTGACTGCTCTTCTCTCTCTTTGTGTTTCTCAGGCTGCTGGGAAGGTGATGGGATATTGATGCACATTTGCACATGCGTGTTTTGTGTTTTATCCTTCAGGCCTGTTTGCACTGCTGTGTTATTTTTTTCTTTTATAGAATACAGTGAATGTATGTTTCCTAATTTCAGTATGCAAGCAATTTTTCAGTTGGGACTCTTCCCCTGCTAGTCTTAAATCTGCAGAAAAATGCCTGGTAGGGGGATTCTTTAATCTTCGCTTCCCTTTTGCATAATACTTAAAAGTGCAATGGTAAAAAAAGTCTTCTCTACAATCTTTGCCATTTACAGCCCCTGCAGAAACGTGAGACACTACAAACTCCAGAAAAGATTAAAAATTAATTTTGTCAGTATGTTATGCCCTACTTTAAAGCAAAGAAGTAACAATTCTGCCTAAGGTACGGAACAGACTGTGTCAATTCTTTTTCTTCTTATACTGTATGTATAAAAGTCTGTCAGTGTTGTTCCCTTTATGACGTACTGTATGCAGTGCATTATCTGACGCACAGCAGGCTGTACATTGTAAACAATTTCTTGAGTATTGTTTGAAATTCTTGTACATGGACCCCAAGCAATGTAAACAGATTCACAACTGGCAATATGGTCCATAAAACTAAGCAAGTTTTAATTACTAATTACTTTATGCAAAAGAAAGAGCAGCAACAGCAGAGTCCAAGTGATTATAATGACACTCAGGCAAAAGTGTAAATGTATGCTCCAGTCTATTGTGTGCAGGTTATAATTGGAAAACTCAGCTATTGTGTAACATCCTGTGCCAGAATCAAATATGCCAGAACTCGATTAGCAGAATTGAAGTGCCATAAAGAGTGATGTGTGAAACTGTCTGAGATAGTTTGCATGTCAGGCGTCTGAAAAACTGAGGAGGCATGTGACACGAGCATGACACCATTACATGGACCAATTATTGTATGACTGATCAATTAAATCTGACATGTTGTGCTTCTCCCTGTGGAAATCGAGGGCATTGCTTAAACGCAGCACCACTTGAGAACAAGTCAGGACATTGTTTACATTTGTCAACATCAGCCTCAAGTGATTTTTTTCGGCCATCAATTTCTGGCCATATTGGCTGTTTCATAAGTCGTAACTGGAAGCAGAAGAAGTATCTCATCATCTTAGTGACAATACCAATGTCCTACAGCTTTGTGTAACATGCAGTATTACTGCTCAAACAAGTGACTACAATTACTGTTAGTTGTAAGCCTGAATTTGGGCCTAGACCGTCTAATATAATAGCTGTCATGTTAGATGATTAAAATGTCAGAAATGGCACCATCAGCTGCTTTAAGATGCACAAAAGAAAAGCATATGTGTCTTGTAATCTGTGTTTTTTTAATGTGTAGTCCATGTGACTTATCAGTGATTCTAAAGTAGCATGAGGCAGTACTTTGTTTACTGTGGTCATGCTTGTTAAATAGATAAAGACTTCACGAAAAACAAAAGCTGGCTTAACTCCATCAAAGCTGTTAAAATAAAAAAAAAATTATATAGTCCAGCCTGATAACAGTAGAAGGCTACAATTACAGTAGCATACGAGAGAATGTAACAGGGTAAGCTTTAGCCATTTGGACAAAAAGCGATTTATATGCTATAAAATTAGGATTTTGCCAAACCACACTGAATAAATTTAGAATAACCTAACTTAGCAAGTAAGCAAGTTTCTGACTAGAAACACAAGCATGTTCATTTTCTCTGGTTTGAGCAGTCTTCTCTGTGATGTTACCACATTACTTGCCATGCTAAAATGGGTTTTTGAAAAAAAAGGGCCATGAATCTTGACTAAGAGGTTCCTCAGTCTGTAGGTTAGCAGCTCCTTGAGGAATATTTTGAGGCATGTTTATTGTGTGCACAATAAACACACACTCATATCCCCACATACATAAAGTCCACTGACATTATTTAACAACTGGACGCCCTATGAGGCATGTGTGGTATTAAATAACCTTCTTGCCTCACAGGGTTCAAAACCCTGGCCTGCGACCAGGGGCCTTTATGGGTGGAGTTTGCATGTTCTCCCCATGTCTGCGTGAGTCCCCTCCAGGTTCAGACATGCAATCAGGCCAGTTGGACACAGGACACACTATATTGCCCCTAGGTGTGAGTGTGTGTGTGCGGATGTATATGTCTGTCTGCCTTGCGATGGACTGACGACCTGTCCAGGGTGTATCCTGTCTTCTGCCCAGTGACCACTGGGATAGGCTCCAGCACCACCAGAAGGACCCAGAAGGATAAGCGGTTTAGAAAATGTGTATGTGTGTGTATGTTAATTGGCATTGGAAATGAACATACAATGTAATGAAAACACACTCGGTGATGAACAGTATAAACTTCAAGATGTGATCATTAATACATTAGAATATACATTCCTTCTTTCAGCAAACACATATGACATCTTTCAAAAGATATCCAAGTTGCATTCATTATTGATCTTTTAATATCATTCAAAAAGCATCCGTGATTGATTTTGATGTATTAATGATCACATGAAGTTTAC
Source organism: Colossoma macropomum (assembly GCF_904425465.1). NCBI lineage: Eukaryota > Metazoa > Chordata > Actinopteri > Characiformes > Serrasalmidae > Colossoma > Colossoma macropomum. The sequence goes on from NW_023494785.1 coordinate 21,606,526, forward strand.
ACTAAACACTAAGTATTTAGTCTTGTATATTACATGTCTATTACTCATCAATGAATGTATTTAATGACTTTCAAAAATTATTTACTGTGCTGTTTATATCATAAACTGTGTTGTTTGTGAATAAGCATTCTATACATACATCACATAATTGTAGTTCATGTAAACTTTTACCAAATAATCTACTAATAAGATAAAACAGCATATGTTACCATTTATTACATTACAGGCTAGAAAATGAGAAAATCTGCCCCCTTACCCAAAATGTATTCAATCCACCAAGACTGGCTGATTAAATAAGAGGTTATTGAGTAGTCATCTAATTACTGTTAAAATAGTGAGGAATTGCTTTTATGAAGTCATCACATTTACAAGTATTTACAAGTTCACAAAAGCATGAGTAGTGAATAAGAAAATGAAATGCATGTCTCTTAACACCCATACAATTCCAAACCATATAGCCTTGATGGTTACCAGCTGCTCCTGGTTCATCATCATAAAACTGAAGGTTTTTTAAAAAGCAGTATAATGGAATACACAAGTCATGTTAACATAAGCATATACTGTTATTGATGAGGTATTGGTTGGTGGGAATTAGATTCTAGGTCATTAATTTTGAGGAGTGGAGAGAGCAGCTCAGGACTGTCAGCAGGGGCAATGAGCTAGATTTTATTTGAGTGCATTGTTCTCCCTTGACAGGGCTGTGTAAAGTGAGCTTCTCTGTGTGAGGGGCTTTACCTAAACACTGGCATTATCTTCATCTCATTTCATTAGGCTCATATTGCCTCTGCTTTATATTGGTGCCATGTGATCGAATCATAAATCTTATTTTGCATTTGCGTTTCATTAGGAAAGACACACATATGGTGCTGCTGCATGAGAGATCTCAAAGCAGTTATTTCACTGTTTTTTTTTTATTCAAAAGTGCATCAATTTGCACAACAATGATCATTTAAGAAAGCTCTGAAATGAAAAAGAAATGTTGCAAGGAAATGAGCTCATCAAATATGCAATAGTCCTTTCAGATCTCGGAGCTCCTGCATCTGTTCAGCAGCGGTGCAGTATTGGGAAAGTGATTGACATGGGCTATTTCAAAGAGAGGGAGGCATCAAAATGTTAAGAGGAACTAAAGCCTTTGGGAAAAAAGTGTGAATAGAAAACATTCACTGAAAATACTATCCTGAAATAAAGTGGTTTTGGGTAAGCTACCTGTGAATGGCTATTAGGCTGTTGTTGAATGGCATGAGGTATCAACCAGTGCCAGGAATGAGGTTTCCAATCAAACTTTAAATCATGGTATTTAGGTTACATTGTGGAGAAATTCTCAGTTAAATGTGGTAACCACACTGCTGTGTGAGAACAGAAGCTTTAGCAAACATGAGAGATGGTGTATTCAAGGTGACTATCAAAATTGGAATGTCATGAGGGGTTATCTGCTATTGTTAGCCTAATATTAGGTTTCATGATTTTAATTTGTGCTTATCCAAAATGTCATCAGCAGGAACTTCTAACAATAACAGAAGAATGAGATTAATATCAGCTGTTACTAATGAAAAGTCTTCCAGGCTGGTCAAGACCGATAGCTTTACAATTACTAAACTCTGCTGAGATACGGAGCACTTCTAATCCAAACTTCAAAAGAAAGGTTTATCTTTGAGATAACTGGAAATAACCAACAGCTAAAGAACAAAAACTTAAAAAAAAAAGTTTTTACAAAAAGTTTTAGTGTTTGAATTGGGGCCTTCACTGAAAATGAACTTTACAATTTAAAAGAAGTTTTATTTTCCTATTATTGATTAATTATTAATTGCCCAGTCTAGGATGCATCTACAGAAATATTATTATAAAACAGATACTTATGGTTCTGAAATTATATTGGCTGAGCCATGTTTGAAGCCATTTGTAAAATACTTGATATATAAGCACACACATCAGTTAAAATCTGTATTAACCCCTTAAAATCCCAGGCTTATTACATACTAAGGCTTATTATTCAGTAACTACAGGGACTTCGAACCAGGTGGGGCTATTCTTAGGTTATAGAAGTGCGTAATAAAAGTTCAGGCACACCGGACGGCCCTGGCAATTTAAGAGTTTAAAGCACTGAGACATATCAAAAAGTGTTCCTTATTTGAAGTGTGGAACACTGTAGTGCCAGGCATCAGTGTGTATATGAAATAAATTGGCCAAAATGGTATTAAACATACCTTACATTATAACAGATATATATAGATAGATAGATAGATAGATAGATAGATAGATAGATAGATATACACATACACACATACACACACACACACACACATACATTTTTTTAATTGACAGGCTGACAACTGTACAACTGTAATAAAGTTAATGGCTTAGAAAACTATTTTTGTAAAAGAGGTATGAGAATGTTATGATCCTTTCTAAAAAGAAAGAAGATCCACATGATGTAAGGGCTCTAGGAAGAACTTTTAAATGATCTGAAGTTTCTTTAAACTTTCACAGGTTCATTACACTCACAAATCTCTTCTTTAGGGAAACAAACATGGTTCTCTTAATGCATCTCCATAAACCTTTGTGGCACCTTTTTAAAGGACGTTAGCTTCCTTCAAAAAATAAAACTTTGAGAGATTGTTGTTTTTATTGCTGTGAGAAGTCCTGAGTAGTGTTTGTTGGAAGGCTGAACTATGCATTTTTCTGTAAAAGCCACAAAGGAAATAACAAACACTTGAGAAAAATATGGCTAGTGTAACTGGGTGGCTCAGATTTGATTGACGTGGAACAGTTGTTGAGATATGGCAGAGTGAATATGAGCTGACATGTACATTTTCATCGTGACATGGCTTTCTGTCACTTCCCACATAAATGTCGCACACAGGCATTTCTGCTCCTGGGAAGAGGGGAAATTAAATTCTCTGCCTTGAAGTTTCCTATAAATCTAGATCCCAAAATGACTCTGGTCAGTGTGCCTTGAACAAGAGCCTTACAGCCGAGTCAGGGCTGTTAAAATAGACTCCTACTTACTCTTGCATCAGGTCAGATGATGGAGTATTTTTTTTCTCTGTCAATAACTGGCCTGTGCATCAAAGGCAGAGCACTGAATCGTTTAGGATAGTGCTTTTTCTCAGACAAACTTTAATAAAACTAAGTATTATCTACTGAGTCATCTAATGTACATGTGCCAGGTAAGATAACCTCCATATGATTTGGTCGACGTCAACAAGTGAGGCCTAAAGTAAAGCCATCATTTACAATGATTGCCATATGGCCCAGCAGAACTTAACGCAAATATCAGCAATTCTGTGTTATTGCACAAAAGAATGGAGACATTTTCTGGCTCATAACCCGCCTAAAGGGCCCTCCAAGGTCTATGGCTGATGCAATGGCCGATAAAGTGGCTCGCTTGACAGAGTACAGACATAAGGGGAGAGCCAGAGAGAAGAGGAGGAGGACGAGGAGAGAGTTTGAGAGGAGCACTTGTGAGCTGAAAGCTGTTTGAGCGATTGAGTCTGCCAGTGTAAATGATGTGAACAGCCTCATCTCCAGCACAAGAAGAGAAGCCTCCTCTACTCTCTCTGACTGCTGATGGAAAGTGCTCCATTACTGCTCTGTGGAGAGTATACTCATCATAACTAATGAGGAGCAAGAATGGCAAGACAGAGCAGCATATTCTGCTAAAAAAAAAAGAAATAAACTGTGCTCCTGCGTATATTTCCACTGAAAGCGGTTGATTAGCTTTAGCTGTAAAATGGGTACCTAGAAGCTGAAAGGAATAAACAAGCTCAGAAATGCAGGTCATCAAGTTGAAGTGTTAGTTTAAGTGATGGTGGGTGTCCATAATATGTTTACTGTACGCCTCCTGCTCCATGTTTTCTGGAGAAAGACTTCTCTTCCGTACACTGCCTTTCATCTGAGTTGATGCCTCTAATTTCTCATCACATTTTATGATGTACATAAGAGCCACATCACTTGGTAACTAACAAAACAACCTCTTGAGAGATGCAAATTTTCTGGTAGCTGGGTTTATAGCACCATGTGTTTATTTGCTGTTGCACCTAAATTGAACAAGAACATTTTTATCACACACACTCTTCAAAATAAAGGTTCCTACATGGTTTTTGGCTAGGAAGAAGCTTTAATTGGTATGGAACTTGTACAATATGTGTACAACAAAGTCTTGCTAACTGTTTTGTCAACTATGCCATGGACAAAAACCTAGCAATTAACTTTCCCATGTTCTTTTCGTGGCAAAGATTCAGTACTTAATTGCTACTAATCGTTAAGGAATATGGTTTATCATAAAGCGCTAATATGCCATCATGCCATGTAATACTGCATAGGCAACATTACTATTTACTACCCTATCAGTGGCGTAGTGTGTGGGAGTATGCACTTGCATATGGGCCCATGTTTAGTGGGGGGCTGTGAATCGCATCTTCATTTTATCGCGTATGCAGTTGTCCTCAGATCACTGCTTAGCAGCCATTACTGTCTGCCATTAGATTGGTCAAGCTTTTACACTCTCAGACAAAAAGGTATGAAACTGTCACTGGGGTGGTACCCTCAAGAGTACATCTCAGTACCTTTAGTCAGGGAACATAATTGTACCATAATCCATTGAAATTATATTTTCTAAGTTATATTGACTTTTGTTTTATTGTTCCATTGTAAAACATTAGTTTATGAAAAGGTAATATATGTACTTTTATACTAGGAAAAACTTATTTAAGGTAGATAACTGGACCTTAAAACAACTGTCGTAACTTTAAGGGTACATTTGACATTGTTTGCATCTTGATGAACTAAAAATGTACTTGCACAGAACCTTTATTTCTTACAGTGTAGTTCGCAGCATTTTCCAGGTCATATGAGGCACCCAATATCCTGACACACTAGAGCGTTTTGTTTTTTACTGTTAAGTCTGACATATCAGTAAGCTGAATGTAACTTTCCCCTATAAATGTAACTAGTTTGAATGCTACGGAGCCACCTTACCAGTTCTGTTCTTTTCATCTGATGTGTAATTGTTGAAGTCAGTTTAAAACTTACTCACTGGGCGTCGCAAAGTTGTGTTGGGTGTGAGAGTTTTTCGCTAGTTTTTCGCTAGTACAAACACAGCAGTTTATACATCTTTTATGATTTCTACCATTATATCCTAACAGTCTTGGCCCTGTGAAGATTTTGCAGTGTTACATCAGGGACAGGCTGGACTTGTCTGGCAATTCTTTGTAGCTTGGATTAAGGGGAGGATTGGCTTTAATTGGGAAGGCTTTCCACAAGATTTTGTAGTGTGTCTCTGAGAATTTGTGCCCATTCAGTCAAAAGAGCATTTGTAAGGTCAGGCACTGATGTTGGACAAGGAGGCCTGGCTCACAATTGACATTTCAGTTAATCTTTGCATGCTGTAGCATTAGCATTCCCTTTACTGTAACAAAGTGGCCCAGCCCAAACCCTGAAAAACAGCCCCAGACCATTATCCCTCCTACACCAAACTTTACTGTTGGCACTATGCATTCCAGTAGGTATTGTTCTCCTGGAATCTGCCAAACCCAGATTCATCCATCAGACCGCCAGACAGTGATGCATGATTCATCACTCCAGAGAACATTTCCAGTACTCCAGAGTCTAGTGGTGGTTCACTATACATCACTTTATCAGGCTCTTGGCATTGCACAGAGTAATCTAAAGCTGCTCAGCCTTGGAAATCCATTTCATGACACTCCCAGTGCACAATTCTTGTGCTGATGTTACTTTCAAAGGCAGTTTGAAACTCTTTAGTGAGTAACACGACAGTGGATGGGCATTATTTTTCATGCACTACATGCTTCAGCACTCAGTGGTCATGCTCTGTGAGTTTGCTTGATCTACTACTTTGTGGCTCAGCTGGATGCTTCCATTTCACAATAATAGCACTTACAGTTGACCAGGGCAGATCTAGCAGGGCAGAAATTTCAGAAAATGACTTGTGGTAAAGTTAATATTCTATGACAGTGTTACATTTAAAGGTTTGACTAAAACCCCTGAACTCAATAAGTATGAGGGGTATCACTCGTAATTACCTTTGGCCATATAGTGCATTTTCAGAAAGGGCAGAAGCCTGTTGTGTTCTACTAGTATCACTGAATATTTCATCGTTGTGTTCAACTGCTTACAGTTACATGACTTGGTCTAGAATGACTGACTGGAAACCCATTTGCATTACTACTGGCATTATGTTATAAAGCTATTTGAGAAGATCCAGAATTTTGTGATTATTATGAGATCTGAAGAAGAATTTAATGTTAATGCATTCATTAAGAAATAATTGGCAGGATCATCACTTTTCATTTGTTTGATCAAACAGTGCTTTGATGGAAGCATTTGAATGTTGCTTGCACCAGTAACATTAAAATGACCCACATATGCAGAGAGAATACTTCAAAGATATTTCCTACATGCAGGCCATACACTAACAAATGTACTAAGGTCATCCAAACATTGGGCCTAATTCATCAATATGTAAGTTTTTTTCTTAAATTTGTTCTGGAGAAAGGTCCTAGGAAAAAGGCTATATCAGATTCATTATGTTTTTTAAACCACAGAATTGTTCACACCTTTGTGCTCTTGAGTGTGTGTAGATTCTGTTCTTACCTAAGAACAAATCCCAAATAAGAAAACATTAGTGAACGTCAGAATCTTACGTAAGTGGTTTTTAGAAGACATTTCTTCTTAAGAACTGTTGGTGAATGAGGCCCATTGTTCTTAACATTTGACTCACTAATCTGCACTGAAAATTCTGTAGATTATGCATGCTGTAACTCATGCTCTACTGTTAGCCTTTTCTTTTTCTTCATTTTAATAGCACATCACAATTAATGGAAAAAAGTGTACCTGTAGATGTGTTTTCATTCCTATTACCATGATGCCTACAGAGTGCTTCTAATCAGGTTTTTTATCTAAGAGCAAGATGTTAGAAAAATGGTGGTTTGATCTTATGCACTCAAACTGACTAATAAAAAGCTAGTTTTAATCAAAAGTTTATACTTTCTTAATGCTGCTTTTATTAATTATCGTTTCCACATTTAACACCAGTCATTAGCGCCTACGCTTAGAACTTTAATGAGAAATAGATCAATTTACCAGGACAAGGAGACATAATGAAGGGACAAGTTGTTAAACAGTGGCCCTTTCCCCTCCCTTCCTCATTCAGTAGAAAAGAATGTCTGATACTGAACAGTATCAGAATAATATCTTGGTTATGCTGGCTCTCTTCAGATGATTAGCTCTTACACGTGCAGTGGATTTGGTTGTGCATGTTTGTTGGATTAAAATATCTGAATACTGAACAGTCCTAAAAGCTCATTGGACCGTCTTGTGATGCCTAAAAAAGTGAGTAGTTAAATATTATAGGCAGTCTATAATAGGCACTGTTGTATGAAGTTAAGAATGAATTCCTACTTATATAATGTTTTCATTAGAAGCATATATGAGAGAAAATTCAAGATTTAATTAAAGTGTCATTCATCTTTCCAAACACTAAAACAGAAGCTTCTCTTTTGCTCTGATCTGAGACAACATAGATTGCTCTGTCAAGCCTCCACATAGTGAAAATCCTACTGTAGAAAATGCTGCCATGTTAGGAGATTATAGACTATTCTAGTGAAAAGCACATATAACTAGAGCTGGGCTGCATATAAATGAATAAAAATGTTTCTGCAGCTCTTTGAAGGTGCTAATCATGTCGTGACCATGTGCTATTAAAAACAGCTCTTAAGCTGGAAGACCATAATCTGCTATTTGTCAGTTCATTTTTGCAAATGTATGTATTGCAAATGTGCAAACAGATTGCACAATAAATTGAACAGAAGTTTGTTTTTGTTTTATTTTTCATATATTTATTCACATCATTTGTCACACTATGATTTCTATGCCAAATTTGCCAAATTGTTAATGTCCTACTTCTTACACTATAATAATGACTAGGAAGATATTCACCTAAATATTCACTAAGAAGAGTATCACCTAAAAAAAGAAATGATGGTGACACTTTATTTGGATGGTCCACTGATCAACTGAACATCATCAGACAGTTTGTTTATGATTTAAGTATCTGTAGAGCATCTATAGGGTCAATCCAAATAAACTGTGACTGCCATAATAAATAATTAAATAGCTAGAATGATTGAGAGACATGATCTTTATTCTGTGTAGAGTGATTTTGTGAGCTGATTTCTGCTCCATTTCCTTTTTCAGGTGCAGATAATTGATACAGTTTAAAAATCACAACAAATGATTTAAGTATTACAAGAACTTTATGTTGCAGCATGTAACAAGCCCTGTTTAATCTTATTCAGAATTCTATCTAGTTGCAGTAATTAAAGACAATTGCTGAGAGATTTATACAGAACGCAAAGTGCTTTTTATAAGCATGCCACTGGCACAATATGCAATGCCACTGAAGGAAATTGGCTAGAGTAGCATGCCATGTAATTTCCAGTACTTATTAGAAAGAAAACTCTTATATAGTTTGCTATTTTTACCTTGAAGTTCAAAAATAAATGCTTACATAGTACATCATAAATGATCATATATGACACAGAACATGAACCACCTTTCTATAACTGTTTCCTACTTTGTTGCTGATGTGTCTCATACTGTCATGGATATAAGCTAAGACTCTTTAGAAATAATTGCAGCATTGACAATGTTAGTGAAAATGTGTAGGTTTTCTCTGTCATTCAAAAGTTCAAACCAAATGGCAAGAGCCTAATCCTGATGGGAACTTTGGCAATCAAGAAACAATTTAGATGAAATAGGTCTTTGTTGTATCAGTGATTCTGGCGCTTATATTTCACCAGGTCAGTACAAACTAAGGCTTCTTTTGTGCATTATCAGCACACAGTGTGTATGCTGACTCACTGGAAAGCACGGCTTGGAGGCTTGAGTCAGTGGTCTGGACCCTGCTTCTGATGAGTGGGGATGAAATGACAGAACTGGTTAGACTGTAATGTTTCAGTCTGAGTGCTTTCAAGCACTGGGCCTCAGAGAAATGGAGGAATATGGAGAAGGGGGAGAGTTTAACACAGCTCTCTTTTAGCAGCAGTCAAACTTTTTTAACACTCTCAGACATGCAGTCAGACTGTTTTTAGTGCTGCAAAATGTGTAATTTCTTGTGCTGTTACAGGTTTGATGAATTCAGACAATATTTACATGGGACTCTGTAGGTGGAAAATGAGCTAGCAGTGAAGTCTGTGGTTAGGGAGAGGGAATTGGATGTAGCTGATAGTCCAATACACTGTTCTGAAAGCCCTGGCTTCTCCTACACTCTTAAAAATAAAGGTGCTCTAAAGGATTCTTTGGGACAATGTCACTGAATAGCATGTTTTGATTTGCTAAAGGACCTTTGAATAGATGGCTCTTAAAAGAAGCATTTTTAGAAATGACATGTAAGTGTGAAGAACCTTTTCAAGGTTAAAGAACTTCCACATAATGTTCTATTACAAAGGCAGGCCTGTGCATAGACGTTTGTGGGGTGGAGCAACCTGAGTTTAATTTACAGTATATGGTATGAATGTTTATCTAGAAAAAAATCTCTTATAATGTTGTGTTAATGGTCTCAAGCAAAACTCAATAATAGGGTGCCAGAGCAGGACACCAAACAAAGAACCTCCCATTTACAAAGTGGCAGCTTTATCCACTTCTCTTATATACTACTATGTAAGTTTTAACTCTCTTTAAGCAGGAGATTGGAGGGTGTCTTTGCACATGCCTAAACCAAGGTTTTTTGGTAATACTTCACTTGAACTGCATTACATTACATATGTCACATGCTGTCATAAGTTGTTATGACAGATTATGTCCAGTAATATAACACTGTCATGTTATTATTAGCATTAATTGTCATGACAGATGTCACAATGTTTGATGTCATGACGGCTAACTTGAGCACACAACAAAAATAGCAGGTGTCGTAAGCTGTGATAACATCAAACATTATGACATCTGTCATGACAATTAATGCTAATAATAACATGACATTGTTACATTACAGGACAAAATCATCCGTCATGACAATTCGTAATAGTATGTGACGTCTGCCATGACATGTTTATGACATGGCTATGCAGCAGGCTCCAAGTAAAGCGTTATTGTTCTTTTCCTAGAACCCCATGTCCAAGCCCAGAACCATGTACGAACCTTCATTTTTAATGTGGAACATGCTAGTAAGGTGTTTTGTAGGGAGTTTGTTTTTAGACATTTCATGTTCACAGAGTTCTTATGTGTTGGATCAGATTTGGTATGATTATGGATTTTGGGTGGAATGCTCCTTTAAAAGAGGAGCCTGGGGAACATGGCACAATATAAGTGAACTGAGTTTTATTTATAGTGGTAATACAGAGCACTGCTCAGTCCCTTCTCCCTCTGGAGCATGTGCAGAGGCTTGCTCATAATGCTCTAATGACAGTACTGATGAGAGTGGGGAAGCATGAGACCACACACACATCCTGCTGTCAGAAATAAGCCCCTTTCTCTCAGAGCAGTCCATCTCCTGTGTACCCCTAGATGCCAGGGAATAAATCCTGCGCCTGCATTCTGTAAAGCACCACCTGTCATACATCCCTGTTCACTTTGTTAATGTGACTTAAAGGTTAGTGTTAAAAAAAGAACAAATATCAAAGTAGCTAAGATATTGCTTGGTTAATTTAAGCTTTTGTGAGGTTGACATAAGTGGCATTTATTCAAAGGCCATTGCAATCCACTTCCTAAGGCTACTACAGTTTTATACTAAAATGTAAGGGTTTTGCTCTAGTATTAACATTTTATGACACAGGGCAAATGAATACATGGCTTGACAAGACTGGACATCGTAAATGAGCGGTTGAGGCATAGAACATGGAAGCACCCAAGTTCCTTTCATCTGCCACTGCTCCTAGTCCAATATTTAAGCGAGGCACGCGGCTGCATGAGGGATTGCTTCCTTTTGACCAGAAGACGACTTAAAATGGAAAAATATGAAAATTTATGTGGAAGTTATGTTGCGACTACATTAAAGAGAGGACTGCTGTTGCTGTGGGCTATGGAAGATTGCTCCTCAGCCACACTGAGAGAGATGTCAGCCTGTCAGCTGGATTTAGCTGACCAGTTTGCCCTACGTGCTCACAGCCCGTTCACCCATGACTCCAACTGTTCTTATTATGCCTCCTCAAGTCCACATGACTAACACCCTCACACCACAGGGTCAAAATAGTGTGCATGAATCTTTAGAGCCATGAAGCTGTATGCATGTTAGAGCAGTGCACAGACTGTATGAATTTATGGCTTCAGGAAAAGTCAGGAAGAAAAATGAATGCCGAATAAGGGAAGTCCTGAGTACTGTGGTTTCAGGGTAGTTTAAGTTATGCAAGTGGTAGTGGTGCATGTGATGCATCCTTGAAGCATTCAGAATTCATTTGTGAGTTCAGATTGGGTCTCAGAGCTGGAAGAAACATCACAAAGGTAGATAATCAGAATACTTTCTAGCCAGCAAATGGCCATATGCAAGTTGGGCAAGGAACCATGTACACTCTTAAAAATAAGGGTTCCTTATGTAAGGTTCTCTGAAAACACTACAAGACATTTACATCATATTGATGTCCTTTAAGTTAAAGAACACAAATGTGAGGTTTGTTAGAAACAACATTTAATTTCTCCAAATATCTGCATAATTCAGTGATTGAGTTATTCAAAGTGGTTTGATGTGAAATGGTGCATTGTAGATTTAGATTTAACAGTGATGGGAATAAGGGATCTAGATGTCTATAATATAAATATACTCAAATATAGATAATTTCTTATTACTATCCAAAATGGCCAGTGAATCCACATATGTCTTCTGAGTTTATGTATTGCTGATGATGGTAAAATAATGGTGAATCTGAAAAAAAGTTTTTGGGGGGACTGTTTTGCCTTACAACATCCTGCATGTACTCCTCCATGAGGAATACATTTAAAAAAAATTAATTTTAGGCCAAAAGCTTATCTCAGTACTCTCGTGAAACAATGTCTCAGGCAACAATTGCATAACATTTTGTATAATACCTTTATGTGAGGTAGGTTTTGGGTCATTAAACACTTCAGACGTCTGGTTTTTATCACCCTCACTGTGAATTCTGACTTGTTTCTCTAGAATGGAGCATTTCACATCAAACCACTCTGTATGATTTTATTTGCATCTTAATGGTTTAATTATAAAAACAAAAATCAATGGGATCATAAAGAATAGGGTTACCTCTGTGTTTCCTATCAATACTGTATTATTTTAATGCAACCTTTACATGAAGATGAAAATTTGCATAAGACCATTTGTTTGGTAAGGTTGATTTTCTGTTTGCAGAAAGTGCAGTTCTAAATATCTTGTTTGTTGTTTGCTTCCAGTGAATCCACACATTTTAGCATTTTCAGGCAGTCATGACAAATAAAGGTGTGATGTTTAGATGCATGTGGTTGATTTGTTTGTTTGGAACGCTAAGCAGAGCAAACAGAAATAATGCCTCCAGCTGAGACAAGCCTGAAAAAATAGAGGATCACAGGATCTTTGGAAATATTGAATAGAAGCCATGTAATGACTCACTGTGCTTTTATTCCCCAAAAATGCCTGTCTGTAAATATGGGTAAATGATATACTCAGAAGTTCAGCAGCTAGCTACAGTATGCAGCCCTGTGGCACTCTGTGGCTTTTATCTGAAACAAGAGGGGATCTGGGATTTGCATAAACATTCCTTCTGGAATATTCTATTACCCACAAGGAATTTTTACCATTCTGGAATTTGTGACACATTTCAGGTGTTTCTGCAGCACAAGTACAAATCAGCACAAACCAGCTCTAATACCCTACTAAAAAAATCATGAATGCTGGAATGCTGGTCGCCCAGCATGACCATGTTGGGTGACCAGCTAAACCAGCACCAGACCAGAATAAACCAGCTGAGACCAGCATAGACCTGATTAGAATTCATGGTGGTCTAAGCTGGTATCAGCTGGTTTATGCTGGTATGGTGCTGGTTTAGCTGGTCACCCAACATGGTCATGCTGGGCAACCAGCATACCAGCATTCAAAACACAACATTTGTTGGTTTTTCTCATGAATTTGCTTGATGTTAAAAAGTAAAAAAAACTTTGTTCTGAATGTACCTTTTTTAAAATAGCAGCACTATGTACATCCTTAAAAGAAGATGGTTCTTCCAGGGGTCTTTAGTAAATTTAGCAAATTTCAGTTGTAGTGGTCTAGATGCTATCTCCAGGCTGGTTTTGAAATTACAAATGAAGAAAAATGAAACAAGCTTGTCAAATCATGAAACATAGTCTGCTTATAGACAATTGGAAGTACTCAAAAACAACAAATGATGGACTGATATCTATTAAATTACTGTACATATCATTCCCATGCACCCTCACTTTCAGCCACTCAGGCATATAAGCTATGTCAATAAAGTGTGTCAGTCTATTTAGCCTGAGGGTTACAACAGCTTTCAATAGAAATCATCCCACTTCTGATAGTTAAAGCTGCACTTTTTTGGTTAAAATTGAAATTTAAAATGCGTTACTGAATCAGGAGGAAAAAAACACAGTTTGCTTGCACTGCCACTAGTCTCTCTGTAAAGCCTGAAATGATCATTTAAAAGTCAGAGGTGTCAGGTCGGGTTATGCGGGAGTTTCTTGGACCACATCATACACCTTTAGATTTTTAGATCTCAAAGGCAACATCAACATTATACTGATGAAGATATGATGACAATAGATAATTCACTTACATCCTCGGAAGACATGTCGTTCACAAAATTGTGGAGTTCTCTTTTGAATACTCTTTCAGTGCGCTCACAATCAACAGATTCATCTACTCAGAGAATGAATCTGAAGCACAGCACACTTTACAAAAGGTTCTTCAGTATGTTACACATTTCCACCAGAGGTCTTGCATTGTGTAACATTAAACCCCATTCATTTCTACACTCACACTTATCCCTGCATATAACACAGGGATGTAGGGCTGTACCATGATGCCACATCTCTGTGTCCTCCTCATCTAGTTATTGCTCACTTGCAAAATGTGTAAAAGATTCATTCACATTGGTTGTTCTTTTCTCAGCTGTAGTTTATCATCTACTTGATATCTTGATGTCCTATTACTTACTTCTATATATACGTACTATAATTAAATTATTTCTGGAAGACATTATTTAATTAAATCTAACTGTTTTATTTTAGAGCATTTCAAGTATTATTTATTCTTTAGGCTGCCTTATTAGGCCAGAAACATACTACAAGGATGCAAGGACATGAATGCAGATGCTTTGAGCTATGCAGACATGGATTTGAGTGCTGTTGCTTTCACACATTTTTCACACAATTCATAACGCAATGCAAACGCAAGTTGCATTCTGAGCTTTACAGCAATGGATGCTATAGTTACAGCCAAGCCTGGCCAAACTGACTCTACTGCTAGTGTGCTTTCTCCTGGTCAAATGCCATAGTGGATGAGCAACAATGTGCAAAAATGGCTCACTTACATAAACATGTATAATACACAATTTTTTTTTTTTTATTCCAATATAACAGGTAAAGCAGTTCTCTCTTCTCTACTGTCGATGTTTAGCTGTTGTGGCTGTTGGAACAACAGTAGGCTCCATTCTGATTTGTCCTCTATTGCCCCCTTGAGTACTGAGTGCATTAACCACCACAATAACGTAAGAATGCATGGTGAGTTTATACAAAGGGACTGTGCGTTTGCAATGTGTTGACCAGGCATTGTCTTTTGCATTCATGTACTTACGTTGAGTATGTTTCTTAACTTTAGCTGTACAACTGCTGAAAAAGTAAGTTCTATAATGGTAGTTTCAGTAGGCGGACGCAAGAAGAAGATGGGAAAAGGCAGGTAGGGAAATTGTAGACTTAAATATTGTAAAAACTAACCAGCTCATGCTAATAGCAAGTAATGAGCATTCAGAGTATTGAGGCTGTCTCTCTTATTAGGTGAGCTGTTAAATAATGCCAGCTCTGAAACTATTCAGCCATAAATGATTATTGAACACTTTGATGAATAAACATTCCAAAATAGATTAAACAAACAAATAAAAAAATGCCAGTTATAATGGGCCAGTTATTGAGGCGTAGTCGTTAATCACAGGGTCCAGTCAGCTCTTTTGCATTTGCTCTGGCATAGTTTTTAGTCTGTTTGTACAACGTTATTCATAAGATTGTATATTTAGCTTTGAGAGAATGTTTTAATGAGTCCTCAATAGCCTGTGATGTGGAGTAGAGAGTGCATTAATGAGGCTGCAGTACAACAGTGGGTATTGGAACAGGCTGCTGAATAGTTTTAGAAAACGAATAGTCACATCTTAATAACACTACACTGTCATGTATGATGCATGTACTATGACCATGCTAATACCATTTTCTTCTATGTTCAGTAGATGCTGCAACAATAGTATCCAATCTGTTTATTGCCTTCCTAGAGGAAGTAGAATTTTTGTGTATATGGTAAACAGGGCTACATGCCACTTTTCTAATCGAAGTGAGTTGTCCCCTATATTTAATAAGAAAAGACTTCTGTGTATGAAACAGCAGAATTGATCCATGTTCCGTCCCAATTCACATCCCACTCTCAGCTAGATGATCCTAGAAATGTAGTGGCTAAATTGACGGAACATTACAGAAGCAGAGTTTAAAAGGCAGGACAGTCCATTTTCCCTCCACAGAAGCTTCATTTCTCCTTGCATACTTTCTTCCATATACAAAAGAATATTCATGAGAAATTAGCCTAAATGCTGCACTGCATTTCCGCAAATATTACTCTGGTTCACGTGTCAAAATAAGTCTTTCACTTTCACTAGCACTCACTCACTCACTCGCACATACATGCACACACGCACACAATGCACAGACGGAAAATCACTCCGTACATGCAGCCATTAACTAAAACGGACTAAAATTCATGTCTGCAGTCCATATTCTCTTTCCATCAAAGACTTCTCTCGGAACTGCTGGTGACAGTTTTCATCCATTTGAGAGTAGTTTAGTTCCTTTTAGAACCACATTCACTTCAGCCAATGCAAATTCTTATGTCTTTCCCTGCAATTTAGTCTTATTTCGAGCACTCGTGTTGAATACTAACTGCATTTACTCTCCTTATTGCTGACTTCACCTGGAACTGCTGCTGGCAGTTTACAACCTTTTGTGCATAAGAATGGTTTCACCCCTTTTAGAGCACCACCTATCACCTTAGCCTGTGCAAAATTCTTGACTCTTTGTCTTTGCCTGCAATTTAAGCTTATTTCAAGCACTTTCACTGAATACTAACTCTGCACTTTACATTCAAAAGGGTGGTTGAAGCAGGTAAGTGTAGCACATGTCTGCATTTTGCTTATTGTACTTGGACCTTTTAACATCTTACACTTGCTTTTGCTTCCACCATGACTCGAAAATGCCACATGTAACAGTCTTGCTGTTTCTGCGCTGTACTTCATGAGCCCCTAATACATATAGATAAAGTTAGAGGCCAAAGTGTTTTAAAAGGAGTATTTTAATAAAATATTCATGTGACTAACAGCAAGTGACAGCAGTGTCAGTCAACACATTAGCAGCTTCGGTCAGTGAATCCTGTTAATACCTCAGCACAAACATGAAGCACAGGTAGGACTTGTGTGTGTTTCATATACAGATTTTTTTTCTGAATGGCTCTGATAATTAAGCCTAAAGGAATGGCTTGATCATGTATTTTTTCAAAATTATATCTTGTATATTTTCTTGGAAAACAAATCCACATTAGACAAATTAAAGGGTCCTACATTTTTCTTGTATTCTATTTTTTTCCTTTAGGGGGTCCACTTATAACATTTATATGTTTATTGATATTTATAACACGTGTGGTTTTATGTACCAAAAACATCCTAATTCATTATAATTCATTTTTATATGACCATTTTCAACCTCTTATTATTCCTTAGAATTGAACTGTTGTATTAAACTGTTTTTGTCACTGTGCCTTTAAGACCTAGAACTGGGCTGAATAGGTGGATATATGTGAATTAGTTAACTCTATTGACGTCACAGAAACAATACATTTAAAACAGGCTGTTTTTGCACCACAGTTTCCATATATTGACTGTATGGACTGGATAGTATGTTTTGAAACTCTAATTTAATATAAGCCCCTTTATTTCCAAAAATTTTGGTTTTCCAAAATATGGGCCCTATAAAGCCTTTTTTACAATATTTCAGTAAAAGTGCATATTGGGATTCATGTTCACACTGCCATTACACATCCTTATCTTTATAAAGTCATGGGTACATTCACAAGCACAGGGAATGGAGTTGCTGCCATGTTGAAATTGATTTCCACTGGAGAGTAGCTTCAACAAGCTAATAAAGCAGGTTGATAAAGCTTCTTTTATATTCTCTGTGGTGTGGAATCACCCAACAGGCTGCAGTGATGGATATCTGAACAGGTTAATCAACTGGTTAAACCGCATTGTATAAAAATAACATAGAGGCAATGCAAATGCAGACAAGATGCATATTGTTTGCTGTGACTTACTCAGATTTGATCATGGATGTTTCATCATCCCCGTGTCTGAATGCCAAATTCATTTGAGTCATGCGTCTAAACATGGCTCCACCTTATTCTCTCCCAGTGATAACAGCACTGTATGATTTGTTTCCGGTGAGTTGTCAGTGACCTCAGCTCCAAATTTTCTCTCTCCTTATGTTCAATATAACAGAGGGACCCTGCTGTGAATCTCCTTTATGGTGGCCTTGACAGACGTGAATATTTCAATAAAGATGCTGATTATTATTCCTATTACTTTTATCGCCACTGTCTTCTTATCATCTTACCCACAGTAACTTCACAGTCATCCTCTCGTCTTCTTGCCCAAGGCTCTTCTCCACATTGACAAAAGAGCACAGATTTGGACGAGAAGAAGACCCTTGGTCAGGGATAGCCTCGGAGCAAAATATGCAGATTTTCCTGAATTGTATTTAAGGCCTTTCTGAAATAGTGTTAGAACATACTTGAGATGAAACATATGAAGTATTGATAACTGCTGATGTGAACTACTCAGATCTAGTAATTTACTCAGATTGTTTGTTGAGTGATAATTTATTCTTAGATTTTAGATTTTGCCTGCATTTTCAGTCTTCATCTACAGTTTCACCGTCAATGTGACATTGCTCCAGTGGTTTCACAGAACTATAAATGGTTATGCTGTGCAATTAGCTGTGGGAATTTATAGGCTAAACCTAATTAAGGACAGCAATGCTGCATCACATTCCCATTTGACTGATGAATTAGTCCTTAGTGCACAGCAGTGGGAATGGAAGTCGCTGAGAGAATGCTTGACACATCATTAAAGTAGCTGTGTTCATCTTTAGCACCTCAGTTTCAGCTGCCAACCCAGCCAGCACTCCATACGCATTTGATTTCACTCCATTTCTCAGATCACAAAATCACTCTTCATTGCTTTGATACACATTTTTGATTTTTTTCATTTTCATTTTTTATTTTCACATGATTTAAATGCACAGAGGTAAAGCTTGCCTCTATTTCCTGACATCACTGCCAGTCAGAGAGTTGAAGGTTATCTCACAATGCATATGAAACATGTCACTGCGTCTCTTTATGCACTGGTAACGTGCAATGTCATAATGTTGATTTTAACAGTGAGGGGTGGATACCACCTGTTTCTCCATATCTTTTCAAGGCAACTGACCTGAATTCCCCATAACCTGCTGCCGGTGTTTGTATATATCACAGTAATGAATTCAGTCAGTCTTAACAGTTCTGTAACATATTGCTTTACTTAATGTAATATAATATCATATCATAGATCACATCATGCTCTGAGCATCTGAAATATTAGCTGTACATTTCAAAGCAAATGCTTAGAGGAAGTTCAAAGGACATGTATAGTACAGGTTACAGTTGACTTTCTGTCAGAGACTGGACAGTCCAGAGAAAATCCATTTGGTATTTTATGGATCTACTCAAGAATGGATGGAAGAATGGATGCTAAATGTGTAGAAATGTGCCATATATAAGTTTGTTCCCTGTAGAGGATGCATTAACTTCACTGAAAATTAACAAAACTTGTTATTGGATTGGTGATGTTTAAACTTTTGTATATGACAGTTCATGTAATTTTCATACTTTTATTTACAATTAAATTAGCATTTTTCTATTGTTTTGTAAAAAATCAAGAGCTCCATGTGACCAAAAGAACAAATTTACTATGATAAATATGCTTTTTTGGTCATATGGTTTGATTGATTAGACCAAAAATGAATAAATAAAATAAAATAGAATTTGTGCTCAATTAAATGAAATTATTTAACATTTCAAATATGGATGTTAATTTGTAAAATACCATTTGTATTTGAAGCTAAAGCTGAAGCTGCTGTAGAGCAGCTTTGTGTCTGTGTAATAGAAAAAGTCTACACTGTACATCATGTGCTCTTATTGTATAATGCATTATATAATCTATAATAACCACCTTTAACCCACTTCAGCTTCTGAAATGAACAATCCTTCATCTTCTCAAATACAACATGACCTTGAAAAGACGTGGCCTATAAGACATTTTAGTTTAAGTGCAATGTACTATAGACTGCAGTGTACTGCATAATTTGATTTTGCAGGTGTGGAATTCAAAGGCATTATTGTGAGATTTGAGCTGCTGATTTGGAAGCAACAATGATCCAACTGCCCCTCACTCTATATCTTTTTATGCAGCAGCATCAAGTTCTATGGCCAGAGGTGCGAAGCCCCTGTGATTTGACATGGACTGAAGGGTTTCAGAGGTATACAACTTACCCAACAAGGAAGATATGAATAAACTCAATAGAATCTCAAAGAAGGGTAGTTTTTGTCAAAGCTCAAAGTGGTCAGATAAATAGCAGGATTAAATGCCAACAGCAGTGTTGTCTGTGCCTTTCCCTGATAACTTGTAAATAATAACTTGATCATGAGTCAGAGAGACGATTATGTTGTATCATTTAAATGTGCACTGTCATAATATTTCACAGGAAGATTTGTCCCAGAAAAACTCCATAAACAGAACACTGTCTACTGAACAAAGGTATTTCATATAAAAAAAAATGAGAAAGAAATTAGAAAGAGATTGTTTTCAAGCTCTATTGCTATGATGCCATTAAGTGTACTATTAAGCAAGCATTATCACTCAACTAGCCTTGATAAAGAATGTATATATCGTAATGAATGTGTCATTATAATTCCCAGCAATTTCTAGCTATTGCACTCAGAGGTTAATAAAGAGTATTAAGAAAATACTTAATATAATGTTGTGTGTAATAAGTAATGCACAGCAGGGTTTAATTTATCTTCTAGCATCAGCCTGATAGATGCTGCAAAGATGGACCAGGTGTTGGAACATCTGTTAGGCATATTGTTCAGCGAGATTTCCCTTGAGGGGAACTTTTAAAAGGTGAAATACATGAGAGATGATTAATTCTATAATTATTCATTTTCATCATTCTTACTTCCAAAGTTATTGCAAATTCCAAAACACCGTCTGGAGTTCTGGAAAGGAATATAAGAAATGTCAATATTAACATTTGATATGTATTTTTTATTCTGGTGTGATATTTCATCCTTCTGCAGAATCTGCTCTAAAGTACTGCAATAGAGCCCACTTTCTGTTTATCATAGCATATACAGGACAGAACAGGACTTAGAGAAACTTGATATGTTCCATGAAGTCCAGAGCCATAGTAATAAAAGGCACATCCAGGGCCGGCTTAAAAGCAAACCACATCCCTCATGACAATTTGAGTGATTCCACTCAGATAACCCGGCGCTTATTTTAAAAGCTCCTTTCTAAAACTGAGTTAATGTGAAGTGGTTTAATATTCTCAAGAACAATCCTATTGATTCCACCTGGCTAGCCAGTCGTGCACAGACAGACCACCATACCGTAACTACACAGCTCAACACTGACCTTGAGCTGAGCAAAACTGGTCAATAAGAACTGACTGTGACTCACTAGACATTTTTCCTCATTCACACAAAACTATAAACTAAAGACTTTGTCTTCTTCATCAATAGATTTACCCTGTAGCAAAAAACAAACGAACAAAAAGACTGGATGTGTGGATTTATGTATGTGAATATAAACAATATAGAGATGTGCGCTATTCCTGACCACAAAGCAGGTTCAAAAAGACCAGCAAAAAAAAAAAAAAAAAAACACTGAAATGCTGAAATGGTAAAGCTCAAGACAGTGACTACAGGCAAATCACCAAGGCACAGCAGAGGAATAATCTCAATAAATCAGCAAAGATATCACTTATTAAGCATTTCTGGTGTTTATGATGCTGTCTCTGTGTCTGTGCATTGCCCTTGGTCTTTCATTCTGTTCATCAGTTATCTACGTGCCTGAATTGCCTGAATTCATTGTCAGTGGATGGTTAAGTTTCTTTGTAGTGTATATCCAGAGCCACTTCTTCACTATCCTGTTCCTTCCACTCAGAAATACTGCTTTTGGAAAAAAGAAATACTGCAAAAAGGCTGATTATTATTCTTTCCCACAGACACATAAAAAAAGTAGATTATTTTCATAATAACTTTCTGGGATTAGTTCTGCCTGACTAAAAAAATATTCTCTTTGATAATTTAACATCCTAGATATAGGCCTTTATATTTTAATGAAAAATGTTATTAAAGTACATGTGTATAGATTTGTGTGAAAATGTAATAAATAATAAAAATTTGCACAAGCCTCTTACTGTAATTACAGCCCACATTAACCCTTGTGTGGGGTTTGGGGATGTGGGACCCATTTTCAATGTTTACCAAAATAAAAAATGATCAGATCTATTATTATTTCATCCTCAGATTCCTTGGCCTTTGCTCATTTTCTGTGAAGAACATATAAAACAACACATTTTCAATGACTTCACACCGTACACCCCCTACACATTTATATTACACATGTGGTGTTGGGGTGAACCCGCAGGGAATAAAAATGTGGAGGTGCTGTCTCCCTACACTCTGTTCTCCTCCTACATGGCCTGCTATTAGTGTGTGTGTCTGTGTTGTATATGTGTGTATGGACAGGCTGCTGACTGGCTACAGCTGCTAAAGGAGAACCTGACGCTGGCCACTTGTGATATTTTAAGCATCTGTATATATATATACTATATATATATATATATATATATATATATATATATATTGTTACGGCTGTAATGATTCAGTGTATATATATATGTATGTATATATATATATATATATATATATGTATGTATATATACACATTCTGCTTCTTTTTAAATGTTTACAGACACTGCAATGTTAGAGTTGATGCATAGAACTAGGTTTGGATTCAAGTGGGCATGAGTATTATGGTTAGGAATGAGGTATTTTGTTTTGTGAATGTTCATTTCTATACACCTTTCACTCTGCACATACATCTTGACTTCTGTTCATTGTACCAACTTTACTAGCAACAACTTTTGTTGAATTTATGAAAAATAACAAATGGATAATGCATGAAAAAATTGATAAAACAAATAAAACAAATAAATAAATCAACATCAGTTAGAGATGAACAATGGTTGTTTTTTAAAAAACAGAAACCCTTTATAATTCATATTTTATTGTGGCAATGAATAAGGCCAATACATATTTTTCAACATGTATTCAGTTTATATGTAATTCTCTATGCACTATACAAGCAATTGAAATTGTTTGTTTCTGCCTTTTTCAATAGGTTTCAATGTTTTGTTGCATGAAAGTGAAAATCATTCAGTCACTTCAGAGATTTGTTACATTTTCTGACAAATAAACTTGATTCTTTCCACACTGAACCTGAGCTCTCTTTTATTTGAATGGGCACTGACTGATTTTTTCAAAGTCAAAAACCGGATGTTCTCTCATACCAGCTGTCTTCTTATGATTCACAAATGGCTGTTTACGTGTTTGTTAGTACAGCCAAGGGCTCAATGGGGGTTCCTTCAGTATTTGCAGAACTGGCTACATGTGAACTTATTGTGTTTGTTGTGTATGGTGAAACCTCAGGGATTAAACAGATTCTGTTTACTTTGCCTGACTGTAGATGTGAAGGGAGAATTACACATTAGTTTGCCTGATAGCAGAACGCTTCACAAGCTGCATAATGCATTTTTGAAGGTCCAATGAAATACATAATTCAAACCGACTAATCTACAAGGTAACTCTTTTCATCTGTTTGTGCTTTATTTGCAGAGTTTGAATTCGCCCTGCATGCTTATTTGTAGTCTGCAGATAAAATGAAATCCTCCGCTAACATAGCCGCTGGAATATCCTCAGAACATTCAGAAAAACATTCGGCTGGCAGTTTTGTTTTTCAGGTCCTGGGTGAATCAGGAACCAACATCATTGTTTAGTTATATTTTTATAGCAACAAGGTCACATGTTATGCCTCATGGAAGACTTACTGTTAGGAATTTTGTTGGGTAAAAAGGTTGGCTGATAATGATTTATTTTTTTATTTATTTATTAAAAAAATCAGAATGTGTTTTATAACAAACTTATCAAGTCTGGATTAATATAGCACTGTGAGACTATGACAATTGTCAGCTCTCAGCATTTTGAGAGAGT
Source organism: Colossoma macropomum (assembly GCF_904425465.1). NCBI lineage: Eukaryota > Metazoa > Chordata > Actinopteri > Characiformes > Serrasalmidae > Colossoma > Colossoma macropomum. The sequence continues at coordinate 21,630,122 of NW_023494785.1, forward strand.
GATAACTAGTTTCAGCTGTGATTTCAGCTGTGTTTGTGCACAAATGTTGTATAAATAAGAAAAAACACCCATTGCTCATTGCTTATATAGAATAATTTCCTCCTTTTTCATCCAGTCAAACACTAATTCTAGTTGTTTTTTACTCTTATAAAGCCAGACTTAGGATTGCTATCTTTCCAGGTAGCATTTTCCTGGATGATCCTGGATTTTAGTTGTCTGTCCAGGAAAACATGAACTATATCAGGACACAACAAGTCCCAGAATCCAAGCATTTCATATTTTAGCATTTCTCATCAGTCTCAGCATTTGTATACAAAGCATGGATTTGATTGACAGTTGTTTGGGTGTCTAATCTTGTCCACAAAGAGCTGGTGTGGCTGCAGGATTTTACTCAAAATGAGCTGAAGCAAACCTGATTTCACTTGTTTAATCAGTTGGTTTCAGTCTTCAAACTGCTCATCAGGTGATCTCCTGCTCTTTTGGAATGAAAACCTGCAGCCAGACTGGCCCTTTGTGGAGGAGAATAGATATTCCTGCTCTAGTCCATGTTATTATCTGTAGTAATTAATAACAGGCAAACCAAGATAGCAAATTAAACACAATTATTATTATCTGCTAGATGATGTCAGCCATGGTCATTATACATGCTTAAATTTTTTTCTATCTACTTCCCGTCTACTATTTTCTTTCTATCTAATTTCTTACATGTGTATTTGTTCACCTGTGAGAGACCAGGCTAGCAGTACACCCTTAAGTCATTTATTTACTTCCTATTTCTCTCTCTCTCTCTCTCTCTCTCTCTCTCTCTCTCTCTCTCTCTCTCTCTCTCTGTCTCTCTCTCTCTCTCTCTCCCTCTCTCCCCCTCTCTCTCTCTGTCTCTCTCTCTCTCCCTGTGGCTTGGGGCTTATCAGAAGGCTACAGCTGTGGGTTGATTGTCCACAGAGACCGTCAGGGCACCAGGCAAGTTGGCAATGGATGCCAGCTTTTCATTTCCCTAATTTTATTTTGTTATTTATTCCTCTTCTCCTCCAGCAATTCTGTTTCTCTGCTTTCACTTTCACTCAAACTTTCTCTCTGTGGGAGCTATATTGTAATTTTTGTTGATATTGCGAAGAATCAATAAAAAGTCAAACATCATCCAGTCTCCACCTCCTCACGTTCCCCTCATGAGCTGCTGTCATGGAAGTCATGAAAAACACATCAGACTGCATAGAGACTAAGGATTAGAGAAGCTGTATTCCTTGCTAATACACCCTTTATCACAGTTCTTGTAATATGAATATTAGTGTATCAACTGAGAGCACAGAAAGTCTGTATTTCTGTTACTCTTACAGTGAGACCACACTGAAAATGCTTCTCTAATTGTATGTTTTGCGTGTGTCATTCACTGGGTTTCCTTGAAAAGATCATAAACTCATTGGGGCTTACATGGTTAGGCATATGAATAATTACTATTTATTGTAGTATTATTTTTGGATGAAAAAAATAATTTGTTCATTCATAATTAACATAATTATTGTTTTTTTTCTTTGATGTATGGTACAAGTGAGATCACATTAATTTAATTCAAAATGCTGCTTTATAGCACTTCTGACTGTCACTGGCACCTGGCCTCCCTTTCATCAGGCACATATTCTTTGTTTTTGGCAAATGACAAGCTCAAAGAAAAACTGCATTCTGTGATAAAGCTTGGGATGGATATTTGAGAATATATCTCAATATATGCAATACACTCTCTCAGTTGTAGAGGATTCATTGGAACCTACATGAGCTAACAGACATGAAATGTTGAGGAAAAAAATGGTTAAAGGGCAATTCCATTTATTTTTATGTTGTTTATTTAATTTATTGCATAATTAAATTGTTAAGACATCAACTAAGTTCTTCAGAGTGGTTTGATGTGAAATATGTTCTAGATAAACTTACCAAGCCAGAAATGTTCACAGTGGGGGTGATAGGAACCAGACATGTGAAGAATTTAATGTTTATAAAAACAGCTACACAGTAAGTTACATGAAATGCTTATGAATATGCTGCGTTTACAATACTTTTGAGATAATCTTTTGGGCTAAATTGTATTTTTCCATTTATGGTGGAGGGATACATGCAGGTTGTTGTCTAGCAAATTAGTCTCCAAAGAAAACTTAATTTTGTAGATTTACCACTAATAGTTTTGGATAGTAAATAAAATGGCTATATTTGTGTTGTAGACATCACAACCCCTTGTTCATTTCACCATCACAGTAAAGAAAAATCAAAGTCAGTAAGTTTCTCTATCGTACATCATTTCCAAACCTTTCCAAATTCAAGGGAAAGTCTCAACGACTGAATGCAGAACTTCAGTGGAATCAGTGGAATTCCCCTTTAAAGTTATAGCCAGGAGGGTTTAGGGATTGTAACTTTTCCTATGACTTAATTTGTATGAAATCTAATGAAATCACTCTTGCTTGTTATCATTTCTGTGAGCTCATTGTGAAATTGGGTTGTCATTCCAATTACTTCTTTCAGTCATTGGTAATGCATGGAATAATTTTACCCATTCAATTTCCAAGCTTATTACATCCTAAGGGTTGTAATTCAGTAAGTATGGAGAAAACAATACATAGAGACTGAGTTATTCTTAAGTTATAGAAGTGAAAAATAGAAGCTTGGAAAGCTGGGTCTGCATGCACTTCCTATGGTACTGTTTAGGCCTAGATATTCATGTAAATCACTCTGAACAACTTATTGACATTTCAATTGGACAGTAAAACTGCAAATATGTACAACCACATTTCCAAACAGGTTGGGGCACTGTGCAAAATGTAAGTAAAAACAAAATGCAATGATTTGCAAATGATTTAAACCCTATATTTAATTGAAAATAGCACAAAGACAACACATCAAATGTTGAAACTGAGAAATTGTATTGTTTTTGAAAAATATATGCCCATTTTGAATTTCATGCCAACAACACATTTCAAAAAAGGTAGAACATGGGCAACAAAAGGCTGGTAAATTTGTGTAATACTAAAAACACCTTTTGATTGGCAACAGGTCAGTAAAATGATTGGGTATAAAAAAGCATCCCAGAGAGGCTGAGTCTCTCCGAAGTAAAGATGAGGAGGGCTTGATCACTCTGTGAAAGACCGCATGATCTAATAGTGCAACAATTCAAGAATACTGTTTCTCAACATAAAATAGCAAAGAACTTTTGCTTTTCATCATTACATAATATCATTATCAGTACATAATATCATTAAAAGATTCAGAGAATCTGGAGAAATCTCTGTATGTAAGGGACAAGGTCAAAAACCAGTATTTGCAGTCCATGATCTTTGGGCCCTCAGATGGCACTGCATTAAAAACAGACATAATTCTGTAGTGGAAATCACTGCATGGGCTCAGGAACACTTCGGAAACACTTCTGCATCCATCCAGAAACACTTCTGCATCCACACATGCAGGTTAAAACTCTAAAATGCAAAGAAGAAACCATATATGAAAAGGATCCAGGAATGCTGCCACCTTCTCTGGGCCTGAGCTCATTTAAAATGGACTGAGGTGAAGTGGAAAAGTGTCCTGTGGTCCAACAAATCAACATTTGAAATTCTTTTTGGCAATCATGGATACTGTGTCCTCTGGGCTAAAGACCACTCAGCTTGTTATCAGTGCACAGTTTAAAAGTGAGTATTCATGATGGTATAGGGGTGCATTAGGGCACTTGGCATGAGTGACGTGCACATCAGTGGAGGCACCATTAATGCTGAATGATATAAATGTTTTGGCAACATATGCTGCCATCCAGATAATGTCTTTGTACTATTTTCCTTTAGAAATATGGTTTACATGATTTGCATATCATTGCATTCTATTTTTATTTACATTCTGCACAGCGTCCCAATTTTTTTTTAAATGGGTTGTATAATGTAAGCTAATATTGTCTGTTGATCATTTTTACTGCCATACATCTTGGTTGTTAAAAGAATGGAATTGCATAATTTTATGTCAGATCACTTGGAGTAGGACAGTTTCATCACTACACATCCTGAATTTTGGAGCCACTGCATTAGAAGGTACAAAGTGTTATTAAAAGTGACTGTTTAAAATTGGATCATTAAACAGCATTTGGCAGATAATTATTTAAAACTTATTGCTAACATTAAATGCTTTCCAATTTAAGGCTTCAAATTTAAGGAAATGTTAAGGCTTCATGTGCCTGTGCAAGGTTCTCCTATAAACTTCCATTGTTGCTTTGTGAGGATATTTGGTGTAGGGTGTTAAACTCAGATCAGACCTGGCAGGCGACTGCAGTTGTGTGTTAAAGCCTGAATAGCATTCTTTTAAGACCAAAAAGCAAGTATTTGAGACTAGTAAGTCACTATTACTCATCCAGGCTGAATCAATAAGCACAGAGCAGTGAACTGAGTCCACATGGGCGGCTCGGGTTTTCTTTTCCAAATTGGATCAGATTCCTCAAGAGACTTCTGCTTGTTCCCAACCCGTCTAACATCTAACTTTGGCCAGAAGGGCTTTTTTGTTACTCACTGTGACCAGGGTACTTTTCTGCTTCATTGCCTTGAAAGTATTGTTCAGTTCATGCTGATCCTTTTAAGGGACTTTTTAAGTGTAATCGTTTTCTTCCTTAAAATGTGACTTATGGGCATAACAAGCAGAAACACCATAAATCAAGTATAAGAAAATACTACTTGCTTTCACTGGTTCGTTATGTCTAAGAATTCTCAATTAACAAGATTAAAGTAGGGGTGGGCAATATGACTATTTTAGTCATTCTTGTGATAAACTGCATTGCATTACTTCAAAACATATTTTTCTAAGTATATCATGGATATCATGACTGACCTATTGCATTTTACATTACAATCAGAACATAACTAATCTTTTTAATGAGATTCAATGTAGTGTAGTATGTGGAATGCTGTAAAAAAATCACTTGTAGTTTTTATAGTATTATTTCTTTTCCTTCTGTTCTTTTTTGGCCTGTTCTAACTCATGAAAGAGATTGTTGCCATATTGCCCACCCTCAGATTAAAGGCATTGTGGGGTGGGTGCACTGATGCTTTTACTCTTTTACATGTTGACAGCACTTTTTCATTGCTCTAGTATCTTATGTATTCTTCATAGCAACCCTTCATCTAAGTATAGTGGTCTCAAACTCAAAGGATGCAATCCATTACTGCACAGATGGAAGGTGGGGGGTTATTCCAGCATAATGTGCAGCAGTAATCTCTCTCTTTCCCAGGCTGTTGTGGGTGAGGCTGCACACAAGCCCTTACAGCACAGCTAGAGATGGACCCTCATTACCCCAGCCTTGTTTACTCCTGCTTCCCCTCCAGTCTCTGGCCATGCTTTCCACTCTGATGTAAGCAATGTTTAACAAGTGCTGTCGCCTTATCACGCTCCAACACAGGTACCTCTCAGAAACTCCGGGCTGCACTAAATCAAGCATGTCATTCCCTCCCTCTGGGACCATGTATTCAAAACAATACTCTGATGAAATATTCAAAGAGAATGAGAAACAGCAAGAGAAAGACAACACGTAACTGATGAGATCATGCGACAGAATCTTAGAATAGCAATGGATGAAATGGAAACAGTATTCACATCTGGAAACTTCATACTGATTTCTATGTGGACATAATGGGCCAGGAAGTGATCTCCTAAGATCCTGCCATGATGAATACAGCCAAAAGGCAGCAGCTACAGGACACGCTTTGTAATGAAAAATTAAGCCAAACCATGAACAGGCATGCATGCAGGCACACTAAAACATTGTAGAGAGGTCACCAGAAGGGCAATCCAATCCGTTATTGCTTTAGGGACCAGGTAGCATCTTTACACATTCCCCCCTGTGGTGTACACGCTGATGTCTACACAAGAAAGTCTTTAACTTATTGAAGGTTGTGATGCAACTTGGTTGGTTGGTTGGTTGTTTGAAGTAACCATCAAATGTGTAAAAAAAGCAGCAATAACACTGCCAGCATTGAGGATTCACAGCACTGCTTCATTCTCTGTTATTAGTATGCAGTGCAGAAGTTCCTGAAGAAGCACAAGCATGAATTCAGACTGATATTAAAATCATTAAAAGCTTATATGTTGAAAATGCTTGTTTAGTCAATGAGTGTGGTCTGATATATATTCATTTGCTTATTCAAAATAGTTTATGACAACAATCCATGAATTTTCAGCTTTGTTAGATCCTTTTCATTTAACACAGGTGTGATGACAGCATTTAAAGAACCTTTAACTTAACAAAAAGAGTAAACTACAAGTCATAATCAAGCTCTTTTCCCTCTAGCTTTCCAGGATAAAATAAAGAGAAAAACTAAATTATTAATTACTAAAAATTTTCTGAAAATAAATGACTTGATATTGCTTGTAAGCTCATACCTTTATTAGTCTTCAGTTCTTTTGGTAGGGTACCAACACTCAACCCTTGATAAACAGTAGATATTAGATGTGTGACATATGCTAGCATGCTAGCTGCCGCTGCAGAGGTAGTTTTACACATTCAAATGGACATTTTCTGCATTCAATTGTGACATTTTTTAAATTGGATTTGACAAATATTTAAATGTTGAATTATATTCACAGCATAATATTGACAGACAATGCTTCACTATGTTTCAATGTATTGTAGTGTCCTGCCACCAGCTCATTCGGCCGTGAACGTGCCAGACATAATGTAAAAGAGAATTAACACATGTAAACAGTTGTTTTTGTGGCCTATACGATGAGCATATATGCTTATTGGGCTATTGTGTGCTGGATTATGGGGTAGTTGTGAAGTGTTAGTGTCTATACTGTCCTGCAGAGGTGTGTGGTTATTGATTACCTGCCTGCTATCCCAACCATTCAGTAGTGCTGGGCGGCAGAGTTTCTCCACTGCGTGTTCGACAAAAGATCCTTCCCTTAAAAGCGCTCCTTCTTTGCCCATTCGTCGCAGTATTCTCATGTCAACATATTTCTTTAACAGAGACTTTTAAAGATTTATTTTCTCTTTTTGTGTTATATCCTTCATCTCAGTACTTTAGCCACCATCCTGTAGTACAGTGATTAAGATCTATAATGTGGGGACTACAAAACACCTCTACTATGAGCTTAAGAGTAGTGTTAGAAAAATAGATATGAAACAATGAGGCAGCCTTGAGTTGTGTGTGTGTGTGTGGTGTACACTGAGTCAGTTCCTCTATTCGTTTTGCATTCATCGTCTCACTGCTTGTCATACACAGGCAGCAGTGGCAAAGCAGCAGCATTACAGAGCATCTATTATTCATCAGGCAAAGGCTAATAGCTCAGCTGGAGTTGCTGACACAAAGGTTTTATTCCCAACCTTCTGATTCTGAGTTCAACTTTAAGGCACAGACAGAGCAGGTGTACGCAAACACACACACACACACACACACACACACACACACACACACACACACACAGAGTTACGACACAACATGAATTATGTTGTTCTCTCCAGGTTTTTTGCTTGCGTCCAGTTTCATTCCATGACTTCATGACTCCAGGCTCATCAGTGCATAAGCAGTGTTCTCGACTGTTTGACAAATCTCTGTAACTAAAGAATCTCTAATGTTTGATCATCTGTCTTATTCAGAACATTCTCTTTCCACTCCTGCTGAGATAAAAGCATTGCAGACACACTGTACCAGGCTAAAGGCTGTTTCCATGGCACTTGTCCTTAATCGTTCTTTATCGTTCTTATACTCTCCACCCAGAACCGAAGGTCTGAAAAGTAGGGCATACTCACATACTGCGTACTTCACATATTCTCAAAAAGGCTTAAATTCAATTAAATGTTATTCATGTAGAGCATTTTACTACCTGGAGGGAATTTACTGTGCTCTACATGAAATTAAACAGATTAAAAAGATGAGGCAAGTAAGAGCACCGTTTTTATGAGACAAAACCAAACAGGAAGGATTACATTTAAAAAGAACCTTGAAATAAATAGAATACTAGCCTACTAAGCTAACGCTCTGCTGTAAAACATAGTGGGCAACAGGCTGAAGATATGCAGCAGGCTTCATATGCTTTAGAGGAAGGTGCGTGATAAGGCAGTGCATGAGGCATGAGTAAGACCTCCAACAGTGGAAATTGGCTGTGACTAAGAATGGCCTTCACAGAAATACATAAGTCCTTCTGAAAGGAATTCAAAGCAATTAAAACTTTTTTACCCATGTTTCTACAAATCAAATTTTTACCTCTATCTTCATGCATACGAACAAAGAAAAAAAGTTAGGGTCAGATTTACTAAAGGTTTGTGGGTCTGAAAACACATAAACATTTATCAACTTCATAACACTGGCAAAAGTGCCCAGACTGATCTTCTGCTAACAAGGTCTAAAACGTAGCATGAAGGTTCAGAATGTAAATAAATATCCTAGAGTATGTTTATCGTCACTACTTAGTGCACATGGTGCACTGCTTATTCAATCCATTTCTTTTTTAGCATTTCTCCCCAATTTAGTCACATCCAATTCTATGCGCTAGCTAGGTCTCCTCATCACATGATACCATTAGTTATCAGTGTTTGGGTTAGGGTCAGATGCAGATGGACCTCCCTGATGTTTTTAGATAATAGAAGGCTGACAGAAGATTCTGAAATGGACTTCAAAACTATGAAACTCCATAAAGGGGGCAATTTTTTGGTGGTGGTGATGGTGGTGGGGATGGGGGTTGAGATGTGATTTTAACTTATCTCTGTGATTGTCTCTGAGCTTCAAAACATTGACCTCAGGTTTGAAGCAACAGACAATATGCTTTGGTAGATGAGGGCATTACATCATCTGGGTTAACTGATGTGTCAGTGTGATTTCTTTTTATGCAAATAGATCATTCCTTACATTATTGCTCTGGCTGAATTTTATTATTATTTTATTAGAGAATGTTATTTGTCAGTTTACTACATTCTCAAGTTTGGTTTATGAAAATCCTTATTATTATTATTATTATTATTATTATTATTGTTAGCCCCAACTGACAACATGAAGAAACAAAAACAGTAAAGGATCAGTTACAACTTACAACAAGTTACAACAAGACATCCTCTAAACTCCTAGAGTTATCTTAGACTTTCATCAGGAGATTCTCATAAGGCCACTTTTACATTAAAACATTGCAATAATTAATGTTAATTATGTCCCCATTATTTCCCATAAGCATGTGTCTCCATAAGATTTCAGTGCAACAGTTGTTATTTATTAGACCATCAGAACATTAGAAGAGTTAAGGTGAGCAGTAGCAACAGCTGCTCCATTAGCGCAAGTGTTAAAAATGTTCTTACTGCAATTTCCAAGGGCCACACTTATGTGAGGTCTGTTTTTGACTTCTTGGAAAAAGAGCTTCAAATCAGTCTTTTACTGGTAGTCTGCCATTCTTTCTTTCTATTTTTGACTACTACAGGAACTGATGATTATCTGTAACGTAAAGCAGAAGTAGTATTTCAGTGCTGATCCAGGGAAAAATGCTGCATGAAAAATCAGCATGAACTTTGATTAGAAGCAAGAAAGAGAGAATGAAATAAATGGGAACAAAGAATGTTGATGCAAAGATTTGTTCCTATTAATGTTAAATAACAATAATAATAATAATAATAATAATAATAATATACATTATACTTATATAGCAATTTTCACAAACTCAAATATGCTTACAGATTTTTCAAAACACAAAACAGAACAGACAGACATGGAGACGAACACAAATTATCTAGTTGCCCAATTGTATACACTTATTTCACATTACATACACACACATACAGGTAACACATTCTTTTACAGTCCTGTAAGTTCTAGGTATGAAGCAGTACAAGGTATTTATTTTGGGTAACATGATGGTAAGTTTCAAGTCAGTCTAACTAATTTACACTGAAATACCCTATGGGTTCGAGGTATGAGTGGGTAAGTATGTGTTAAGTATCTGGCATTTTAATTTCCTGCTTAAACATTTGACATTACATTGAAATTTACTGTATGTTTGTACCGTGTTATTAATTGAGATATTTTACCATGTCTTTAGTTTAATTGCTATAACGTGTTAGCCATTTCAGTGTAAACTGTTAGGCTGTAGATTGTAATAGGCATTTAAATGCAGTATTGAAAATACATCATAAAAAATTAGAATACCTAGGAATAAATATATATAGAATTGGGATATGAAATGAATAGACTACAACAACTACTGAAGTTCTTCATCATTATTTCCTGGCAATGAAAAAGATTAAAATCACCACATCATACCCATATAGCCAAAGGCTGCACAAGCAGTCTAAGACCTCTCTCCAGCTTTAATTTCACACAGCCTTGCTGTTTCTTTGAACTGAACTGAACTGTGCTGAACTGAACTGAACCAAAGACTGAAGTAGGAGATTTTAAGTAGTAAGTAAGATATAACCTGTGTTAACATGAAAATAAATAACCAAATATAAGTCAATTTTTTCAGCTCTAGCTGCAACTGACACTCAGCACGAGGATTCATGAAGTCTACGAGACGTCCCTTTTAAATCGATACAAATTGGTATCAAACATGGAAATAGCGTGCTAAGTGATTGATATTGAATGAGACTCACATTAGAGCATAAACTTTATTTCAGTAAACCAATTAAAATAACAATGAAAACACTTTGCTGAACAAAGACTCCTCTGTCTCCATATCTGATAAACAGAACACTTTTGTAAGTCTTATCTACGTTGGGGGATTCAACATAGACATGGATGTATTATTGTTATGTATTTATTTGAAACTGGAATATTTTTATTCAAAAATAAAATATTTTACATTCTAGCATGTAGGGTGTGTCACAGATGGCTATAATTGTCATGTTTTCTGTCAGAATTCAACAATATATGGAGGCTGCTGTGGAGTTTAAAGGGTTAAATAACCAAACAATGAAAACAACCCTTTTAGCTAATCCATTTACTGCATCTCAGCTTTCAGCGCTTTTTCTCCTGACAAACATAGGCCTACAGATTTCATGCAAACTAAGAGAGCACATAAAACTGCATTTAATTCATTTGATCTCTATGTCTATAGTGTTGCAGGCCAGACGTCTGCCTATCATCAGAGTGTCTGGTGAGTTTAGTTACTCAACATTTCCATGATGTGCCGATTTTGAAAGAAAACTGCCCTTTGTCAGATGTGCAAACTGACCAACCATAAGCCATTGTTTTTTTAATTAAATCTTGACTTTTCTTTTGCAGAGTGTGATCATAGTTCTTTGGACCTTTTTACTGTAGAACTGATGACCAAGAAATTCATTCGTATTCATAAAGAGATTGCTGACACTTTTGAAAGCATATCAGGGCTTTGAACTGAATACATTCACTTTAAATCCTTCTTCCCCACAAAAAAAACAGTACTCTGCTCTTTCATGGTGTCCACTTAACTTTGATTGTCTGTGGCCTTGGTGCTCATTACTGCTTGCACAATCACTGCATCTGAATTTGCAGCCCTGCTTTTGTAATGACATTATTACTTTAACTTAGAAAAAACATGAAAAAAGAGACATGAAAAGCACAGCCTTTAGGCGATGAGTAACAAAAGCACAATCAGCAGTCTCTCAGCAGTCAGATGTGCTTCCCTGGATCTATTTACGCGTAGGTTGCTTTGAATGCAAGAAGCTATTCTGCTGTTTAGAAAAATTGATGGCTAGCTATATCCAACAGTTACTTTCATCTCCTCTGTACTCCAAGACCAAAGGATCTGTCACAGGTCTATACTCAGGCCTGTCATTTATGGTGCACACAAGTGACTCATATGGCAGTTTGTGATTTATAATTCACATCTCGGATAGTTCACCAGCATTGTCTATCCATTTCTGCCTGTATTAGTGAAACAATTACTGAACCACACATTTTTTTGCCAAGATTTTGGAACATTCATTTAATGCCCATCAACATTCTAATAGTTTTTATCAAAGAGTTCTCATTCTTGTTTCAGCATTTTCCATCCAAAAAACTTTCAAGCATGTTTATTGAGGCACTGTAAATGTACTAATTCACATTTTAATTGCATGAACGCTAACAACAAAGACGAAAACATTTTAGATGCACCAAAGGCTGCAGGTACTGTGCTGCACAAATAAAAGGGACTCGTGAAAGTTATTTTCCTATTGTGCTCATATTCAATTTGTTTCTCTCACTGTGTTTTCTTTTAGTACACAGCCTGTCTGGATAATCCAGTTACACTCTTATTCCATGGTGGTAATTCTGCTATCCTGCTTCAATAGAGGCATCACTCCCATATCAATTTCATTTAGCGTCCAGTATGTGGGCTCAAGAGGACTCACCACCCCTAAGGCCAGTTCCTACTGTGAGTTATCTGTCCATCCTCAAGTTCCAATAACAGTTCAGCTCATTCTACACCTAATGTAATCAAACTTTAGTGCAGAAACATGGCTTGATGTGAAAGTGTTTTTCTCTTTAATTCACAAACAAGCAGCAGCCAGAATAAAATAAAGCTAATGACACTTTTGAAAGAGCAGTCATGCTCTGGGCTGCTGTTTTATTAAGGATAAATATGGACAAGTCCCTCTGAAATCCCTCTGCCCTGAATGTAATTTCCTTTTTTTCTTGGCTGGACCATATTGTTTACAAATAATTAAACAACACTATGCCTCTCTGAAAGTATTTAGATTTAATCATGCATATGCATTGATTTTTTCTAGACTTGTTCACTCTTCAGGTATGATATTTCTTGTTTAAAAATATTGAAAAAAAAATGCAGAAAAAAACTGAAAATTATACCCCTTAAAATACCAGGCTTATTACATTCTAAGACTTATTATTCAGTAACTACATGGATTACAGTGCATACTAACTGAGCTATTCTTAAGTTATAGAAGCGTGTAATAGAAGCTTGGTGCACCACAATGCCTAGATTTTAGGATTTTAAAAGCATATTTAATGATGCTAAAATTAAATTGAAAGGCATGAGAGGTAATTAAACAGATTGATACTGCATTTCTAGATTATATATTCCATTTTCTTGTTGTTTAACACCATCATCCATTCAAGATCCTTAAAAAGTTATCTCTCTGCCATTGGTTTCACCCTTTTAGCCCAAGGGCCCCATACATGAGCTCACACTTCAAAATCTCACTTTCATCACTGATGCATTACATATTAGTAGTTACCTAATAATTCACCGAAATCACAGAATAATAAGACTTGAGATTAATAGCTGATTAATTTGCCTGGAGTTTGAGGGGTTAATGCTTGCACTGAGATTGGGGCTTAATATAAGGGAAGTAAATTCCAGAGCACAGTGTGACTATTGTGAAATTGTAGACTGTCAAAGAATACCACAAAAATAATGAAAATGACATGATAACTCAGTGATTACAAGTGAAACCTTCAAAAAATCCTTTAGAAATGGCTCATTCAGGGATACTGTGGTTTTTGAAAATGTGCCAAGGAAAATAAAATGTTCTACTCTGTCAATTATATAAATCTGTATAGCTCAGTCTGACCCTGTCACACTCATCTGAAATTCAACAAGGACTAACTTCCCAATGTAAGCCTCAAATTTTTCAGACTTCCTTATTAATCAGGTTTTACCATTCCTCCATTATTTACTTTTTACTTTTTATTATGGTTCTTGAAGAGAAGCTTCATTTAAACTATAGATTTCTTCAAATATCAGTCTCAAGTAAGGCACTTATAATTACAATATTGTTGCAAATTTGTTACCTTTATTACCTGCCTTTTGTTCATCAGTCTTCGCTCTAATGCATGTTTGCTTCAGCTGCGCTTTATTATGATAAAAATAGCACACATAAAAAATCTGTTCCTCTGTACATAGCATTTGCTGCATGACGGTAAACTGATTAGCAATACTTGCAATTTAGATAAACACTATAACATTTATAACAAATCCAAACAAATCCAGTTGTCAGTTCTTTGTCAAATATTTGCATAGCTTATCATAATTCCATCTGTCCTTCGCTGGTAAGCACAAGGACAGAAAGGTGGACTTGCTATTTGCAGGTTTTGACAGCTTGGGGATGCTTCCTCTCTGTTCCTCCAGGCTGAGGCTGAGTCTGGAGGTCATAGCTACTAGATACGGGGATGAGAGGCAGGGAGGAAGGAGGGGAATGTGGTCCGCGCTGTCAGAGATAAGACAGCTGAGAATGATGTGGCCAAATGGCAAGGAGAGAGAATAGGCGGAATTATCTGATATTCCCTGGACTTTAGATTTACTGTGAATGCCAGCTTGGAGCAAACAAGACATTGTTCTATTCTTGGCCACGGAGAGGAATCGTAACATTTCAACCTTTTAACATTTTGGGCTCAGCAGGAAGGGTCTGCTCAGGTTTGTTCACTGATCTTTTCAGCATGACGGAGGACATGGATGCCTGCTGAGCTCTCGGAGAGGGAAGAAAAAGACAAAATCACATTCTCTTTTTTCCCCACGATTAAAGCTTGAAGATATACTTTTCTATCAAACAGGGCCAGTTCTAGCATTTTAGGGGCCCTAAGCAGGATTCTTCTTTAGGGGCCCTCCTAAGTTAGGAATGCTGTTTGTTTACAAAACATCAGCAAACCAGTTAGCTTGCTAGCTGATATACTGTAAAATTAGAGGCTAACTAATAACATGACTACCACAAGTGGGGTAAATTATGTAAAAAAGAGGCCATTTTGTGTATGACTATTGATTGGATGCTAATAACTGCTGTTTGATGTTCTAGTAAGTTACCGTCTCAGCATTCTCCAACAAGATTGACCACTTCTTGTTTTCTGACCAAAAGCCAAAATAAAAACAAAGAAAAAAACAGTATAACGTTAACACCTCAAAATGAGACCTAGTTTTTTTCTACTCATCTTCTCTTTTATGAGACATGATTTAGTTGCTTTTTCCCCTCATTACGGCATCTTATTATGCAACATAATGGTAACTTTCAATGATTACCTAAAAGTTGTTAGGGGCCCCCTGGTGGCTGCAGGGTCTTAAGCAGCCACTTGTGTCACTTATTAGGTAGAGCTGGCTCTGATATCAAACACTCCTAAGAGCAGAAGGCTATTAAAATGGACAGTCTGGTTACTCTAACAGTTTTACACTCAACACTAAGGGAAGTCCAAATTCAAAGAGCACCTGACATTTACATTTAGCCAAAGTGCCTAAACTACCACTCTCAGCATCTCACCATACCCACCAAAATGCTGAACAAACAAAATAGTCCATTCTCAGTGTTGATCAGAGGTGTTTTTCCGCCAGGCTTGTTTTTTCTCTATATTTCTGGATTATCCTCTGCACTTCCTCTCTTGTCACAGTGTTTGTCGGCTTTGACAGGAGAGCCAGATGAGTGAGCCAGTCATTTGACCTCTGAAAAACTCCCTTCTTCTCATCTCTCTCTCTCTCTCTCTCTCTCTCTCTCTCTCTCTCTCTCTCTCTCACTGTCTGTCTGTGTGTTTGCTGACAGCAGTTTAATACCCGTGCAAGGGCCTGTCAAAAGTAAAAGCCTAGCCCAGTGCCCAGTCTCCTTTTGCTCTTTGCACAACTATCTGTAACAGCAGCCTGCTCAACTGTAATGCAATGACGTTCCACTCTCTCTGTCTCTTCCTCTCTTTATATATATATATATTTATAATATACTAATTTATATACTAATTTATTTCTATGAAACCATTCTGCACCCTTGTTGCTTTTTTTTTTTCTCCATGTCCATATTCTCACGCTCCTTCTCATCTGCCATGCTGCTGACACCTATCTGAAAGCTTCACTGATTACATATATCTAAAGTGGCTCTTCAGAACCAGGCCTTCAGCCTAAGACTTGCTGTGCTTTGATGTTCACTTCAAATGTGCCTACACAAGTACTTATTTGCCTACAAAGTGAGTGAAAAAGAGGTTAGAAAGAGGGTGAGTAAAAGGCATCAAGAAGAAAAAGTAAAAGTATTTTTTCCCTCACAATTGAATTCTTCTGTGACTCAAAATTTCTCAGAATGATTGAGAAAGCATCTTTGAGCTGAACAGGTTTGTTTGTTTGTTTTTCCTACAAGGCAAAGCACTGTAAATAGACCCTTCTGCTGGTGAGATAAAATACATTATGCAAATGTATATCATACAAACACTGGAAGATTTTTTTTCTGGTACATTTTTCAAGGCTAGGTCATTAATAATAAATAGATATTACTATGCATAAAGAAATATAGATAAAATATGTTTCATGTGCTTTAAAGTTGTTTTTTAATGGCATATAGTGTATTTCTCTCCATGCCTATAATCATGCAGATATGCAGTTGAATTATTCTGAGCTTTTGATGATGATGCAGCCTAAATTAATTGATGATGATGATGCAGCCTAAATTAATTTAAAAGGAAAAAAAACATTACATCTTTATTACAGTCCAGTGGTGTATGTGCTGGTAGCTCAGCCTAAGCATTGAATGTAAATGAGCATGGAACGTAATACTAAAGATCAGTGACAAGACTGGCCAGTGCCAGAGCATGTGCCAGTCACCTTGAACCAAATAAATGAGCTTGTGGGGTCAATACATTGTAAGGGCAAAGGCACAGCCATGGACAGGAGAGAGTGGGGCACAACTGTGGGGTAAAATCTAACTTTTTGTGGCGTTAAGCACATTTAAGTAGAACACAGTTCTGAGTGTAAAATGAACTTAAGCTTGACATTTATCAGCTCTCTCAATGCAATGCATTCATTGTAGTATGACTAAACTGTAGTGTATCTGCTACACAATAATGCAACCAATTCGAATCAGAAAATCATATAAGCCTAGATCCAGTTTTAATCTAAAGGAAAGACATCTAAAAAATAATGTGGCCATCTCAAAAACAATGCTCTTTACAATCGATGAAACAGAGAAACAGAGAGATTATTTAGTAAGAACCAAACTGTGCTAGGGTGAGCCTCCCCTACTCCTGCCTTGTAAAGTATAACTACTGATGCTCATCTGTGTATTGCCTGTTTTTTATGGTCAGATTTCTTAGGACCCAGCATTCCCTTTTGGTTATGTTATATGATAGCATGGTATATGATAGCATGGTATTATGGTATATGATAGCATGTACATAAACATGAGCTCTAGCTTCTATTTTAAGTCAAGACTGACATGACTGTGAATGCTAGTCCTTGGCAGCCCGTCCCAGTCATATTTAAAACATTTTCTGTCCAAACCTGTTGCCTGGAATATATAGGCACTTTATGAAGCACAAAATATTTCAAAAATGCATGTAATGACCTGTAACTGAATCTCAAATTTCATAAACAAACTGTCCCTTATGCTCTTATCTTGAATACATTATGCTAAAGTTATAATTGAATTGTTATTGTTTTGGATCAGAATGCAGCTGACTGCTGCTTATTAAGAACTGTACTACACTTCTTTATATATTGTGATTTCTGAGATATACTGTTCACGTGAAACTGTGCGTCAGGTATTCTACAACAGCTCTGAGTGAAGAAACAAACATACAAAGACAAAAGAGGTGAATCCTTTGGGAGTTGCGTTTAAAATACAAACAAGGCATCAATCACTGTCGTGGGAACTATGTGAGGAGTTTTTACATTTAAATAACCATTTGCAAAACTAAATGAGAACCCCTAAGCAACATTTGTCACTGTAGAGCCTATTGTTGTTCTAAAAGTGGCTTTTCCAAAGCTTCAATCAACTTGGCTCCTGTGCTAGGAAGGTGATTGTATATACTGTGACAGATACACTGCTCCAACAATTACACAATTTAGCTTTTTTTTAAATAGTGGCACACTCAGTTATTCATTCATTTAGTTTAGGCCCAAGGATACTGCACAACTCAACCCAATACTGCTTAATCCAACCCTATTTTATTCTGTAAATTCTAAAAACTTTTATTTCCTCCTCCTTTTAATCTGCCGAAAATTTAATTGGTTAAAAATACATGGGATGCACTGTCATATTTTGCAAATTTATTCAATGGGTGACAGGTCTGGACTCATTAAGCATAAATGTGCAAGTTACCCATGTCATGTGCACTAATGCACCCCTATACCATCATGGGTTCTAGCTTTTGAACTGTGAGCTGATAACAAGCCAGACGGTCCCTCTCCTCTTTAGCCTGGAGGATGTGGCGTCCGTGGTTACCAAAAAGAATTTCAAATTTTGATTGGTCAGAACACAGGGCACTTTTCCACTTCCCCTCAGTCCATCTTAAATGTGCTCAGGCCTAGAGTAGATGGCAGCATTTCTGTATCCTGTTTATATGATTTCTTCTTTGCGGTACAGAGTTTTAACTTGCATTTGTGGATGCAGTGACAAACTGTGTTCACAGACAGTGGTTTTCAGAAGTGTTCCTGAGCCCATGTAGTGATTTGCTCTACAGAAACATGTCTGTTTTTAATGCAGTGCTGCCTGAGGGCCCAAAGATCATGGCCAGCCAATATTGGTTTTCAGCTTATCCCTTGCATACAGAGATTTCTCCAGATTCTCTTTTAATGATGATGAAATCCCTAAGTTCTTTGCCATGTTATGTTGAGAAATGTTATTCTTAAATTGTCCCACAAGGTGTTTTTTTGTTTTTTTTTACCAGTCTTTTTTGACCCATGCCATTTTTTTGAAGCATGTTTTTGGCATCAAATTCAAAAAGGACATATATTTTGTTACAAACATTGTCAACTTTCAACATTTGATATGTTGTCTTTGTACTATTTTTAATGAAATATAGGGTTTACATCATTTGCACATCATTGCATTCTGTATTGTACATTTTGCACAGCGTCCCAACTTTTTTGGAAACAGAGTTGTACCATATCTGCTCAAATCTGATGCATTGGAAAATAAGGTATGATATGATACATTTAGTATTGGAAAAGATTGTTTCAGTATTTTTTACTCTGTTGAGGGAACAGTGCACTGAATTTGTCTTTCAAAGACTTGGCAATGAGAACAGGATAAAAGCACTGGTGAAGAATGGGCATGTCAGTAAGTGACAAAATGAGTAAAATGAAATAAATCAAAAAATGATTTCAATTGTAAGTTCAAGGCACAATGCTCATAATGAAGCCTCCTCTCTGCTCTCAGAAAGAGAAATAGCTGCCACAGTAGCATTCAGCCTGCAAGCCATCACCACCTGCAAATTGCCCCTGTCTGAATGCACTGATGAAAAGGGCATGGCTTGATTCACTCATGAAAATATTATTTTTTTTGTTTTGTTTTTTTTTTTTGGGCTTTTTTTTTGAGGGGGGTTGGGGGTGATGGTGAAGAGAAAAATTCACATCTAACATGCCCAATGATAAGCGCTCAGTCAAAGAAATGTGATTTTTCCCTAACAAAGGTTTCACACCCTCTGTGGCTGGGCACAGTGAATGATTGCCCTAAGGTTTACATTGCTCTGTTTGGAGCACTGGCCTGCTGTCAACCTGCTGATTACAGCAAGCCACACTGCTGAGTAGGTCTATTAAAGCATGCCAATCAGGAAAAGCAGCAGTGGTGCGATGGGATTGGAGTCTGGTGGCACTCGGTACTTGGCAAAAAGGTCAAGATGTAGGCACATGCATTATGATGTGTCACGTTACATTTGCTTGAATCATATCCAAGTTGTCTTCATCTGGAACTTTGGGTGCTAAATATGTGGAAAGGTGTGAACAGTAGAGTGTCAGTGCAGGTTTGTGTATGCAACTTGATGCAGTTTTGTCAGCTTAAATATAAAGGGGCCAAAATGGTTCTTTTGAGTGATGTCATAGAATAACCACTTTTGTCTCCCTAATAATTCTTCAATGTAATAATTCACCCTCGGATGTCTGTAACCTCGTTCTACAAGATGCTTTATCTAATTAAAAATCTATTTTTTTTCCCTTAACTCTGTTATCAGATTAATCAGGACACTGTTAGCTCTCAGAGTGTGAAATGTTGAGTCTGTGTGAGCTGGTAGTGAGAAATGAGAGGTGAAATGAGAAGAGAACCTCTCACTGTGACATCAATTCACACTTTTCCACAAGGTAAAATGGACAGGACGATTATTGGTTTCATGATATTAAAAAATTCATACACCACTGCCACAGTGAAAAACAGCATTTAAACACAATAAAATGTTTCATAAATGTTGACTTGTTTGCTCACCTAAGCAGGTGAAATTGTACACAGTTCCACTGAAATTGTAATTTAAAAAACATGGTACATCTAAGGTACCTTCTCCAAAACAGGTGGAAATTGAAATTTCTGGGTTCTATGAAAAGGAATTAAAGAACAATTTTTTGTAAGTGTGAAGAACCTTTGGAAAGTTTAAAGAATGTTCACTTTTCTAGAGAAAGAAATTCTTCCCAAATCTGTTAACAGTGAACACTGTGGTACACTTTTTCTACCTGAGGCTCTGCAGTCTATTCTTCATGTTTGTCAACTGACACTTTGACCGCATATTTCTATATCCCCGCACTCATTTTAGCTTGATTTCTGCCCTCTGTGCCAACCTACTCTACAATAATGGCGAAGTATTTTTTTTGTGATCAACCTATATTAAGAATAGGATCTCTCCAAAACACTATTGTTAGTTAGCCAGGTCACTCTTCTGAATTTCCAATTTTACTTTAGAGGTAAACATGATTGTGATGAACCGTGTAGGACTGTTTTTGTAAAATGTTTTTGCAGAAATGTTTGTGGTTGTGGTAAAGAACATAAACTAGTCTTAGTGAGGTTTTTTGTGTAGGTCAGGGGTCGGCAACCCAAATTTTGTCCTTTCAGCAAACATTAAACCGCCTGGGAAGCCACAACATTTTATGTCAATTTTACCTTCTTGGCTGTAAACATGTCTCAGTATGTTTTAATATGTTAGTATAGGCTGACAAATTTAATATAAATGAAAATGCAGACTAACTTTGCTCTGCTTTAAGCTTTGGCTTAGCTATAGCTGCTTCTTCCATCTCCAGCAGGAAACTTTTTCAAAGGTAGAATAGTTTCTTGTAAAATATCTCTCAATGTTCGACTTTTTAAGAAGCTGAAGTCAACATTTAATTCGTCAGTTTCTCATTCGAGTTTTCCTGTTTGGGAAAATTCAAACAAGAAGCTGGCAAATGAGAATGAGAAGCCAACACTTAAAGCAGAGCAAAGTAAGTCTGCATTTTCATTTATATTAAATTTGTTAGCCTATACTAACATATTAAAACATACCGAGACATATTTACAGCCAAGATGGTAAAATGGACACAAAATGTTGTGGCTCCCAAGATGGTTTTAAAACGTAGTCAATTAGCAGTTCTACATTATCTCCAATGTTTAAGACCATTTATTGTTAAAACAGTTAGACTGATCAGCAAAGCTTTGTTTTATTGCAGAGGAGGATTATTTTATTTTTACCTACAAATCTAATTTTGCTGTGGAGCCTCAACAGTGCAAAAACAGAGCCGCATGTTGCTGACCCCTGGTGTAGGTTGTGGTAAGTAGCTTGATCTTAGTGGGAAATAACTGTCATGTGGGTAAGCACTCCAGATTGGCATGAGCCAGGGTGTTCACTTGGACTTTAGGAGATTTTAGATGGAAACCTATAGGAGTGGAAGCTGAAGGAGGCAAAAAATGGTTTAAGATTAAGTTTGGCTGACTTCCTCTATCAGATTCATCCACACGGTGAAAGGAACCTCATCATCTTCAATGCCCTTTTGCTTTGGATAATTATCCTTGCAAACCCCTCTAACCACAGGTTCTTTAGAATCTAAAACAACGTCAAAGTCCACACAGTGCTACAACTCAGAGTATGCCAGCTCTACAACTTGAAACTCCACTGACCTGTTCTGCTCTCCAGTGCTCAACAGTGCTGATGTGGGCTCAGATAAAGACCAAATTCGCAACAGGTCCAGTCCTGATAAGCACGGTACTCCAGTGTGATAGTGCCTCTTGGCAAGCTCACAGAAGCAGCTTATCAGATGCAGGGAGTGCTGATCGTGAGCAGCGTCAGAGTGGGGATGCATCTAAGGCTGATTCAGCTCTCTATAGACATGACCCCCTTCCTCTGCACCGATACCTGCCTTATCTCAACCACACCGCATTATAAAAGACACTGAACAACTCTCCATCCCCTATAGCTTTAACAAACTAAGAATACACCCATCTAGTGACAATAGATAGTGCTTTCAAAGTCTGGCTTATGCGTGACGAATCCCAAAGGATGTCGATCAATGATGAGATATTTGGGGATTTTCTCAGAATGAGTATGTGTTGTCTCAGTAGCTTTTGAAGAACTAGCTAGGTGTTAATTGTCAAGCTTTCACATGAATAATTTATGTGAATAATTAAAATGTGCAAAAGAAACTCTAGCAGGTGTTTTGTGACAGCCGGCTTCCAGAAAAGCAGCTATGTCAGATACACACATTACAATGCATTTATTCTGATATTTATTCACATGAACGTATTTAACTAATTTAGTGTAAATGTGACACTTTGTGACATCTTGCATCCTGACTATTCCTATATGTTAAATTATTGTCACACCCTTGTCTACACCTTCACCTGGAGCTCCAGAGCTAGCTTTGCTGCCCACTGATCATCAGCTCCATTCCATACCAATCCTTCATCAATTTTCCTGTTTTTCAGCTGCTTTGATGTAGAACTGGACAATGTAAATGAGGCCTTCAGCCCTTTGGAGTTTTCAGTCTCTCATGTGTAAGCTGATCTTCTGTTCTCTTCTTTGTATGCTACCTTTTTCTGCTTTTAGATAGACAGATAAACATTCACTCATAAACCATTCATTTATTTCAGTTACAGTTCAAGCAGTCCCTAGGTACAAGTTATTGATTTTTTACCAAAAGAAACAAGCACAAAGCATACATTTAACAGAAAATTACACAGGAGTATCAACAACTAAATCTAATTTCAGAAATGTTCAGTATTTAGCATGCCCACCCTCTGACTTTTATAGTTATACTATTATAGCTTACATTCTCTTCAGGAGACTTGCTTTCAGTTTGTTCAAAGAAATATACAGGGATATTTTTACACACCTCCAAAGTTCAGTCTTAGCAGTTGGTAGCATTATCTATGCCTTATGATCCAAGTAATACCAAACACATTCAGTGATTTTGCGGTCTGGACTGTGGTCGGGGTGGTCAGTCCATTGTTTTGAGAAAACAAGCAGCCCATTTTTTGATTTGCAAATTTTCTCCTTTTTTGTCTATTTCCTTTTCTTAGTAAGGGGTTTTTGATAGCTACACATCCTTTCAGAATCATAGTGTTGAGTAGATTTTCTTCTATCTCACATATATGAAAGCTTGTAGTACTGTTTATCTGATGGTGACAGTTTTGGTGGGCAAGTAGGTCTTGCACAGTTTTAGTCCAATTTACTCTACATCTTTCAATCAATTTTTTTTTGGTTCTTTGTGTGACTGGATTGTCTTATGTCTAATCTGATCACCTGAGAAGTGAATCACTTGTACCAAACGGCTGTTTTGACTGCAATTAAATACATGGAAAACAGCTCCAAAAGAACGTGGGACATAATAAATGCTCAAATTACCCATATTGTACATATTTCCACATATACACAGTTCAAAGACATCAGCATAAGCAAGACAAAATGCAGAAGTCTTTAACTAAAACATTCTCATTCATATTGTGATCTTGTCCTTTGTATTTGTGACTCAGGCTATTGTCTGTTCTGCTCATCCCAGTTCTGTCCTTGTTTTTGTACTTTGACTTGTGTTCTTCCTGGTCTGTCATCAAAGGATTCTCACTTGCATCTCAACATGTGCTTGAGGTTACAAGAGCAAAAGATGAAAATATTTGTCATTTGGAAAACATGCAAAAAACATAAATAAAACAATAGGTGGATAGATTACTATACACATTGCAAAAATAATAAATGTACACAGTGTCTCTCAAACTTTAGATAGGTCTGAGATAATTGCTATATATCTATAAATTCCAAATGTTTGGACAATTACCAAGTACATCTACATTCTTCCAACTGGGGAATCCATTTATTACACACTTTGTTTTTTGTTTAAATTACTATTTCACATAAATCTATTGTCACTGCTGCCGAGATCTACTTTGAACAGGGAACTGCTTCATTGTTTAGTATAGCTCTATACCAAATGCATATTGCAAACTCTGAGTTTAATGAGTTCTTTTGACATTGACAAAACCACAGGGGTTGTCATTCAAAAAGTGGCAAAGAACAGGATGAAAGGTTGCTGCAAGATGGACACCTTTTATATTAGTTCAAAAAGAGCACTGGCTATTTTAGCTTCACCTGAGAGATCATACAAGAGATCAAGAACGGGTCTCATTCTCATGTGTTGCCAGGGTACTCAAGACACGATGGGCTTTGTGGCACTCCAACCTCTATCATCTGGCACAAGCTTTTATCTTTTTAAGACTTCAGAAGTTTACAGCTTAGCTTTGAGACATACTTCTTAAGTTTATCCACTTTTCTGGGTCGTGCTTTGCTGTCCACCTGCTACTTTGAGACACATTGCAGACGTTTAGCTGTATTTCAAGATGTGTTCTTAAGAAGTTGGAGAAATCCAAGTACAAAACAGGGGAAAGGTATGCTTGCATTACTTTTCTGAGAGATAAGAGGCACCAGACCTTTTTATTGAAATCTGTAACGCTAATTTGTAAAAGAATTTGTCATCAAAGCAAATGCAAGTAAAGCCTTTTCCAGTAGTCCTAAGTTGATATCAGAAGTGCCAGAGCATGGAGAGATTTAATTACTGATATAAGAATTGAATAATTCCACCATTCTGTTTAAAATTTGTAACAAAGGTACAAGCTCATATGGAGAAAAAAATCTTAATCTTTTTTGGACCAAACCAATCAAAGCTGACATCGCTTAGACAAGTTAAACAGTCCTTTCATCACTTCTGTATTAGCATGCATGATGTAATGCAGTCGGCTTTCTTTCTTAAATAGTGAACAGATGAAATGCCAGATCTAAATTCTACTGTGACATTTCAGGATAACTTGCAATACGAGCACTGAAAATGCCTTTGCATGTTCATCAATGATGAGTCTATAATAAAATATCTCATGAATAATTATACAATTTTGCACAATGTAACTTGTGTAACACTAGACAATACAGGTCTCCAACAGCAAATTTGGGTACAACAGTACCAAACAACATGGAACATGATACATGCGCAAAATACCCATACTGCACATATTTCCATATACACACAGTGCAAAGACATCAGCAGAGCAAGACAAAATACAGAAGGCTTTAACTGAAACATTTATATACACATTGTGATCTTGGCCTTTGTATTTTTGACTTAGCTTGTTGTCTGTTCTGCTCTTCCCTGTTCTGTCCTTGTTTTTGTACTTTGACTACAGACCTGCATTTTACACATATATACACTAATTGAGCACTTTATTGGGTACTCCTTGTATCCACACTCATTGTCCATTTTATCAGCTCCACTTACTATATAGGTGCACTTTGTAGTTCTACAGTTACAGACTGTAGTCCATCTGTTTCTCTGCATACTTTGTTATCCCCCTATCCAATAATCAGAACCATAAAGGACCACCACAGAGCAGAATCATTCTCAGCACTGCAGTGACTCTGACGTGGTGGTGGTGTGTTAGTGTGTGTTGTGCTGGTATGAGTGGATCAGACACAGCAGTGCTGCTGGAGTTTTTAAACACCTCAGATGCCGCTGGACTGAGAATAGTCCACCAAACAGAAATATTCAACCAACAGATTAACACAAACTGTGCAGCAACAGATGAGCTAGTGCCTCTGACTTTACATCTATAAGGTGGACCAACAAGGTGGGTCTGTCTAATAGAGTGGACATTGAGTGCTGTGTCTGATCCACTCATACCAGCGCAAAACACTCTAATGCACCGCCACCACATCAGTGTCACTGCAGAGCTGAGAATGACCCGCCACCCAAATACTGCCTGCTCTATGCTGGACCTGTATAGGTCCTGGCTATTGATGAATAGGATAAAGGTGGGATAACAATGTATGCTTAGAAAGAGATGGGCTACTATTTGTAATTAGAACTACAAAGTGCACCTATGGTAAGTTGTGCTGATTAAAATGGGTGCAGAAACAATGAAGTGCACCTAATAAAGTGCTCAGTAAGTGTATATTTATAGTTATATGCAGAGGTCTTAGATATCAATATTAATAGCTGAGTCTTTTGTCAGCTGTCATTAATAGCTTGAGACTTTTGTCATGATGGCATTTCTGAAGATTGCAAGTTTAGCATGATCAATAAAAGTCATCTTACTTTTTTTCTCTCCTTTCCCAGAAATAGTCATGTGAGGTGACTGCGATTTAAAGCAGGTGTGGATGCTGGATGTGTTAAGCTTTCAGGTGGCCAGATGCCAATCACAGACACTAAAAGTGAAAGAAAACTCTAGCATATTGTGTGTAAACAGAGACTAGAAAGTGGCACACTTGCAAACAGCTGCAACTTCTTAATACTTGCAAAACCAATTGTCTAAACTTTTTATGCTATAAATGCTATGCTATCTAAATTATTTACATATGGAGCGAACAGCGCATTTTCTGATCTTCTGAAGTTTGTATACGATGGATGAAAACCTTAGAAATGCTGTTGTTCTAAGCTGAGCTAATGTAGCAGACACAGTAACAGCAGGTAGGAGTCCTCCCAGTGTTTTCGCTCTTGTCTTTAGAGTAGACCACACAAACAGACCTGGCAAAAACAAACATTGCTGAGAGCTGTGCAGCTGGCAACCTGCCACAGGACGCAAATGGTCTGATTAAAGATGGAGCTCGGTTGGTGTCAAGGGATGGCATGTGTCGTTAATGAGTGAATTACAGCATTATGAGTGGGGCCTTGTGAGCCACAACCTATGAAGAGGAACCTAATTGGAGATCTGGCATGCAGGGTCACTCCTGATGTGGGGTAACCACCTGTCTGGGACACAGCGCACATTCTGTCACTGTTTTGGGTCCAACATTTTGTACAATTCCTCTCTAAAAACTGCAAGTGAATTAACGATGGACTATTCATCCAAAGCTACACTTCTCAAGGTCTATTGTTGGGATTTTGCTACTGTGCCTACCCTTTCATTATTGTACTTAAAACATTCTTAGAGCTACTTGCAGATGACCGAAGATCACAAATGCAGGACTTAATATGAATCGAGTACTTTCAGATTTCTCCTTACTCACATCAATCCCACCATGTTGTTTTTTTTCCAGGCACTTTTTGCCAATTACATAAGTGCCATCTCTCTTTATCACCTCTCCTCTAACTCAATGAAGATGACAGCTCTAATAAATGAATGGCAGAATGTATCCCCAAGACAACAGCGAGGAAAAGAGGAGCCAAGAAAGGGAAGAAAGATCGGAAGCAGCGGCTGTGGCGGAGAAAAGAAAGAAATCCAATTTCTCTGTTGATGTTTGCAGCAAGGGCCCTACGGGTGTTCGGTCTGGAAGCAACTTGTTACTGTGTGTAAATGTGGTTGTTGCAGGAAAACAATCTCACTAATGGATGTTTCTGCACTTTCCTACTAGAAGAGAATCAGGAAGGGTGATGGTAGGATGAGAGACATCAAGCACGTTTTATCAGGCCGACTGAATACATGGACCCCCTCATTTGCCCTCAATGCTTCACCATCTGCACTGGTTTGTTAGAGCCTGACCCCTCTGCCAAGTGAAATGATAATTGGCATCATGTGCTAGTGACATGGTGAAGGATTATAAGAACTCTTGAGTCACTGTGCAAAATGGGATTAGCAGAATATAAATCACCATGTGTCTCAAGCCAAAAAAAAAAAAGAGTAAAGACGACTCACACATGATAAATTATTTAATAATTTTTACGTGTCCAAAAAAATTGTCTCCATTTTTTAATTTTTATTTTTCATTTGAATATGGCAGCTGTCCATTACATGTGTGAAAATGTCATGATGAATGGACCAGTAGAAATGCTCCATAGCTGCTTAAGATTTTTTCGCAAGTGATGATTTGGAAGAATAGAAAGTACTTTCAAACTTTAAATGACACAAAATATTTACATACAACAGCCTGATTCAACTTTTCACATGTTTCATGTTATCTAAAACAAACAGAACTAAAAGGCTCCTGGGCCATTTTAAAGGGAAGTTGTTTTCCATGTGCAGCCATGTTGCGGTGGTGGGGGATTTATCTTCTCTCATTGTATACTGTTGTGCATGTGCAAGTTTCATAAATGCCAATTTTGTCGCATGTGCTGCCTGTTCTTATGCATAGATTTAGAACAGGTACCTTAAATATTTATTTAGTCCTTTTTAGTGTTTTTAATTTGTGAGATGGATGTGACCTATATAGAGGCAGTCTCATGTCATTGCATTTCAATACTGATGGTTATTTTTATTCGCCATATGAAATGCAATATTGATTGTGCTTGTTCTACTTCATGTTCAAATCTTTAACTCACAGTTCTCAAACTGCCCCAGAGGTATTATTGTATTGTGTTAAATATACAAATATAGTCACTTGTATAGCTGCACTGGAAGAGGATTTTGTTTTCTCTGAGCTCTTTCACAAAGGCTATGAAATAAAAAGCAGAACAAATGGAACCACAGTCTTGCAGTAAAATGTCTTATCTCACTGAAGATTAGTATTCAGCAGAGCAAAACAGTGTTGTATTCTATTCGTTAGGCAGTTCTGCATAACATTTCCTTTGTAATTGCTTGGAAAATGTATCAATATTAGTCAAGTTCAAGATTTTATTCTCATTTAGTTTTATTATGGTGGGCTTCCAATCAGAGCTGAAAATGCACTGTCATGGATTTTTGAGGAAAATCCAAAATTCCAAGGGAATCCAAAATTCAGAAATTTGAAAACAGAACAAATGAGGTGACATAAGCCCAGATTGCATGCTGTATTATCTTTAGCTTTGACTTGCCTCAGGAACATGGATATTAGCATGGATATTAACATGACAG
The DNA here is from genome assembly GCF_904425465.1 of Colossoma macropomum. Taxonomy (NCBI): domain Eukaryota; kingdom Metazoa; phylum Chordata; class Actinopteri; order Characiformes; family Serrasalmidae; genus Colossoma; species Colossoma macropomum. Next base: position 21,658,965 of record NW_023494785.1, read on the forward strand.
TTGACATGGCAATTAAAGCTGCACTATTGCAGAAAAAAATCATTTTTATGAATTTTTAAATGGCTGTAAGAAATTGGCCCCACTTGACAGAATCATCAAACCAATCGCCCTGAATGGAAGTGAAATAAACCATGCAAGCTCAGATCACATCAGCTAAATAAATTAGCCAAATTATGAAACAAAAACATACTTATTACCTGTGGCAATGGGAAATCACAACAAAACAGCCAAATAAATTGACTTCTTACTGAAAATCAAGCTAAAATTACTTTAGTTTACTTCTTATATCACATTTCAACTGCATTTAAGGGCTTGTTTTTAAACCCATGGTGTTGTTACAGGCTCTTGAAAGTATATATTCCGTGCATTTCTATAGCTTCTCTTGTATATGTTTATGCAGACCTCCCATTTATGCAAACTCCAGATAGTACAGAACTCTACTGCTCGCCTCCTCACCCACGCCCGTGCACATCAGCATATTACACCCATCCTGCAACATCTCCACTGGCTTCCTGTAAAATACTGCATACAATTCAAAATTCTTCTCCTCACATACAAAGCTCTACATAACCTTGCTCCTTCTTATGTGTCTGATCTACTTATTCCCTACAAACCAACTCGCACTCTCAGGTCTTCCTCTGCTGGTTTACTCACTGTCCCACCTTCCAACCTACATGGGTACTGTGATCGTGCTTTCTCAAGGCTGGCTCCCCGTCTCTGGAACTCTCTTCCCCCCATATTCAACAGGCAAACTCCAGTCCTGCTATGTTTTTGCTTGCGATGTTATGACTGTGCTTCGTGTTCTCATCTTTGTCTTTACTGTTCTGTATTTTGAAAACCTGTAAGCGTCTTTGAGTTCTTGAAAAGCGCTATGTAAGTATAATGTATTATTATTATTATATGTGTGTCATGTGCACAGTTCAATGTATCTAATGCAGAACCAGTAATAACATTAGCTTGTCATTCCTGTGTACATAGGTGTGTCTATCTTTATTAATTAATTAATAGGCTCATATGATGCAGACTGACCAAATTCTTTGACAATAGTATAACTTAAAAGACATGTTAATAAAGCTACTTTGAATCTGCATTTGTTATTTGACTCTTTCAAGGATTCTAAGTAAGGCTGTTAAATGATTGAAATAATTAATCATAAATAATTTATCAGTATTTTGTGACATTAATCATGATCAATCACATTGGTCTTATTTGCTGAATAACCCTAGTTTTTTTTTCCTTTTAAAGCAGTGCATTTTGTTATATCTTGAAGAGTGGACAAAACAAGATTAATCACAAAGTATTTGGTCTCATTTTATTTGGATAGTCCACTATAGCCCCCTGTAGATTATTTACGGATGTTCAAATTGTTAACAAACTATCCGGTGAAACTGTTGAAAGTTAATTCTAAACAGTGGTGGGGTTAGGGTTAGAATTTGGACCAGGGTTAGGGCTAGGACCAAGGTGAGGGTTGGGTTTAGGGTTTGGGTTGAGGTTAAGGTTAGGGTTAGGATTAGAGCCAGGTTTAGAGTTAAAGAAGATTATGGTCTATTTTGCTATTTTGTTGATTGTAACTTGAAAGTAAATTAAGTATCTACATTATTTTCAATAGTTTATTTAATTATTTTTAATGTGTGAACAAAGTTCATAATAATCTGAACATGAAAATCATATAATTTCCATAGAGTGAACACAGTTTCCAATTTTTTATCACTGACGGTAAAAAACATATTAACTTTAAAACTGCTAATTCAAAGTATTAAAAAAATGTAATACTCAAGAACATTTTTGCACATCTAGTGCAGCTCTAGTCGTGTTTAGTCATTACAGGAAAGCATGCAACACTGCAGAGAGGTCAAATTCTAACTTGAGCCCACGTTTCCTGCCATGCAGTGAGCACACCACTCAGCACAATCCCATACAGCACATGCCCTCTAGCATGCTCACTTTCAATCAGACCGGCTCCACCAGGAGAACTGCTGCCCTCTGACCCCAGCTGAGGTCTCCTGCGGGGAAAAGGCAGCAGCTGATGCATGGGCAGTGACAGCAGACGGTCTGTGGATGCAGAGCATAAACACAGGACTCTTGGCGAGTGAGCGCATCCAACATGTCCAACACACTAGGGTCCTTTCCTTTCTCTCTAGTGGACACATGACTCACACGCTCCTACCATCACCTTCTTCTTAACTCACACTCCAGGGGCAACTGCAATAAAGCCTTGCTGACAGATCTGAAACTAAAGCAGCTGAACCACACATACAAGTCTTGGTGTATCCCAGTCATAGAAAAGAGAAACAAAAGACTAGGAGATATCTCTGCATAGATGTAGGTGATAAGCAAAGGATTCTAATAGAACTTGATGGTTCTATTAGAAGAAACATATACAGTCTGATTGTTGCTTGTTATTGCACACGCTGTGTTGCAAAAATGTTTTCATCTGCAGCGAGGCCAAATATATAGTTGATGTTTTGATGTTGTAATAAGCTACATGGACAGTTGTGTATTTATTTAGCTTAGCTATGGCTTCACTCCAATGTATAGTCCTCTTAAAACCCACAAGGTTATTATTTGTTATGTGTCTGATGTCTTTGAATGCATGCAAAAACCCTTCATACCAACAAAGATGGACTTAACACATGCAAACCCAACCGTCTTCCTAACACTACAATCTCCCTACCTTAAAACTAGAGTTTTAACCTCACCTGGCTCCTCTCTTAATTTCTATATTGAGCAAAAGATGAGCCCAAACCTATTCTTAACACATTTAATGAATATGTAAGCTTTAGCCAATTTTGAAATTTCATCCGGAAAACTGCATTCCTGATTTATGTCACAGTTTCGCCTTTGTCCCCCTGAGTGTGCTTGTTCCTCCCCTGTGTTGTGGCCATGTGCTTTTTAGCTATGTGCTTTTATGTTTGTCTTGTTTACTTTGCTCTGCCCTTTTCCCTGCCTTCCCTATTAGGATTCTTATCTGTTTGTAGTCCTTTTCCCAGGTGTTTTGTATTGTTTGTAGCCTATAGCAAACCCTTAGTTTTAGTTCATGGTTGTCTAGTCTACACAACACTTTGTTACATGTGGTGATTATGTGCTTGCCCTGTTTTTCATTTGCACAATGTACTCAGTGTTTCTGCTAGTTTGTTTTGTTTATTAAAGTTTGCTCACACTTACATCACACATGGCAGTTTATTCCCCCTAAGCTTTTTGAGAGCCTATCAATAGCTTGTCCCTGAATAGTAGTGAAATATGCATTTATATTAAGTTAAATACATTATAGGTGTTGTGTGTGTGTTTGGGTAGAAAAAAAAATTCTTTTGAAGTGAAAATGTACAGTCCTACAAATCCCAAAAAGGAGTAAAAGTGGTCCTTGAAGATATTCTGTCAAATATATTATTTAGTTATATTTCCATTGTGAAGCTAATTTGTTCATTGTCATTTCATTAGCTAGCTAGCATTAGCATTGCTAATTTTCTCAAATTAGTCCACTTTTTTAGCCACATTGCGGGAAACTGAGACAAATTTGCATGCGAGTTTTGCAACTAGGAACAGTTTAATCCAGTTGCATTTAATTCAGTGTTGACTGTTATTGCTTTGTTTACACTTCTATTTTGTACAAATCAAATGACAATTAGTGCAAGAGTTTTCCTCAGGCAGGGGCAAGATACCCCTTTACAGGATCATCCTTGGCCAAGAAAATTAGCTGCTGTAGCAATTTTTTTAACTATGTGTTGGTTTATGTATCATCATCCTGCGCTAAACTTGCATACAGCTATCCTTACATACAGCCTGCTGACTCCTCTGTCATTGTCCTCTGGAATGACTCATCATTTCTTCCAAATTGACTCCTAAAACACTATGACAATTTTCTGCTAAACCTCTACACACTAAATTCCAACTGCCCTGAATCTCTGCAATGTATTTAGTTATTCTCATCATGAATGTACCTCATTAAATCTCTATGATTTGTTTCATTAACAACATCGACAGTATGTTTCCTTTAGTACCACATACTGACTGTGAAATCAGATTTCTCATTGACAGCAAGTCATCTGATAGCTGTTTCCTTTTGAAATCTCTGGCAGTTTTTTCTTCACTCTGTCATTGGCTGGTGAGCATAAAACTCTAAAAAGACTCATTGTGCTCATAACATCTGCATGCAGTATGAAAAAAACTGAATTAAATGCAACTCCTTGCTCATGTCATTCATATACAACATGTGTTGCAGAGAAGGTTACAGAAGGTATGAAGGATAAGGGTGGAACTTAAGGGCAGTGGGCAAAGTCATTAGCTTTCTACAGTTTCATTTCATTTTTAGTGTGTGATTCTCTCTGACAGATTAAAGTTTCATAGAAGTTTCAAACAACCAGACAAAAGGATAATTCACCCAGCCTTACAGGAGCACCAAGATAGACGCATTGTTCTCTCCATGCAGAGGCAATTTTAATGATGTTTCTATCTAAATGTTTTATCCCTTAAACCTTTGTGGTTTAAAACTGCTCTGGGTAACTCAAAAATCCTTGACTGCTTATCTATCAAAGCCCACAGAAATGTATTTATTTTCTGATACAGTTTTCAGCCTGCTTGGAAAGTTTTAGGTGCTGGTAAAAAGAGATATTTCTTTTACTGAAAACAGAACTGTTTTTATTAAGTAACATACTCTTACCGTGCACCATTCATCATGACACATTTCACAATTAACAATTAAAACTTGATGTTTAAATCAACCAAAATAAAGATTATCCCCCAAAACTCCATTAGCTTATTATTAATTTGTTAATTTTAAGGAAAGGCATATTATCTAGTGCTATGAATCACTGAGTGACTAATATGAAGTGAGTTATCAGAGTAAGTAGTTATCTGAGTGAGTAAATTTTAAGGCATTAATAAAGCCCTAGATTATTGTGCTCAAGATTATGATTCACAGAAATCACTCTTTATGTAAGTAGTCAAGAAAAGAAAAGGGTGATTCAATCCCTTAGTCTTTTACCATTTGTAATAGTGAGGCCTTCGCTCCATTAGCGACAAATAGCCATCCTGAACACATGCTATTTTGCCCAGAGCATTCATAATGTGAACTGACTTGAACATCAAATGGGGAAAGTTATTTGTTTCTACTAAACAATTCTTTTGGGGGGAAATGGCTGCATTCAAATGAAATGTCACAAGATGACTGATGATGCTAAAGTGTAAAAGTTACTTTGTTGCTTACATTATAATAATGCTCAGAAAATGCTGCTACACAAAAACATGAACCCTAAACTCACTGTAAAGTGTAATACAAACACTATGTATTTGCTCTAAAAGACATATATACCTATTTTTACTAAATATGTTTGTCTTTCCTATGCTTATAGTACTGCACAAAAATCAGAGACTACTCTTCATTTCTAGTCAAAACAGCCATTAAATTCAAATTATTCATTTTCAGGAGATATTTCTGAGGAAATTAGTTCTACAGAAATCTACCTGCAAACAAAAGAGGACCATTAAAAGAAAATGTGTGAAAAAAAAAAAAGATTAAAAGCTACAGAGAAAATGTGACTCCTAACAAGCGTGCAAGACCTGGTAGACCACCAAAACTGTCACTATCAGATAAACAGGGAGAGGAGAAAATCAAACTCTTTTCTTGCTTCAGATCTGAAAAAATCCACTGATGTTTCTGTCCATTTTTCCACTGTGAGAAGACAAATCAACACCATGAGTCTGAAAGGATGCTAAAGCTGGCAAGAAGCTGATACAGAGAAAAGGAAATAGACAAAAAATTTAAAGTTGCAAATCAAACAAAGATGCTCCTGATGTTCTCAGAACAAAAGACTGACCACCCCAGAGTCCAGATCTTAACATCACTGAATGCGTTTGGAATTACTAGAATTGCAAAGCAGAAAGTGCAACCAACTTCTAAGAGTGAATTTTGGAGGTATAGAAAACTATACCTGCAGATTTCTTTGAACAACTAAAAGCAAGACTCCTGGAAAACCGGAACTGGTGGAAAAGAGTGGACATGCCAAATAAGATTAATAAACTGATCTTATATTTCGCTGTATGTTGTCTGCTTTTTTTCCCTGATATCCAGTAATGGATAACTTACTAGCCACTTAATACTCAATTTAGTAGTTAATAGCCATGTTAACCCCTTAAAGTCCCAGGCATATTACATGATAAGACTTATTACTCAGTAACTACAGGGACTTCAGGGTAAACTGGCTGAGCTATCCTTAGGTTATAGAAGAGTGTAATAAAACTTTGCGCCTGCTGGTGGGCCCTGGCCTTTTACGGGGTTAACTGAAAATTACATAAATGAAGTTCAATCTCTGACTTGTGTACAGTGCTATATATTTACTGTGAAGTAGTAAGTATAGTGATCTTGTAGTTCACTATTGTCAGACTATTGATTTCTTTTTCTTGGTGAATTCAGAAAAGATCTTCAATTGAGTGCATTTAAGCATATGGTTTTGGCAGACTATGGTAAAATACTACCTTGTTCTTGTGACGGTTGCTCAATACCAGTATAATGTCCTATTATTTTGAAAGATTCTTTTGAATGGCAATTTGTTCTGCAGTACATTGTGGAATATGTGGGTTGAAATATGTGTGTGCAGGATATCGATTACATGTCAAGGGTCTGATTTCACGCTCACTGAGAGTGACTTTGAGTTGTTTTTCTTTGACTGTGGCTTGAACATGAAGTGTCTCATTACAAAGGGCAGAAAACGATTCTAACAAAAAAGACATTTGATATGAACACTAAGGCAATCTTTTGAAATGAGGTGCATTGAAGGTCTTTACTTCAGCTACCTCCTGAGAATGCTTTAGGACCCTAGAGTTTGGTCTCACAGCAAACCATAATCTTACACTCTTAAAAATACAGTGAGGAACTTTTGAATACATTCAAAATAGAATGTATATTATAGAAAAAAAATTGTAAATGAGACGCGTGAGGGTTTTTTGTTAACGAGCATCATTTTAAGATTTCAGTGAGCAAGATGCAAAAACATCAGCATGAACAAGCACAGTTTCTTAGTAGAATATTATATTTATTAAGGTCTTGTTCTTTGTACAGTAAAGCCCAAATTGGACTTCTACATAGTGTATGCTCTATCCATTAACCTTCATTCATAATGATCTGTATTTTCCCTGTTGGTTTCAAGCAGTGTCAAATGACTTTTGGAGTTAGAACTGGTGCATCACTAATACTTCAAGATGTGTTCTGTCTTCTAAACTGCTACACAAACAAAAATTCATTCAATTTTGGTTGCCATAAAGGGTGAATACTTCACTAATATGTCGATATGTGCTCCATACAAGAGCAATGGCCAAAACTGCACTTTAGAATCCGGAAATATGTTGAAGTATTTGTGACTTATTAAACTTTTATTGGCTCTTAAGAAATAAATTACAATAAAGCAAAAAAAAAAAAAATTAGAACTTTAATTAATTAAATGCTAATTAGAACCTACAGGATGCTGCTAACTATAAACTAATAAAATTTGAATTTAGATCAAAATTCATGCTCAGTTATTTGCATAACAATATCCTAACAAAGTTTTACTTCTGCATTATTACAACTAATAATGCAAACATTAAAGCAACAAGCCACAAGAGAGCCGCGCGTTACTACAATTTTATCATGTTGAAGGGTGTTCTTACGCACAATGTGAAGTGGAAAACCCAATTCCCTGTGATAAAATTGAAAAAACCTTTATTTATAAGTACTTTTTGATCACCCAATTACCACTGCAAGTCTTATATAGCACCAGTCCAGCGGCTTCCTTCTTACCACGCTGGGGATGAATCTCAAATAACTTCCTGCACCCTACAAAGTGCACTACATAGGAATTCAAATACTGGCTCGTGCACCACAACAGTGCTTAATTTAGCTAAAAAATAGTAATTTGTACAAGTTAGAGTTTCAAAACTTTCATAGCTAGCACACTATTTAGGTAGTACAGAGCTATTAGACATTCAGCCTGAATTTGATGCTACTTCTGGCTGAAACATGGACATTTGAAGTGTATGAGCCATTCCTTAGTCCTTTATATTGCAGTTGCACAGTGATTCATATCGTAACTACATTAATTTAAGCCTGTAACATTCATGATGTTTGGCATGTTTGCTGTCTTTTAGCCTGTTAGCTAGCTGACCAGCCTAGCTCTAGTTAAGAAAATAATTGTCAGCCCCTCAGTTTAAACAGAAACAGTTTTAACTTCACCAGTACACTCGGTGGTCCATGCAAGCAACATTAGATTCAATGATTTTTCATGCCATGGCGCAGTAATAACAGAGTTCTGTTGTTGTGAGGTGGTCATAGGTGTGCGTATATTGTGTATTTTACAACAGCTTCAAACGTGGCTCAGCGAATCAGATTTTAGGACCGTAACTAACCTTTTACAGTCATTTTCACATAACAGACCTCCAATTATGTACTAATACAAGTTATGATGAATAAAGCTTAATGCACAGTGAATGAACTATTTAGAGGTGTCTACTTTGGGTTTTACTGATCAAAGAACAAGACATTAATTAAGCCAAGCAGCATTTAAGAACTTTTAATGTACCTTAACAGTAGCTCAGTAGTTCAATAGACCTCAATTAAGCGCTGGGTTTGTTTATATATACATTGTTATATTATATCTGATGCATAGTTTTGAGAGCTTTTTTTGAGCTGGTGGGTCTGGATTGTTGCAAATTTTAAATTGAAGGAGGAAGAATGCAGATCTTTTCTTGAGCTACAAAATTTCAATGACATTTATTTTTTTAACCTACATTAAACATGATGTTTGCTGCAGCAAATCCAAATCCTAAATCATCCATATGGATCATTCAACCAAATTGGTTCTAAATCAGAGTTGAAAATACATTTTGGACTTTTAACTGACTTGTATTTTAGACTAAATCCTTTTTCTTTGAATCACCCTATACCTTAATTATGTTTATTTTATGAAACTTTATGACTTTATGAAGTTTTAGCTCAAAACGGAAATATGGATGTAACAATTTTTAGCAGCCTTTTGATGAATTCCATTCAGATTAGACTAGATTAAACTCACCTGTGATAAATTAGAAAGAAGAGTCACCTGTGTTAATGATGGCTCACGTGACTTGAATTAACCAATGAATGACAGCTTTAGTGTTTAAAAAGGCCACTTTTCTTTCTCTGATCCCTTTTCACAATGATGAAGACAAAAGAGCTGTCTGAGGACATCAGAAGTGCTATTGTCTCCAAACACAAAAATGGTAAAAGGTACAAGGCCATCTCCAAAGTCCTTGACATCCCTGTTTCAACAAGGCGTAATGTAATTAAGGAGTTTATTGCTCATGGAACTGTCAAGAACCTCCTAGGATGTTTGACAAAGAGGTAAATCTGTGTGAAAATTCTTTAAAGGTTGGTGCAAACTGCAGAAAAAACATCATGTCGCTGTTGTCGGAAGAAAACCTCATATCTCTATTTTTGACGTTTACCTTTTGCCCTTTACATTGTTTGTAAATTTCATGATGAATGGACTAAGAGAAACAACCCAAAATGACATGGAAAAAAGTCTGGTTCCATTGACTTACATTAAAAATAAAGTAGGTTTTTCCTTCTCCTGTAAAGTTGTCATTTTGGAGATATGAGGTTTTCTTCCAACAACAGCGACGTGTAACATCCAAAGAGCTAATGGCAGACAAGGAATGATGGTGTCAATCCATACCAAATGCTGCACACTAAACAAAGAAGGATTTTACGGCCAAAAGCCACGGAAGACTCCATTGCTGAAAGAAAGACATAAAGGTACGACTGATCTTTGTGTACCTAGGCAAACTACTGTCTTTTTGAGCAAATGTTTTGTGGACAGACAAAAAAAATAGAGCTCTTTGGTAATGCAGACCAGCAATTTATAGAAGATTAAATGAAGGTTATAAGCAAAAGACCTACAGTTAAACATAGTGGTGGACCCATAATGTTGTGGGGCTGTTTTGCTGCCCCAGTTACTGAAGACCTCAACCAAATCAAAGGAATAATTAAATCAGACAATTACCAAGAATTATCATGACTTATTACTTTTACTGGAATATGGAGTAAGGAGAATCACTACTCAGTAACATCTTTCGGGGTTTGTCAAATGCTAGAGGGCGAGTCCAAAATGAATGGGCTGCTATGGAGCTTTTGTGCAAAATCGTAGTTTGTAAATGTTTTTTTAAAAAAATTTTACATTTTTTTATAGGAAAATGCACAAATGTTTTGAACACAGAACAACATAAAACATTCCAACACCACTGTTATATTTTTGAGAGCTTTTTAACTCCAGTTGTGGGACTTTATAATGGTGCCTCATGTATGTTCATGACTCACTAACCAATCAGCACTCAGTAGCAGTAATGACAACCCATCAGCACTCAGTAGTAGTAATGACATACAATTAGCATTCAGTAGCAGTAATGACAAACAATCGGTAGCAGTAATGACAAACAATCAGTAGCAGTAATGTTAGCATATAAGGCTCAAAGCCTATTTGCTGTAGAAACAGAAAGATGCAGGTTTTCTTTAAATTATTAGTGAAATGCATTCTTCTACTTTCCAAAATTAAAGAAAGTCCAGCTCAAATGGTCAGAAACAGGTTTAATTTTTTTTCACCACTTATTCATTAAGGACTCACCTGCAAGTGCCCTCTGGCATTTTTCAGTCATGTTTTTAATATAACTGCAGAAATAAGAAGTGGCTCGGCCTTCCTTAAACTGGCTCTGTATATCCTCATTTTTTCCTGCCAAACTCAAACAGGTTAAACTATTTGGTATAAACACATACAGCACTGTGTTCTCTTGTACAGGTCCATCAAGAGATCTGAGGGAAAACTGGAACCTCCCCTTCACAGAAAGTACATGGTTGCTATCCCTTCCTCATAGGACAGTGCTCAACACACATGTTTGTTGAATTCCTTCCCCACTAATTCTGAAGGTAAGCGTAGACATTCTTTATCATTTTTCTTACATTTCCCTAGTTACAGGCCAAGTGAGATGTATGTGTATTATAAATCCTTGTATTTATAATGTTCAATGTATTTTTAAAAGTGAAAATGTGCATGACTCGTAACTTTGTAAACAGTCATTTGAAAGTCATTTAAAAGCTCTGCCTTTCTTTGAGACGTTGCGACATAGCATATTGTAATCAGTCTGGTGATGGTGGCTTGGTAGAAGCCATCATTACAAAACTTCATGAGTGAACAAATACAGTAATCGTGTGGTTTTGTTTGACAAAAGTGCTTGGGCTAGTTACAGGCCTGAGAACAGATGCACTTATCCTACTTCATGTCCAAAGAAAATGAGCTTCAGGAGTCGGTTTTTACATGCAAAGTTGGGGTTTGGAATAGGAATCGTTTTAATAAAACATGGGCCAAAGTCAAATCTTTGAAATACCGACCAAAAGAAATCCTATTCAAAATGATCAAAAGATTTTTTTTGGAATCCACTGAGAATGCGGACCGTCGCTTAGAGCTGGCCCCTGCCTTATCAAGAACATGCATAAGTCTGCATACATTGTCTATGGTAAGGCTGCCCTTCATGAACCCAGTCATGATTAATAAGACATTCAATATATTCAAACTGTAGCACCGGTGCTTAGCGTGCACTTTCTCTGTTGGTAATTGGACTGCATTTTTACAAGTGCTTTTAGTTCAGCAAATTGTTAGAGTGTGCCTAATCCAGTGCCTTTGACCAGATAAAGAAGAGAAAACAACCGGATTTCAACATTTCACCCTGCTGTCTAAACAGAGCCTTAGAAGAATGCTTTTAGAACAACAAGCCCTCTAATTATCAGGGAGCTAATATAAACAGTGACATTCATTTCAAGCAATCAGAAAGGAAAGGAAATCTCTAAAGAGAAATGTTTTCCTCACACAGATTACCTCTTTTCCCTTTACTGCTCCAAACTTTATTTACTCTTAAAAGTGACAAATGATTACTGAAATGGAGGGCACAGTTTGCAGTTCTTTTGCCTGAAATTTCCCAAAGGTGTTTCTCAGCCTCAACATGCAGACTCAGGGCCTTTCCTATTCAATTGCTTCTGTCTGCTCCCATGGGCATAGCCATCCATGTGAATCAGTGTTCCAGCAAATGTGATGCCCAGCTATAAATTCAGGTCACTCTAACTGAAATACATTCCAGGAGATTTAATTACAGTAGAACTAAGGCAGCTAAGCATTCCAGCAGGTATGCAATCACTAAAACGTGGGTGAGAGTAGGGAAGACGAGAATATATTAAATCTGCATGCCAGTGGCATCATTTCTTAACAAGAAGCTAGTTTGGAGTTTCACTATTACTGGATAATATGCGTTGTGTTTGTCCTTGCTATTATCTAAGGCCAGGAGAGCATTTCAAAATGCAGGATTTCTGAGTTAGCCAAATAACTTAAGCCCAAAAGTGAGGATTGTCCAAAAGAAATAGTAGTCTAAATAAAACTGCGAGTCTAACTAAGACATGTTCATGAAAACAGCACAGATTGATTGTCATGATTTGACTACAGTCTTAGTGTGTATTAGCTGATAATGACTAGTTTTTGAGACTAACAACTTAGTTGGGCTTTTGCGTGTGCATATGTGTGAGAGAGAGAGAGAGTGTGTGTGTGTGTGTGTGTGTGTATGAATGTAATATCACTTATTACTTACTCAGAATTCAAAGCAAAATTTAAAGTAAGCATTAAGTCTCTTAGGGGAGATTTCATCATTTGACTTTTTATTGTGAAATATGATGAATTCTTGAAGACACTCAAGCTGTAGTGTATTACAGCTATGCCAGCACACTGTTCTCAGGCACTCAAGTTTAGTAGCTGGGTATGTGTAAACAAAGCTAGACATAAAACCGTGACAGGAGCAGATTTGGCACACTAATCTTGCTCTCATTTCCTCTGGCTTTAGTGTGTGCAGTGAGAATACGATGCAGCGCAGCAGATGGGTTGTTGTTCTTTCTGTCACACTCTGCTTCTCTCAGCGAGCTGCCGAAAGCGGAACCACACCCTGGCTTGGGTTAGGCACCATATGCAAGCTCTGTTGTAAAAATTAATCGAGGCAATCAATCAATTCAGCCCACAAAACATGCTTCCTTCTCCAAAAAACAGGATTCCTACAAAATGTTTCTGGGGTAAATTAAGATTTTCTGTATAGTCAGTAAGCTATAGGCCTCTTAACGATGTGATGAATGTAAGCTCAGTAAACCACTAAGCCTTTACACTGTTTCTTTCTTCTGTGCAGGCCATATAGTCTCATTCTGCCACACACTCTGGCAAGCTTTGGGAAATTGTTTGGCTACAGAGCCATGTCATCTTCCACTCAAATAGCTTATGTTTCTTTTTTTTTGGAGGCACAGTGCTCACTTATCCTTATTGTTTAGTTTTGTGTGGGAGGATTTCAAACACACTGTCACACGGATTTTGCAGATGCTGGAGATCAGCAAGAGAGCATTCATTTCACATCTGACCGGATCACCAACTAGAAACCAGTTTATTCAAGCATTGTGCGTGTCTTTGTCCAAGTCCAGTGGAACGCACAAGTGAACCATTTGCTCACATGACTTACATTATTCTGCCTCTAGATGGATTTTCCTCTTTTTGTACTTTTCATAGTTTGGATTATGACAGTGTTTTTGCCAAGACAATATAAAAAACAGGCTCATAAGCCTTAGAATATAATAGGGATTTTCTTGCTCCTGAGTACTGAAGCTGCAGAAAATGCCATTTAAATGAGTCTTTTTAATGAAGCTTTCAGTCTTGCAGTAACCATTTCTGGTGCCAAAGAACAGGCTCTTAAGAAACAGACAAATATAATGTTTATTACAGTCAATTTTTAAGAGGAAGACAAACCATGAGTTCTTTTAAATGTACATTCTTGATTTTGCTTTCATTTGGCCTTCAGCATGGTGAAAGACTCTGGGGTGTTTACAGATATGTCTGTAAAGCTTTTGAAGCTGTCACACATTAATGAACACCTGCAGTCCATGAAGAAGGATGACTCAAAATATCTCACAAAGAAGCTGAGAAAAAGCAACTTGATATTCATCATGCAGCTTTACTCCAGTAAACTTTTCAGCAGCTATAACTTTTCATCAACTATATTTAGTGATGTGGGGAGCATTGGTTCAAGTTGGTGCATTTTGCCACATGTTTTAGTTATTCGAGTTGACAAGATGAGTATAATAGCACAGTATTACAGCTCACTGTAATTATGATGGATATTCTGTTAAACAGAACTGATTTCATCAGCTTTGCCAGTCTGTATTTTTCTAGAAAAGCTAAATACAGGACAGGATGTAATGTCAATTCAATGAGTTTTTTATACATACTATACACAGACTATAACATTTTGGTAAGTGTAAGTTACAATAATTTGTTTTTTTCTGACACCTTCATTGATGTGAACAACAAAGACTTAAAAACATTAAATAAGCATCGGAATCAGTATCCTCGATACTGTGAACTATTCGCTATCAATATACAGTTACTGTTGTAACAAAACCTCATCTCTCTGTTTGTCTTGTCAATAAATAAATATAATATCAGTATTTTATTATATAGTTTTTCTACCCTTCGCCTTTGTTACAGCCTCCATTCTTTTCATGAGACTTGCATTCAGTCTTTTTAAATAAATTTGCAGGGATATTTTTCCACACTTCCAAAGTTAGAAGTTTGGTTGCATTTTCTGTTTCTCACAATCCAAGTAATCCCAAACAGTATTTTCTTGACAGCTACACATCCTTTCAGACTCTGAAAGATGTCTAGTTTGAGGATAAACCGTAAAAACTGAACTCCTATGGATTTTTTCAGCTCTGAAGTAAGAGTGGAGCTTGATTTTCTCCTCTTTCTCAAAGATGAAAGCTTTAAGCACAGCTTATCAGGTGGTGACAGTTTTGGTGGTCTGCCACGTCTTTCATGCTTGTTAAGAGTCCCATTTTCTCCATGCATTTTATCATTTTTATCATCTCCAGTTTTCAAAACTCCTGTTTTTTTTTATTTTCTTTTTATTGTCTTGTTCCTTTTGCAAACACACACACACATCATCTAAACTGCTTATCCTTCTTGGTCGCGGTGGGGTGCCTATACCAGCTGTCATCGGGCAGAAGGCAGGATACACCCTGGACAGGTCGCCAGTCCTTCGCAGGGCAGACAGACAGACACATTCACACACTCACACCTAGGGGCAATTTAGCATGTCCAATTGGCCTGACTGCATGTCTTTGGACTGTGGGAGGAAACCGGAGTACCCGGAGGAAACCCACGCAGACACGAGGAGAACATGCAAACTCCACACAGAAATGACCCTGGTCGCCCGGCCGCGAATCGAACCCAGGCCTTTCTTGCTGTGAGGCGACAGCGCTACCCACTGCGCCACCGTGCCGCCCCTTTTGCAAACATATTATATTAAATCTAATTTCTTCAGAAATAACAAATAACTTAAACTTAATGGTCTTTTTGACTGGAAATTAAATAAATGAAAAGTGATCTCTGACTTTTGCACAGTACTATAAATTCAGAGTATAAGCAATGAAAAAGAAAGATTTAGGCTCCTATGAATTTCACTTCAAACTGGCTTACCAAAATTGACCTTGACCCAACAGCACATTTGTTTTCACATCCTGGGAAGCAACAGCTTGCTTTGGCTTTGAACTGCAAAGTTTAAAAGGGAATTGCCTGAAAAGGCTAAGATGGAGAATATCTCTTTGATGTGTCAGTATTCCAGACAGGAAAAAGGGTAAGGAAATTATTTCATTGTTCTTGTTGGTAAGCCGTAATCTTATGTGCTCTATCGCAGTGCCATTTTGATTTTTTTTTCAGCTGTCAGAGATAATGACCAACAAATAGTGACAGACCTAAAGACATTGGAAAGACAACTAAACAAGACTAGCACATCACACATTACTCCAGAGGACAGCAGTATTTGCAGTACGCTGTCAGAAAAAAAGTACTGTACAGGTATATTTTTTGCAAGGTACAAAGGTACAAACTTTATAAATGTACCCTCAAAGATATAACAATGGTCTTAAGGTCCAACTCTGTACCTTTTCATAACCTAATGCTTTAATTATGAGTACTCAGTTTACATGTAATTAAGTGAGTTTAACTGGTTACGTTCCATCTCTTGAAGGGATTTGGGGTTCTGAATGGACCCATATAAACACAAACATTTAATCTCCTGAAGGCCGGATAGCTGTGTCATAAAAAGATGACTGCTGCCAACTTTTTTTTTCTCCATTTACCTTGACCTGTATGAGGTTTAAGTTTTTTGCATGTTCTCCCAGCATGCTGCAGAACCATTGCGGATGAAGGGGAATAAGAAAGAACTGAGACTGCCAAACTCCAAATTTAATCAAGGACAGCCTTGCCAGAAGAGCGGTTCATTAATGTCATTAACGTAAGTCCACATCACCAGAGTCAGGAATATTATGTTGCATCGATCAGGATTAATTATTATTGATTTGAATGAATCTGGTGGAACACGGCCAGCATACAACTACTTAAATGCTGATGAGGGATTATTGTTTCAGTCTGCAACAAGGGGACTGGAACAGCTGCTGAATTACCATTTGTGCATGGAGTGGATGATAAGTAGTGCAAATTCTCCCCCAAAACCTCCAAAAAACCCCCCAAAACAAATTGAATTTCCAAAGTATGCCTCACATTCTCAGCAAACACTCATTAGTCTCAATGGAAACATGACTTAACCCAATGGGAGACACTTTTATGAGGGTACTATCATATAGAATCTATAATGTATTTTATGCGGATTGGATTTATAAGCTTTTGTTTTGTGTAACTTTCTGGGTAGCATAGTGACATCTGTGTCTCATTTTTCAGACTTTGGCTCTTGTATCAGTTTCAATAATGACAAAATCCTGTTAAAGCTAGATAGATTTAGACCTTAGTTTGTTGAGCAGCATCTCAGAGAATTGATTTACAGCTTCTACACAATTTTACTTTGATTTTCCTGTGAACATGTTTGGATAGAATCACTTGTTCTACTTGGCGATCAACTGTTGAATTACTGTAAATGCGGATATCCATGCCTCAAATGTAATTTGTGTATATTGCTTCTCTAAGTCTTATAATTTGGTCTTATCTTTGCCATCTTTGCACCATGACACTGCTGTCAAGCTTATAAGGAAAGCTCATGTGTCAAACTGTACAGTAATCTAAGCATTGTGGTGTCTTGTATTGAGCTTTTCTCCAGTGTTACTATATATAATATACTTTATTTACTTTCCTTCTTCAAGGCAACAAAAACAGTGCGGAACACTGCATGGCTCATTTACTTCTAATATTGGTGGGGCTTTTCCGCTGTCCATAGTGCTAATGGTACAGTAAGCCATGGTGCTATACCAGCCATTACTAATGCCCAGGTAATTTCATTAAGGAACATGCTGTTGCAGCCAGGATGCAGAGTCAGGTCAGAGCCCTGGGAAATATTACATTTATAATTGTAATTGACAAGCAGAGCAGATGTCAACACGGACAGAGAGAGTAGAAGAGTGAGGAAACCACGAATCATTCCTAATACAGAGATGTGGGCGGCAGAACACCAGGGTCTGGTCCACGGCAGGGAGCCATTTATACCTAAGAAACCTTCATAAAGTGTCAGAATACAGGTGGCAGATGTGTGATTGGAGGATGATAGCGAGGCTGTTGACAGAGATGTAATGTAGAGAAGGTGAGAGGTGCTCTCTCCAGTTGCTGTCAAACATGTGTCGCAGTGCTAAGAGTTCTTCACACTCAACTGTCACTCCACAAGAGTCCTCATAGTTATGAAGAAACTCAAAACAGAGCAAAAAGGCCAAAAGACAACTTGTATTCTATCAACAGAACAATCAAAAAAAGCTTTTCATCCTCACTCTCACCACTTCTCTTATATTCTTCCACAATAATTTTAAAAGTCTACAAGTTGGTTAATTACACTGATTATATAGTAATTATATGCTAATTCTGGGGCATAATTTAAAATAAGACAAATGGACAGGAGAACATCTAATTTCTCTTTTTCCTACTGAGACATGCTAAATCTGATTCATGTTTAATTAATCCTCGACTTGTAATTTTCTTCTTGCCCCACAGAAACACTTAAGACAAATAAAACTGCCCAGGCAATTATGCAGTTTGATGCAGTATTAACTCTTCGCACTCTCTGCTCTTAAAGACTGACAGGCTGCAAGAAGTTCATAATTTAATGCTTCACACTTAGCTGTAATAAGAAACAAGTTTAGTGCTGGAGTTCAGCTCTAAATTATTCACAAGCAGAGATGGAGAAGATCAATTATTTATGAACAAAAATGACAAAGTATTTTAGTAGATATTAAAACTGTTTATTACAATGAGAAAATAATGTGTTGCCATTGGTGGTCTGCTGGAGCAATGTACACAATTAACTCACAATCATGGCCATTTCATTCAAGGACATTTTTGATAGCATCATTGACACTGGACATCATTTATTACTGTTTTGAAACAAGCAATTTGTGGTAAAAATGTAATCTGCTCAGTAATTATGCTGATCATTTACAGTTTCTCATTGTGACAAATGACTGTGATGCTCTAAATCTGCTGAAATTTGTCTAACTAGAAAACTGGGAAAAGGAGATATTATTATTATTATTATTATTATTATTATTATTATTATTATTATTATTATTATTATTAATAATAATAATAATAATAATAATAATATACATTAAAAAAGACAAAAAAGAAACTTATTTCTAATTTGGTGCTCCCAAATAAATATGTTACAATAATGAACCCATCTCTCCCTTCATTCTCTCTCGTTTCCTCTTTAAAGTTTTATACAGCCCACTACTGGCACAAGAAATTGCTGAGTTAATTTGCATAATGGCCATTGGTAAATGCACATCTAATTTGACAAGGTGCAATGGCAGTAATTAAAGCCTCCACAGAGGTGATTTGTACCTCATTTCATAAATCTGTCCTAAAATATTTTTATCTACAGTTTCACAATGCTCAGCAAATCAACACAGCCTACTGTTCAGTCTCATTTAATAATGTATTTCTATGACTTATACTTCTAACAGATGGTCATAAAATAGTGCTGTGTAATAATGTGTGACTGTGTGCACGTATTTGGGTGTTTTGTGTGTATGTATAGATAGATGTACTTTATTGATCTCCAACATAAAAACCTATATTTCCACAAGTAATGAGCGAATTCAGCTACTTTATGGTGCTCCCATTGCTTATACAGGTGTTCAACTGTGAATCCACAACTTGTGTAATCTCTATAGGAAAGCATTGACCTGTAGAATGGGACGTTCTGGAACAGCTGCAAATGAGCCTAAGGTCACCATGCCCAACTCCAAGTGTTAATTAGAGCTTCACAGTGTTGGGATATGGAGGAGTGGAACTGTGTTCTCTGGAGTGATGGAGCACCATCCAACATCTCTGGAGGTGGAGAGGTGTTTGGGCTGTCTGTCTATCTAACTGTCTGTCCATCCTTGCATTGAATCTAATGCCATTGTGCCACAAATGTAAAAACTGGAACCTGCTCTCTTTGTCTCTTCTCCTCTTTTCCACTTCATCTATTTTAGTCAACTCCAAAAGTTTTTCTTTTTTCCTTGCAGTGCTGTAATCTAGCTAATCCCCCAGACTCCTGCAGCAGTGTGCTCCATTGTAAACAGTCTCTAAGGCACTGCTTGGCCATTTTTGGCCAAAAATATTGTAGGGTTGCATCCTGTTGTTTTGGAGCTTCTTAGTCGGTGAGAAAGAAAAGCTTTCTTCAAATGGTGCTGCAAGGCTCTATCTGTGGGCTTGTATTTGTTTTGCCACAATGAATCTCATAAAGAGCATGCAAGAGGAGTCTCCGATCTCCTGAAACACAGTGTTCTCTTCCAAAGCCAGTTACCCAACTGCCACATGGGTGTAGCAGCCTCAGCTGTGACGAACTGCACTGAAAAACACTTCAGAGGGAATAAAGGTGGGGGATGTGTGTGTGTGGGGGGGTGCTTTGGAGCAGAGTGGCATCTGCGTGTTTGTGACAATGCCGCTGCGTTGTGCACCAGCCTCAGGCACGTGTCACACTTCTGTACATGATCATCACTCATACTGCCACTGCAGTGCCTAGGCCGGCCAGTGTCAGCTTGGCCCTGAGGCAACTACACTGACAAACACTAAACAACTTAATTACCAGACTCATCATGACACACTCAGCATTACAGTCAAGCTTAGATCCTGTTAAACTGTGCGAGATCATAAGCTTTTTAATTGCATCTTTATCAGCATCCGCAGTGCAGATATGTAGCCATGACTGAATTAGCTTGAAGTGGTAGATTGAAACACTGCAAATATTTTCAGCTATTGAATACATCCTAAGTAATTTGCCAATTACACTATACTTGTTCTAAATATTGATGGTAATTGGTCAGTCCTCCTAAGAGATCTGGAGAAGAAAATGTCACCTGTATTGAGCCGTCAAGGCTAGACGCTCATTACAGCCTGCTCAGCCCCTGAGGCACAGCAGCTGTTTGCAGCATTGCTCTGTTAAGGCACAACTTGTGTTCACTTTTATTTTGCTCTATAGGTTACCAGCATCCTTTAAAAATGTTCTATATTAAGACTAGCCTCATTAGCATATCTAACGAAGCCCATTACAAGTGAGGAAAAAATAGTTCTCCAGCATACTAACAGGTTCAGGTGATACAGTCCTATGGTTCGATTTACAGTTTGAGCTCCTTTGAGAATTCAAACAGAAAGAAGTATTTTCTCTGTGCACACTTTAAGTCTTTGTTCATTTAATCAGTAACTTTATGTGGTACATTAATTATAGTTGCCGCTCATTCATAAACAGTGTTAATCAGTAAGGAGGTGTGCTAATCATTATGTTTTCTTGCTAATGCGCATTGTGTACTTCACTGGAAGCTTTATTTAAAGTAATGTAGAAATGTACACTTTCAAAGTCTCAGTGGTCTCAGTTTGCAGTCTGATATTGGCATATTTTTCAGGTTTTCTTCAAATTTCTCTTAGAATATTTTGTTTTTGTGCCAGTATCATGTGATATGCCGTACTGTCTGAATTCTTTTTTAAATGCAAAACCATTAAAATGCCCATATAATGGAAATTTTATTATTTTATTTTTATTATTATTTTAGCCACAAAAGTCTGTTCCAAAGTCTGAAAACCAATGTGTAACCTTAAGAATTGTCAATGCCAAATATATTTTCTGCAATTAGCCCTTTAGACCCCACAGCAACCTCTGCCGGCCGCTCTCCATTTCACTGTGTCGGCTGTATATAAGGATAGTCACTCAAAGCAAAAGGACATTAGGCTAAAGTCCAAGTCAGTTAAAAGTCTGAAATCTGACCTTATACTAATTTGGTAATGATCCATATCCACCTATTCAGTCTGATACAGTGTGAATACAGGGTAGCCAATCAGAAGGTCATTTAAATAAAGAAGACTTATATATATATATATTTATGACATATTTATATTTATGACATACTTTTCGGTGATACATTTTATATCTTAGTTGACTGCTACTGCCTTTTGTGTGTTTCCTATGTTCATAATCTTATAGCCCAGCTTGGGAATGAGAGGGAATAAGAAGATGGACGCCAGCACTTTGACGTTTTTATTGTGTTTGTACTTTTGAGCAGGATCCAACTAATTAACCGAATAAATCCTGTAGTCAGTTTACACTGCTGGCAATTTGAACTGCTCTGCTCCTATTGATCTCCAGGCTCTTCCTGGCTCAGCTTCATTGACCAGGAATGAGTGAAACTGAGATATTATGTACGTATGACCCTTTCTGTACAGGGAATTCAATAAAGTACCGTACCATTGGCTTTGCTGCCATCATGATGGGATTGTAAATAAAACTTTCTATAAGCAAGAGGTTTGATGTCCTTCCGCTCGCGAAGGTCGCTTTGTAATCATAGCACAGATTCTAGTAGGGGATTCAGATTGCACATTAAACCTTGCTGGAGAATCAGGGAAATCTCAGTGGGCATGGGATATCAATACTTTAAGGCGTGGATATTTGCTGTATGTGTATTCTCTCTGATTATTGTATTGTGATTTATTGCTAGCAATTTGTCCTCTCCAGCTTTTCTGTTGGTACTGCAAATCCTACTGTCAGCCTCACACCCTTAAAATTCACTTTGAGCGTCCCAGTCAATTTGAAGGGTCGATGCAGCGGACAATGATGCATGCACAGCAGGTCCCAGCAGCGTGAAGAAATAATTAAGAAAAAGCAAGCTGCCTAGAAAGAATACTCCAGGCAGATTCATCTTCCAGTGATCATTTCATCCATTAGCATTTCTGCCCTTCACTGGGATGGAAGATGTTGGCCACACCTCTTTGGAAACTGACCAATGGCATGCCCCTGCCTCTGGTGAAGTGAACAGTGAGGGTGGCTCAATATACTCTGTAATAGGTTGAGCAAAAGTATCAGGAGTTTGCCAGTTATTGATATTTCAGTGACTGCTTTGTCAAAGGTGAATAGACTCATCTATATCGAAGCTAACTGAGATTTTTATATCAAGCACTTCAGAATGAGTGTTTACTGTTTCCCTAATACAGAAAGACTCCATTTATATAATTGTGTTTGTACTATTGTTCATGATTATGGCTACATCGATAGCAACCCAAATGCTGGAGTCCATCATACAGTTGTGTGCAAAAATGTGGGGACAAATCACAGTGTTTTGTTGATTTTCTAAGAGAAAAGAAGTCAACACATCCTCTATGATAACAAACTTAAATATGGCGTTTTTCTTAATTTTTATAGCATAATTTCTATTTATTTGTGGGCTTTAACACAGGGAAAAATACAAAACTTAACATATTAATTGTGCCATAACATTGTACATGCCACATTTGATGCTTTATTTTTTGTCCCTTTTGATTTTTTTGTTCAATATAATAAATAAACAGTAATTGTATAGTAATATGTGCAGCAGTGTGTTCAAAGTAGAGGGTGTGTACTTATTTTCACTTAGAAAATTGGCTAAACCTAATTTTAACTAGAGGTGTCCAAGCGTTTGCCTGTAACTGTAAAGCAAAAGAAAACTTTCTCCTGACCTGTACACATCTATATATCTTCAGCAAGACAAAGCTGTCCATCAAACTTACTGGTTATGTAAGTGACCTGATTAGAAGTGGCAGATTAGAATACATTTAAGAATATGGATTGTACTGAAAAAAGTTTTTTGGTGTCACAGCTTCACCGACTTGATACAGTACATTTCCCTCAACATTTTCCATTGGCAGAAGAAAAAATAGAACAACAAAAAAAAGTCAGCCAAAGCAGTGTAGTTCATGTAGATATGGGGAGAAGATATCTTTGAAAATGAGACTCTGTGACAGAACGCCGATAAATGGAAAATGGAGGAATAAGCCTATATGCATATATAACATGACTCAGATTTGCGGTCCAGCTAGACCAAAGTGCTCTTTACTTCCTTCAGGGAGAGAAAGCAATCCTCTTACTCAGTATGAATCTCACTCTCGCTTTTCATCTGAGCTCAGTATTGAAAAATTACAACCACGAGATTCTGCTGAAATCTTTTTTCATCCTTTTCTCTCTCTCCTTTCTCATTTTCTCTGTGTCTGTCCTCTTGTCATCTCTTTCTTTCTTTAGGTGAAGTCAGTGTCTACTACCATCTCTAGAATCTTTAGCTGTGAATGGGAAAATTGTACATACAGGTATGTTGGCGCACATATGTTAGCGATTAGTTTCAGGCTGGAAGCCTAAAATGTCTGTATTTTACCTTTTCTTAGAGGCCAATAACATAGTTTCTCACTGAAATCAGCCAGAAGATATTTGGAATTGCTGTTTTGTTGTGAATGCCAGTTTAGTTGTGGTGATCCTGAAATGGGGGTGTTATACTATGAAAATAAATAATGAAAAAATGTTATTCTTCAAATGGAGATATAGATTCTGCCACAGGAAACTGTCTCTCAGAAAGAAAGTTAAAGCTATTTTGATTTTATTAAAACTTACTGCATGTGAAATATGATATATTACTCCAGTGTGATTGATATGTAGATGGTAACTGGATCTTTTGCAAGTTCTTGCTATAATCAGGTTAATTTTCTTAGATATTAGTACTGCACACTGACCTTCTTCTGTCAGTGTCAGCATCCTTATTGCGTGAAAGGTGTGATGGTTAAAAGTTACCCCTTCAGAAGTCAAGGAACTGTGAGTGATCGATTAAAAATGAACTAATAATTAACATCAAATAACACCATGCTATTGATAATGCTGACACTAGCTGTAACTTAAGGGTAAACAAAGTAAAGCTTTTAGGCTAATAGTGTACAGGTATAACATATGCTGCCAAAGTTAGATTGGTGACTGCTCTTTTTTGTCTAATTTATTATAGTTCCTCTGCTCTTTGAAAGAACACTGTGAAGAGTATAAAACAAATGACAGCTTAATTCACTCTGCTTTTCCTTTATTCCTCCGTGAGGAACAGCTCATTTTCTGGATGCTGACTTTATATGTTAATAAGCCCTGCTCTCACTGGCTGTCTCATATAACTAATAAACTCTTCGAAGACTGAAAACAACTGTTTAAACAAGTGGAATCAGATTCTTTTTCTTCTGCTTTAATGGAATGAAAAGCTGCAGTCACACCAACCCTTTGAGGACAAGATTGGTGACATTAGTATAGACAGTCCATATATGTTCAATTTTGTAATAGGTATTTACACAACATGTTATATATATTTGGCTGTTACTCCTTCATTAAAAAAGGTTTTAAACTTAAAGCCTGCCTCTGAATATTAGGAAAAGTCTGTTAGTTTGACTATGTATCCAACTTACTGTAGTGAGGACAAAATGTAGTCCAATTTGTCCACAGAAAGTCCATTACCATAAACAAAAGAGTGTTCTGAATCCTTAAATAGAAATGAAATGCTTGTGAAATGTGACTTCACATCTCTGTTTTCCACTGTCTTGTCCCTCAGAGACATCTGTGTTTATGTGCTTAAAACCTCAGCTGTGATGGTGAAAGTATGAAGGCTGGCTGAGTGGGTGTGGTTGTTCGAGTTGGGGGTGCTAGACTTGCTTGATACCAAGCAGCAAATCACATGACTTTTTTGAAAGGGAAATATGTCAAAACAGCAGAGACTTCACATTTCAGTTTCTTGGATGATAGATACAAGGACAAGTAACATACAGCTGCATGCAAAAGTTTTGACACCCTTGATGAATTAAATTAAATGTTTTGTGTTGATTTTCTAAACAAAAATATGGATAACATATTGGGGAAAAAAATAGAAAATGTGCTGTAAATTTTGCACAGACCACATTTCATGATTTATTTTTTCCAGTATGTTAAATTCAGCAAGCAGTAACTATATGTGCATTAAAATGCACGCAAAGGTCACCAGCAGGGGGAGATATCAGGATTTGAATAGAAAAAGACATGGGAAAAATTACTCTAACCTAATAGGTGGAAAGATGGAATCACTGGAGTCATAACAGGTCATTTTTCCCTCATCTTTCCCTATTCAAATCCTTGTATCTCCCCCTGCTGGTGACTTCTGTGCGAGTTGATTAAATGAGTCTGATTCTATAGTTAATAATGGCAAATGGGAAACGGAAAATAGAAAAAGCTAAGAATTCTTGATTTAAATGCACATTTTATGTGAAAAAATATGTTTAAGTGAATTTTTGTTATTTGATTTTTGATTTCTTAACAGATATATACAGAAGATGCACGGTTTTTGAAGTTTGAAGAAGTTTTTGTTCTGTAAAGCATTGAAAAAGTAGCATGCTTGCAAAAACATGCACAATTAAAATTATACAGTTGCATGTAATGAGTTTTAAAGGAGGTCAAAATGTACAATACACTAAAAGCATGAACGCATACATGCCTAACATCCCTTCAGCCTTTTGATTAGCCAGTCTTCACTGGCTCGTCTCTCAGCCTCATTACCTGTCCATCAGTGTCATGTTCAAAGGTGAGGAGGTTGATGTTTTCATTAACCTGTACCCTTTTGGTCTGCTGGCCGCAGGGGGAGTTTAAGACCTCATTGCTCTGTGTCTATCCTGACTCTGGGAAAGCTCAATCACATGCCCTGTGTGGGGCCGTGCTCTGTGCACGCTAGCTGCTGTAGCCTTGGGGAGATTTAGACTGTCCTTTCTAACTCGAGCCCAGCAGGAGAGTCTAGCTCTGCTACCAGGCAAAAATGTGCCCTCTGCATGTGCATGTTACTGGTGAATTTTAAAAGCAGACGATGACATTCAGCAAAGTGAAGTGTCAAATAATTCAAATTCTCTCATTCAGGAGACAACAACAAATTGAAGCGTGGTGGTTTATTGGAAGTAGTCTCTGTAGCGATGGGCTGTAAAACACTGCATTTTTGAAATCTCCTGTTCTACCAATCAGACTCCAGAAAAATCCATCATCTTAATTTACACAGTGTATTGAGGAAAGGTCTTCAAGTACGGTAAAATTATTTAAAGAATCAAAGATGGACAGCGCTACTGCTAGGGGTATGAACATTTAAAATAAAGGTACTCTATAGAACAGGGTTCAGAAGCATGTACGAAAGTGAATAATAGTGATAGTAATAGTACTGATCGCTGCATAGTGGTTATTACTATAATTTGTTTTATAAACATTCAAACATAATTTTGTTTTGGTCTTTGTTTAGACCTGTACAGTGAAAATGCATTGGAGAGCAGAGCAAAATCTAACACATTTTGTTTTTTGCCAAATATTTCATTGTTAGCAATATTAACTGCTAGCAAAAGTAATAATTTTTATTCAAGTAACCTACAGAACTCTGCTACAAATGTAAATGCAAACTTGTCAGAACACGTACGATTAATGAACAATGCAGCAGAAATTGGTGCTTACCCCACAAGCAAGGTTCATTTAACAGACTGAGGGGCTAGTTTTAACAATCACTAGAAAAGTCTGGTAAGTTGACACAATCACAATTAATTCAAACACAGTTAATATGTGTAATTCAATCAATTAAATTAATCAAAATCTGTAAATTTGAATCAAATGAGCTTTCCAACTTATATATAATATATGCATCATTTAATGGAGCAAAGTTTGTAAAATATTTAACAAAATGGTTTTAGTTTTAGAAAAAAAAAAAAACACTTTTAGTAGAATTTTACTGTAGAATAGTAGACAGTGCCTGGACAGCACTTTCCACCAGACTACACTAAGTCTACTGTAAAGCACAGAGGTCAAACCTCAAAGTCTGGAGCTGGTTTTCTCACAATGGTGTATGTGCGCTTGTGTTCATTCACTCAGAAAAAAGTGCAAAAGGCATTTAGAATGCAAACCTAAAGAAGTCTGTTAAGAAACTGCTCACATGATAATGATCTGAACACACCAGCAGCCTTTTGAAAGAATACTTTGATTACAGTCTTGGAAGGGTCTGTTCAAAAGTAAAGTCACTTGATATGACATTCTGTTTCCTAACACATTGACCTTAATAAATTATGCACAAATGTCCAGATAGTTTTTGAGACTTCTGTACATAACATCAAGAGGACATCTTTAATAATCTGTGAACAAAAAATGTCCAAAAACAAAACTGTTCAATTTACATTGGGCTTATATGGACTCCTCTGCTTGTTTACTTTGGGATTTACACATACACCTCAGTAAAACATTATTGAGGAAAAAAGTTACTTTCACGCCACAGAAACAGGAGGAATCTCAAGAAATATTTTTATGATTTCTGTCATTTTTGCTTTAGGAATCTCAGTTGATGACAAAAAGAAGAAGCTCTTATATTCCCTGTGTTAGGTTGTGTCCCGCTCTCTCCTACCACAGACCTGAACCTTGCAGTTCTGAAAGACATACACCAGTTTCCTTTACCTTTCGCATACCTGAACAAGCTTACCATGAAATATACAACTACTATGAAAAATGAAACTATATCATGACGCTAATGTGGTGTAGCATACTGTAACAATGTTAGATAAATAGTATTCTGGAGCGATGTAATATTGAGGTAAACATACCTTCATAAGAGTAAGATATTTATGAGATATCTTTGATGAATGCCAAGATGCCACACACCTCTGCAATTTATCATATTTCTACATTTGTTTGTGAGAGTAAGACTAATGCATATTGTTTGGCACTGGGTGGTCGGCTACACTATATGAACAAAAGTATAGGGACACCTACATATACACCTACAGGAGCTTTCATGACATCCCATAGGCATTAATGTGGAGTTTGTCCCCCCTTTGCAGCTGTAGCAGCTTCCACTCTTCTGGGAAGCTTTCTACAAGGTTTTTGAGTATGTCTGGTCATATAATAATAATAATAATGATAATAATAATACATACTTTAATACTGAATTTTAAGCTTAACAGTAATAGAAGCAATTATGAGTATTAATTTTAAAATCATATAAGACAATGACACAGATCACATTAAAAAGATAAATACCTATAAGGCATAGAATTTTTGTTTAATATGAGCTCTTTTTTTTGGATCTGTGCTGCTGCATTTGGTTTAAGTTGTAGAGGATGGATTGTTTTCTTAGAAAGCCCAGTAAAAGAGCATTACAGTAATCAACTCTGCTTAAAATAAATGCATGAAAAGATTCCTCTGTGTCATTATGAGATAGGAAAGGCTGAGCACTAGCAGTATTGAGCTTTGGGAACAGCTTTTGTTGGAGGACACAACTGTAACTCAGTGTTTTTATGATTGGAAGGACGGAAAAGTTAAAGTGGCAGTAAAAGTAAAGAGTTGACATTAAAAACTGATGAATTTGATGTTATATTTAGTTGATGATGCTTCTGTATAATTTTCTGTAAATATATATTACCTACTTTTTCTGATGCTGAAAAAGGCATACCTTGTCCTTAATGTCTGTTTTGACTGGAGACTAAAAAAATGAAAAAGTGGTCTCTGACTTTAGCACAGTGCTGCATAAGAGAATCTTACAATTGTATTTAGAAGATTAATATGAACTTTTCAGCATCTGCAGCTGAGACTACCTTTTTTCCTAAGAGAATATTAGAAAACCTCTTACTTACATGACTTATAAATATATTATTTATGGAATAAACTTTGATCATTGTGTTGCTTGGTAACCAACTCCTACTATTAAATATCTATAGAAGACTTTTTTTACGGGATTATTATTTATAATTAATCAAATTATGTACTGAACATTGGTGTATATTTGTATTTGTATATTTGTATTATTTTACTATTGTATAAAAGCAATAAGCCACTTGAGGCTGTGTGTTACAATGATTTCACCACAGTTAAGGGAGCAACCATAACCATGGTAAAGCACAACCTGTTGTGGCTTATTGCTTTTAAAATGTCATTCTTCTACATGTTTGTGAACTGGTTAGTCACTCTAGTGTGTGACATTAAAGCTACAGAGATTACCACAGTGTTACAAGAGAAAGCTTCAGAGCGCCGTGTTGCTAAAAATGTAAAATGGGCCGCTAGTTTTCATCGTGTGATCTGCTGTCATTTCTCTCTTTCCTCTGCTAGATATGTGAATGACTCATTCTTCTAATTGCAAAGGGATTGCTGGGTGAGGCAGCTGTCCTGTCTGCCACACTATTAGATGTCAAATCCTTTCACACTTTGCTTGTAGCTTTTCTTATTTCACCCTTTCAGACAGAGGCAATCAGATGCATCTTGCATTTCACACTGACTCAGTAATTTGTGGAGTTCTGAATATGAAGGAAAAACAAATAAGCAAATTTGTGCTCAACCAAGGTCGGAACCTTGGGCCTTGATGCAGAATGGTGGCCATATGTTGCTTTTGTTTAGACAGCAGTAGATGAGAAGGCTGTCAGTCAAGCTGAAACTTCAGTGAATCAGCACTTTCCTTAAAAACTTCATCAAACATAATTTCTCTTCTAAATGAACTGAATAATTAAAGGCAGTAATTATTTTCTCTAATGAAGAGTAGGATTTAGTATATGAGTTTCTAATGACTTCATCTCTTACCTTAATCACTGAATAACAATAAGCACTTGTTTGGTGTCACTTTGTGTAAATGAGACATGGACCAAGCTCAAAATGCATCCACAATTAGCTCTATAAATCACTGTGTAAACTCAGAAAGCAAGTAATGGTTTTATTTTTAATACAAAAATCAACATTATGATCGTATGCAAAAACACTCCCAGTTAAATTACATGTTTTGTTGATTTTCAAAGCAAAATTTAAATATGTCTTTCTGCAAATCCTCTGCAGAGTTTGTATTTATTTGCTGAGTTTACCATATTGTGGCATCGCTGTAGAAGATGTGTAAAACATTATGCATACAGACAAAATTTTATTTTGAAAAGGCACTTCAACAGACAGCAAGAAATGCCCAGTCCAGCGCCAACCCAGCACATAATGTTGGAGAGGATAATACAGGAGGACACGACATATGAGAAAAGAAACACTTTTACACTTCTGACCACTAGTTACACTACAAAGCTCAACCTCATTTGACACAGTTTACAGTTTACTCTAAGCAACACAACTACACTAATAACAGCAACAACATTGTGTTACTTGCCAGTGCATCTCCATGCCAAGGATAAATTTGGTCCTTGGTGCCTCGATGGAGGTTGCTTGAAGGTTGGCTAGTGCGGTGAGATGCATATTCATCTTAGCTCCTCCAGCAGCAGCACATCCAGGAAGCGCTCCAGCGAACTCTTCCTACTCAGCCTTCCCGAACATCAGATATGCCTGCCAAACCATCACGTTTTGCTCCTCCACCAGCATGCTTATCCACTCTCCCTCCAGCCTCCATCTCTCTCAAAGTAGTGGTCTGGCCATCCATGCTGCTGGTGCATGCCCGAGGCGTCACTGGAGGGCTGTGGTCAATGCATGCTGTCTCCTTCTCACCGGACTCTTGCCAAGCTCCACTGCTGAACCACAACGTGCTTATCTCAGCTGGCTCGAGCCATCCACGATTGGGCGGGCGTTGCACTCGGTACTCCACTCAGTACTGGCTTAACTTCTCACTGCTTGGAAGTGCTATCCCACTTCTGATACCACTGTGGTATTGATGTTGAAGAAAACGCAGAAAACATTGGGCATAAGGGCAAGTGCTCTTTTATTTTGCATAGGGACTTCAACTGGAAACAAGAAATGCTCAGCCTGGCGCTCACCCAATACATAACACAGGAGGGGGTACTACAGGAGGACAAGACATACAAGGAGGGTAGACACTTCTAACCACCAGTTACACTACAAAGCCCACCTTCCTCAGGCACAGCTACACAAATAACGATATCAGTAACAAAAGCAACAATAAGTGTACCTCTTACCCAGTAGTATGGTGCATGCTGAGAGCCACTTTGCATAGCTGCATCCCCCTAAGCTCTAATGGCACCATAATATAAAAAAAAACCCAAAAAAACATGAAAAATAAAATATTCCATAAATAATGAAATTATTAAATTCAGCAAATACACAGTAATAGTGCATTGAAATGTGCAGAAGTTTTTAGTGGATAAGTACATATATATGAATAAACATTTTAGCAAAATTTAATATCTGATGGTGTTAATTATTTTTGTTTTGTTATGCTTTTCTTTCTTTGCAATTTCAAATCTTTTTTTCAAAGATAAGCTTTCTGAGATCTGATGCATATTTATAGATCATTAAACAAAAATAATTCAGTTCTCATAGTTCAGAATGAGATGTTTATTCTTCTATAATGCATG
Source organism: Colossoma macropomum (assembly GCF_904425465.1). Classification (NCBI taxonomy): domain Eukaryota; kingdom Metazoa; phylum Chordata; class Actinopteri; order Characiformes; family Serrasalmidae; genus Colossoma; species Colossoma macropomum. The sequence continues at coordinate 21,690,605 of NW_023494785.1, forward strand.
TGGAGCATGGAAAATGCCATCCACAAAGCTGCCCATAAGAAAAGAATAATAAATAGAAATATAAAAGGTACTTTTACTCTTTCTGTCTTTTACATTAAGCTTGGAACACATTTCAACTGAGAGGCAGAAATTAAATTGAACTAACATGAAACGAAGTCAATACAAAGATTTATGCAAGCAATGAAAGGGTCATGTTTTCTTTCTTTTCTGGCTGTTTGATAGTTCTGTTTGTTGTGCACATTCTTATATTTTTGAGTTTGGTGATTTTGTGATCAATGCGTTTTTTTTCTTTAAAAGGCATATGTTAGGGTGACAAAACTCCTTTACAGATTTGATGACCAATTTCTTTTTTTTATTTTGCTAAGTTGTCAAAAGGGCAAGCAGTTATATCAAGATGGAAAATATATTGTATTCCAAGAGGCCTCTATTCATTTATGACCCAGTGGATAATCAGTTTTTTTTCTGCAGCACACTGTAGTGTTTTCTCATATTCAGTCTCTCTTCATTAACATACTGAATATGAGAGAACACTTATAGTGCATATGTAACATATGTGGCATAAAAGTTGCAGTATATTAGCATATTTCCACAGTGCTCATTAAAACCTTTCTTTTCAAGGTAGTCGGTTGTGGAAAAATGTGAAAAAACACCTCTACAATAATGCTAATTTCTGCTAACACCCCTATAGGATTGTATAATGATATGTCAGCACTAAGCTAATGCCAACTAACATAAACCTTTTTATTTGCCATTCTAGATTAAATGCAGACAATTGAAGCTTCTAAAAGACATTACATATTTTCTTTAAGCTTATAACAGATATGAAATATTTTACCTTGTATGTAGTAGTATTAAAATGTCTTCTTCAGTAAACAGCCCTGCTATAGAGCTATAGCTGTTTTCCTTTTCTAACACCTGCCTAAAATGCACTGGTCACTGTGGCATATTAGGCCTTCAGGTCAGCTTCTGAAGTCCTAATCGACGGGAGAACACACTTGCCCATATCTACTTAGATACCACAGAGGAAAAAAATCTGTATTGGATCCCTTCTGTTTGCCTAAGACAAGAAATTATACAGAACAAGCATATATCATTAGGCCTGAAGGTGTAGAAGGCCCTGAATTTTCCCTACTGACAGTTAATTGCTTTACTTTGGACATATTTGGATGTATTTTGCAGCTCTCAGCTTCATGATGATCAAAATGTTTTCCTTGAATTTATGAGTAGGTGTTTTGACTAAATTTTTAAATGAAATTGGCTTGGTTGTTTCTTTCTAAATAATCTACTGGATTTTACCTTGTAAGTGTCCCTAAACATTTGTTGAGCAGCGTATGTGTGCTGTTCTTGATTATGATGAGAAATTCTGTGTGAATCAATTTCAGTGTGAATAGTTAAAATATATAGTGCAATGCTTGTCTCAGTCTTTCACTCATCCGTTTTTCATCTCATGTCTTTCTCTCCTTCCTCATTCACACTAAGATGACAAGCCTCATAAGAGTGGCATATTTCTAGAGCCAATTCATGTTAGCATCCCCCACACCTTATTTTTAAAGAGATACCCATTACTTGATTCCTCCTCTTTTTCAAAGCGTCAAATATGTATAGTATGATGCCTCAGAATGATCACAACAGTTTAACATTCAGGACACTTACCCCTCTTTCTATTGTCTGCAGGTGTTTCAGCAGAGCACTCCAAGGGGAAAATGATGCATCAACCCGACCGCATGCTGGAGGAATCAGACTGGGATTGGAATGACACATTCTGATGCTAAACTACTTCATCTGAATCCAGCAGCATCTACAGGTACTTTTCAAGACCACCTAAATTTTTCCACCAAAACTACACACAAAGTTATTCTGAGGTAATGGTGACTATAACCTTATTCACTCACATTCAGGGCAAGTGAGGTGTTCTTTATAGTTATCTACAACATGCATGTGACCCCAATTTCATCCGCAAATTATCATGACTTTATGGCCATATTTACGTATTGCTTTGTCATTTGGTACATTTGAAGTTTGCTGTAACAGACAAACATGACAACTCAGTGAAACAGTGTGAAAAGCTGTCACGTTGCTGGTAAATCAGGGCTGTTAACTCATAAAAATGTGCCTTCTAAATGCCCAAATGCTGAAAACCTAAACTGACTGGACTTGACAGTGGAAAGTATAGTGACATTTTGTTCAGCAAAGTTCTAAAACACATTAATAGCATTAGCCATTATTTAATTTATCTCAATGTAAATTATGCTGCACAATTTACATTAAAAGGCCCATATCCTCTATTTCCATTCTCTTTTTTCTGATGATAAACAGTCGGAATTATTTTTCACACAGCCATTTTCCAATCTCTCTTATTTCTTTAAATTAAACAGTCTGTTTCTTAATGTCTTAAGTCTGAAAAATGTAAATACTATCTAGTCTGATTAGCTGTCCTGCACTTCTTTCCAAAGGTGGTCTTGGCTGAAAAGCTCCTTATAATTTCAATGTGAATGACTTTTGTACCATTCCAAGTACAATTAATTCAAAACCAGCTTTTTGCAGCTGAGTTTTTATAGAAGGACTGTATGGACTGGGGAGTGCATGGGATATTTTGAAATTTTGATAATATATTAACATACTGCAATCAAACTTTTTTGATTTACTTTTTTGTAAAATGTTTTATTGAGCTGCTAGTAAGCAATGAGGAGTGAATGAGGAGGTGTGAGATGCTGCAAAAACAATTCACACCCCTTTACAAAAACAGCCATGCTGAGATAAAACGAACAGGCAGCGTAACTGCAGCTTTTTTCATATCAAAAAATTGACCCTGTTACAATGAAAATAACAATTAAACGTAATAAAAACTCTGATATAAATGTTGACTTCTTTCTTACCTACAAACATGACAATCCAGTTTGCTTCTGGTTTTATAAATCATGCATATTTCCATCAAAATATATTCTGTCAACATTACTGACAAAAATTAATTCATAGTTCAACTGTGGGACCAAAAGAACAGGTTAAAAATTGCAATTTATGTCTACTGTGAAACAAAAGACACCCATAAAAGACCAACAGTACAACAAAATATCTCTGTTTTCTGGGTGTGAAGAACACCATATGTCATTCTAGCGAAACAGGAAAATGCAGAAAGGGTGTACTAGTCTGCTTGGTTTGATGATGGCAGATGTCTTTGTGGACGGCAACGCCCCCCCCCCAAGAGAGCACCTACTTATATTTAGTCAAACAGCAACAGCAGGTGTTGGAAGCCTGTGGCTCACAGCAGCTTCTGAAACTCATCTCAGACGTGCTCCTTTCACCTCTTTCACACAAACATGTGCTCCCTCATCTGACTATTTTCTATTTTGTTACATATGTCAAAATGTCAAGGTTGTGATGGTGCACTGGAATTATGATTCAGAATCAACTAGAGATTCAAATGAAAGCCATCCATATGCACTGCAGGGTAAATTGAGCGTACATAAGACTGAGGGTAAAGTATGGAGGAACTCTTAATTTAGTTGCAGTAATACGTACAGAGTCTGACGTACAGTCAAACATGAGTCTACAGATCATTTCTTATTATTTGATATATGATGGCTAGGGGGTGCTTAGCAAACTAAGAAATACATCATCCAACACCTTTAACTGCTGCTGTCTCGTTAGTAGAGGAAAGCCAAAGACTGTGTCGGTGGATATCTATTATCATACCCCCATTAGCTCCCTCTATCTATCTCACATGAGCACCCACAACTCCCAAGCACCGCATAGAACCCTCTAGCACAACACCTTCATTCATTTATACCACCTCCAGAACGAGGAGTAGAAAGAAAGAAAGAAAAAGAAAACATAAAAGGAATTCCACATGCCTCGCTCTGCTCCTCTGTGGTCAGACCGTGATTCTTAGTAAGGGGCTTCGCTTCTTCCTCCACATCTCCTTCATGTCTACCTTATTATTTCAGCATAGCCTTCACAAAGTGTATGCTAGGTTTATCTTTTTAGACTTAGCAATACCATTTCCAGGATAATTCAAGAATTTAAGAATTTTAAGCACTGCTTAAAAGAGATATTATGAAGTATGTGCTGTCAATGGTCAAATTCACAGCTAATGTTAAGAAGTTACCAAGTGGTTGCAGAGAGGGTTTTCTATGCATATCATTTCACAGAGACTTATGGAAGTAAAAATAGAAGTGCATTGAGTTTAATGTCTTGCACAGGGTACCGCAGTGTCCAGCCGGTAAGGCTGCGGTCTACATTGTTAGTATGACATATGCCTTAAATTTTTCATGACCAAAATGGATGCTGAGCACCACAGGAGCGCTAATTTGAATAAAACTGTGTTATGGAGTCACGGTTTATGTCGACACAGCAACGTATTGACAGAGCAAAGCGTCTTTTAAGTGAGGCGTAGGAGAGTGCCTCGGGGTGTAAAGCTTCCTAAGAGGAAGCCAGTCTCCAAGGCATTCTGGCACAGTGTGTGGCAGGAACACATTAATTATCTGATAAAAACCAGGGCCTGCATTTATTTATTTCTTTCTTTCACAGCAATTCCACCAACGAAAAAATTGTGACAGCTTAATAATGGGATACGTCCTGCAGACCAGCCCCACAGAGCACACAGCATGGCGTATGCAGAGGCTCTAAGAACCTTTAATGGGAAATCAGTCGTTTTAATTGAGTCACTATGCAAGATGGAGGTATGTGGAGGAATCAGAAGGCTGAGGTTTGCTCTAATATGTAAAACAATTTGTTTGGAGTCTCTCAGAATTCCATAAAGACCATAATGTAGTCGTATTTTTGAGTGCTCTAGAGCAGCAGACAGAAAGGTCTCCAGCTTGAAGTTCAGTTAAATTCAATTAATGATTCTTAAAGAACTTATTACAGCAGACTTGTTTAGCAAGCTATGAGACTGGTCATGTGACATACTACACTATATTTGCACTTGTACTGTAGAAAACAAACAAACAAAGGCACACAAAACAACTGTTTTGTGCCTAAAAATATGCCACACAACCATAAGTGGGAAGAGTAAACACACAGTCAAGGAAAAGCAACACTACTTCAGTGAAATAATGACTCATGTAGAAGTAAAAGTAGCCTAACTAAAAGAAAAAAACTCTGTAAGTGTAAACAACTCCCAGTGGAACTCCCAGTGGAACTTCCTAGTACATAAGATGTTTGTTAAGTTCTTTATTCTCTTTTAAGGATTCATTTAGTCTAAAATGAAATACTAAAACTCCAAAATAAGGGATGTGCGCAAAAGCAAAGCAATCTAGGCACTGCACCATATCTACAGAATGAAATCAAATACAAAAAGAGACTTCGGGACAGAATGTGAAGCATTAAAATGGATCATAGATTATATAGATCGATGTACTACAGTTCAAGTAAAAGTTAGTAATTGGAACTAATTACTACCCACCTCTGTACACATATGACAAGCTGAGTTGTAATACTGTAGTATGTAAAGATTGTTCATGTTTCAAAACATACCATTGACTCCTCAGTCCATAATGTATGGAAACATTTTGGAATTCCATTTTAAATTCTAAATATCTATCCTGTGGGCAGTGTCCTGTGACCACTGATGAAGGACTAGAGAAAGAGTAACAAACTGTGCAGCAGTACATGAGCTATTGTCTCTAACTTCTACATCAACATGGCAGACCAACAAAGTGGACAAAAACTCCAGCAGCACTGCTGTGTCTGATCTACTTGTGCCAGTGCAACACACACTAACACCATGTCAGTGTTACTGCAGTGCCTGTTCTGTGGTGGTCCTGTGATGGACCTGATCATGGAAGAACAAGCTAAAAGTGAAACAGATTAGTTTTATTACATATTAATACTTAATACATATTTGACAGTCATGTAGCTGGCTGCTTGACTGCTTCAGTTTATGTAGATGGAAACCTCTATGGCACTTCCTTCAACTATACATTTTATATAGTATGTACTGCTGCAGAAAGTTTGCATTAAGTCAAACAGAGGAGCATACAAAAGATGAATTACTTTCAGCTGGTATGTATAATCCGAACTCAGCATGACTCCTACTTGTGAGGTGAGGTTAGAGTGGTTCATAGCTAGCAAGCACATCAGCCATCAGGCTACATGTCTCTGCAGAAAGGGAGATTTGTCACCCTGTGGGTGGCTGGCTCTGTGTGATGGGTTTACAGAGGCAGACCCTCAGGAGAGACAGGGTGTCAGCAAACTGTCATCTCATTGGCTGCCAGGTACGTGGTGAGGGAAGGATTACTCTTAGCCAGCATATGATTGATGTGTCATCTCCCGCTCCACTGGCCACTTGCATTTTGAAATGGAAATGCAAAGCTGCATCAGGGAGAGGGTAGCGAGTGTGTATGGGTGAGTGGGGTAGTGGTGTTAGGCAGCTATGGTGGAACAAAGTGGATTTCCCCAAACGTGTGACACATCACACTGGCATTAATTCAGAGTCAGTCAGGCATAATAACACACAGCCAGAGGTTGGACTAATAGGTTATGATTATTTCTGATGGCTTGTGGGCAACATTTACATGTAATTTACTTTCACAGGCTAAGTATAGAATATGATGTAATACAGAGTTTTACATGTCACAGAGTATGTGTCATTTGTGATAATCATTCAAAATCTGAGGCTATGTTCAGGAAAGCTTTCCAGAGAAAAAACTTCCGAAACATCTTAAGGTAAACACTGAGATTTTTATAAAAGAAATGTGTTATTGCTATTCTCAAAAACAAGCAAACAAACAAAAATATATATAAATAAAATTTGGTTCTAAACAGGGATGTGCATTCTGACTAATTTTGATACTGAGTATCCACAAGACTTAATGAATAGATATCCTGTGAACCGAGGGTAAGGGGAAAAAAGTACTTTGGCTGAAATCAACATACTATCGCCTTGAGCATACCTGTGCCCTGTCATTTTAAAATTATTAGATTTGTATTTTGTTAAAATGTTTGAGCATTAATAATTAGTTAATGAACATTTAAGTTCTTTAGTTAATTAGAAATGCCTATAGGTGCGTCTTCATGGACTTTTATTTTGAAGGGTAGGGCTGTGTGTGGTAGCAGAACTCACAGGCAGAGTTGTAAACAAAGGAGGGACCTGAGCCTGGCCTGTGAGTAGTATGGGCTAGCCTGGGCAGTATCTTTGTCCTGTTGTTTTGTATGCCATTGCTGAGTTATTGACCTAAACCTTAATGTCTCAGAGTTTCTTCTAAGAAGCCCCTATGCTACAGTATGGCTGGAGGCCTAACATTACTGTTTTAGGTGATAGCTGTGGTGTTACCAGCTTAAAAAACTGCTAATGTTAGCACAAAAATAGCAACAAGTAGAGGAATACATTTGAAATGTTTTATGATTTCAAAAAGCCTTAGAAAATATGTAGTTTTTGCAAAATATCTAGTTTTTGCATTGAATGAGTAACGGAGGCTGGCTCTTTAGATGTGAGCTAAAACTGCAGCTGTCTCTCACCATGCTGGATGCTGATGAGGACCCATCTTCTTACACAAAGTATTTTCTCCTCAGTGGGCGATGCGCACACGTTTATTTGTTGGTGAAATATATTTGCACTGTTAATGTACTAGAAACTAACTAACTAACCAACTAACTAGCTAGCATCAGGTACACCTGTTAGCCGAGTTAGCAATAAAGCAGCGCTACATCTGCCTTATCAGCCACATCCTTAATAACGCATTCTTGGTAAGCACTCAGGTTCAGGCACTCTTGTTTTGGAGTGGTTCAGTGTGAAATACATACATAACATTACTCGCAAATATGAGGAAAACCATAACATTTTACTCTCTTGTTAAAGCATAAGAGTCATTTCATTGAATTGCTAGTCTGCCCACGAGTGCCCAAGTGGTGATTTCAATATTCCAGTACTGGGAATACTCGAACAGTTAACGGAGTACTCGAGTACCTGTGCACATCCCTAGTTCTCAAATTGTCTGTTTTCTTAAGAAGGTCTTAATTGTTAGAAGTTACAGGTTTAGAGGCTTACATTGTCAGTTGCTTCAGTCTAAGCCAAGTATGAGGCTATCAATAACTTAATATATTTAAGATGTGTGATTTTTTTTTTTTTAAGCAATAGCAGTTCTTCGAATACATTTGTAGTAAAAATGCCTACAGGTGGCTCTGTAGTCCTGAAAGTGACATTTTCTGGTTTAAAACAAGGAAAACCCTCTTCAAATGTATCTTAAAATGAACTGTGTATATCAGAAAAGTGGGAGAAACATCTGAAAAACATAAAGTGGTTTGGGGTGGATGCTTGAGGGCAGGCTATTTGAAGTGTTTTTCTTTGCTAGCTGTTTGAAGAAGAAGGAAGCCAGTGGCTAACGTTACTGCTAGGAAGTGATATCATGTCTGTATTTTTTAGCTTCTACATCATTTCTTTATTACCATGTTGGTGTTGCCAATGGTTTTATGACATATTTGTGCAATCCATGCTGGGTATTGTAGTGAGAGAACATGACGAAAACATGAAAATTATATAAAATCGTGAATTCTGCTGACTAATTCAATACTGCACTGCAGAATATTACATGACAGAACAAATAACATTATATGCTAGTTTTAGGCCAGATTGTCCCGTTAATAGGAAAGCTAAGAAAAAATAAGAAAGTTGTACAGAATGTTTTTTAAGAAAAGAATTTGTCTTAAAACACAATAAACAACAACAAAAAAAGAAACACATCTTTTGTGAAACCGGCTCTGTCCTTGACACCACATCTTATTTGACGTACACATTTTTAAGAATAATCACAACTAGATTGCTAACATAGGTTAACTATAACTATTTACAACCATAGGACAAAAGGATGGGGTGGAGAAAATAAAGTGTATATATATTTTAGAGTAAGAGAACCCCTGAAAGGTGATGCAAATAAACTCAGCATTCCACATTTATTAAATTTACGTACAAACTTTGGTCCCGTCAGTGCCAGGCAGACTAAATAAAGGGGTGAAATATTGTTTGTAGTACTCTGTTCTGATTATGATACATGATTGCTCTCTCTGGAAGCCTGCATCCTGTCTTTGGACTCTATGTAATAAATGTGCTAATTAGAAGCAAGAGGCAGAAACACGGTTTGGACACGTCTTTGCTCCTTGGTGTGCAGCTGAAGCGTGGCTGGCAAGCTTTGTTTCATTACATCCCTAATGAAGAGCCAGCAGGAAGAACAATGAACCAAACAGACTGTCCTGTTTACTTAATGGAACATACATGTTTGCTTAATTAGCCTGATAATGTTTTTACCACCTAAACGTGCGGTCATCTCTATTAAATTAATGACCAAATTGTGTTTGTAACAGGCGCTAGCTTGATTAGCTTGATTCACAGATACATTAAATGAACATCTGCTGACATTTTGGCTATTACCATGATAATGAGCACAGCATACAGTTCTGAATTATTAATAATACTTTCTTTCTAGATTATTATTACTATGTGGAATAGGATTAAAACTATTTGCTATTAATAATGCTGAAACAGGCTTTGTTGGAATAAGTGCTACACCTTTGCTTACAATTTGCTTATGAAACAGATAGTCTGCGTCCAGAGAGGCAGCTGAGAGTATCACCCTGCCAACTGTGAGAGGCAATACACATGTAGAAGCCAACAAGGGGAGGAATATATATAAATGTGAACTGTCTTCTTCATAGTAGGTAGATAAAAACTAATTGCTGTTAGTAGTGTTTATCATGTTTGCTTTAGCCCTGTGGCCAACACTGTGTTTGCTCTGTAGCCCAAAGCAAATTTATTTGAAAGGTTACCAACAGCTGGGTGCTAGCAGTGGATTCTCTTGTGATTTAGTGTGTACAAAGTCCAATAAAATCACTCTTGCTTGTTATAATTCCTACACATTTATGAGACCCTCTCCCTGTTCACTTTTGTGTTATCTGTTATCCTGCTGTCTCTGTTGTTTATATATGCTTTGAAGTACAGTCAGTAAGTAATTGGACAGTGACACAGCCTTTTATTGTTTTGGCTCTGTACTCCAACACACTGGATTTAAATGAAACAGTGGGGAGGCTATGTAGAAAAGGGCTGTGATGTTCCACCTAATATAATAAGGTATATTATTAACTACATTTATGTAATGCATGTGTTTATTAATATATTCTGCTCATTAATGAACTTCAGAAATAGAGCTTTAAAATGACTTTATTGGCTTTAAATTGATTATTAAATATTATTAAAGTCAACATTAAAAGGGCAGGTGCGAATTCCCAAAACATAAATCAAACCTAATAATAGTACAGTAAGGCCAAACAAGTACATATTGTCTTTTGACAACTGTCTTTTGTATTGGCAATTTTAGCTTTGAGATGTCTATAGCAAGATGTAATTAGTGTGTTTTGCAATATTCAGTTTTGGACTGTTCCTCTTGGCAAATCATTCTCAAGGTTATTGGGGTTCCTCTGATCAAAATCTTCCCTACATTTTCAATGGGACTCAAGTCAGGAGATTGGCTAGGCCATGCAAAGCACCTTTACCTTCTTTTTTTTAGAAACCAGTCTTGAGTTATTTTGGCTGCATGTTTGGAATTGTTATTTTTCTTCTCTAAAATGTACCAGTATTTTGCTCCATTCTTCTTTCAATGAAGTGTATGACATGGCCCAGTACTGTTCGCAGGGAAGCAGCCCCATGATGCTCTTGATGACCTCCATGCTTCACTGTGAGTATGGTGTACCTTGGGATTATACACACAACTCTACTTTCTCCAAACAGGACAAGCTGAGTTATTGCCAAAGAGCTGTTATTGTTTCATCTGACCAGTTGACATGTGACAGAGTCTAAACCTTTGTGCATATTTTATTTGTGCATTTCTGTACTTTTTTTTAGCAGCTGAATTTTGTGTGGGGTGTAAGAATGGACATGAGTGCAGTGCAGTTCATTGTTTATTGTTCTCTGCGTAACTGTTGTTCCTGCTGTTTTCAGGTCATCCTGCAAATCTTTTCAAGTGACTGTTGGTTTCACTCTTACCTTCCTTATCATTAGTCTGAGAGCACGTTGTAAAATGTGGCATACATACATTTTTGTTTATATTTAGTTCAGAGTTCAAAATCAAAAGACATTGTGTGTAAATTTGAAGTACACATATGTGCTGGATGTATATTAAATAACAAAAATAGAAGTATGTAAATACTTTGTTCCTCACTGTACTGGTGAATTAGTAACAGGTAGTACTTGAGTCTTCCATTATTCTACATGTCTTACCAAGACTAAAAACAGTACTTACAAAAAGCCAAGGGCATTTTTGAATTCTTCAAGCAAGGATTTCACACAGACCTCTTTTTTTGCACACATGAAAACCACCAAGCAACAATGGAAAAATCAATAGAATGCATGAGTGCTAGAAGGTACAAAAATCAATGCTGTGGCTTTGCATTAATGTGGACTTAGCACATGAGAGACAGCTCTGTTGGGAAATGTAAAGCTGTTGCGTTTATCAGTATAGACTTTCCCCCCAGTTTTAGCATAAACTTTAGTGTTTACAGTGTTTTTCATGAATTATGGAACCAGAAAATATTCAGAGTCTCAGATTCTCTGTTCTCAGGTATTTCTTCTAGCCATGCACCACAATGCTTCATTTGACTGATTCTTTTCTTTCTTAAAATGATGAGCTCATTTTCCAAATCAGATGGGACAGTTCTGCACTATACACAATTTTCTATATTTATTTCAGCGAAATATTGGCTTATGTTGTGAATACAGTCTCTGTCTTGCTAAATCTATATAACCTTGAGACTATCATTCTTAAGACATCCTAAATTGAGAAACTCCTTTCTATTTGCAGGCCATGCAATGAAGCATCACATGGCTCTGTGGCTCATCCTGGCAGTAGATGCTCCAGTGTCAGCACTGCATGATCTATATAAGGCATAACTGCAGCAGGTAATGACTGGCCCTCAGTATTAGGTGGCTGAAAAGTAGAAAGAAAAGGACACTCAAGTGAGGGGTGAATGAAAGATAAAATATTTATAGGAGAAATTGAATCAGGGACTGCTCCTTTCTGTTCCTCATTATTCAATAATGCATAATCCACAGTCTATTACTTTCTTTGGGGAGGGTAATATCTTGAGGGCATGACTGAGAAAGCCCAGCTCTGCCCTCAGGACTATAATTGCCTGTTCTGGTCGACTGAGCTCCTGTATCTCTCTCACTGATAATGCTCAACACAATTATGCGACGGCACAGGCACGGTCACCCCCCCCCCAGTCTGAGCAAAACGTTTGGCAGGGAAGGTGGTACAAAAATAGACAGTGAGCTGGAGAAGAGCCTTATCCTGAAAGCTTAATTGTGTTAAACCATTGCTTCTGTAAAGCTGAGCTGAGCTACTACTATGTGATTTTAAAACAGCAGTACCCCTCAGACTAGCAGGTGGGCCCAGTCTAAATCGTTCTTTGGATATTCACAGTGTATATGAACTTAAATCCTAATTTCAACTTCATTAGCAAATATGTGAACAAGATAAGTAAACTACATGATATACAGCATCTGCTTTACAGATTGCTGCATAGTTCTTCAGATGTTTAAGGAAACCATCATTAATACTGTTGAGTGTTGATGGTGCATGGATGGCATTGGATTGCTACACATGAAGTACTTATCAGGTTTCAGCATAGCAGAGTCAGAAGAGCATTGACAAGTATTTCTAAAATGAGATGTACATATATGATGTAACATCAACAAGTAATAACAAAGAAAGCTGAAGTTGAAAGCTTCCTCATGTTATTCAGCTCATGTGTAGATGTCTATATACCCAGTAAATAATGTAACATATTGAACCGCTCTTGCCCCTTCTTTTTTTCGTAGTGAAGGTATCAGAGGTGAAAAAATGCCCCCTGTCAGTAGTGTTTGCATCTTTGCAAGTTCAATTTATCCCAGGCCTGAAGATAAAGAAATTGCTGCCTCCCGTTTGCCTTGAGCTGGAAGAAATAAGCAGTCAATATTTGCTCCTGGGGACCTAAGCAGTGATGCCTGCATAAATCACCCAGCATGCACCTGTCCAGCACGTCACACACAGAGTAATATGTCATTGAGTTTGAGACTGTGCTGTGACTCCCCCCTGATGTGGAATCAATGAGCCTAGCGTTTCTCTGAGTGCTGACCCACCGATGGCATGGGACGGAGTTTTAGATTAGTTCCACTGTCTTTCTCCTTTATTTTTTCCTTTTTTAGTTTATTTTTTAACTGTTTACCTACAACAATGAAAATGAAAATAGATCACCTCCTTTACTTCATTCTGCATGCTGGAAACTGCTTAATCAAAATGCGCACCACCCTGTTAAAGAACTCTTCCTGCATGCAATTAGTGTGTGGTAATGTGATCATTTAGCTCATTTGTATGAAATGAAGGCAGAGACCCCAACTTGCAGTGAAGTCCCCAGACACATTTTCCATTCATGATGACTTTGCTTCACAATTAACGCCTGCGTGACCTCGCTGTGTGGTTCCTCCTAATGGCTATCTGATGTTTGCCATATCTCCAACTGACAAGTGAAAGGACATCCAGCGGGAGAAACGGAGCTGGAAATATCACACGTGCTGACACCCCTCATGCCCTTTTGCGAGACAAATAAGTGTGTCTACAAATACAAAAGGGGTCACGCATCACTTGCTTCTTCATTGCAGAGGGGCTTGGTTTGAAGTGCTGCTTACTAAATGAGATCATTATGAGGAAATGGGACTGCAAGAGACTTGAAGACTGATGACTTTCCATTGCCAAAAACGATTTTCTGTCACAAAATGTAAAAAGTTTGACTTTCCCTGGCATTAAACTTCCATCACCATTGGTTTGAAGTGCAGAGTGAGAAGCCTTGTACATCTTTTGATAGGTGTACATTTATTACCCGATGAAAGAATTTAAGAAATCCTACTTAATCCGCTTTATCCTTCGGATTTCCCGCACCTTGTAATTTATTATTAAACTTCTGTCAACAATAAGTTGTAAGACTTTCTTGGATCAGCTCTGTAGTCTCTAGTTTTAAAACACTTAAGTTTTTCTTAATTAAGCTTTAAGGAAGTGACTTGTACCACTGTTCTCACCCAGTGTTCTCACTGTGTTTTTGTTTACATGTGTTGTACCTTGAGTATAGAAGACTGCTTAGCTATTTTCTGTTCTGCATTCAAAGCTGTGAAGGCCCATTAGTAAAATAGACTTGCAAATTCAGACATCTCTAAACTACTTTTTAATGATGACTAAAATGAATTTGCGCCTTTTTCCTGAACATGTCTAATTTTAGCCAGAATTATGCATAATCAGTCTGTACCAACCAAATACATCAAAGAGAAATGGAGCTAAACATTAAAATAATGACTTTAATGTGTTTCTGTACTTGAAATGTATCATATTCTATTATCAAGGAGATTGAGGTTAAACAATACAAATTACAAATCATCTAGGTAAAAACCGAAAAGATTTCTTGGTGATTTTAAATTGCTTTTAAATGTGGGTATGTCATTGAGAGTGACCTTTTGTAAACAAGACTGAACAAAAATGAAATTAACTGAATTCAAAGCAGTTAAAAGGCTTAACTCTCTTATTTTTGTACAATTCTACCCCCTTCAGTGCTTGCATTCTTTCTTGGGAGCAAATGTATTCAGTCACTCTTGGATGCAGAGAACTGTTCTGTAATGAGAAGTGAAAGATGTGAATTGTATTTATCAAGTGCAGAAATTAACCACATGGATGAAAGCAACACATCAATAGGCATGGCAGAGAAGCTGCATGTTAATGGTAAGGCATGGTGAGGTGTGACAAAAGATACTTCTGAAAGTTATTACTGTTTTTATATTTTCAATTTAAAATTTGATTTGCATCCCATTTACATGTCAACAAAGCAATTTCAGAAATAACATGGCAACAGCCTATGTTAAGAATAATCAGGTATGATCAGATAAAAACATAGCAACACAAATTATGTGAATAAGTTGATTCATTTATTTAAATGTTTGGCACTCATGCATCATGTATTAAATGGACACAAAGCTATTATTTTTCGTTATGAGAACCTGGAAGGCATTGCTTGCTAGAGTACATTATTGGTTTGAGATGGTAGAAAACATGTTCCCATATGAACATAATATTGTCATTTGAGGGTCACACATAACACTCTGAATATCATATGGATGGGCTCTTCGACTGTTAGGTGCTTTGCTAAAATGTTTCAGACAGCAAACAGCATTGCTGTGGAGAATTTTTACATTAATGTACTCATTTCTCATTACCCCACTGGGGTCCACAAACTCACCCACATTTCATGTTTCTATATATGGAATTGAAAGTCTGCCCTTTCGATTCCTTCTTATTGTGAGATCATATGTGACTCACATCCAGAGATATGAGGCTATAAAGAGGGGTTCAGATGCATGTGATCTGCTTCTCACTGTGTCTAAATGGTGGGTTTGTGTGTCTGCATCTACATTTTTGTGTGAAACTGACCAATGGACACTGAGGAAATCCATCATGTCAGAAACCCTTCATTCTTCATTTATTCAACATTGGAGACACATTAAATGGCGTGCAAAACGTTTACATCTGCTAAAGTTGCCATTTTAAAAAGTAGCGATGAACATAATAAAGCATTTTGATATGAAATGTGAGTGTCATGTTATATGAAAGCACCAGGCAAATTTAAGAAGATGTGCAAAAATTAAGAAAATGGCCTGAGACCCCAGAGGGTTAACTGGACTGAGGTTCATCACTACTTTTGGAAGCATTGTGTGGCATTCTTTACTTCCCCACATCTTAATGCACTGCTCACCAACTGTGGTCCTGGAAATCTACCGTCCTGCAGAGTCTAGTTCCAACCACAAACTACTTTGCAGCTCTAACTAATTAACTTCTTCTGAAGTCCTCAAGTGACTGGATCAGGTGCACTTGTTAGGTGTATTTTGGTAGGCAGCGTGTTGGATGCAGGTTGGAACTAAACTGCAGGAAAATAGATCTCCAGGAGGAAGTTTGGTGACCTGCCTTGAAGGAACTGGATGAGGGCTTTGTAGCTCAGCTTCCACTGAAATATAACAATGCCTGGATGATATATATGTATTGGTTGAAGAGAAAAGCAATGGGACCGAACCCCAGTGCACTTTTGTGACACCCTATTCTTACTATAAAGTTTCAAATTCTGATCACTGTAATTTACTTTGCTCTCAAAGGATGCATAAATTGGTTTTAGTGAACAAAAAATTACCCTGGAACAAAGCTTTGGAAACATGCAGAGAGAACTACACTGGGCCAGCATTCTTTTGGAAAGAGGAGCTGCTTATTGCATTGAGAAAAATTGGACGAATAAAAAGTGTGTGTAGTTCTGCAGAATGTGGTGCATCACTGACTGTGGAGAAGTGGAGATGCCCTGAAGTTTGAGGCTTGGCATATAGAAACCAGAATGCCCTAAAGATTATGTTGCTCTCAACGCTAAAAAAGAGATTGGAGTACAAAACACTGTTTTTCTTCCAGGCAATTCATCTGCTACAAAAAAGTGATTAATTTGTAGAATGTTTTGATTGCACTTTACATGACTTTACCCTCTTCTGAATAGTGTAGGCGTTTTACCTTTCCAAAGCTTAACCTCTCTCAGTTTTACTTCAGGCTCACAACCATGGACACAGATTTTTTTTCCCTCTCTATTATCTAATCCAAATACTGACTTTTTTTATTTGGTAAGACTCTTTTAAATTTAATGCACAATATAATGAATAATCATATGAATCCATTTAGGTGTGCATAATGCTGTGACTGTTCCAGCAAACAAAAAAGCCTTCATTACATAACATCCACAGAGTTCACTGTCACCTATTCATAATGGAAATGTATGCTGGACAAATACATCTGAAGTGAAGTAACTAGGCTTTGAGTAAAATGTATGTACAAAGGTATGATTTGTACCTCCTTTGCTTTAACACACTTAAGCCATTCATTACACTATTAAGTTGTTGCAAGTTGACTTTGGAGGTGTAAAACAAGTAAAATATTGTAGCAGTGCAGTACCTTGTACTATGTAGTAGCATAAATTTGGATCTGACAAACTGTTTTTTGTTTATATATATATATAATATATAGCTTTAACCAATGGCTAAAACTGCTTTGTAGGTCTTTCCCATCACTATAAGAAGCAGTGGAATTACTTTACTGTATGGTTCCTTAATATGTTTAACACTCTATTTAATTCAAATTTCCAGATTTTGTGTATATTTTAAGCAACTCATTATCTTCTCACACCTCTTTGGCAGGTCTGGTTATGTGTATGTGTGTGTATATATGTGTGGGGGACTTGGAGTCTTTCCAAGTCTGTTCAAGTTCATTCCTCAGGGATGCAGGCAGGTGTTTTAAGTTGGGGGTGTTTAAATATTTAGCAGCATATAGGTGACATATATCACCTATAATGTACCGCAAAATGTGTAACACACACATGCTTATATGACTGACACAGCATCTGCTGATGCCCACTCAGTGCATGTATAGCATGATTCAGATTATTGCAGTGGTTGAAAAAAATGTAATGTAATGAAAATGTAAAGCTTTTAAAACAATAGTAAGTCACTTCAGGGCACAGAACTAGCCTACAACACCTGCACCAACAGTTGGTGAGGGAAGTGATTCTTCGCTCTAAATGGCAACAATAACTTAAACTGAATTTGAACATCCTTAAATAAAACAAAAAAAAACAAAAGTTCAAATTCCACTCTACGTGCTAAAATATGATGTTTGTGCACAGCTGCAAGTCAAAAGTGTGGCTGGAGTGGTCAGCACCTTTCCTGAAATCTGATTGGCAGATGCCACCCCAAAGTTTCAGCCATGTCATTGGTTTACACTTCTCTGTGGAGTGAATGTATGCGGAGAGTTGTTTTGCTATTGGTGATTGGTGGAACAACTGTCCAACCTCTCTCTTACCCCACATATCACCACCCTAATCCATCCTTCCAGCCCCATCCCCACACTTGCACTTTCACATGGCAAATCTGTCTCATCTGTTCCATCTTGCCTGTAAGGCGAGAGTGGTTTCACCATTGGTGGTCTGCGGAACAACTGTTCAACCACTCTCCACCCCCTGACTCCTGCTCGCACATTCACATTACCACCCTGCTGAAACACCCTGCCACTCCTTTGCCATGCCTTTAAAATTTTCTATATCCGCCACTGGGAATTTGATTTGCTCAAGTATTCTAAAGTTCTGCTATTTTGTTATTTTTCTGTTATTGTTTTCGGTAGTCGCAATCCTGAACCCTGAGGGTGCTGCAGACCCTTCAACAGCCCTCCTTCCCCCATCTCTGCCAGCCCTAGTTAAATGTTACTTAACTTTTAAGCATTGCTTGAGCGCTTCAGCATTAATAAGGGAAACAATAAACATGTTATCACATTGGTTCATATTTGGTTACCAGGTAGTCAACATAGTAGTTTATATTGTAGACTAATTAATGAAGAGCTACTTTGGTAACAGCATTAACTGAAGAACCATGTTGAAAAGTGTTTCCAAAGCAATTAAAATTTATTCTGTGTTTTATAGTGTTGCAAGTACTGTCTACAACAGTGTGACATCAGTCGTGACTCAAAGCATTTTTAGGATAGATTCTATATTAGTGAGCAATTTTACCAGCTGGTGAAAATTGGGACAAAATTACTGTGAATTGATGCTGATTGGTTTGTGTGGAGAAGCAAGTATAGAGACATCCTGGGTGTTTGATCTGTAATTACAGCTTGATTTTTATGTAGCACACACAGGAAAAAAGACAGGTTGTACAGCTGTGCCTTTTTGCTGCACTCTGCTGATTTTGCTTTATAAATGGGCATGCACGTATTACTTTGTATATAGTTGATGCTTTTCCTAAGTGCAGCTGAAAGAAATTGTGTTTGAAACACATGAAAAATATTCAAGGTCGCCACTGAGCTGATGTCAGGCCTTGTGAAAACCTTTTGAAAGTGTTGAATACATTTTACAGGTAATGGAGGCAGTAGAACAGAAGGCAGCACTATCTCCTTTGAGACTGATGTAAAATCAAAAGGAGATGCATCTCTGTTTGAGTCACTCTTATGACTTTCTCTTTCCCAGTCATAGAGTAGTCCTGCTTATAAAGTTTTAGAGCAATATGATTTCACGCTTGATTGAATATATCAGAATTCACTCAAACGAACAAAGATAAAATGCTTCAGGTTTTTAGCCTTTCTTAAAGTTGATTTCAGTCGTGTGCTCTAATTGCTACAAATGACTAATACCAGATTAGTACAGGAGCTGTGAGATATTCTATTTTCACCAATTCTCGACTCAGAATGTGTATTTTTGGCTTTTTTTGTGATTTTTTTTTCTTCCCTAATGTGGATTTAGGCAATAGATCATTGCGCAGTGGACATGGCTTTTAAGAGCATCTGTCCACAGAACATAAAGTCAAAACAATCTAAACTGTAACATAGACAAGCACATTGCACTTTCTCTTTTCCTTTATTCTGTAGAGTTTGCTTTAAATGATCCTCAGAAATGTTGTAGCTGGTGTCTGATGGGTTTAAGTCATCTTGCAGTCATTTTCTTTTCACATTTCTGAAAGAGCTCCATTACATTTTAGAGTATCAGGATAGTGTGCCTGTTTTCAGATTCTGCTTTTGAGAGCATTGTGCTCTATGGATTCAGCAGAACACCCTTATTTCTCAAATCCCAGTCCCAGAAGTGCAAATATTGAGTGTACTTTTCTGCCTTTAGAATGATATCACCAAAACTAGTATTTCCTCTTGCGAGTTGAAGCAAATCTGTGGCTAAAAACACTGTGTTAGCAGTATGTTATCTTTAAATGCAGTGACCTAATATTAGTGCAGTATTTTCTGCCTCTCAGACACTGTGGGAAGATTGAGTCGCAGTGAAAAATTATTGAGGGGAAAACTGCTGTGACCCTTCATAAATAATACTAGAGATTAGATCAGCTAGCCATGAGGAATTACAGTGTTTGCAACTGTTAAATACATATGCACTGATAAAATATCCTGTCCTGGCTCCTGAGAAATATAGTAGCCAGTGAAGGCTTATCAGTGGCACTTATAGGTCCTACATGTAGGCTAATATTAAAGCTGCATGATTTTTGTTATGTAGTTTTGTAAATTGAACAGGAGGAAAAAAAATGTGCTAAAATATGATATTTGTGCACAGCTGCAAGTCACCCTGTAAAGCGCAAAAATGAATTTACAAGTGTCGGGTCAGATTTTACAGGAGTTTTTTGGACTATGTTATTCATCTTTACTTATTAATGCCACACATGATGGTCAGGTCTCAAATGCAAAATCAACATTTTGAAGGTCTAAAGAACACCATACGTTACAAAATATGCAGTTACACATTTTCACCAGTGAAATCTCCAAATCACTTGGGCTTTACTGGACACTTTCCTTCACCTCTGCACATTCAGCTGCCTCACTATCCTCAGATCCGTCTTTACATTTTGACCACTAATTCGTCTTTACATCCTTTTATTTAACAGTGAATTACTATTTTGTGTCTCTCCAGGTAAAGTGTCTTCATTACTAATTTACTAATTATACTACAAATTCATGATAAAAAGCAACCTATACACACTTGACTGTGAATCACAGCAGAAACAAAAGTGGACATGCTGGTCAGGCCTAAAACACAGGCTGCTTATTAAAAGACATATATAGACAGTTGCCTTTATAAGCAATAGAATGAAATATGCACACACTGACAATGTATCTGTCATACTATTTTCTTAATTTATTAAATTTTAAGGCTTCAAAAGGGTTCTTTTTGAAGTGATACCATGGAAACCAATCTTGGATCCCTAAACAACCTGCCTTTGGATGAGATATGCAAGTTTGAAAGACTTATTTTTATTTAATAAAAAACTGAATTGTTCAATGTACAGTGTAGGATAATTTAGAATAAACTTTAGTTGACAATGTATGTATATTTTCCACTTTTCTTGAGGGGACACAAAAAGAAGTAGAGAGAAAATAAGATGTAAGTAACGAGTCTTATTTATGAGTGTAATATTCAACAGGATTAACACATAAATACTAGTTGGTTCTCATGTTAGTTCGTCATATGACTAAACACACTTCAGTTCATTAACAGTGTAATAATCAGCATTTATTGCACAGTGAACAAGTAAATAGGCTGTAAACTAATGACAAACTTAAGTATCAGTTATCATTGTACTTAATTGCTAATTAACTAAGTACTTAATAATTAACTAATGCTTAATAAGCCATGCTTCATTAATATATCAATAATGACTATTTAAATAGTGTATTAGCAATTAATTATCAATTAATTTGCAACCCTCAATGTATGTAAATGTAAATATAAAACATACTGGGTGTCAAAATAAAATCAGTGATGGGCTATATCTTCATCTTTTTAATAATATGCTTTTACATCTTTATAATTTCCACTGATCACAAATTTATGATTAGATTATGAACAGATACTTTATGCTAGTGGAATCATATCTTGCAGAATACTTTATGCATCTTGCTGAATATTCTCCTTTGTACAAAGTTTTTAACTGATTCTTTATGTTTTCTTTTGTTTTTAATTACTTCTTTTATATGGTTTTAAATGACTTTCATCAACTGAAACATAACTGCAGCAGATGTCACTTTCTCTAAATGATGTCTTCTGCCAGCAATCTTGCCTATTTCATTAAAATATGATGATTGTAGTGCTGCTTACACTTTAATCCCCTCAGTCTTGAAGGAAAGATGAAAGGCAGGCTTAAATGTTCAGTTGCAAGAAATGTACTTTGTATTATTCACAGGTTTTGGAGGCAGCATTACATGTTAAATGTTGCATTCAGGAATATTAAATAATATGTACTTTCCTGAAAGTGGTAAGTGCATTAAAAGTTACTTGAGTATGATATTTGAGTAAATTATAAATGATCAACTACACACAGATTCCACAATCTATCAACAAACCTGTGCTTAAATACAAGAAGTTCTCGTCTGCTGACAGGTTTTGGACTTCAGACAAGACCACATTTGACAAAATATGGTTTCTTCTACTTGTTTAAAATGATTTATAAACTTCTAATAGAGCAATTAACAAAAAAAACTAAAATAATGAAACTCAGATACTTTGAGCCTGATTCACGAAGTTCAGCAACACGGTTTGTAGAAGATACAACACAGAAAACTCATGACCTCAAAGCGCAATATTACTAGCATCATCAGTTAAACTAGATGCACTTAATTTTCCATTAAGAAGATTTTTTTTTCTTTTCTTTTTTTGAAATATATGATTGATGGTTCTTCTCAAATCATTAACAAAACTTATCAAACTTTGCATTCCATGGTAGAGCTATAATACCATTTCAACTTATTCATGGTATTAATTATTGAAGGCTAAGTGAAGAGCACCCACTTTTCTTCTCTTATCGTGCACACTCAGGGCCTCTCATGGGATGATTAATGTACAGTCATGTACAGCTATCTTCTTTCCTTCTTTGTAATCATTCCTCTGCAGCATCTCTACTTCACCAATAACTAATAACTCACAGAACATTTTGACCAGCTCTGCAGTGCTCGCATCCCGAACCATGCATTTTCTTGACTGCTGAATAATGCACCATTAATAAATCTTCACATACTGATTTTGTTTATCTGTTTATGTATGAGAGCATACAGCTGTATGCAAAAACACCCCTGGGCAAATTACATTTTTTTTTTTATATATATTTAGAAAGACTAAGTTAACATCCACTACAAGGTGCAAACTTTAATGCGGCATTTTTCTCCTTTTTCTTTAGTTGTAGTGCACAAGTTCTATTTATTTGCTGAGTTTAACATGTTTGAGAGAAAATAAAAATCCTAAAATATGAATGTGCTATGACTTTTGCACAGGTCACATTTTATGTTTTATTGCTTCTCCAATATGTTAAATTCAGCAAATAAACAGTAGTTTCCCAGCAAAATGTGAAGTTTTTGTGTATTGTCTATAGAAGAAGTGTTTACTTTTTTTTCACTTAGAAAATTAAGAAAACATGTCATTTGATAGACATCTGCATATGGCTGTGTATGCACTTGTGTGTTTTTGTAGGTCTGTGTGCTTTATGGTCCAAGCAGGCATTCTAAAAGTATATAGATGCTCACTAAACACCAAACCTGAGTGCTGTAGACCTCACTGTGTTATTTCATGATTGCCCACATTCCCAAACAAGGACTCCGAAGCCGTTTCTGTTTTAATTGTTAAGTGGTGGAAACACAAACATTGGTACACATATGCAATTTATTTGATGTCGCTAAGGCCCTCCTTGGCATCAGAATGCATCCTGTATCTAGATGTTGTCTTTATACTCATTTAAAGGACAAGTGTAACTGTGTCTATGATAGGAATGTGTTCGTATCTAGCTGTCCTGATTCCGAGGAAAGTTGAAAACTGTTTTTTGCCTGTGAAGGACAGTAAACAATTCTCTCACCGCTCCTGGCTGTTGTTTTAACCGCTGTTTTCCTTTCGACTGTTTCAGAGGTGGCTGCTAAGCAAAACATGCATATCTCTTTGTCTTGTGTTTCTCTGTAGCTTAAAATTACAAAACTCTCTGCACCACGATTACAATGTGATAAAGGCTAAAATTTGAAAAGGGCAATTGTAAATGTGATGTGTCTTGATTGGATGATGGTGCAATCCCCGCAATTGGATCACAATGATTAGATGCTTAAAGCCTCAGGGAACATAAATCTATGTTTTCTTTTTTAGTAGGTCAATCTTGCTCTTTGTACAATACACGTGTACAAAGTAGGTCCTGTGACTAACTTTCCAGTGTTCAATAAATGGCCAATGTGTTTTGCCAAAGTTCTTGTGTTTCGATGTAAACTGGGCAGAACCCAGAGCTCTTCTGGATGCTAAAGGACAACAAAATGAGAACACTTTCTACTTCCTACCTAACATTGTTGGGTCAAAAGTTTCGGAACCATAAGGAGACAATAGTCTTATGTTGTCTGTCAAGACAGTAGCAGCCCCGTTAATTGTGCTACATTTGTTTTAATCTCATTTCTAAATTCACTTGAAACAGTTTGCGAATAGTTCAATATTAGCAGGACTCTCAAGATGCTGCCACAGAATGTTGTACAGTATGTGTGCTTGCACATTTCAAATGTTAGCAGACCTAATCTTAAATCAGTTTTGTTTACACTTAGAGATCTATGACTATTCAGCTGTATGTCTCAAATGGAGACTGCCTTGAGAGGTGTTTCTGCTATCTAGCTTTGTGAAGTAATTTATTGGCTTTAGTCTTTTTAAATTCGCTGATAAAATCTCTCACAGTGAAGTAGGTCCTTTTGTCTAGAGCTAAGCTCACATGTCTATTATTCTCATTCTCATATATCAGACATCTGAATGAGAATAAGAGACACCTCATATTCTCTCACATACTCTAATATTCTCATTCTTATTCTCATATTTCCAATGAGTGATGTGAATTCCAGCTCCATTCTGTGAGTCAGATCAATTGGCTCAGCTCAGTAAGAGCAAATGGCTCTTAATTCAGTATTTATTTCAAAATTAGCAATATTATGACCCTTCATTTTGCATTCTTGATCTGTTGCTCTATCTTCTAATTAACAACAACAACAAAAAGATTGCATATTCATATTACCTTTTCAGATGCTAAGTTTTACTTACTCCTTGTAGAACCACTGAGGTAAAGTAGCCTAGTCCAACAATGTGAAAAATGTAAATTATTACATTCTCTAATGTAAACCCTTTTCACACTTCCATATTTGACACAGGGAAAACATTACAGTAGTGGAAGTGTTTATGAATGAGAATGAGTCCTCATTTATAATGTCTCTGAGAGGACTCACTATGTTTTACATACATGATAAGCTATTTATCTCATTTCTAATGTAGGGTAGATAATGTAATCTCATAAGTTACCCAGTGAGGTTAGCTAGAGTTAGCTGTCTAAAGTTTACTATAGTCAAAGTGGTGCAAGTTGAAAGTTAACATAGTTATAGTTTATTGTCTTTTGGTCGTATCATGTGATTTTTTTTTTTAACATTTTCACCTGTCCGATGTTGTAAATGTCCAGGTAATTGTTCTTATGTAATGTTTTTTTTATAGCTTGTCCATCCAGTGTTGAAACAGCAGCGTCAGTAGCCTACTGTTACTATGGACCATGTGCATCTTCTCTGAAACTTTTGTTCTCTTCTTTATTTACTATAACTGCTTTTTTCTCCCAGTAATTTTATTGATTTTGGGCCTAAAATGGATCTCCTTGATTCTCAATGAAAACAACCATTCAAAAAATAAAAGCATAACAGCTCTACAGATATGCAAGCCCAAAGTTTACCTCAAAGAGCTGATTCATTTGCATATGATATATCATTTTCCCTAACAGCCAAGCTACCGTTCCCACAATCACAATGACTCAATCAGCAGAATGAATGCTAGATCTGAATTAGGTGTAATTGTCACATCACATAACTTGTTAGACTTTCATTAGATCCATGCGTAAATGATTCATGTTCTCTATAATTAACATACTTCAGTAAATTTGAGTGTTGGTAAGCAATTATTAAATAAACTGTGACAGCTACAGCACCTGCCATCCATGACCCCAGAGTCTGATCCCATCAGAAGGAAGTGAATGAGTTTCAGTCTGAAGATATTGCTGGTGGGTTTACAGTGCAGAATTGTGCTGTCTATATCTGAGAGGTTATGAACTCCCTGGACACTCTGAGATACACTATTTTCTGTGGGCTTCATATAACTTACTAATACACAGATGTCAGGGAAAGGGTCTCCGTGGAGCTGAGCTAAAAGAACGGAGAGGTGTTACAAGTAGAAATAGCCGCATCATAAAGTTCACCCTTTGTAGTAAGAAGTCGTCAAAGGAAGAAGGAGATGGAGGAGTAAGGGCGAGTGAGAGCAAGCGTGAGGGGAAAAAGCTTTTAGAAGTGATTGCAAATCCCTCAGCACCAACGTGGGAAACTGTCAAGTGTCATTTTTTTTTCTGGCCCTGCACTCGCACACTCAGTTGGACATGATTGATATAACTGCACCCTGTTCACTCTTAATCCCATACATTTTTAAACAGCCATGCAGACGCTGACTATGAACTCATTTACAAAGACTCTGGCCATATTGTAATGAGAGAGATAGTGCTGCAGTGACACTTTATACAGATGCCTCTAACTACTGCTGGGACTCATTATTTACAACAACAACAAAAAAAGATGAATAAATCAACTAAATAAATATATCAGGGCAAATAATGGATCCAGTTAAATTATCATGCACAGTAAGACAAACACAATGGCATAATGAAATGTTCTTTGTTTATCTGCTTTATTTTCTAACTGTGTTTAGATACTAGATACTAAACCTATTATTATATTGTCAAAAATAAATGAATAAATAAAAGTATCTAAAAAATGAGAACTTTACAGGAAAAGGCAAAAGCGTTTTTTTAATATGTAATGCAAGTTAATGGGGAATTCCAGCTGGGTTTTCAAAATGTCTGAATAACTTAATCAAACCACTCTGACTTTAAGATGTAAACAAAATCAGAGTGCTTTGATGTGAAATGCTCCATTCTAGAGAAACTTACTGAGTCAGAAGTGTTCACAGTGGTGGTGATAGGAACCAGATACTTGAAGAGTTTGATGCCTGTAATAGCTACCACTTGGAAAGTTATTACATGAAATATGAATATGCTGCCCGATTCCAGAGGCTTTGCTTTAGGATGGTTTTGAAATGAGATTTTGACATAGAATATATTTTAAACATAGATTGAAACTTTTTTCAGATTTACCACTAGTTAAACTTAACAGTATTACATGTCATCAATTGTTTGGAGATCCTTATTTTTCTGTCATTTGAACACAGAAGCTGTCCTTTACTTTGCCTGGAACAAAACTGCCTGAAACAAAACTTTATACTTTAATTTCTGTTGAAATTAAAGAATATTTTTGCTTTATCCTGTTTGTTTTTTTGATTTTTATGGACAGCAATCATATACAAATTCAGAAGGGTTTTTAGTGGCTGGGAATTTACATTATAGATATTGTGACCCCTGGTTTCTATCACCACCCTTGTAAAGGAATATAAGTAGATAAAATTCTCTATAATGTACTATTTCACATCAAAACCATGTGAATGACTTTGTTTTTGTCTAAATATTTTATAATGCAGAATTTTTGAAAACTCTTTTAATGTAATGAGATATTATTTCAATTCTGGAGAATGTCTATTGATCGATTCATCATGAAATGTTCACAAAATGTAAAGGACAGTTGCTGTGCTCAAGTGATGCAAGAAAATGTAAAATGAAAACAACAGAGATATATGTTTTTTATGACAGCAATGATATATAGATATAATATTTTGTATTTTTATTTGTATAGTATTAGTTACAGAGTGGCAACAACTGGAGATTTCATCTTTCTTCTAGGAGGCTGTTTCTTGTGGAGATTAGATTTATTCTATTTTTGGCTTCTGATATTCTGAATCCTCTTTCAGTGCTGTCTCTCACTTATACCTGCAATATATTTCATGGCCCAATAACCCAAGAAGAAGGGAAGGACTTTTAAAAGGGTGTGTTAAATATTTCAGTACCCCTGCATATTGTTCCTGCGCTGAGTATAATACTACTCTTCTTCTGCAGCCTTTAGCTGCTCAATCCATCACATCAGCATCCCTATAAGGGATTGGAACATTCAATGGCATTGTTTCATATTTGGCAATTTGTAAATTATTAAAAGCCTTTGCAAAAAAAGAACTCCATACAGAAATCCATGTAGCTGCTTTGTTAGAGAAACAAATTGAAGACAGAAAAGCACCCAGAGAATCAATTTTATACATGTCATGTCTAAGAGTTAACAAAATAGTATGGCTTTAACAGCGTAGTCCAGCAAATGTGGCCAACTAATTATCAAAGTACATCAAACAGGCTATTTTCTAACAAAGCACATGTTTATTATACTTACTGCCAACACATTTGAAGGACGTACATGGGCTTGTGTTGGAACAGATACTCATACTAACAGACTAGAGCCAGTGAAAACTTAAGGTGCACTATCCCTGCAGTATTTGGGGGGAAAAATTAATAATCTCAGAATAAAGAGTATGCCCTAATTTACCAACAAAAATCACACACTTAATTAGGGCATAAAAAATCTCATTCATTCATTCAGCAATGTTCATATCTTAAAACTAAATCATGTCGACTGGAACAAAAATAAACAATTTCATGTGAACTTTTGACAGAAGTCATTTGGCAGGGCAACACTTTAGCTGATCAGCAACTGAGAAATGAATAAATTGACATGGTTATACCAAATTGTGTTTATGACTGATGCCCACACTTATTTTTCCAAAAAAATTAAATATTTTAATATTTCAAGAACTTAGTCAAATGTGTTCATCAATTTATAGCAGAAATCTATGTCTTTGATGTTTTTTAACCTATTGATTGGTGTTTTTTATGAGAGATCATCTGCTATATTGCAGAAAGAAAGTAACAAAACCGTCACAGCATGGACAATATTTTTTCATTTCAGAGATTTACAGTGTTACCCAGTGTGACTGTTGTGTTTGAAATGATAATAAAAAATATAACAGCAAAAATAAAATAGAAGGGGGAAACAATAACAAAGCCTCCTCTGAGTAGCCCTTTGTCTTCATATCTGTGACAGAAAGATATGCCAGTGGGCAAGGCAGCTATGACGGGTGGACCTGGGCCTGTGTTCTAATCAGAGTGTGGGAATGGCCATTAGGCTTAATCTCACCCTGAGAGCATTATGGGATGGCAGCCATGATGGAATGTAATGAGATGTTGTAATGAAGTGACACAATGTGATATTAATGGTGGGTTTAGTATGAATGGAAAAGGTTTGGAGCATATGTGCACATGCAGGCCATGGTTGGCATGAGGCTGGAAGGTCCAAATTCATGCAGAGTAAGAAAAAAAAACAATTAATCCTTTTCAGAAATGTTTTTTGCTCAGTATGACAGATGTTTGTTGCCAGATTGCTGCCCTTTCAGTATGGTTGCTATAACTATAAACAAAGTCGCTGGGACTATGCGACTCTATACACCATGAGTACGTTTATTTCTGTGAGATTGCCTCAAACAATTTTGTTACCTTTTTGAAAAGGGTTAATTTGATAAGCAAATAGCAAAGTGAGTTTTAGGTTGTTTTCTTGTATTGTAATTTGGTTTGCTGATTGTAATTGGTCAGCTAATGAGTCTTACAGATTGTGTAGAGATTAGACTGATTAAATTTGGCACGACAATATCGCTGCTGGTGGAACAAAATCTTGTATCTCCATTTTTGTTGTTTTTTTACTTTTTGACATAGTTTGAAAATGCCTGTTTTCCTCTACATTGTGTGTAAATTTCAGGATGAATGGACCAAAAGAAACAGGCCAAAAAAATCTGGTTCCTTTGGCATTTTTACATTAAAAATAAAGTATGTTTTTGCTTCTCCTGTAAAGTTATCATTTTGGAGATACAAGGTTTTGTTCCGACAGCAACGATATGAATCTGGTGCTAATACTTTTTACATTGCTTACCAGTGAAGCAATTTTCATATGTAAATAATAAAAGTGAATTAAAAGTTGGTGCCAAAAAGGCAATGACAAAACACTTGTGGAGGACTCTGTGAAATGCTCTGAAATATTGTATATATCTGCCACACACAGTTGGGCAGTGAAAAATGCAGACAGAAATGTAAAAAAGATCAACTTTCTCCAGTTTTCATTGCATGAGTACCTGGCCAACTTTATTATTTTATTATAGCAAATAAATAAGAGCTGGAAATGAATATTAAAATGCTGAAAAGATAAAACAAAAAAGATTTTAGTAACTGCCTTTAGCTAACTGTAGGGGTCCAGCCTGTGCCACCGGTTGCTGACAATGACAGCGAGGCGCCACAACTTCAGGGAACTCCAATTCCCAGATGCCCTCAGGCTGATTAGGTTCAACCTGGCACACCTGTGGACTGCTCTACTTAAAGCTGTGGCAAAGACCAGCCCTTTGTCATACCTTTGTAGAGGGGCGACTGGTATGATACTTAGCCCAGGTGGGTATTTAGACGAAAGGAAAATAGAAAGATAAAACGGGTGAAAAAAAGACAAATTGCCCCAAAACAACAGAAAGAAGAAAAAGAGGGCTAAAAAAGAATAAATTGCCCCAAAACTGCTTAAAAGACAAAACGAAGGCTTAAACAAGAAACGGGTCCAAGCCAAACAAAAACTGTTGAAACAGGTAACACATAAAGCTGATCTTCCTCTCATAATTACAGAGGAAGTGTCTTTTTTTCCTGATTATCTTTTATTTTACTTTTCTATCTCAGCCTTTGTTTGAGCACGCTGTTTTCAGTGTCCCTTTGTCTTTCCTTTCCCGCCATTTTTTCATTTCCATTCATTGAAGTGTTTTTCCCATTTTTGCCTGTGTTTCCCAGTGGTCCAGCAGTAACTCCTTGGACCGCCATTCAGTACATTGGTGGTTCCAGCCTGGCTCTGAGTCACCCCAACGTGCACAATCACTCCATCACCTCATTCATTCATTTAAGACCCTTTCTCAGGGTTTTTCTCTCTGCACTGGGGTCCGCCTCCCTGCTGACCCATAACACTAACCTAATTTGTGGTAAACTAGCCACACAGTGGTTAATTAGCCTTTCTCTGTCTTAAGTTATAGGTTAGCTTTTAGTAAAAAGTTATCAAGTTATTTGGACATGAAAAAGTGCTGGGGCAGGTCTACATCATGTAACTCCCATCACGAGTCCCATTCTTCCCGTGCACTAACATGGTACAAATCTCATAGAGGTGCTAGCATAAATCAACATTATAAAGATGGTTATCGACTGAAGGCTATTTACAGGGAGAATGTTTCTGCATTATATGATGTGGATGGTATGAGTTTATGAATTTAAAAGTAATTTTTTTTTTATTACATTTGTATTTGAAATTTGATTTATGTTTAGCAATTCAATTCAGGCCTGGATAGGAAGAGGGCTTAAGCTCTTCTCAGAGAGACTAAGCCTGTGCATGCCCCTCCTTCATACTGGGTCTGTGTCTAGCCAATGATAGAGAAAAATGCTTTGGCATAAGGCAGTGCAAACAAGGTTTGACCTCACCAGAATTCTTTCAGCAGGTATCCCCTTATCAGTAACAGTAAATAAATCTGGTACTGTGACTACATGTCTGACATTTACAGCACCACTGGTAGATTCTTCTCAATATATTAATCTCAAGCTCTCCTGGGGCTGTGATATATAGCCTGTTTCATGAATTTAAATTCCACACCCACATTTGTACCCAATGAGTGGTGACTGGTAAACACAGCCTGCAAAGAAATAATACTTAGCTGCATGGCTGCTCAGACAAAATGTATGGCCTTTTATATAGTCCATCTAACCACCGGTGGCGCTTTGGCTTTCTACTGTGGTGCTTTGCTGGTCAAAACCCAAATAGGAACAGCTAAATAGAGCCATGGACAGCACACGCTATACCGGTTATGGTAGACAGTTAATAACTTGTCTTCAACGAAATCAACATTTGCTAGTTAACCATTGGTGGCAACAGGGTAGTTAAATGGTGTTCGGTGCTGTGAAAAAATATCTGCCCCCTTCCCATTTTCTTTTATTTTTGCATATGTCACACTTGAATGTTTTAAATCATCAAACTTCTTCTAATATTAGACAAAAGTAACACAAGTAACCACAAAATGTTGTTTTTAAATGATTCCATTATTGAAGGAAAAATGCTTCAGCCCTACCTGGCTCTATGTAAAAAAGTAATTGCCCCCTTAGCTATAACTCAACCAGTTAACCAAATTCAGTCGACAATAGGATTCAGTTTCACTGGCCACACCCTGGCATGATTACTGCCAGACCTGTTGAATCTAAACATCACTTAAATAGAACCTGTCTGGCAATATTAGGCAGGTTAAAGGTCTCAAAAAGCAACACATGATGCCATGTTTTAAAGAGATTCTAATACAGAAGTGCAGCAAAGTCATTGTGTTTCTATCAGTCTGGAAAGGGTTACAATGTCTTTGCTCAGTTAAGCTCAACGTACATGATTCCACAATAAGAAAGACACTGGGTAAAAATAGCATCTGTGGGAGAGATGCAAGTGCTGCTGACCAAAAAGAACACAAAGACTTGTCTTGCATTTGCCAAAAACATATAGATGACCCCAAGACTTTTGGGATAATATTCTGTAGACCAATGACTCACTGAATCCTGTTACATCTAGTATAACGCAAACACTGCATTCCACCATTAAAACATCATATGAACAGTCAAGTATGGTGGTGGTAGTGTCATGGTCTGGGCTGCTTTGCTTCTACAGGAACTGAATGACTTGTCATAATTGATAGAGAGCAGAATTCATAGTTCTATCAGAAAATCCTGAAGAAAAATGTCTGCCTGTCGGTTTGTGACCTAAAGCTCACGCGCAGTTGGGTTATGCAGCAGCACAATGATCCAAAGCACACAAGCAAGTCCACCTCTGAATGGCTAAAAAGAAGCAAAATGAAGGTTTTGGAGAGGCCAAGGCAAAGTCCTGACTTGAATTCCATTGACATGCTGTGGCAAGACCTTAAACAGGCAGTTTATGCTTGAAAATCCTCCAATGTAGCCAAATTAAAACAATTCTCCAAAGAAGAGTGGGCCGGGATTCCTTCACACTGATGTAAAAGACTTATCACAAATTATCGCAAACGTTTGATTGGTTGTCACTACAAAGGATGGCACAACTAATTATTAGGTTTAGGGACAATAACTTTTTCACATGGGTGATATAGGTTTTGAATGAATCTTCATCGTCAATAAATAGAATGATCATTTGAAAACTGCATTTTGTGTTTTTATCTTATAATGAAGTTAGTTGGATGATCTGAAACTTTTAAATGTGACATTAGCAAAAATAGAAGAAATCAGGTGGTGGGGGGGGGGTATTTTCTCACAGCGCTAAGTTTTTGCTTAGGGCTCCTGAGCTAAAACATGCCATTGAGTATGTATTTTTCTTTTGGCATTGTTTATTTTAGTCAGTATATTAGCAGAAAAATATCTCTTGAAGACGTCATTTATGATCATTGTAATAACTGATAACATGATCATGGGTAATTATGGTTTCACTGTGTTTAGTTACTTTCTAAACTTTTTCGTTTTTGCATATAGAATAATAAAGTAGGATGCTGCTTAGGGTCCCAAAATGGTCAGAAACAGCCTCAGGTGGAAAGATGAAAACTACTAGTTAGTCAGAAGAACAGAACATGCCTTTGGCAAGGGGCAAACAGATAAAGGAGTGGAGCTACATCTGAGGCTCTGACATCTTAACCATACTGATTACTGTATCTTCTGAAATCAAATGGCCTCTTCCTCATTATTATTATTATTATTATTATTATTATTATTATTATTATTTTTATTTATTTATTTATTTATTTATTTATTTTGCTTTATTAGGGGGTATTAGTATCGGTAAGTCTGTATTCAAAAAGCAAGCAATGCATACAGTTAGTGATGCTGCTAGTAATAATCTGTTTGGTTCAATCCCTTAAAGAACTGCAAGAAAATCCTGAACAACAGTCTGTCTTTAATGCACAAGTGCTTTGCTGCTTTCATTTCAGCAATCTGCCATTTCAGACAACAGCACGTTGAGGCGAAATGAAAAATGCTACTTGGGCTCATCCATTTCAGTCAGTTCCTCCACACCCATGTTCCTCTTTACGGTTTACAGTACGCAGGCTTGCTTCTCTCACTGGAGTCCCACATACCTTGCATGTTAATAGGCTTGTGTGGCTGGGCTGCTCAAGAATGGAAATGTATGATTGCGTCTTTGGATTAGCATGCTCGTACTCGTTTGTCTCTGGAAGAGGTGGTGGGCGAATTTCACAGCAGAGAAGCCAAGTGGAGAGGGAACAAGCTCTGGCTTATAGTGTCCCCCACCACCTCTGACAACTTCATTTGTATATAATTACTTACACTAGCCGTTCATGAGGAATAGACATTTGTCACCATGGCACTTGGATTTCCGACCGAGATGAATGTGTCTGAGTTCTCTTTATATAGTACCAATTATTAATCCTTCGCTTGGTCCCATTTTAGTGTGCATGGCTGCGACCTTCACTGAGGGAAGTGAAACATGGACCTCATAATCTCCATTTATCAGAAACACGATCTCACTCTCACTCTCAGTACTTTATAGAACTATCACAAAGACTTGGTCTCTTGCATTATTTTTACATATTATGGAATTCATTTTCTGTTTTTGGGTTGGTTAAACGCATATATATAAAAAAAATAATTCTATTTGTCATGTCACAAAAACAAACACATACATCCAGCCATTCAGCCTACATCATGTTAGCTCTGCCCATTCTCACTGAAGTTATAAGGAGTGTTTCAGCCCAGACTTCTTTTAGAATGGGGCACAATACAGAGCTGCCAATCAGAACAGCTATCATTTACCAGTCCTAAAGGCGATAATAGAAATAATAAAATAAAGGTAATAAAAACAGTGTGTTTTTTACTAAAAGATAAAGGGAGACCGGAGGGAAAGGCATAAAAATTAATTATGGCCATTTTTGGCGCATAAACCCACAAAAACTTAAGTTGGACCTAGGGGCATGGCACCAAAATTTGGATCTCCCTTCCCTTAACAAAAAATTTGTATTTATTATGCTGTATTCCTTTATTAGGTGATTTGGTATGCATTTAAGGGTTAAACAACTGACAATCAACAATGGAAGTGTGTTTGAATCATCACTCTTGCTGTAGTTCAGTAAGAATTAGGGTAGACTTAAACTTGGGCTCTGTTTAAAACAATGTAATAAGAGGGGAAATTCAAAAAAGAAAAACTAAAAAAATATGAATTTACTGTCATTTTCACTGAAACTGCTCAACAAATATTTGCTTGAAAGTTTCCTCCTAACTACCTACTTTGGTGAGCTGACCTTGTTTCATTGTCTTCGGTTGCATCAGAAAATGAAAAGGTATTGCTCTCTGTCCCTCAGTGACAGTGGCTGCTTCTGGAACTAACAGTGCACGTTTTACAGGGTAGCTGCTGGGCTGACGCTAGATTCACTGGGTTGTGATTGCAACACTGTTTAGCTATTTTAAGAATGGTTTCTTGCTGCACAGGAATTGATTCAATGCTAGTTTATCAGCTTGTGCTTTTTATAAATGACTGCAAATGCAGCTAATCGCTAGTTGGCTAGCTAGCTTATGCTACTACTTACTGTTTGGCCCTTTAGGCTCAACTGTTTCCTGAAAGAAATGGATCAGAGGTTGCCCTCTTTTTGCCTTTTCTCTGTCTCTTTCTCTTCACTCCTTGCACTTCTGAAAACCTGATTCTGGTTTCATTTTAACCAGGTCAGAATTGGCAGCCATCCACTAACGGCTTGCTATAGCCATCAACGTACAATTTTTGTGAATGAAGGAAACAGGCAGATAAGGAGAACTTATAATGGAAGATGCAGAGTCTTGTAATGTTTATTTCTATTATAACAGAGTATCAAAAGTAGAAACCAAAATCAATTTATTTCCAAGGCTTTTGGGGGGCCCCCCATCCAGGCAGGGCCTTGGTTAGGTCCATCATTACATGCAGTCCGATACCCCTGAGAGGACCTCTGAAGAAAAAAAAAAATACAAGAAAATATAAAAAAATACCCATTTACAATTCATGTATGCAGCTGTATAGATTACATGATTGTACTGGTTAAGTATAGCTGTATATTTAAAAAAAAAAAGCAGTAAATGAACTTTGAGTTTTTCTGAGTAGTTTTTTTTAGCCTGCAGAACATTACAACCTCACAGTGTGATGAAGATAATTTCAAACACTTTTATCTAGGAGGTAATCATCTTTAATCATGTGAAAATGACAAGCTAAGAATAGTTTCGCTTTGAATTAAGCGTTGACTAAGAGTGATATAAAGTGATATTTTACATCTTGAAACCATGGATATTGTGTTTAAATGTGACCTTTTAACAGACAGGATTTGGGCACAATCACAGTGTCTGCTTGATGCATGTACCCTGAGTTCTCTGAAGAGATAATGAAGGATTTGGTAAGTCACTCGCTGTTCTTTTTCCTTTTCCTTTCTGCACAAGAAGCCTGCTGGAACTCACTCAGCTGGCACTCAGCTCCAATATCGCTGTCATTTCTGTGCCATTTAAATCATTTTTGAAAAGACATTGTGACTGCATGGCAGCCTTCGCAGGCTCTGTTTTCTTTTTTTTTTCTTTGCCTTGACATGTTGATTTACCTCTTTAACATTTAGGCTTAGTTCAGGCGATCACAGTCTTCATTAAGACAATCACTTCTTAATGGACACTCTCTGCAGCACTACACAGAATTAATGCAATGATCTATGTGGCTAAGCACCTTCAAGCAGTCCTTTTTCCTATTCATGGTGCCTCTCCTGCATAGCTGTGCACTTAGCCAAGCAGCACTGCAGATCAATGACAGGTGACACACAGGTGACTTATCAGCAAAACAGCCAATCCTGAGTTCCTATCACTCCAGTTAGCCTCGCACTAATTAGTATGGCTTGCTACAGTGTTGCTGAAAGCCAAAAACCATATAGGATATGCAAATTCATTTGCAAAAAAATGCAAAAACATATCTCCATTTTAATTAATTTTCATAAATCTTTTTTTTTTGTCCAGTCCAGGTACTATCGATCAAACTGCAGTTGGGTTGTTTTGATTAAGTAAAAATAACTTTAAAAAATAGAGGTAACTTGCAAAATTAGACTTTATTGAAATTCTAATTTTGTTTTTTTTGGCAAAAGCAGATAACTCCAATGACCATTTTAATGTGTAAAACAAGTAGGTCAAGTGCTGAAAACTGCAACAGAAACAGCCCATTTAATGGGCAATATTCAACATCTGTAAGATCATAGAAAATCCAACCAAAAGGCACCAAAAGGATTCTTTAAAACAATGCCTTACAAGAACTACATGTGGTTCCCCAAAGAACCTTCCAATGGATTAATGAACCTATAGAAGTTTGAAGAACCCCCACGTAATGTAAAATCTCTGTGTCAATTAACCATTTGACCTAGAACCCTAAGGTCCAAACCAAGAACCATTTCAGGAACATTTACCTTTTATAGTGTGGGATATAGGCAGCATAAAGAGAAGAATATGTCTGTATGATTTCATAAGATGGAAATCAAAAGAACAAGTCATAATTTCCTTAGAAGTACACGTAGAAGCCTATAGATTTGTGGTATAAAATCTTATGAACTTTTGAGCTAAAGATTAAATGCTAACAGAGTGATGGAATTAGGGAGAAAAGGATAAAGGACCTGATCCAAAACGTATAAAATTCATTTGAAACATGATGACATGTATGACTGCCAGTGGTAGCAGCATGATGAATTCTAAAATATTAATTGTTTAAATCAAACCACATGCCTCAAAACTCACTGTTTTTTCAGGGCCAAATGTGGAACATTCTTGATCACTGAGTGTATGTATGTCACTTCTGAAGAATAAGCAAAAAGCCCCTGAAATGAGCAAGAGCTGTAAATTACTGTTATTACATTACAGACCTGGCAGAGCATCATATAAAATATATGCAACATCTGCTGATCAATCATTAATTACAAAGGATTTTCAACCAAATAAACATGACTTATTTTTATTTACCCCATTGCTTATGGTCTGCTGAAATGAAGGCATTGAGTACAACAAGGGCTACAGTTCCTGTATGATTCATCCAATATAGATATAAATATCCTCAAATTAAAGCTGCATTATGTCATTCAAATCCAGTGTGCTGAATTGCAGAGCCAAAGAATAACTTATGAAGTGCACCTGCAGGAATATGTATTGCCTTCACCCTTACAACAGTCTAATTA
The DNA here is from genome assembly GCF_904425465.1 of Colossoma macropomum. Taxonomy (NCBI): domain Eukaryota; kingdom Metazoa; phylum Chordata; class Actinopteri; order Characiformes; family Serrasalmidae; genus Colossoma; species Colossoma macropomum. Next base: position 21,728,414 of record NW_023494785.1, read on the forward strand.
CTGCTGCTAAGGATTGTACATTTGTTCTGTTTTATGTTTAATTGTCCTGGGCTTTTTGTTGTTATAGTTGTCATGGTTTAGCCTGTTACATACTTTATTTTCTGTGTTTATTGTATCCATTCACTGTCTGCTGCTGTTTAGCACAGTGCTTCTTGGTGAACTATATTCCATACCACACTGAATTAAACAAAAATGGTGGTGTGTTGAACTGTCTGAGTAACACAAGCGTTGCAACTATGGCAGCTAAGAAGGCCATTGTTGATGTTCTTTGTGAAGGATTTTCTGAGCCTGATGAAATGGGTTTAAACACATGTTTAATACTTCAAAATATGTCTTCTAACATCTTCAGTTGTTGCGTATAGCGAGCTACAGTGGCTACATTTATAGAGGACTTTATTAGAATCCACTGTGTGCACTGCCTTTTCAATATGGTGGGGTTTGTACCCACATTACTGCTGATTGGGTAAAACCTCTGACACACCCATCAAATGAGAGAAAACATACCTCAAAGCCAGTTGCACACTGTTTTGCAGTGTTTTGCACCATTTTGACAAATCATGTCGTTCAACCCGGAAACCACAGCTAAACGGTGCACAACATTTTTGAAACTGAACGTGCCCCAGGAATGACAAAGTTTGACTTGACTTCTAATCATCAATTATAAAAAATCTTCAACTTAATTTAATTCTAAAATGTGGATCTGTTAGTGTGCACTGTTTTCATTTTAGTCTCATTTAATTAAAAAAATTCATGTTTATAAGGTTGCAAATACTTTGTAATTAATGACTGATGAGTAGACATTGCTTGTAAGTATCTCCATTTTTTATGATTTTTAGTTTTATTCATAATATGAGCTCTGCAGTAGGCTTTTACACTGTGTGAAAATTTTATGATAAATGGGTCAATAGACATCCTTCAAAATTGCTTGGAATAAAACCGCTTCACCCTAACTAACATTTAAAAGTATGTTTTTGCACTGTTTTGTAAAGTTACTATTTTGGAGATACTTGTTTTTCTTTGGACAGCAACAATATCTTTTCTATCACTAGTGATGCTCTGCCAGGTCTGTAACATTTTCATTTACTGTTCTTGCTTATTACAGGGGCTTTTTGTTTTTTCTCTTAAGTAGTGAACTACATACGCTCAGTCAGTGATCATGAATGTTCCAAAACTAGACTGAGTTTTGAGGTGTGTGATTTGATCTGGGCAAGTAAAATGTTGATTATTGTGGTATGTTTTAGATCAGGTCCCTTTTCATCACTGTATTACCAGTTAACCTTCATCTCATCTGCCCATAAAACTTTACTTTTTAAATCATGCAATATAAGCAGCATAAAGAGAAGAATACATCTGCATGATTTTGGCAGATACAATGCATTCCTCTGTTTATGCTGCCTGTATTGCATGGTTTAAAAAGGTTCCAAAATGGTTCTTGATTTGGACCTTTACATTACCCAGAGGATCTTTAAACTTTTTAAAGGTTCTTCACACTCTTTCTCATTTAAATGGTTCTTTAGATTGACCTTCCACGAATGTGCCTGCTTGTCAAATTCAATGTTTCTATATATATATATATATATATATATATATATATATAATATGTGTGTGTGTGTGTGTGTGTGTGTGTGTATATATATATATTTCTCTATCTTCACTATAATACAGCGCAGTAATACAAACATTTCCTGAATCTGTAGAGTGGCCCTGTCATTCCCTCTTATCGTGAGATTGTATGTGACCCACATCCTTTAGTTATGTGGCCATGAAGAGGTTGAGTGGTTGGGATACACGTCATCTGCCTCTCACTGTGTGTAATTTGTGGATTCGTGTGATGGTGTGTGCATATACATTTTGTGTGAAACTGACCAATGGACACTTAGGAAATCACAAAAGACTTACCCATTACGTCAACCCTTCATTCTTCATTCAGTCAACATCGGAGACACATTTGGAGTAGAGTGCGAAGAGTTTACAGCTGCTGTAGTGGTTTTGGAAAGTAGCAAAGAAAACAATGTAGCAATGGTGCATTTTTGAAGGTGAATTTAAGAACATATGCACAAATTGAGAAAAGGCCCTTAGACCGCAGAGGGTTAATAGCTTAAGGGAATACATTTACTTTCCTGTTGCTGTTAGCTGTGTCTGGATTACCATACTCTTAACGTTTTACTAAATCAGATAACAGTTAGCTACAGATGGCTCCTCCTGGAGATGAAGCATTATTTGTCTTACCTGAACACAAGCTACCCACAGGGAGACTTCTCAGCTATAAAGAACAAAATGAGCTCCTCATGTCAGTAGCCAAGAGAGCAGATTTTCACTACTCCATTAGTTTGTAGCACTTCTATCAGGCCCTGAGAAGAAGCAGCACACCTCTGTGCTGTAATGTGATGGTAAGTGATGCCGAGGAGCCTGTAGCAATCAGTGTAGTGCAGTGATCTCTGACGAGAGGGCCATTGGCTACGTCTTAAAGAGAGTCCATTAGCCTGCTTTTAATGAAACAGGCTTATTAATGATAGCCAGTATTTTTCTTTTCTTTTCTTTTCAGAAGAAAGATATCTTTGGTTAAAGGAAAAAAACCCTAGTGTGTAGTAATTCACAGCAGGTTGGCATAGTCTAAGTCTATATTTACTCCTATATTCAATATCCTGATGCTGCTTCCAGTTTCTGCCCTGTGGTACCTTTCCACAAGGAATGCACAGGGACAAGTGAGTGTTGCTAATGCCTTTCATCATATCCTTCTCTTTTTTTTCTTAGCTTTGTTTTTTTCTGCAGTAAGCAACAGAGCATAAACCAGAAAAAGCTGCTTATTGTGTTGCTGAATTACAATCAGCTCCTACATTATACCTATTATCATGAATCACAGTGGAATGCATAACAATATAGTTGAATCATGGTGAAACCTGCTAGAAAGAATGTACTTTTTTGTTCCACAGTGAGAGTGGGGCTGATTTACCTGTCAGCTCCAACCTTGAACTGCTTTATCCCTTTCCCATCCATCCTTGCTCATCATTCTGCTCCCCTCCCCTAAACACACCAGCGCAGGGACCAATTAACAAGAGTAAGATGAATTCTGCAAGCACAGATTTCATCCTCTACTGTTTAGTTAAACCGCACTTGTTCAAACAATTCTCAACAGCCCCTCCAAAGCTCGATAAATCATATTTACATAAATCTCATTCTGAAACTTTCCTTCACTCTCCTAGACAAAATATATACTTAGACAGCATTTACCCTCCAGTCTTCCATGACAGACAACAAACATCATAGTCATGATATGAGAAAGAATATATAGCATTAAATCATATCAGTCAAATAAGTTACTAATTATATTTCTGCCCTAATAATTGTAGAGTGTTAAGTAGAGGCTGCAGGTAGATGAGCCAAGAGATATGCAAACATGACCCCCTCTCTCTCTCTCTCTCTCTCTCTCTCTCTCTCTCTCTCTCTCTCTCTCTCTCTCTCTCTCTCTTTGATTTTAAAAGGCGCATTAGTTCTTTTCATGTAATGAAAACATTTCTCCTGACATTTAGGCAGGATTGCATTAGCTGATGTTGAAAAATCAAAGGGAAGCTTTTTGCCACCCTTAATGTGAATCTAATATTTATCTTTGGTTGTCAGGGTGGAAAGTTTTCTAATCCCTTCACTCCTGTGTGTTGTTTCCCCCACTCTGAGACTGTCCTTTCAGTGAGCAACTACTGCCAGTCTTACTCTGAGTTATGAGTCAGCGGTGATCTGTTGAAACACATTTACTGCATATTCAGTATTTGTCTGATTGTCGTGCATTGTGCTTAACCCTAGAATATAAAAAAAAAACCTACACAAATGTATAAGGTGGTCAAAATGACCTCTATTGGAATCAATGGTCTTCTACAAAGAAGATACACAGTAAAAGAAAGATGAAATTCAATACTATGTACATGCAATGGTCTACACGATAATTTTACTCAACTGATTCTGCAGAAGTAACAGAATGATTTATGAATTATCTGTATTTATTTTATTTATTTGCTTGTTTGTTTACTAATTGTTCTTATTTGTTTCTTTGTTTCTTAGTTTATTCTGTTAATCTTTTAATCAGTTTCTCAATTACACAATTAACAGGAATACATTAGAAGCAATAGCTGACTAACTCACTATTAGCATTGGCTACCTTAGTTTGCTGGCTAGCTGATTTACAATATGTAAATATATCTATATGTTTCAAAATCTGTCATATATTTTTGAGTTAAAAAATTTGTAGGTAAAACGTACGTTATGTTATCACATAACAAGAAGACAATGGTTACAAGAACTTGACAGTTGACAGGAAATCAGCTATGACAGTGAAAGTGATGACAAAATGAAATGTTGGAAAAGGCCTATCAAGTGATAATCTCAGAAATGACATTTTTTATAAACATAGAAAACAATGATAAACATCAGTTTAGAACTAAATCATGTAGTAAATGAATTAGTCCTTTACAACCCCATTTCCAAAAAGGTTGGAACGTTGTGCAAAATGTAAACAAAATGCAATGATGTGCAAATCATTTAAACCCTATATTTATTTGAAAATAGTACAAAGACAACATATCAAATGTTAAAACTGAGAAAGTTTATTGTTTTTTTGAAAAATGTATGCCATTTTTAATTTGTTGTCAGCAACATGTTTTAAAAAGTTGGGACTGGGCAACAAAACACTGGCAAAGTTGTGTAATGCTAAAAAGAAAAAACACCATAAGGTTGATTGGCAACAGATCAGTAACATCATTAAGTACAAAAAGAGCATCCCAGAGAGACTGAGTCTTTCAGAATGGGGAGGGTTTGACCACTCTGTGAAAGACTGCGTGGGCAAATTCAAGAATAACGTTTCTCAATATAAAATAGCAAGGAACTTGGGGATTTCATCATCTACAGCACATAATATTATTAAAAGATTTAGACAATCTGGAGAAATCTCTGTATGTAAGGGACAAGGCCAAAAACCAGTATTGGCTAGCCAAAATCTTTGGGTCCTCAGGCAGCACAGTATTAACAACAGACATGATTCTGTAGTGGGCTCAGGAACACTTCTGAAAACCACTGTCTGTGAAAACAGTTAATCACTGCATCCATAAGTGCAAGTTAAAACTACTATGCAAAGAAGTAATCATATATTAACAGGACCCAGAAATGCCGCCACCTTCTCTGGGCCAGAGTTCATTTGAGATGGACTGAGGTGAAGTGGAAAAGTGTTCTGTGGTCTGCCGAATCAAAATTTGAAATTCTTTTTGGAAATCATGGACACTGTGTTCTTTGGGCTAAAGACTATCAGGCTTGGTATCAGTGCACAGTTCAAAAGCCAGCATCCTTAATGGTATAGAGGTGCATTAGTGCACATGGCATGGGTGTCGTGCACATCTGTGAAAGCACCATTAATGCTGAGCGATATATACAGGTTTTGGCAACATATGCTGCCATTCAGATGTCTTTTTCAGGGAAGGCCTTGCTTATTTCAGCAAGACAATGTCAAACCACATTCTGCATGTGTAACAGCAGTATGGCTCCTTAGTAAAAGAGTAAGAGAGCTAAACTGGCCTGCCTGCAGTCCAGATCGGTCATCCACTGAAAACACATGGCACTTTATGAAATAAGAAACACAACAAAAGAGACCCTGAACTGTTGAGCAGCTGAAATGCTATATCAAGCAAGACTGGGAAAACATTTCACTTTCAAATATAAAAATGTGTTTTGAAATTGACATTGAACCATTTTACTAATCTATAGAACATCAAAGAATGAAATATTCTTATTAACAAAATATATCAAAAGTCCTGTGATGAGTTAGAATTTCATAGGAAATGCATAGGGGTCATTTTGACCCCTTTTATGAGAAATTGGGGTATACAATTTGATACAAGAACCTTTTTAGAACCTACAACCAAGAAATATGTAAATGCCAATATTTTTGAGGAATACATAAAATTCCAAGTTATAAAATAATTCCTTGTTAAAAATATTCCAAATATGACACTATATCGGGTCAATTTGACCCCCTTTTTGCATTCTGGGGTTAGGAAAACATAGCATTTTCACCTGAGCATATTTCTGCTCTAATAGTAGAGTTAGTTTGATAAGGCTTCCATATCATACTATGATGATATGGAAATCATAACAGACAACAGACCTTTAGACAGTAAGCAGTGGTGTAGTCAGTCTCAGTCTCAAATGCTCCATCCAGGAGGAAACTGTCTGATATCTACTGCACATTAAGCTGTTCACAACTATCAAGATTTTGTCAGTTGCATTCTGATTGACTAGGCGCACATGTGTATGCACTTGTATGCACTGGTTTTAATCTGTCCAATGCATTTTGCCAGCAGTTGCATGCACCGTGCCAAGTCTTTTGGAACAAGCAGCAGCTGATTGAAAAACGTGTGAGAAGTTCATGGGATCATATCTTTACATTTATTCAATTTATTCAGTTTTCTATGAAGCATTTACAAGCTAGTAAGCAAGATGCGTGTACCACTTCGTTTACCCAGGTGTGTTTTGCTGTAGTCTTGAAAAAGATTTGAAAAATACTACATCCATTAGCCTACATAAGAGCACCAGCTTTGTTGAGACATAGCTAAAGCGAGTAAATTAATCAAATTACACTGCCATTTTTTATTCATCAAAGCAAGATGTCACACAAAACAGTGCTTAATGATTGGTTGTCAGACAGATATTCCTTGCCTGTCAAAGTAGACAGCTCTCAGCTGTGTTAAAAGACAAGACACTGGTCATTTCAAGACCAGCAGTGGTGTCTTATGGGCCTAGTGCAAAAACATGAATACCCCACAGTGTGATATCTTGTTTTAATGAATAAAAAATTTTATTAATTTGCTCACTATAGCTATGTCTCAAAAAAGCTTGTGCTTTTGTGTAGGCTAATAAATGTAGTATAGGCTATTATTAAGTAACTGTAGCTTCCTGTGAGTCATGGGTGAAAAATTGTATAAGGGATTCAATAAATCCCTTATTGCTCATAGTTCTGTTAAACATATGACGAAATTCAGTTGGATGCAAAAGCTTGAACATCTCCAGTCAATAGTTGATTTTCTATGTGAAAATAAGTTAACACATCGCCTACAGGGAACAGACTTAAATATTGCATTTTTCTGCTAAACTTAGCATATAAATATAAATTACACACTAACATTAACATTTTGGTAGAAACCAAAATAAAAATTGCACAGGCCACATTTCACATATTATGGGTTTTCTTGTTGTTTGTTTTTCTCAACATGTTAATTGCAGCAAATACACATTAATTGTGCATTAAAATGTGTGGAAGTGTGTTTTCAGCAGAGGTTGTTGAATATTTTCATTTAGAAAATCAACAAAAGGTAATTTGACCAGTAGTGGACAAAACTTTGCATCTGAATGTATGTCACTTACATCTCCATATGTGAGAATATATTAGTTAACATATATAAAGGAAATGTATATGTTAATAAATGTCATATATTTGAAATCCTTATATTGCCATATATTTCCATATGGAAAGACCAAGATATCACCGTCACAGCACAGGACTACCTTTTAAAAAATTCACCTGGATGCAATATGGTATCTTGCTGGTTTAGGCCCCCCTTGGCTAAAGCATCTATTACAGTTGTACCTGTGACCTGGATCCGCATGTGCTGATGCCTCTCAGCCCCAGGGGTGGCTGCAGGGAAAAGAGACGTGAGTGAAGCAGAGCAAAGTCAGCGCAGAACCAATAAGACTTGTGCACAGACTTTGCTCTGTCACGCTCCTGCTAGGCGATTCCCGCCACAGATAACAGTGCTATTACACTCTGCCCTAAGGCCAGTTCTGCCTGCAGGTCACTTGGTAGAGTTTTTGTCATGATGCAGTAGGTCATGGATTTTAGCCTTGCACAAGGCAAACTGCTGTTGAACACAACCAATGTATGTCGAGGCATCATGCATTTGACTCAAGTATGAACCTCCACAGACCAGTAGTATCTTTTTTTATGATTTAACTATAAACTACCCTGTTGGTCTGAATGCTGTGCTGAGAACCCACCACCCAAATAATATCTGGTAAGTGGCAGCCCTTTGGTGGTCCCTTTCCACTGATAGAGACAGAATCAATACCCAAAAAGGGACCACCATAGGGCTACTGCTGATCACATTTTAGCCGCGTTTGTAACTGACACACTGTGCATAGCAGTAGATGGACTACAGTAATTGCACACCCACAGAGCGCACCTATCTGTAGCTGATAAAATGGCCAGTACATGTAGGTGCAAGGTGGGTGAACCTAATTAACTGCTGAGTGTATTTACTGTGGTTGTGTAACGGTTTAAAATATTTAGTACTAACAGTTCTTGGTCGATAACTTTGAGTGCTTGTAAGAATTCTGTCCTTTTCTGCACCTCTTCATCAGTCTGCTGTGTAATGTTTGTGTTCTGGTCTGCCACATGGATTATTCACAGCGTGCTGTAAAGACTGGCACATTGAGTACTCACAGTGTCGTGCTGTGAAATGAACTTGTTTAAAAAAAAGTTGAAAATGGCAGAGAAATGTGGCCAAGAAAAATACCTGTTTTTCTCAGTCCCACTTGAAAATGTATAGTCACAGCTGAACATGGATCATATTTATATCTTCTCTTTTGATGAAAATGTGAACAGCTAAATGTGTCACCTGCCATCAGTCAGCAAATGGTGTGTTATTCTGGGCACATCTAGAAGTGAGGAACATTTTCATGCTCGCAGTAGCAGAAACAGCAAGGCACCAGGACTCTGTTGTCATAAACTTATTACAGATTTTGTGGATGTCCATGTGACACTTGACCATGGCCTTTAAAAGTGCATCAGCAGCAGGGAGGCAAAATGGTTCTTGTCTGACGGAGTATAGAGATCTTTTACCCAAGCCCCGAGGGAAAATGCAGCAGAATTCTTTCCCTCCTGAATTTCTAAAATCTCTTTTGTGGTGATAGTGAAGTACATACTGTGCAATCATTTCTGGCTCACTTGCTCCCCCTGCTGAAAGCCATGGACGCTTGACTTTCTGAAGGGCAAAAGCTTGAAATCCAGGAGAAATGGTTCATCTGCACTCCCATCCAAAATCACTGAGCATTTGCATTTTGAAGTTGAATAGATGACTGCTATAAAATGCACCATTATCATTAATGTAAGACAAAGTATGTCATTGTGTGAGGCAGCACTGCCATAGTCATTTAGAATATTTAGCCAAAAATTCAGAAGTAGAATGCTTGAACTCATAGGAACCATTAAAGTCTGCATAAAATATGCATATTATGTGGAAATAACCATGCAAATATAACAAATATGAGCTCAGGTATTCGTATTGCACAGACAAATTAATGGCCCCCTGAGCTGTGCTAAATGACAGACAAACTAACGCTGAAGTGCTGTGGTGCTGACACTGTATTCATAAGGACCACATTAAATTTAGTCCAAACAGTGGGAACAAAGGTTCCATATCTTCAGCATGATGACAATGTCTTCTGAGAAAAAACCAGAACAACTTGAGCAGTTGGGTTTGAGATGTGATTGCATCATCCTCTGTTAGAATAGGCTATTCTCTGCTTATTCTCCTCTCTCTGTGCTCTGTTCTCAGCCAATCAGCCTTGAAATACTCCTATGAAGAGTTTTCAAAACTAATTTAACAGAATTTCACAGAAGACTTCATAGATACAAACTCAGCTACCACATCACATTGTATGTGTTTGATTGTGCAGATCTTTTGACACTTCACCTCATCATGTTTAATTAGGTTTTTAAGTTTGAGTTTGTAATAGATCATACACCTCCATATACCTTCATCACAGGCACATCAAAGTTATTTTTGCCTATTTATCAAGCAACTCTGAGAAAATAAAGATTTACAAAAGTAAAGGATGTGACATCTTAGTTCTTAATGTGTCTTTGTTTTCCTGTTTCATTGTTATGGAATAAGAAGGCTTTGCTCTTAGTTGTCAACATTTTACATAAGCAGTAACAAATGGACAAAGCAACTTACAGCAAATTAGTATACAGGTGTGTATCACTCAGTCACAGCCATTGACCCACTGGCATTACCAAGCTTTTGCCTTTTATGTATGTTTTTTCAGAACATGAGTCATAAATCACAAAAACCCTTCAAGAGCTGGCTATTAAAGAAATAGCTGCCATATTTACAAAAACATGCTTCAAGATTCAATTTGAGCCCATGCTGACACAAATCACACCACCAAATTCAGAAAATAAGGAGGAAAAATATGTTGCTCACATAAAATGAATGCTAAAAGGCAAAAATAGTACAACTCATATAGTGAGTCATAAACAGAAATAAAGGGGTGCAATGGCTCAGACAAGCTTATGAAGCAGCACTATAAGAGGAGTCTTGCATGTTTAGCACAGCTTTAATTTAGGAGCATTTCTGTTGTTCCTCTCAACAAGAACAGTTCACACATGTAAAAATCAGCTGCTGTGCTCAAATGATGCACAGTACTGTGCAAAAGTCAGAGACCACCCTTCATTTATATAATTTCTAGGCAAACCCACATTAAGTACATATTCATTTTTCAGCATCAGAAAAAAAAATATATTTAATAGAAAAGTACACAGAAGCCTCAACAACTAAAATAAACTGTGAGTCGTTTCAATATTTAATGTCTTCACACTTTGCCTTTATTACAGCTTCCATTCTTTTTGAGTTACTTGCTGTCAAAGACATCTGCAGGGATATTTTCCCATATCTCAGTTTTAAAAAAGTTGGCTGCATTTTCTGCTTCTCATAATCTGGGTAATGCCAAACGCATTCAATGATGTTGAGGTCTGGACTATGGGGTGGTCAGTCTATTGTTCTGAGCATCAGCAGCTTCTTTGTTGAATTTGCAGACTTTCTTTTTTTGTCTATTTCTTTTCTCAGTAACAGTTTCTTGACAGCTACTCAGACTCATAGTGTTGAGATGTCTTCTCACAGTGGAAGGATGGACAGAAACGTGTTTTTTTTTTTTCAGATCTGAAGTTAGAATGGAACTTGATTTTCTCCTCTCTCTCAAAGATGAAAGCTTTAAGTACTTTTTATCTGATGGTGACAGTTTTGGTGGTCTTGCATAGTTGTGAGAAATCCCATTGAAGTTCCATTTCTCCATTTCCTTTCATTATTTTTTGAACTATTGTTCTGGAAACTCCTCTTTCTTTCTTTTGACTTCCCCCTTCTTGATGCAGTTGGATCATTTTGTATCTAACCTCCTCAATTAAGAAATGGACCAACATGTACTTAAATGTTTTTTGAGTGGAAACTGAATAAATGGAGAGTGGTATTTGACTATTGCACTGTACTGCAGAAGAATATAAATAAAAAAAAAAATCAAAATATATAGTTTGATATGACAGTGACAGTACAAACAAGCGTGCACACACTTTTTGCATTAAAAATTTTATTCAGTTTAAAAGAAGAATGATTTAAGGAACGGTTCATGTTAAATCCAGAGTGCTTGATTATGCAGCAAAGATGACTTCACTGGTTCTGAACTTTTTGAGGACACCTCACTCCCTCTGAGAATGGAATAATTTATGTGTGTGAACACCCTTCTTGGCTCTAGGCCAGTGTAGTGAACTACTTGAACTCAACCCTGCTCATTATGATAATCCTTTAGCTGAATTCAATCTGTTCACTTATCAATGCATAAACATACACACACATGTTCATTCAAGCTTGGAAAAGAGCAGGGCATGGCATCAAAGAGAACAACTGAAAGTGACACGGCAGAAAGAGTGAGAGAGCAAGCTTGAGGCAGAAGCCATTTTCCATTTTCCTCTCAAATGATCCATGTTACAACTTATGTTTTTTTCCTCTTGCTTGGCCACGTACCTGTAGCTTATGATTTCCTCTAAATCAGGAGGCACATAAAAACTTGTTCTACACAGATTTTAATGGCATTGCTTATATATGGTGCCATCAAAGAGCAACATGCCCGGAGCAAAAGAGACTGACAGTTTATTTCACCTGTTAACATGCATTGCCTGTCAACCACTTCACTGTGCTAAATGCTAATTTGATTTTTCCTCTCATGTTTTAAAAGAGGTGAAACATTCATTTTTCCATAAGTACCACCTACTTATTCACATTGCTCAACACTGTCTACTGTCAACAGTGCATTGGCTGAGTACTTCAGTGAGTATAGTGCTGGCAGTGCACAAGACATTGTCCTTTGTGTGGGCACTGGTCTTGGCAGCACTCTGCATTTTAGGCTTTTTGTGTTGTCCTCAGTATTATTGCTTCAACAAGCTTAAGCTGAGCTGCTGGGAGAGAGATAGTGGTGGGAGAAGAAAGAAAAGAGGATGGAGTTGAGTGAAGAGATAATAAAGAATGGGGGTGAAACCGAGAGGGTGCAGTGGCACAAACAAGCTTATGGAGCACTACAGTCTGAGGCGGAGCACGGCTTTGAAGCCGTTTTATAAAGATGAGATCCACGTGTATATTGCACATACAAGCATATGCACACATATGATGAATTTCATTCAAATTTAAATGAGTATAATAAAAAAGTTAAAACATGTATGTATGTCTGTATGTACGTATGGCTTTTAGCCTCACCTGACAGGGCAGCCTACTGTTTGCCAGTCATATCAAGTTTGTTGTACATTGCTTCACAGTAGTGAAATCACTGTTTTATGAAATCATGGAGAGATAAAAGAAAGAATATGAAGTCTGCACTCTGTATGATATGCAGTCTTGTGCTCTGGGTCAATCTGGGTCAAATTAAGTTGTAGCTTGAAACCCCATGCTCAGTGAATCCAGTGGGATGACAGAGTGATGAAAGAAATCTTAGCATGGCCAAATGAATGTTAACTCAGTTATATGCTTTTGGCCAACATTAAATCTTTATATGAAGTTTGATCGCTCTACCTAAAAAATTTAAGAAATAAGATAATGGGTTTCTATGGTAGGATAGAGGGATGATAGATAAGATATCAGGGTTAGAAAGATGATTAGAGTTGGTATAACATATACCTAACTGCTCTGGGATTGAAATAAACAGGGGCAAATAAAAATAGGGGCAATTTAAAAACCACACCACAGAGGTCTGTGGGAAAAAAGACAGATAGAGAGATTTAGAAGAGGGATGCAAACAAGCTCTTTCTAAAAAATACAAGTAATGGATACAGGACAAAGGTTTTTGGAAGGGTTAGTGCATAGGGACTTTAAAACTGGCCGGAAAAATAGCAGTTAGAAATTTAGGAAGGAAATCAAAAATCAAAAGATTGTTAAAAAGTAAAAGAACAAGCCAGTTTAATTAGGCTTTGAACAATTCTCAGGTATTTGTGTAATCATGGTTCCAAAAGCAGATTATACTTGAAATAATCATGATTGTTATTGTGTTATCATTTTATTGTTTTTTGTTTGTGTTTTTAAATAAAAGTGAATTTAAACATTAAAGGAGATTTGTGTGTTCCAGTTTCTAAATCGTTTCTTGTGCTTCTAAATCTCAGATGCCAAGTGAGCAGAGAGAGATGTGGCCCTTTTCCAGAGTTCACAGACTTGTGTTTTACTGCCAGTTCCTAAAAAATAGATTTTCTGCTTTAACTCTGTAACTTAGTTTGGAATATTTGAGCAGTGCATTATTTCACAACTTTCCCATCTCGACATGAAATTGCAATTTAAAAAGCTTTCAAAAAATTCTAATGTGTAGCTAATATTGCTAATCTGACTAATTGTCTTTTTTCATAAACAGCTCTGATGCGTTGCAGCAGAAGTCTGCTAGTGTATTACTGCTACATTAATTAACTACAGAAACAATATTTTTTATTCTTCAAAAGGACAGTTTAATCATTAAGCATACATATTTATAAAGTAAGTACATATGAACCACAGTTTCTTGATAGACACAGCTTTGCCTCGAATTCGTATTTCAGAACCTAGATATGATGTATTTCAAATAAAATATGAGCGAGTGTTCGAGATGCTGTCTGCAGGGCCATATCACTCTATACTGAAAAGCCAAAAATATTGATTTCTGCCGGAATAGAAAATGAAACACTAGTTTAAACCCTTCTTATCAATCTAAAACATTGACCGGTTGACATCTCTGCCATTTTACTGGGACAACAGGATATCCCAGATCGAATTCTTACTGTAATGTACCACATCTTCCTCCTGGGATGGACCTAATAAAGCCCAGTGTTATTACCCTGAGCTCCATCTTGGAGCAGTGCAGCCGCTCCTGGTCAGCACAATTTCCCTTTCATTATTCCAGTGTAGCTTTAGCCCAGACTCGTCACAGGAAATGAGAAATGCTTCAGGTAGTATGCTCAGCTCATAAAATATCGAGGACAGGGATGAATGGAGTCCCTTAGGCATGGCATTGCCCCCTACAGAGAGATAAGAACAACAACTCAGCATCTTGTCTTGACCCTGCTTAAGGAGCATAGCCAGTGCCATCTCAAACCTCACACACACGCACTCATACACTGGCGCAGGTGTTTGGAATAGATGCTGTGTCACACTGCTATTCTATACCATTCTGTACATATCTGTAGTTGTAGAAATATTGGACAGTTTCCTGTGCAAGGCACGATAAATCATTGACAACAGTAAAATGTTATATCTAATCCACCAATGTCACATCAAACCTTTGTATCACCATTAAAAAAAAACAGCACTGTGTGAACATTGCTTCATCATGAATAGACCAATTGAAGTTGTCTAAAAATAATAAAAATATGGTTACATTATTATAAAATTGATCATTTTAGTCCTAGACTAAAGGGACTGGATTAAAACATAGCAGAGTAAACAGGCCAAACTGCTTCCCCATTAATGTTCAGTGTTAGGCTTTGAACTGAAATACTTATACATAAAAACTGTAAAACTGTATTATAAAAAAAAATAAAGAATATGTTACTTGCATATTTCAAATGTCTGTGCTTTTCATTATATCTGCTTTTAACATTTAAACTCAGTGTGTGTGAAAAATTAATGTGCATATTAGCTTGGTGCTAACAGGAAATTATATAGAGTGGCTAATAAAACTATATTAGTTGCTATATTACACTATTTTCATTATTATATGACAAAAATCTAAATAGTTCATTGAAATTACTACAAGTTACAATGACCACAAGTTACAAAGTTGTTGTCCTTCTTTCAGCAGTCCATGGTTTCCTTGGCAACAAAATTATAATTATAAAACACCTCTTACCCAAAATCACAGTGATGTATGGCCTCTTGTGTCTTCTATAAAGTTACCACTTCAGAAATTCCATCACTCTTAATAAGGTTTAGCTCTGAGTGATGAAATGAGCTGTGGTGAAAAAGATTCATATTAAGAGACCATTTTTATCCAGTTCTCAAATTTCAGTCAATGGTTTTAGCTGTTTACTTGCCCACATATGTATTCTCTACACACATACACAGTTATGTACATGAACATGTCTGTACAGGGATTTATACATCCTTGCAGGCAACACATTGTGCAAATGGGAAAAGCATGTGTGATTAGTTTGCTCCATGCAGAAAGAAAAGGTCATGACATGTTCCTTTGTTGAGGGCAGAGTACCGCTGTGTAAAATATGCACTGAGTGTGTTGGTAAGGTGAAGTGGAGAGGACCAAAGGACAACAATTTGTCTACCACTTTTGGTCATGTTCTCTCAGTCCACTCTTGCAGCGAATTCGAGACAAAGGATGTTTCTGTGGTGATCACAAGACACATCTCCTCCACATTGCAATAACTGTTGTGGCTGCTTGCCCAGGAACAACAAATCCAGGAGAATAATTGCAAGTATTCTTCAGAGGATTGTAATGTAATTGCCATTTCAAGTTGACTATTGCATTCTCCTCCCTGCCACCTGAGTCAGCATCTGTCTGCACTGATTCCACAATCGCCTCAGCTCTTTTGTTTTTTTGGTAACACCCAAATGAGGATTTTGGGTGAGGTAGAACTCTACAGAAGTGCTGCATATGTTTATATAAAGATCAACCTTGTGTGAGGTATAGAGCCTGGTAAATTATTAAAGGGGAAATCCACTGATTTTTTAAAAATGCTATCATTGAGATATAAACTCATTCATTTAGAGTGATTTGATGTGAAATGCTTCATTGTGGAGAAACATACCAACTCAAATGTTGTTATAGTGGTGGTGATAGGAACCAGAGGTCACAATGTCTACAAAGCAAGTATAGCCATTTTATATACTAACCAAAACCTTCACGTCTTCTGAGTTTTTATACGTAAGGCTGATCATGTTAAAGTTGTGGTAAATCTAAAAATTAAGATATCTGGGGACTATATTGTCTTACAACGAGCGAGCCACATGTACCTCTCCGCCATGAAAGGAGGTTTAAAAATTTGCTTTAAGCCAAAATCTTATTGTAAAATGATGTCTCAGACATCAGGTAGGGTATTCATAAACAATTAAAGTAATAACTTTCTGTGAGGAGTCTTTTAAAGGTATCCAACTCCTCAGACATCTAGTTCCTACGTTCCTACCACCACCGTTCTGATTCAATAAGTTTCTTTAGAATGGAATATTTCACATCAAACTCTGTCTCTATGACCTTCTTCACATCTCAAATATTGAATTATGCAGAAAAAAATGGTAGAATCCCCCCTTAGCTTGTCCAATTACAACAAAGTACTGCATTAACATTAGAAGATGGGCTACCACAATCAGTTTAAACTCCTCTATGCAGTTCTACCCTTTATTTGTTCACAGCATTATTGTATTTACATGCTTTCCTGTTAGCAACATGAGGCAATAAGTTTTCTATTGACATCTGCAAAGTAAACAAAGGATTAGCATGTTAGAAAATTGTATTCCGGCTGCATGATCAAGCAGCAGGTGACCTGACATTTTTCTCTGCCTGTGTTTGCGATCAGCACTTCACACATATCAAACTCCTCACGCAACACGTGGCAGCATCAGACTGATGTGTTTACTCTCCACCGCCTTCATTTCCTGCATCCACATTTCCCAAAGCGCCTCTACACCACACAAGAGCTCCAGCCAACAGCACAATAATAAGTGTCGCCATCTGCATCTCACAGGTATGCTGTTTTGCCAAGTTCCCTCTCCATGCATCAGGCAGTCTATCACTATGGTGCAAAGCCAAAGCTAGGGCATGCATTACCTGCTTGGCTCATGCTATGTTGGCCCATGGAGAGCCACGGATCACGATTAAGTCACATTTGCATTTTAATTCGCTATTCTGTGCAACGGCTTTCATGTTCTTTACTACTTTGTGCTTGTTTAATGGTCCTCGGTGAAATGAATGCGCAAGTTTGTAATAAACAGAGGACTTCATTATGCAAATGCAGGCCCTGTATTACACCACAGAGTTATAAAAGTGTCTCTGGGGGTGGATCTTGAAATATGTCCCATGAAATTCTACAAACAAAGCCAAGAAGTCATTATTATTGGATTAGATAGAGGTGCAGTTACTGTTGGAGACACAAACATAAATTGGACGCCGCACTAGATTTCTGGGAGAAAGGGAAAACGCGCAGAGATATTGAGACATATCTCAGCCCTACACCAAAATCATTGATAATCACTGATAATCCTAAACAGGATCCGGTATAATCTTTAAGGACACCTCTAAAATCCTGATTAGGAACAAGATTCTGATAGTACACCAAAGATTTTCTTCAAAATTGTGGACAATATTTGAATGCTGTTCATTCAATGTCATTCATTTGCATTCTGAATAAATTCATTTCCCAAATTAGCTGGATTTTAGAGCTTTGTTGAAAAAATCTTTGATTCAACTCTTGTCATTATTTTTTTTTTCTGTTTGGCTGGCCAGACTGTTGACATGTAAATGCCCATGCAATTCAGTGTTGTAACACTGCCATGTGAATGTGGGAAAAAAAAACAAGCAATGAGTTCTATTCTTGGTAATAATTAGTGTTGTAGTCAAAACTGTTAGAGGCGAGTCTGAGTCAAGATCGAGACCAGGAGCGAGACCAAGACCAGGTTTATTATTAAAAATAAGAGGAAAAAAACTGAATTTTGTTTGTAGTTCATTGTACATTAATTATCAATCATTATACATTATATAAATAATTTTATATTTTATAATATATGTTTTAGAAGATATCATTAACTAATATATGGCCTAAACATATTATTAATTGTTATATTATTGTCCAGCTTTGTAACATGGAAGCAAATGATGGTGAGGTTATTCTCTGTCCCTTCTTCTCTTAAACGTATTCAGAATCATCCCCCTAACGTCAACTGAATATAAACAAAACAACATTCTTACATTATTATTATTAAATGAAAACACATTAATACTAACATTTTGTTCTGCCCTCAGGGGATTTTTGAATTTTGGAATCCATTAACACCAACAAACAAATAATCCCCAGTTAAGTGATCATGGAAAAGATCACTTACATTTGATTGACTTGTGTAGAAAAAGGACTATTTTATTCTGTTTAAAGGTTTTGTTGATATTTAATAATGATAGAAAAAAGTTCAGTTCCCTCAGACAGAGGAATTGCACTCAGCTGGTCTCAAGAGCAATTTCTGAGTTCACCTTACACTGAGACTGAAACAATTCCATATTGACAGAGAGACAAGACCGAGACCTTTCATTTATGGTCATGAGTCCAAGACCAGTCTAAAGTACTACACTAGAAATATTACGTAACACATTCATATTGTGACTTAAGAGTGTGCTAAATCCACAGTCAATGAAAAGCTCAATATATCTCATGCTACAGAGGGAAAACATATTCTAAACGTATTCTGAAAGCGTGGGACAGATCCAAATGCTAAATTTATTAGTCTAAGGAACAGATCACAATCCAAATCAGATTTTCAAGGAATAGACCCTTCAGATGATGTTGTCATTTTATAGTTTGCCATTTTTAACCATTTCAAAGTTTTTAATTAGTTAAAAAAGGGAATATGCTATATATGCTATATACACTTTTATGCTGTATAACACTCCTGTGCATTTTGTTAACATTTCAAGACTGACTACCTCACCGAAATATCCAAGCAAACCTGCTAGCTTTGTCAGGTGTGGTAGTCAAGAGGCTTTGACAGTAGTATGACACAATTTTAATAGGTACTGGTGTGAGATGCTATTTAACACTGGTGTTAAATAATACAGGTTTTTGTTTATTACATTCAACATTACACTGATAAAGATATGATGACAATAGAGCATAATTCATTTACATTCTCAGAAGACCCGTCCTTCACTAAGTTTTCACTGAGTTCTCTTTGAATACTCTTCACTCTTCTCTTTCAATGTGCTCGCGGTCATTATATTTGTCCGCTCAGGGGTTTCCAAACCACAAACAGCATTACAAAATGTTCTATTGTTTATTGCATACAATTACACATTTCTGCTAGTGAGGTCTCAAAATCTACAAATCCCAAAAACTTACATAGTGTAATTTTGAATACTTTCTTGTTTTGGTAATAGCTTTACTTCTACTTTCTAAAACTTATTGCAATTAATTAAATGTGCAGAGATGTTAGCTTGCTTTTAGCATGCATGTTTCAAAATTCATATTCTACCTGTTTAATCACTTCATAATTCCAAATGACCCAGTGATATTTGCTGGGGAACTGTACAATAAAATGTGTGTGTGTGTGTGTGTGTGTGTGTGTGTGTGTGTGTGTGTGTGTGTGTGTACAAAACGAATAGCTGAAACACAGGAGTTCTCAGTAACCAGGTAACTACAACCTCTGGCGAAGAGAAGAATTCCTGTGCATAGGCGTGGCAATTAGTTTTAGCAGATAGGCTTGATGTTTGCCATTCTAAATTTCTAAATGGTGAACATGAACAAAAGTTCTGCTGTTTGCATTGTTTTAATTCTTATAGCTAAGATGCATATACCTAATGTAGTTCATACAAGCATCAAACCTTTGATTATGAATTAGAAGGTTTGTTAGAGGACAGAGATGGTTATGAAGTTCAATGGCCCCCCAGAACTAGAAGTCCCCACCACTGTTCTTGCATTATATCTGCATTTCCTAAACCCTATAACAAATAGACTCTTTCCCTAAAGACTAGCGATGATAATTGGAGTTAAATGAGCTGTAATTGGCATTGATTTACAGACACATTACAGTTTCCTATGGGAGAGACCTGGCATGCACATGTTAGAGATAAAACGTTTCTCATTGTGTTGACCTTGTGCTTTCCAAACATGTTTCTTCCTAGGAAATGAAAGGTTATCCTCACTCTGTTGAAGATATGACAGGAGATTGTTTCACTTGAGTCACCCACACATTCCTACAGAATGTATGCAGTGTCTCTTAGCAGTCTGCCTGCAGTCTTGTGAGAATTGTCCTCCTATATGATACTATTTTACACATTCATCACCATCTTTTTCTCTGACAGTGGACCTCATTCACCAATATATATATATATTGTTTTTTCTTAAATTTTGTTCTTGAGAAAGGTCATAAGAAGAAGTCTATGTCAGTAGTTGTGATGTGTTCTTAAACCAAAGAGTTGTTTGTACTTTTGTGCTCTTGATTGTGTTTAGATTCTGTTCTTACCTAAGAACAAAACCAAAACAAGAAAACATTGGTGAATGTCAGAATTGTCGTTCGTAGGTTGTAAGAACAATGTTTGTAAGAGGCAGTTATGAAAAGACATTCTTAAAATCTGTAATTCCTTTTTAATGCAATGATTGGTATTAGAATCTTTAATGCAAAACATCTTTTCCCCCAAAGGAGAAGCATTGTACAGTTTCTGAAAGGAATATCCATTGAGTAATGGTGTAACAGCACATTGTAACATAATATATTGCAAAGCAATACCATGACTATATGCATTGTGGAGCTTGAAATAACATCTGCGTTCTATAAATTATGCCATCTAATGCAATTTGATTGTTTAAACACCAAATCTCACAATATTTATTTATTACTCAACATTTAGCTAGCTAGCTATGTATTAGCTCTAACAGTTTGCTAACTAGCAGATTTAGAATATATGCATATCTATGTTTTAAAATCACCACATATTTTTCTTATAGTATTTGTAGACAAAACATACACTACATTTACCCTGTGGTCATAATATCTAAAGCAAATTCTGAACAGTAATGATTTGAGACAAAATGAGGTTCCATATCACATCACTATGCATTGATGAAATCTTCTTAGCAATGAAATTGCTGATAGAAAATGATAGACTATCAATTTAGGGCAAAATCTTGTAGTAAATTAATAGACCCTTTAGTATACGTCTAACACAAAAATATGACATTGAAAGTCACAGCCTTGTTGTATAAATCTGTTGAATGTTAAGGTATAAAATATTCTTATTGACAAAATGTATATAAAAAAAAAACACCATGACGAGTCAACACTCCATAAGAAATGCGTAGGGGCCATTTTGACCCTCTTTACAAAGACTTAGGGTATGCAAAAATACTATTTTTTCAGAACCTATGTCCAAGAAATATTGAAATGATATGTGTGGAGCTCACAAACAAAATGTTTGAGGAATACAATAGAATTTCAAGGAATTATTTTGTTTAATGAAACAATATTCAAAAAAGTACATCCTATCTGGTCACTTTGGCTCCCTTTATACATTCTAGGTTTAAAAAGTATAGAAGACCAATTAAAGCAATTAAAATCACACATTACACAAAACTCACATCTTTTCCAATGAATGTGGTTAAGTTAGCTAAATAGGACGACTGCTAGATAACAATGTTCTTCTTTGTTATTGTTAACACTCTGAATTTTATCTTACCATGATGGATTAAACCCCTGTTGTGAGCACTAAACCCTGCTGAGTTTAGAAAAGGGGAATGACTAATCACTACACTAGTTTGCTAGACAGCATAGCTGGAATATCACTGGAAAATCATAAGCTGCAGCACAAGAACAGTTATTTTATTTCAAAAGCATCTACATGGATTGCTATATAATAAGGCTTCTGACTGTGATCTACAACAATTTAGGCTGCTGGGAGATCAAAATGTTATTTGTAAGGTATTCTTCAAATGCCTAATAGACACTGTTTGTCTTTTGTGTTGCAGATGCCAGTCTGTTTGGGGCCATAATATATGGGTGTAAAAATCAAGTAAAAATACTTAATGTTAGGGACATGCTGACTTGGCTAGTCTTGATAACAGCTACTACTCAGCTAACCCACTACTTCAGACTAGACTACATTAGCATGATCTATGTCATCCATCACACTCCCAACACAAGGCTGCCACCTCCCTCTTCATTCAAATTCTATTCAAAATGTCAGAACTATAGCATTGTGAACCCAGTATTTTGAATTTTGAGTTGAATGTGTCACCACTGAGCCCCCACCATTGAACAATGAAGTATGTTACTCACATACTCCAGCCACAAAGAAGTCCTTTAGTGGAAGTGAACTATTGCACACCTCACCCTCTTATGAGAAAGATGGCACTGTGAGCATGGGAATACAGGCTGCTGACTGATGTGTGCATGCTAATGCAACTCCATCTCTGCCCTCCTCCAATTAGATCGCTGGGATCTGCATATTGTTGTCAGTTCTTGTGCTGTACAGATCACAGTCATACAGAAAGGCTCAGATGAGGTTTGCTTCTAGTGTACTTTGTGGCAGAAGGTCTTCTACACACCTGCAAGGTTAATGTCCAAAATGTTACTCAGACTAAGTTTATGTAAACATTAAAGGGTCCATTTCCATAGATCTATTTAATTTTTTCTCTGAAGTCCATCCACCCATTTGTGTAGGTTTATTGTAACAAAGAAGGTCATAAGTCGTTTTTACATGGCCATTTTCCAACCTCTTTTTATTGCTTGGAATTGAAGGGTCTTGGAGACTGATGTATGTAAATGACCTGTAAATGAAATGAATTCTACATTACAAAAGTGAGGGAATTTCAGTTTTCCATGACATGACTGTTTAAAGAACTTTCATTACTTCTTTTATGCTACTGTATGGCATGTTCAGCACCCTGGAAGAGTGTCGGCTCAGTAGATCAACTTCTTTGGTTCTGGAGGAACAGTTTTTGATATCAGCATATCGCTGTTGTCGGAACAAAACCTCGTATCTCTAAAATGACAACTTTACAGGAGAAGGAAAAACATACTTTACTTGTCAATGGAACCAGATTTTTTTCCAAGTCATTTTGGATTATTTCTGTTGGTCCATTCATCATGAAATGCACACACAATGTAAAATGTATTTTCGAATTATGTCAAAACCTGAAAAATGGAGATACATGATTTTGTTCCAACAACAGCGATATGCTCTAGCGGTATTCTTATTGCTACTATAATGTTAATAATAATAATGTTAACATATTTAAACACTGTATTGTATTTATTTTATCCCTGCGATAGACTGGCGACCTGTCCAGGGTGGTTTTTTTTTTGTTTGTTTTTGTTTTTTCCGCAGTTATAATCCTGTCTGAGATGGCTCGTTAGAAACATCAGTAACACAATTTCTTTTGCATGTTTCTGGCAAATCTTTTTTTGCAGAATGGTGCGAGTGTACTTGCATTTCTACTGTAAATTGTCATCTCATTGGAATAATGGTCCTCAACTTACTGGTCTTCATTCTGTCTTTCCATCTGAATGCCTCTCTGCTTCTGTGATCGATTCCTGCAGCACTTTACAGTGCTGTAATGAGG